>NC_051188.1:70000510-70600714 GCF_015220075.1 Falco rusticolus | reverse complement strand
CCTTTAAGCTAATCTCAGTAATAAACAGTCCAGTGGTTTCTTTCAGGTCTGAAAATTTATGTGCTGTAGTAAAAAAAATTATTTAAAAAGTTAATTAGCTCAGTACGGTTAATTGATGTATTCTGCAGTGTCCTTAGAATTTAAATTCTGTAATTTTAAGTCATAAATTAAATAAAATTAAGAAACATATTTTAATTCTTAATCCCATTAAACATCCACTGTATTTTAAGCATGAGGGAGCCTGAAATTCACAGTAGACATTTAATGAATAATCGGATTTGGAGATACAATTTGTCATAGCCACAGAAAGAACTTGGTAAAAACTAAGCCTGACAAGTTAACTAAATGAGTCTGGATATATTGGATGGCAATAATACTTGACGGCATTTATGTATTGGTTTTTCTGTTTAAAATTTATTTTGGCATATAGAAAAAAACATAAGGGACAAATAAGAAAGTCTATAGTGTATAGAATTACCTTGACAAAAATGTTATTTCAATATTTAGTACCTACTGGATGCAATTCTTCATGCTTTTTATACAAAATTTCCTTCTCAGAAAACTCAGCCAATACTTAAAAGCCTATTTGCATAAATGGCTTGGCCTTACAAGCCTTTAACCTGATGAGTCATTCCAGATCATGCTAAAGCTTACTCATGAGGAGGAATGTAATTTTTGAATCCTTAGCTTCTGACCTCACAAAGTATGATGCAAACTTTACTACCACGAGTGCGAAAACGAAGTGCAGTATCAGGGTGCTGGAATCCCTTGCTTGAAGAGACAGAGGTCTTGTGCTCCTTCATGGGTAGCTCCTCGCTGGCTACCACTTCCATCCATGTGAAAAGCTGCTGAAGTGGAGCAAGTGCTTGCCAGACCCAGCCATAAAGTGCGCTATCTCCTAAAGGGCCTCCCGTGGCAGCATGAGGAGTCTTCTCCAAACTGACTATGTAGCTCCAAACTTTCATTATTTTTTTTTTGCAGAAGGTTAGCATTGCAGCTGACTGCCTTCCAGAAGCTGAAATCCATGCTTTCACAAAGATCATGAGATGTTTATGTCTCTCTCTCCCTGCCTCACTCCGTACAGATGGACAGATACACATGGACGCACCCATCCATACCATATATACATATACCTATGGGTGTATGGGTGTATGCATGCGTATGTATATACACATTAAAGGTGGGTTTGTTTGCTTTCTCTTTTTTCCGGCTTCAGGAAGCCTGCAGCTTCAAATACTTCCATGATGGTTGCCAAGTCATCCTTTGACAGGAGAGGAAGGGAAAGAGGGGAGAATATCATAGAATCCCATGACTCAGGAAGCTGGGACTCAAGATAAAATCTTGTCACTCATAAAGAACTTGTGAACATTGGCAGCGACTGAACCAAGCCCACAGCACAAGTTACCAATGCTTACATGGGTTTCCATTTTGAACTTTTGTATTTTGAGGTAAATTTTTGCTACTATGAAAGAGCAGCTAATAGGAAACTTCATCTTTCTATAACATTATAGAAACTGTCACCATTTAAGTATTACTGAACTTTCAGACTAATAATTGACTACCCATTACTTCACTAAAAATAGTATTTTGGTGTGATTGCCAGTAAAGATTTGTCCCCTGGCTGGTGGTTTGTTACCTTACAGCAAAAGGTATGTTTTCTAGGAGTTGTCCCAAGTCAATCTACAGAGTGCCAGGTCTTTAGTAGAACCACGCAGCCACAAAACCTCCCTGCAGCTGTTGCCTTTGCAGTAGACCCTGTCCAGATCCTCCCTCCCAGCATGAAGAATGCAACAGAAGATACATTGCAGCCTCAGATGCTCTATTCTATAGGTAATTTTTCTGCTGGAATCAAAGCTGACAGTGAACTCCAATTCCTTTTCATGCTCTTTCCTTCTAATAGCTCCCTGACTGCAGATGAGGGCTTTTCCTACTGTTCTGGAGGAGAGACTGTGGTGCTGGGGAGATGAGTGGTACTTTCTCCGCTCACACATAATGCTCCCAAGGCAAAGCATTTACCCCTGTTCTTCCGCCGTGTAAAAACTAGGGGCTGCATTTGTAAATAAAGCAAGCGCTGAGCCTGGAATGGGAGGTTCAACATCCTGCTGGAAAGTCAGCAGTTTTAGTCATGGTGTAAAATCTCCCGTGACAGCATTCCTTTCTGAAACCTGATCCGGGAGAGAACAGTTTACAGAGCTGAAGAGATGCCAGGCAATGATCTACGGCCCTGGCCTTCCTGAAATGTATTCCTCCCCAGCATCTGTAAGCTGTCAAGTCATCCGTGTAGTCCTCATGCATGTGTAATACATCCTTGAGCCATGACTTTTCTGTGGTTCAAAGCCATGTTTTCATGTGGCTCTGAGCGCTTTAACTATGCGCAATGTTGGGATACAGGTCCAAACAAAATAATTTTATATTGGCTTCCTTGTTTTTCCTTATGTTCTGCTTGGCTGAGTGAACAGAAACGTTTGGGAACCACCCCCAACAAACTTTTTGTAAGCTGAAAGTCTGAGTTCTACACCTAAACCCAGGCAATCCCATGACTATGAGTGTAATGAGGACGAAACATCTGAAGGATGTCTTCAGCAGTTTCCGGGAAGTTTGGAACTGCCAGAAGAATTGCAAAATTTTAAAAAAACGGGGTACTCTTTCTGTTCAAACCTGTTATTACATACAGTAAAATTGTTTTTAGCTAAATAAATCTAGAAACCTTTAATGATTTGGGAAACCTCCAGGTTTCTTCCAGGTTTTGGAACCAGAGGTGGGGGAACGAGGGAGAGAAGACTCCTCTGTGGAAACTTGGGCATTTGGACTTGTACCAGCATTAATCTGATTCCCAAAGGAATTGTAGCCTAAATCATGAACGAACTAAAGTAAATGAAGTAATTTTCATAGGAGATTCCAATGTAGAAATGGTCAGTTTTGTAGAATTTGGGATGGATGTACTACATTTAGGACTTTTAGCCAACCTCTGGAATTAATGCGCACTTTTTCCACTTGAGCTGTTATGCCACAAATTCAATCTCACCGTTGCAATCACAAATTGCACAGAGAGCAAAGGAGCGCTCAGAAACAGAAGGCAGCTTTTCTGCATGGGATTTGGCTGGCTGCATGTAGGAAAGGCGTTAACTGTCTCCAGGTGCCTTATTTCCCGGGTAAAGTTGGACAAAAATGTAATTACCCTTGTGACGTTATCAAATGTTTCAAAAGGATCTCTAAGGACGCTTATAATAGCATCCTGAAATGCCAGCTGAAGGCACTGCTGCTAGCAAGGAATATCTGTAGCTCATGGTTCCTTCTTTTATAATCTGGTTACCAAACCCAATACTGAAGCTGCTGTGGTTTCCCACAGTTGTTGATCCTAGGATCTAGATGCAAGGTTTACCTTTAATTACTGATATAATTATTTCCACCAATGTATGGGTTATGTTGTAGAATCCCATAAACTACATAATTGCCTACAGGTGGCATTCATGTCATTATCCATGTATATGTCCTGGTTTCAGCTGGGATGGAGTTAACTTTCTTCTTAGTAGCTGGTGCAGCGCTGTGTTTTGGCTCTGATCTGAGAACAATGTTGATAGCACACTGATGTTTTCAGTTGTTGCTGTACTAGCTGCTAAGAAGAAAGTTAACTCCATCCCAGCCAAAACCAGGACAGTATCATAGGCACAAATCACATACTCTTTACTAAAGTCTTTTGTACACTTCTGTCATTTCTGTACACTTCTCTCCAGAAATTCTCCTGGAAATACCCTTCAAGTTTTAAAGAGGTACAACTTCTATTTGCTGTTTTTTTTCTTGACTTCCCATGGAACCAGTGACTGTCTCATCTAAGAACAAGCCCAGTCCTTACCACCAACATACTTCCTGCTCCACATTAATTCTCTCATCTCCATCAAGCGTTGGGGGTGGCTTGTCAGAGAAAGGGTCATTCTGGGTTGCAATGATAATTCAGGGAATTTTCAGCACATGGTGATATTTGATTTTTTTTTTCCTGCTAAAACAGACAGTGAGAGGTCACCTTACATTCAAGGTTGCCCTACACTTTGGTAAATATGGTACTCTGCAAAAAAAGTAGCTAAAGCTGATTAAAGCTGCAGGCAGTTTTCTACTTGAAGAGCTATTTTCAGTTTGATTGGCATGTTGGCCTCCCAGGACAGATACCACTTGGTATTTACATTAGGATCTTCCCTTTCTGCTTCTGAGATTACCAAAAATTTGACATGTCTACAACATTCTCTGTAGTCTTTGACAATTATTTACTGGTAACAGGAAGGGATTTGGTGGCCTCTTGTATTTGCCTTGAATCTTTTCCAACTAAAGATTTCAGGCATCATGAAAACTTCAGCTGTATCTGCTTACTCAAAAGAAGCCCATGACCAAAAGCTGTACAGCACAAAAAGCAGTGGGACACTGGAGATATGGAAAATCATCAGAGGAAGACAAGCAGAAAGCATAACTTTGGGAACACCCAGAAAAAGTCGGTCTCCCAGTTGTAGGGTAGTACCCTTTCCTCCACTTCAAATAGTTGTATTTAAGTGATTTCTTCTCACATAGATGGTTTTGTTCTTCATTCCTGGCTTCGTATGTAACAAACTGAAGAACTGAAACATGCATATATCAATTCTTCAGCAACATGAAGAACTCAGCTGCTTATTGGTTTTATATAGTACTTACAGAAGTGTTTAGGAGCTGGAAGAATGAGTAAGTGGAGCAGTCTATGACTGATCTCTTCATCACTTAGAACTTAAGTGCCTTTATAGTTGGGTCTTTTTTTGCCTCTTATAACTTCCTGGGTTCCTCCTGTGTCAGAGACTTTTACTGATAAGAGAAAGTTTACAGTACATTAGGTAAGTGGAAGGCAGTCACATTACTAGGTATGACAGGATCTGAGCTGAAGGCTACCAATCTCCATCTCCTGCCTCTGCAAAAGGAAACCACCGGAGTCACGCCACAGAGATGAGAGGTGCAGCATCACAGTCCCAGAGGAACAGCAGATGGCTGGGAAGGTCTCAGATATCTTTGGCAATGGGGGATCAATAACTCTCACACTCAGAATGATGGGGAAAAAATTTAGAAAACTGGCCTTCCTTCAGCAAGAAGGAGACAGGCACAGATAGAGGGGTCTCGGCCAGGCACCCAGTACTTTTATTCATGAGCCCAGAACCCTGCGCAGTAAGCAATTTCCCCTTCAGGGGAAAAAAAAAGGCAGAGCCTTCTGCATAGAGCCTGTTAGACCACACTCACTGTTTAGAGCCATCTGATAGCCAGAGAGGAGAAAGAGTTCAAGTATCTGAACCCATCATAGCGAGGACTGTACAAGAGAACAACTAAGTTATCAGGTGATGGCACGTGCTACAATTGCTAGGTCACATAGAAAGAACATTCAGCAGCTCTTATTTTACCAGTATTACTAACTGTAGCTCCCCCACAGACCTAAATTAATGAAAAAGCTGTCTGATGCCTACAAATCTGAGATCACAAGCCACAGGACTCAGAAAGGACTTTTGCCCTAAATATCTGCGTTTTTATTACAGTGATAGATATACACCATAAATAAAATTAACTAAAATATTCATTTGCTTGATAATTAAAACAAATTTCCCTACCCATCAGTATGTTTCTCAAGGTATGAATAAATGTGGACTGATGTCAAGTGAGTCACAGAAATAATAAAATAATGCTGTTTATCTTTACATGTCAGCTGTTGTGCTATATGAAAGTCATTACAGGGCTTATAAATTTAAATGAGATTGTACTGCCACAGTAAGAAATTATTCTAGGTCTTTCTTTTCTGCGAAGAAGTAAAAAAGAAAAAAAAAGAGAAGAAAACCTCATTAAGTACAATTCTAATTTAATCTTCATAAGAACATCTATTTGACTAGAGACAAAGTCTTAATTAAATGCTTTATTGCAAAAGTATTGGTAACCCACCTGAATCAAGGCCTTAGCTCACCCTACTAATCTTTGACCATGCAGCAACCATAAACCAAATTGGCAGAAGTATGAGTCAATATTCTTTCACTCTGATAACAAGGACAAAGCAGTTGCTGTTCATTTACTGAGACAAGTAAAATATCACGTAAAAGCAGGACTCTGCAGGTCTAGCTCCCAGTTCAAGGGCCAGATTCAGGGTCAGAAGAGTCTTGCGAGCCTCTTGTTGTTGCCTTGACTTGACTTAAGCCTTCCTCTGCACAAAATCTGTGCATGGCTTTAACTTAACCATTACCTTTCTGGCGGCTCAGTTGCCTCTAGGTTGCAGTCCCCAGTCCCTGCTCTTTTGTAGATAGGTGAGAGAATAAGTAGTTTAAAATTACCAGGCCAGACAGCACCTCCTCCAAAAGATGGTGCTGTATTTTATTAATAACATGTTTTGCAGCTTTATACTGTAATTGCTGCCTCTGAGCCAGCAGCAGCAAAGGCAGGCAACGCTGCTCTCCACACTGGGCATGTTACTGCCTTTCCCTGGTAGCCTTTGATACTTTGCACCTGCAGCAGTAGGCTCAGAACAGAAAAAGTATTTCTTCTAAGAAGAAATTTGTTGGTCTTGAGTAGGAGGGCTTTCCAGTCATTGAGATAATACTCTCTGAGGGTAAAAGGAAAGCAGGAAAGCATCTTGACGGTACTTCTGGATGGCAAGGCCAAAGACTTTTGCCACAATTTTTAATATGTAGGCTGTGCGTCTTGCAAAGCAAAGTCTCATAACATTTCTCTTGCAGTGCAGGAAGGAAAAAAGCAGAAACTTGGCTCCTTGGAAATGCCGAATAAACAGCAAACCACAAAGCAGCAATAGGGCAACCTCCACAGAGGTGGTTATTTGCATTGAGGAAGATTTTGCTGGGGGTTTCCCTCTGCTTCTGGTCAGAAGATGGTTTAAGTGAGGCACAGCTTCATGGACTGAATTCAGAATGAGTAACAGAGGGAGTCTGCGTGCCCAGGGGGAGGCCATCAGAAAGTCTTGTATTAACATTTACTTTTAAAAGAGTTTGCACAAAGGCAACTCATATTTTGTTAGCTGAGGAAGATAATGCCATGGATAGGCTACCAACCGAGACAGAAAATCAGGGTGTTTTTTTAAAGGTATCAGCTGTGGATTCCCAGCCTCAGGGTGAGTCGTTTAGGCCAGATGCAGCATTTCAAGGAACCATTTCCAGTGACTAAAGAGTTGGAGGAGGCCCAAGTGCAATGCATTCACAGGCATCCCATGGTTCGGATAAAAGAAGCTGTTTCTTAAGGGGGCCCTGGGCCAGATGGTATTTGCAGATGATATAGAGACAAAGGCCAAGGGAGGTGGAGTTGCCCAAATGGAGGGAAGCCTCATCCAGGAAAGCAGGAGCTGCAGAGATGTTGGCACACAACAACCGGAGTGACATGTGTGAAGAGCTGTCCAGGCACTTGCTGCTCTCTGCAGAAATCAACCACTGAAAAGAGTTGTGATTTGGTGGAAATATGATCCACAAAAAATACTTTGGAGCTGAAGGGGAAGAAAACTGTCAGAATAACACTGCGAGCTACCAATGACTGCCTGATGCAGACACCAAAAGAAATTAATCTCCTTTTAAATTTGGTGGTGTGAAAACTCAGTGGATTATGTTGTGCAATCAGTTTTCCTGTTGCTATTGTACTGAGAGTTGCTTTCACCTAGAGACTCCGGAGGGGCTCTGGGCTACTGAAGTGAGTAAATGTGCTCTGGAGCAGAGCTGAACCCCTCTACAGAAAGCTGGCAGGAAGAGACATGGCTCCAGGGAGTTCTCAGGGCTTCAGGTGCTTCTAGAATGAGTATAGAGTGACAGAGATTAATTGCTTCCCATGATAGCTCTAAACTAGGTCATTGTGCAATAGCATGCCTAAGTGAACCTGTTGGAGTATTTGAAACTACAGCTGTGTCATCAGGTTTTCTCCTTGTCAGGACATGGCCTCACATGGCATCAAAAGTTGAGCTCCAAGTAAGAACAAAAAATGTGATTGACATTACCAGACCCTAAGGACAATAGGCAAACGTTTCACAGCATGTCATGGCGAAGAAGTGTGAAACATCCCACTGTTCAGAAATTAGAGAAACATTCACAGAAGACAAAGAATAGAAGTTAATGCTCTAATACAACCCATTTTCCTTAAATTTGCAAGGATTTGAGCAATCCAGCTGGGTGTAGTATCAGCTGACATACCACAATGTGCCCTTGCATCTTGTTTTTTCTTGTCACAGTGGATAATTCTGAGGGATTGCATTGGGTGGTGCAAAATGGCCTGACCTCATCTACATCATCTTGAACTTCTCATACTGCAACTATTAAAGAAAAAAAACCAAAACACCAAACCCTCAACAACTTCCCAACAACTGAGTCAAAGCTTTGCATTAACTATGAGAAATATGGTTCAAAATAGCAGCAGACTTTCCTGCAGTCAGAGCACACTATCTTACTGGTTTCGACTGGGAGTCTGGGTCATCCAATTACATTGACACTGAAAAATTCAGATAGAGCACAAATCACCACAAGTTCTGCGGAGTACTTTTCAGATTCATGAATACGCCAGAGATATTTCAGAGGATAAGAAATTATCTAACTCAAGATATAAAACTGAAGACACCCAAGAAAGCCCACAAGAGGAAGATCCAGCCTAGGCAAAAAGATCTCTGAAGCTTTTTTAGAATATGAGTTAAGAAGGTTTAACTCACTGGGGATGTCAGGGGCTTCTGCACTGAAGCCTTCAAGAGACAAATTGCATGCAATGGGTGGGCCTGGTCAGCAGAACAAACATTTCTGTCTCACTGATAATCTAGAATGAAGGATGTGGGGTATCCCCCAGACCTGCGCAGGCAGTCTCATACTGGAGCCAGCGAGGACTGGTGGGCTTCCTGCAATCACAGAGATCGCAGCAGTGATAGAACTGCTAATGCTTTCAATATCTTGCTAAACAAAATAGGGAAAAGTTGCAGAGAGTGCCTGGCGGTGATGCTGTATGGTTGTCTTAGTGTGAAATTGCTGTGTTTGTATTATATTACAGCTTTTGTGTTTGATGGGTGAGGAAAGGCAAACGAAAGATCAGGCCAGACCTTTCACTCAAAGTGATCTCCTAAGTCTTAGACTTCTACATGCGAATGATAAAACAACCTGGTAGAAGACAACTTCACATCGATAAAATTATGCCTATCATAAAGTCTTCAATGCTAAAAGCATTCCTAAGATATTTGCTTTATTCCACATCTGATCCCAGCTGACTGAGCAGAGCAACAGCAAGAGTTTCACAGTACCCCACCCAGACTCTCTTCGAGAAGATCAGTCCTGTAAACTATAGGATCTGTGTGTGCAGGGATTATACTTTATGACCATATAACTACACAGATATTTTTCTTTTAAAATTCAGGCTACAAATTGACACTGTTATATAAATAAATATAAATTAAAAAGAAAAAAACCCACAACTGAAAGAAGGCCTTATCTGTCACCACTTGTTCAGTGGGGGAGAGCAGCACATCTGGTCTCCAGTCCTGCAGCTGCCTGGCTGAACAGGGCTTGGGAACACTGAGGAGGTACCGCTGCCTAGGAGGAAGGGAGTGCCTGGCATTAGTCACCAGAAACCAGGTCTGAATCAGTTCATGGAGTCCTGATTCAGCAAGTTAAACATTGGTGTGAAACAGGAGATGGCTCCTCTGCACTCCGCACTGAAGTGGAAAACTGCTGGGAAACCCAAGGGGATGCCAGAGACATGGTTCTGGAGATCCAGCAGGACCTGGGACCAGGACAGGACACCTGGGTCCCCATAGGCTTTGACCCAGGCGTGAGACATTACTGTGCTGGGGGGAGGATATCCCATCTGTGGGGAGGGCAGTGACCACAAGGGGTGTATGAAGTGGACCTGGGAACCCAGGGTCATGCTCAGTTTGCTTTTCCCCAAGCGTTTTTGCTCACCCTGAGCAGACAATATGATGGTTTACACTTCAGCCTTCTGTGCCCAAGAACGACTGCCCACAATTACGCAAAGCAAATGTGCATTTGGGGAATGCCACATCAGCAGTCCTCCTAGGGTGCACAGAGGATTAGTGCCAGCCCTGTATGATATTTACATAAGAGGATTTGATCTGTGCTTCCTAGCGTGATTCACAGGGCTCTGCCCTGCTGGAGTAGCTAAGAGTTAATTCCTGTGCTTCTGTACTTGGTCCCAGTACTCTGCTTTCTGCAGCAACTGCATTGGTAACAGTAACATTGCAGCAGGCGTTACAAGTCCAATTTTAGCAGATATTTTTAATTGGAATTTTTTGTTTTTCCACATATTTTTCCTAACCATATTTTCTGAGCTTACAAACTTAATTTTCAACTGCAGATCCTGCTTGCTTTATTTAGATGAAAACCAGTACTCTAACATTTAGAAATACAAAGTTGCCAGCACTGTTTAAACACCCTCCTTTAAAAATGTAGGTTTGCAAAAACGAAACTGGTGCCCCTGTATTTTGAAGAGCTAAAAATGACACTGGTTTCAAAGATATGAAGCATGAAAAGAAATGAAATGTTAAACTATAAATAAGTCAGTTTTCACTTGTGCTCCAGACACTTGCACAGCTTTCTATATAGGTAGCCACTAGGTTACCAACTTATTTATCAATAACCAAATGTAGGAACACGTTTGAGAATTTCACAGAATGTCATTGTAGCACTAGGGTTTGGGTTTTTTTATTAGGGACAGTAGTTTCAAAAAAATGCTTTCTCGTCTCTTATAAATTCATAGGTTTTCTATTCAAAGCCTTGGTGTTCCCTCTTCCTGCCTTTCAGTCAGTGTACCCATTTTGTAACTCGGTTTTCTAACTTTAAACAGATGACAAGACTTATGAACCACGCAAGACTCTAACAAAGCTTCACTTACCAATACTCTGAAGTGTTTTCCCTTCCCCATATTTTAGGAGGGATGTGCAGATAAACCAGAAAGGAGAGTAAATAGCCACGTTTCAAGCAGGATCAAGAGTTTAATACCTGCAAGTTCAGGACATGACCAGCCCTTGTTGGCCTCAGACTCTTGATTATGATACTGAATGATCTTTGCTCTCTATCTGGCATGAGTGCTGCTATGCAACATAATCATCAGCTTTACTGTTAAAATGCAGGTTATCGCAGCAAGTATGTACTTTGGCAGCTAATTTATCTTGGTTTGTCCTTCTTCTTCTTCTTGCACATTTATTTGTTTGTTTCATTTTTAAGTGTGGTGTGGCTTTCTGGATACTTCCAAGACCAGCAGATGTTGCCTAAGGGAGAAGCTGGACTTCCCAGATCCATCTGTCATCGTTATTTGCCCAAATGGTTCTCTGGGGATGTTTCTGTTACTAGTGTTTCCATGAAAGCAGGCTGATGGCTGGCTGCACAATTCCCAGCCAGGAAGTCCCCTTGGCTGCTTTTCATCTAGTCCCTTTCTTCTGACACATCCAGCTTTGGTGGCCTACAAGGAGTCAGGCCTCCTCATGGAAGAGCTATTGAGCTCACTTGAGACACTCACGCCATCACGCTGTGTCAAAGTACAATGAGAAGCAAAGGAATGTTGGCAAGAGAAAATTCTGTATAAGCTACGATTAAGACATTAACAGAACCATTGTTTATTACTCAATTTTCTACCACAGCAACCAAGATCAGAGGTTTTTTCCTTTATACCCCTATGAAAACCTTATCTGGATCAAGTTGAGTCATAAGGAGTTTACAGATTTTCTGCAGGACTGCCTCCTAGGTGAGTTTTTCAAGAACTTGCAAATGTACTTTATTCAGCTCAGCTCTCTATGACCATCTCCTCCCCATTCACCACTTAAATCATTTCTGCACAAGTCAGTCTGGATTTTGTGTCTTACTATTTTGTTTTGGAGCTACAAGAAACCCATTTGTCTTTGAAAAGCTTAATTTCATTTCAAAGTAATTTTAAATATGTCCGTTTCGAGATCTCTGGGTTTGATGTTTTTCTTTTGTTTCAATATACTGTAATTTTTACATATTATTTGAACAATCCAAGGGATTATATACTATAAAATACGAAATTATGTACTGAGTGTTGCTGTCACAGGGATGGTTTGCTTCCACTGTGCAATGACTGGCAATTCATTCTGTATCCGTGTACGACTGCTGCAGAAGCCATGTAAGAGCTGGCTCCTGCAGCTAACCAAAAGTGTCCATGCAGAGTGGTGCGTGCCGTTGTTTGTGGCCTGAGCTGGCTGAATGTAAGCCAGGCTGGTCTGGATGTCAGGTAGTTGCATTAACTGTAAGTTCAGGGCTGTGTTGATAAGTCCTGCAGAGACAGCAGTTATGGTAAATGATCACGGTGTCACACCGCTGCAGTTTGAGTTTTCATATCAGAGCTGGCCTGCATCCTGGTAGCTCCAAGTGTAAGAGTAGGCAAGCAACTCTCCACACCCATCCATGCAGACATAACTCCTGAGGTTTTCACAAGGTCTTTTAATATTCCAGAGAGGGCATCAGTTCCCAAATGCTCTGTCTTCTCTGGGTTCTCAATTCGCCCTCTTGTTCTTTCTGTTAGATGAAATTCTACCTCTATCCTGATGCATGCCCAGACATCCATACCTTAGTTCAGACAGGCAAGGCTGACAGCTCTTGCGTTGCTGATGGGAGAACAGCACCTGGAAGAAGAGCAACTGATTCTTATTAAAAACAAACTTCTTCAAGAAAACAGATTACTTATTCAGGAGCCTCAGCTCAGGCCTCCTTGGTCCTCCAACCTATCATAGTTCCTCAACCAAGGCACCACTTCAGTTTTGAATCTTTTTGTACTCTGCTGTATAACAAAAACCTGGGATGTCTCACACTCAGCTATATCTCAGCTTATGCAGACTGGGATTTGGTAGGCACCGGATACAGTTTTGCAGGACAGTAAGACAAGGCCAGGTTAGCTGGGGCTAGTGGAAGGTGTTCCTGCCCATAGCAGAAGGGTTGGAACTAGATGACCTTTAAGGTCCCTTTCAACCCAAACCACTCTGTGATTCTACGATGACATGCTAGCCCAGTTAGGAAGAGCCAGCACTGGTAACTGCAGCCAAATCCTGAAGCATTGGCTGTATCCCATTTGCAGGACTGCTCAGCCCCACGCTGTCACTGAAGCCTCTTGCAGGAGCTATGTTACTCTTGTCCCACTCAGCTGGTGCCACTTCTCTCTTTTTCTGCCCTGACAGATCTAATATCTCCTCTGAAGGGTGAAAGGGAGGAGACAACACTCATGAGCTTTTCAGTTCTACAGACCCCACTCTTTCCCCCAGAGCTTATAGCACAAAAAGGTCAACACAGCACATTTTAAAAGCAGGTGTGGAGGTCACAAATAAACGTGGGGAGGTCACAAATAAACATGGAAGCTGAGGGATTAGACTCTTGAGGAATCTTACTAGTACAGCCTATAGACCTTGGAGCTAACCCTCACCCGTAAACATCTCTGTATTGCTTCTTGGGAGCCTTTATTTCCCAATGTGAGTGATGAGATAATAAGCACTTGGAGACATGTTAAAGTGATGTCAATCAGTTCACAGCAATAAAATACCAGGGAAGGTCTTTCTAAACCTACAAAGCTGCACCGTGAGAGTATACCCTAGTGTTTGGTCTCATAATTTTTTTTTCTTTTTTCCTATTTTAACATGCAGAACCGAAAGAGATGCTTGCCCACGGCAGCAAAGGGGAAGTTGGACAACAGTGAAAAGCCATAATTTATAAAATACAACCCAGAAACAGAAATGAAAGAGACAGCGGAAGACCAAAAAAGAAGTGCACACCCAAGAGCCTGTACCCAGAATGCCAGTACTAATGATAACATAGGCTACCTGAAAGGACAGGAAAATCCAGACATCCACCTACTCCTTCTTCATATCATGTAACATATGACTCAGTTAAGATGGAGAAAATATCTAGAGCTGTCTGAAGAGCAAAGAGAGGCAGCTAATCATCAAATTATTCTAGCTCTTCCAGAAGAGAGATTTTAAAAAGATGGAGAAGACACACCACAAGCACATAAAGCAGGAAGAAGCAGATGGAGGTGCTTTCAAATTTTAAGGCATTTAATCAAATTCTACCACCAGCATTTCATCCTGCCTCATCCTGCAAGTTGATCTCCATGCACAGATGTCTCTGACTTTGGTGTCCTTTGAGGATCAGGGGCCCAGGCAGCAACTGGAATCCACAGCGCCTGACGTGTGCCCTCTTTGCATGCTTCATCTGTTGCTCTGTTCAGCTTGTAAACTGAGATCAACAGCATCTCACAGAAATGCCCTCCTATGCCACAGGGATATCTGGGTTCCATATGCATTGGCAGGTAACCTGGGACTGAATAAACTCTGGCCCAGAATTTCAGGTGGAGGTGTCTGTGGCTGGGCTTCTGAATCTGCATGGAGACAACTGGATTAATGATCAAGTGTGCTGATCATTTTCCAATTGCCATGTAAATCACTCGTACTTCACCAGTCTGAGTATTAACTAATATCTTCTCACCCAGGCACGATACACATGATGCCCATCATTGCAATATCGTTGGATGCGCTCATCAGAAAAGATACACATAGATGAGCATACCACCATTTTTGTAGAGTCCCATTTAACTGAAAGAACAGATTTACAATGAAGTTTCAACACTCAGAAAAGCTTTAGGAACTTAAGAATGTAGTCTGTGTATCTTTGGGCTAAACAACATATTTGGTTACTCAGCACTCTGTTCAGGCCCATTCATTTAGTATTTCTTCCTCTTTTCTCTGCTTTCTAATGCATCAGTGGATTGCTTCTGCAGTTAAGGGTGCTTTTGCATTAGATGCCTCCTCTTCCAGCAGAAAATTTGACATACAGAATTTACAACACAATGAGCAGCTATCTAGCATGATATGTGGGTACCACACTATGATAGTGTGTCAGCAGTCTTGGTTTTCTACCAGACTGTCATTGAGAGGAGTTCTGCATTACAAAATTCTAGCATTGCTGAATCAGTGTGGAGTACGGGGGAATAAATATCACACACCTTGCTGTCACACCAAAATACCTATCAGCTACACCAGAAATTGTGCCAGGTCACCAAACGATGAGGCAGCAAAAGTACTGTACTGGTAGCAAAAGGGGGCTCTATTGCTGCATCCTTAGGGAACGAATCTGTAAAGTCTGGAGCATACTAGCAACGCATCTAAAAAAGACATGCTCCGACTGACAATATACTCTTATGCACAGAGCTAACCTGGTGTTGAAGTCTTCTGCTATCTTGGACTTTGTGGCAGGATCGAGCACTTTGTGCTGTATCTCCCAAGTCTGCTATGTCCCAGCATGTAGCACCACATGGGCACAGGGCACGAGGACACTGATAATGCGTTAGGTCAAGTAACAGTCTGTCACCCAACGCACAGTCTGCCACTATGCTATAGCTGCACAACATCCGTGTCTAGCCAGCCTCTAGGTGCCTTCACCTTTTATAGATCAAACCTATATGCCAGACACATCTAATTAGGTCATTCCAGATCAGACCAGCCCACTCTGTCTGGTGCCAGGATCACGGCAGCAGGGAGGAGCTAAGATACAGCAATTGCATGACATTGATGTAGCAGTAGGGAAACACGAAGCGGTGGTCAAATGAATGAAGCTAATGCTTACTGCATGCAACTTTCTGGGATGTAACCACAGCAACAGTTCACATTGTAGTTCACAGTAGTGACACTACAGCTAGCACTATTGACAGTAAAATACTGCATCATTTCTTTTATTAGAGGAAACCGGTAAACCAAAACCATACAGTGTGTCATGTTTTTTATCATGGCAAAGGTGAAAGCAGGCTCTTATTGGGCAAGTGTGTATCATGATGAGCCCGATCAGAAGGTGATCATCCCTTTCTCTCAGAAAGTAATGTGTGGATCATTACATTTAATTCATAAAATGTAAAAATCTTAAAGAAATGAAGGATATTTTTTCTCAATGGGTTAACAAAAATTTTATGACAAATCTTGGATTTTAATTTAGGTGAATGATCATATGAATGATTAAGTGAACAGAACATAGAAGTAAAACAAATAAAAAAGCAAATTTACCACTGTTTGTCTTGAAAATAGTCATTAAGTAAAAAGTAACAAGGGTTCACTGAAAATAAATCTTGTAGACAATCTTGAATATTAAAACCCCAATATATCATATCTACTCTATTTTATTCATGCACAAGTTTTGTAATGCCGCAAATAAAATGTTGGAAACTAAGCCCCCCAGTGACTTGAAGCTGGCATGGACAATGAAGCAGTGGAGTGAAGCCCCAAGCCACTTGTCCTCACTGCAGGGCTGCCTTCAGCACACAGGTCCAGCCCAGCACCAGAGCTGCAAATTATTGGCAAGTAAAAGACAAATCACAGATCCACAGGAAGGTAAACCCAGTTTTAGGGTGCTCAAAGATGTAGCCAAGTGATGCAAAGCACTGAAGTGATGCAAACTCATTTTGGCAGCTCAAGCTTATTGAAACATTTCTGAAAGCACAACTTTTCCCTAGCAGACTTGGTGCTGGTATGTGCACTGTTTCTGTGCAATCCATCATAATGTCAAGGCAAATGAGGCAATTTAAGGAACAGCAGCAAGAATTATCTGAAAGAGTGGTTTTATAGAGAAAGGTTAAAAGAGCTTAATACATCTAGTTTTGTTAAAGTAGAGGTAGATGGAGGCATGTCTCCAGCCAGCAAATGCTTAAGTAATGCAAACCTTAGGGATGGGGAGGAAATACTTGGGCTTATACATATGGGAACAAGTAGGAGCAAAAGAAAAGAAGGTGGGGAAATATTGAGTTTCAGAAAATCTTGTTGGCAGTGAAGAGCAGAGTTTGTGCAGATTTTTTAGAAGAAGTGGTGGGAGTTCTTTGTTATTTAAAAAATAATTTGAAAAATACTAATAAACAAGCTACCAGGACTAACTCTATACTAGCAGGAAAGTTGATTGGATGACCCAACAGCCTCCTCCCTCCCCATTTCTTTCTTTGCTTGGTTTATTTTCAACCAATTGACCATGTACAACAGCTAGTAAAAGCAAAGAGAAAGTAATGTGGGCACATTCATGACAGAAATCTCAATGCCAGTTTAAGAGACTCTATTTCCCACTGTGGGTTCCTGTCCTTCCAGCAGAGCCCGAGAAAGGGACCCCACGAACATCTCTCATTAATTCAAGTGCAACATCACCTGGTTTTGATCAGTGTCCTGCAGAAGAGGAAACCCCCTGCAGGAGAGACAAGGCAGTTCTAACATTTTATTACTGCTTTTGAAGCCTGTCAGGCAGATAACCTCTAACAAGTACCAGCAGTTGAAGACATTACGGCTTCTGACTAACATTCTGCTACTCTCCCAGTTCCTGCCTCCATAGCAAAGGTGGCAGGACAGAAATAACACATCTGTATTCTAGCAGTTCTGGGTTCTTGCCCAGAAAGACAGTACAAGCTATCAACAAAGGTAACTTCCGTGACAGTTAGATGCTGAAACATGGGTGTGCTTAGGAGGAATACTTTAAACTACCGTAGCTCAGTAAATGTCAGTCTTTAGTACACACCTTTCCACTGAAGGCAGACTGACCATACCTCTTCTGGTGTTAGTTACTCCCTTTTGGCAATCATGCTAAAAGTTGATTGTCAAAGCTGACAATGGTCGTAGAATTCAGAGTATGGCTCCCCATTTCAAAGTCTTTCTGATGCATTCTCCAGTAGAACAAGGCATTTCTTCATCTGAAAAGTCAGCTGTTGAACTTTATTGTCTAAGTATTCATGCAATTTCTGTTTACTGAAAAGTACATTTCTGTAAGAACTGTATTCTATGTCTCATGATCGCTTATTACAAGAAAGGGTTTTCTAGTATATAAATTGTTTTTTAAAAAACCTGTTCAATACTCAAGTAGTACTGCAATTTCCAAATGTTAATATTTATATGCACTGCATGCGTAAACCAAGCAACTTGAAGGGCCTCAAACATGTACGTAATAATATAACCCAGATTAAATCAGAAATAAATTAATGGAATTATTAATCATTTACAGACATTGAACCATATTGTATTGCTTTTTCCTGCACAGAAAACAGTGGGAGTTCTGGACAAAGATGAAAGGGAGAACATGTACTGTGAGCTATTTGTTTTCTACACATCTAATAATATCTTTTGGAAAAGACATTCTGTATATAGAACAATTAAAAACTCCCCATATTTTAATGCTGTAAGGTTTAAGATTCGTACACACCATAATGGTAGGACTCACAGTTGTTCTCTCATTTATACCATGGCCTTTTTTCCTTTTAATTTATTTATTTAATAGCACAGTTGGCATTTCCATTTTTACTCCAAGGCAGATTTTGCCATCCTTACATCTTAGTCTCATTAGAGCTCCCATTCATTTTAGTGGGTAAGATGCTCTACAGCATGAATTACAGCAAGAAAATCTGGCTGCTCAGTTGTGCATTACTGGATTTGAAATAGGAGAACTAGAAAAGAGCTGACTACTTTTTCCAAAAAAAAGTAACACATGTACAGCAGAAGCCTAGTTAAGAAGGTAAAATCAAAATAATACAGGGTCCACTGTAATTAAGAAGCAGCACTAACTGTTGTTTTGTCTTTCTGAGTTCTTAGATTTGATTGTGCTCTTTGATGGGCGTACCTATCCCCCACAGAAATCAACATGTGGGCTTGCACTCACAGAGGTGATCGGGCTTTGCATTTACTGTGGCTTGGGTTGTTCTGAGAACTGTGAACAGAGACCCATGCTCCTAAGTCACTGATTCATCCTTTTTCAATACAGTAGTCAAAAGGTTATGCAATTTGAAAGATTAGTAACTACACAGAAGCCTTCAACTTGATTCCTCACATGTCTTCTGGAAATCATCACTGTTGCCAGGAAAGGCTTTGACCCAATGTTTCCAACTCCATTTCTCCCTTGAAAATAAATCTTGTTGAGCTATGGCTGCAGCATCAACTACAGTACCCAGAATTTTGAAGCGTCTTGGGGGTGTTCTGACACAAAGAACAGTGTATGTTGTGATTGGGTAAGAGTCATAATATCATTACTATTTTTAGTTAGGCTGTGTGTTAGTCAGTACCTTAGAGACTTCGGATTTATAACGCTATCCAAATCTATTACACTGTTGCAACAGCTGAAATCCAACCACGTGTTCAAGCACTTCAAACCCAACGTGGTATGTTGCTCACGTAGGGAAATGAATGATTAAGGGACAGAGCATGGGTGCATACAGCTTTTTAGTCTAGAAAGCTAAGCCAGTCCATCAGTGCACAGAGACCATTTGTACCACAGACTCTTCCCTCTGCTGCTTTATTTAAGACCACTTTGGCAAGCTAGGGCTGCGATGCGATTCACCCTCTTATCAGCTGCCTTGCCAGGCTGCACGCCTGCTATCTCAGGGCCTTTCAGCACTGATGACACATACTCATTTGCCAGCGCAACACTATGTCCACCTGACTACCAACCTCATACTACCAACATGCCTTCTCCCCACCACGAAATCACTTCACGTGTTTCGCAAAGGCCCTAAGGCCACCCGTGTCACGGAAACGGAGAGTGACAGGTACAGAAAGAGATCTTTCCTCAACCGCGGCGGACGCGTGGTATCACGCCCTCGCTCCAGCACAGGGCCTCACATTACGCCTCAGGCGTGCAATACCTCCCCGTCCCCTGCTTTATTGCTGCCGAGGGTGCTGCGCGGCCGGGCCGGGCAGCGGGGGGCGGGCTCCCTCACTGGCAGGGCTGCTGGCCTCCCCGCCCCACAACATCCTGGGCCTCCAGCAGGGCGGGAAGCCAAGGCATGGGAAAAGGACGCAAACATCGGAAAGAAACGTGCCAACCCGGCACTCCGCGAGGAACAGCCCGCCCTCCGCCGCGGTCCTGCGCGCGGCCGCCCTCCCGCCGCCATCTTGAGTGTGGGCAGAAGCACCGGCGCCCTCCATAAGGAAACAGTAACACCGGCAACCCAACTCTTCGAGAGACGAGGACAGCACCGAAGAGGCGGGATGACCCCACGACGAACAGTCAGCACCTACAGAAAACCTAGAATATCAGTTAAAAAAAATAAATAATAAAACAAACCAAAACGAGCCATTTCCCGAACCCCCTGCCTCAGACAGGGACAAGAGGCGTCTTGCCCACACTTAAAATGGCAGCCGCTTCCGCCCTGGACCGGTAACTCCGCCCCCGCAGGCAGGGCGCGGGGCGGGGCGGGGCGGGGCGGCACCCCAGGTACACGCCTCGGTGCGTGCGCGCGCGCGCGGCGCCGGCCCACACCCCCACTCCCCCGCCCGCTGGTGACACACGCGTCAGGAGACGCAGCGCGCTGCGGGGTGCCCGCCTCCCCGGCCCGGCCCCGCCCCGCCCCTTCCCCCGCCCCTCCCCGAGGTCCTCCGCGCGCGCGCCGCGGCCCGGCCGGAGACACGGCGGACCCGCACCGGCTGCGGCAGCGCGATGACGGCGCGGCGGGAGGCGGCGGCGCCCGGCTGCCCCGGCTGCCCGTTCCCTCGCGCCGGCAGCTGGGCAGCCGCCTGGCGGGGCGCGGCGCTGCGCCTGGCGCTGGCGGTGCTCCTCCACACGGCCCGGGCCGAGAAGGAAGGTGAGACCCAGGTTTCCCGTCCCTTCGCCTCCTTCACCCCCTCCGGCGGTGGCTGCGGGGCTGTTGGCGGTGGCGGCGGGGGGGGGGGGGGTGCCGCGGACGCGACGGGTGTGTGCGGGCGGGCGGCCGGTGAGGCGCCCGGCCTCGTCGCCCCTTCCCCCTCGGCGGGGCCGCCGGGTCCCGCTGCCCGCCGTACGGCTGCCGCGGGGGAGCCGCGGGCGCTGCCCTCCCTTCGCCCCGCTGCCGGCGTGCGTGTGTGTGCGGTGGCGGGGGGCAGCCGCCGGCCTGCGGGCGAACTTGGTGGGGCCTCTCCTCCCTGACAGCGGCGGGGATGGACCGGGGCTGCCCTTTAAAAAGGAGAGAGGGGAAGGCGGTGGGGGAGCGTTCTGGCGTGGAGCTGGTTTCCCGGCGGCAGGCTTCCAGCGGGGGAGCGAGCCAAGCCAAACAGCCGGGCAGACCTGCCTGGGGACGGGCAGCGCGGCGCGCTGGGCTGTGACAGCGAGACCCCCGGCCGCCCCCAACCTCTGACAGGTGCCGGACGCCTTCCGAGGCCCACGGTCTCTTCTCCAAACTTAAACAAAGTCAAACGGGGGAGTTTTTAACTTTTTGCGTCTTTGATTTTTGGCACGTTGTCTTTTCATTGTGGTTTAACAAGGAAAAAAAAAAAGCCCCGAGCGAAACACCTCAGCGTATTCTGTAGTATTGCTGAGAACGGCTTTCAAGCATTTCCAGGGTGCAGACTCGTGGTCTGCTTAAAAGCGTGTCTGTGTGGCAGTGTTAACAGGCAGCAGATAAATGTAATGTGGTACAGAAGTAGGTGAAACGGATTTACTTCGGCTGACATGAGAATTTACCTTTCAAGCAAGTTGCTGTACTGGAAGGAGATTGAAATGTGTCAGGCCAGATGAGGTCCAAGAGGATGAAACAGTAAGAATAATAATAAAAAAAAAAAGAGTAAGAAGGGTGTGGAATAGTTTAGTGAGGAGGCTGCAGTTCTGTCTCTAGACCAGACTTGAGGGAAGAAATGCATGCTAATAATGCAGGTATCAGAATAAATTTAGATATGCCTTTCATTTTCTAATGAAGGGCTCAATTTGAGTAATTTCCATATAACTTGTTTTTACAAATAAGGTGATGTTGATATTAAGGTGATTAAAAAAACCCCACAGTTTTGTGTCACAGCTTACTCTTGCTCACTTGGCTTTTTCTTCAGAGAATTTAACATTTAGAAAGCATCGTGAAGAAAGATACATATTTAAAGTCCGACAGTTCAGCTTGTAGTGTCTTGAGGTACTAGAAGAGTTCCAATGCTTCAGAAATACCTATTTTTAACTCTGATTTTGGTTGCATTCCTTTAAAGGTGATAGCTTTTATGAGTTGATAAGCTCCATCAGTGATGTTATAAAGGGATGGGTTTGATGGAGTTGATTCGTGCCCTGAAAGTTGTGACAGCTGGGGCCATGGTTTGGCTTTGTTCATTTGGGAAGGAGATACTGGGTTTTTTTCTGTGGACTTCCTTGGCATTCCTAGATAAACAAAGGCAGGTTTTAGATTCAGAGTTTGAACGGATGTGATTGAAGTCCTTCAAGAAAATGGAATAGTTTGTACTGATACCATTTCCTTCTATTGATATAGTCTATTACTTAAAATCTATCCCAGCAACATTTCTGTCATTTTCAAAGAGTGAACTTGATTCTCATACAGAATACAGATTTTTTTTTCTGTCTTCTCTGATTTCTGACACTCATTTTTCTTCCCAAGTTTCCTGCTGCTTGAGTGTAGTCTGAGTGGTACATTTAAGTTCATTAATAAATCTTGGTTTAGTGTTTTGGCTTTTTGGTGTTCTGCGGTTGCTGGGTTTTTTAAATTCATGTTTTATCGTTGTCTTAGAAGAATTCTAGATGATCTGCATTTGTGTTTCACATGTTGGAAAGTGTTGTCTTGGAGTCTTCCTTTTTCTGGGTGCAATGCCTCTCTATACCCTGCATAAAAGAACAATGGAGTTTTAAAGCAAGACAAAGTTGAAAGTGACTTGGGAGATCCAGTCCCACTGATCTGAAACAACAATCTGAGTGCCAGTCTGCAAGGGACAGTAACTGAGTATAGAAGAGCAAGGACCAGCTTCGACAGTGGGCCTTTCAACCAAGGTCTAAATGAAAACTGAGATCAAAACGAAACAGTACTTCATAAGAAAGGAGGGGATAGTGTTTCAGGCTCTGTCCTTCAGTGCCTTAGCCTCTACCAGGTTATGTCAAGTTAAACATAGTAAGACACAGTTCAGAAAAAATAATCTGGAAGTAAGGAAATAGCTAGGAATAGCCTTTCCATCTCCCAAATGTGGACATATGTGTTTCATTACAGCTGCAGGAAGGAAGCTATGGAGAGGGATTAGAATTGAGGTTGTGCATTCTTTTTCCTGTACTATTTCTACAGTGATGGGTCAAAGGTGACTGTAGTGCAGCATATATTCCTGAGAAATTGCTGGATGCAGAAAAAAATTGATAGCAGGTGCTCAGGTGAGTGATAGGAGTGAGAGAAGAATAGAACAGAGTATCGCAAAAGAAAGTAAAAAATTGAAGGTGGAGGACACTACTTTCCTCTTACCTTGCATGTACATGAGGAGAAACTGGGGGAAAGATGGAACTGATGCACAAAAGAGTGTGCTGGCTTCATGCTTCTACAGAGAAGGAGCAGTAAGCAGTTCTTTATGGAGCTGTCATGAGCAGGAAGATTATTGATGCTGCAGTATTCCAGATTGACATGACTGCTTCTAGTCCCCAAACTTAAAGAGTTTGAGGGTAAAATTGTAAGCTAAACAGCTTTGCTGCCATTTGTCTAACAGCAAAAAGGAAAACTGAAATCCTTTGTGTATACAGGCTGTAAATCAAGCTCCTGGGGAACAGTGATATTGCTGTATACTTTCTCTGTGCTAGAGAAATAAAACTTGTGGAAACTATCTGGTATGTGAACAAATATGAAAGTAGATAAAACTGCATGTGGACCAGCCAAAAACCCTTCTATTTCAAACATCAATTTCAGACTAAACACTGATGTGCGACTTTTTTGGGGGTTGGGTTTGGTTTGGTTTTTAATGTTGTTTCATTTGTTTTGGTTTGTCTAGCTGGGTCCTCATTGCCCATGTGTTGCTGAAGAATGAGTAAGACTGAGAAGGTTGTAAAATTTTTTGTTTGTTTCTTTCACTTAGGATGTGAACCCATGACAAAAGAATAACATGGCAGGAAAAAAAATTCTGCATCCTTGCCATTTAGGAGGGGCAAGAATAAATTAAGAGTTTCTTTTGCAAATGCATATGATTTTCAGGCTTTTTGTAGGCTCATCCTTTCCTAGTGTAATTATGTTCTGTGTTGCCGCGTGGATTGAGGACTTTCAGTTTATATTTGAGTGTTTTTGTTTTGTTTTGGTTTTTATTTGCTTTGGGGTTTGTTTTTATTTTTTAGTTGTTGGGGCTTTTGGGAGAGGGCACAACAGCCATCTGGGTTTCAGTTGAAGGAAGCCATAGTAATGCCGTGAACGCAGTGGTCAGCGAAATGTTTTGAAGACAAATGTCCAACATCGCTATGCTTTTTTACATGAGAACTGGTTTTTGTTTCTTCCTTTATTTATATTCATTTATGTTTATTTTTATTTTAAAAATCTTTATTTCTTACAACAGTGATTTATTTTTTTTTTAGTAACTTTTTATTTGGCCAGCTGGCTGAGAGCCTGCACTTCTGATAGTGCTTTTGCCTACCCACATGCTCACAAGATTGGTGCAATTAGAACAGGGTTGATGTTTCAGCTAGGTTTATTCCCCAACTATAACTTCTGAAGTTGTATCTTAGTGCTGGATCTGGGAAAAATTTCTATTTAAACATCTAAAATCTGAGGTCGTGGAAGACTTGAAGGGAGATGTGTCATTAGAACAGTGCACTGGGATGCTGGAGTCCTGGTTCCATTTTTATCATTTTGTCTAATTTCAGGCAAGTAGCTTTTCCTTTTTGCTTTATAACATTATCTAAAATGGCAATCGAGGATACTCTGTATGAATGTTGGAAGTAAACTAATGTTGGAAGGTGATGTGCGAGAAAGCTTATATGTTTAAAATAATGTGATAAAACCCCCTCTTCACATATACTGCCTGTTTGTCATATCCTGCTGTCAGAACTAATATATAGCATGCTACTGTTTATTTTAATGCTAATGTTTTGACCCTGACATAAATCAAAATGTGATCCAGAAAGTATGACCTCAAACTGAAAACACTCTAGCAGCTGAAGCAGCACATCAGAATCATGAACAGTGTGAGGGAAAAACAGTGAATAAAAATTGACTGTGCTATCTCACTGAAACTGAAGTATGGGAGAGCTGATGAGGTTTGCACTATGTCTTTGTTTTCATGAATGATAAGTATTAACCATGTGTCTCATGCTTGTCTGCAAAATCTTTGGGCTAAATTAAATATAACAAAACATTGCAATGGACAGGAACTGGAGACCCCATGTTCTTCACGACTTTCTGTGTAATCACAAAATGGTTGCTATTCCCTCCTCTGCATCCCTTTCTCCCTCACCAGTGCCCAGTTACATGGCATGTGTGAGGCACACTGAGGTACTCTCACCTGCAGAGGTCAGTTGAAGGATAGCATGCTGCAGTTCAGGGCCTTGGATTGTAAACTCTTGAGGGAACTTGCTATGTATTTGTATAGTGCCTAACATGATGAAGCCCCTCTGAAGTTTGCAGAAGTCTGGAGGTGCTGCTTTATTTAAAGCTTTCAGCTGTGATTTTTGGGATTGTTGTGGTTTAACCCCAGCCAGCAACGGTACCACACAGCCACTCGCTCACTGCCCCCTACCCTGGTGGGATGGGGAGGAGTATCAGAAAAAGGTAAAACCTGTGGGTTGAGGTAGGAACAGTGTAATAATTGAAATAAAGTAAAAATAATAATAGCAACAATAATAATTGTAATGAAGAGGAGAGGGGAATAAAGTCCAAGAGGGCGAAAACCCCTCCAACAACCCAAAAAACCAGGTGATGCACAACACAGTTGCTCACCACCCACTGACCAAGGCCCAGCCAGTCCCCGAGCAGTGACCAGCAGGCCCCAGCCAACTCGCCTCAGTTTATATACTGAGTGTGATGTTCTGTGGTATGGAATATCCCTTTGGCTCATTCAGGTCAGCTGTCCCAGCTGTGTCCCCTCCCAGCTTCTTGTGCCCCTCCTCCCTGCAGACCATGGGAAACTTGAAAAGTCCTTGATTTAGAGTGAGCATTACTTAGTGACAACTAAAACATCAGTGTGTTATCAACATTACTCTCATACTAAATCC
Source organism: Falco rusticolus (assembly GCF_015220075.1). Taxonomy (NCBI): domain Eukaryota; kingdom Metazoa; phylum Chordata; class Aves; order Falconiformes; family Falconidae; genus Falco; species Falco rusticolus. Next base: position 70,574,828 of record NC_051188.1, on the reverse strand, counting down.
AAAACACAGCGCTGTACCAGCTACTGAGAAGAAAATTAACTCTATCCCAGCCAAAACCAGGACAGGAATTGATTGCCAGTATTGCAACATGGGTTACTTTGAGTCATTTGGATACATTTCTGCAAGTTAAAATTTTAGCTGTTTGCAGTAAAGCTTGGATGTTTGCTGTGTGTCACTTTATTTCAAAACCTACCCGGTTTTGCTGTGCTTAAAATGAGACATGTTATGATTCCATGGTGTGATTTACTAAGTTTGTAAGTATAAAGAATCTTTCAAACTGTAAACTTAGTAAATCACCTGGGAGTCTAACAGTGAATGGTGGATGTTGTGGTTCATGCATAACCAGCAGCGTAAGTTCTGTGACTGAAGTGCAGGCTAGAACCAGTTTGGTTTGTTCCTGTGTATGTGGGTTTGGCAAGAATAAAAGTCAATAAAGATCCATTTTATTTCTCTTGCTAGTAACTGCTATCCAGTGTGGTGCTTCTGACTTTGTCAGTCTACAGCATGAACTCACCTGGATGTAACAGGAGCTGTGAGAAGGTGTCTTTTTTTTTTTTTTTTTTTTTTTTTCCCTTCCTCCCCCCCTCCTTTCTAAAAGACAGCATTTGAAATAAATCTGCAGTCTTCATGGTAGTAAGTGGGGGTGCTTGGATCCAGGCTGGGTAACACCTTGAGCAGCCTGCTCTGACTGGCTCCCTCTCTGAGCTGGCGGCTGGGCTGGAGGCCTCTGGGATCGTTTCCAGCTTGCGTTATCCTGTACTTCCAAAAGGTGAGCGCACCGGGTGCTTATTACAGAAGCAACTGATTCAGTCCATTTGCTTGTGGTAGTTGCCAAATTTGAGCTTAAACTACAGTTATTTTAAAAATCCTTTCTGTTTTTTTCTAAAAAATTGTGTTAGTATTTCAGCATTTTTTATTATTAATACCAAGACAGAGGATGCAGAATTTCTTCTTGCACAGGAATAATATCAGTGCATTGCTGGAATAGCCTTTATTTTTGTGATTTACTTGTTTGGCATTAGTAACCTAGTTTGTTAATTTGGAAGTAGGAACATAGTTCAACTTAGTTTGCCTGCTGTCACCCACTTTTCTTATATGGAGGAATTGTTAACAGTCAAGATAACGAGGCAGTAATTCTGCTCACCACCAGCTTCCCTTTTTCAGTTTCCTAAAGCTTGTAAATTGAAAACGTAGGTGCCTGATTTAGGAAATCAAAGGAACCAATGACCATGAGAGTTAAAGGGGAGGTATTTATCTTTCTAGTCATAAATACAGGCAAAGAATAATTCTGTGCCAGATATGGGTTTGTTAGAAGCAGCTGGTAAAATTTTAACATGTGATGCAGGAATGTTGGGTATTTCTGTTTTCTGAACTGTTTACACAGAATAATTAGTGATTTACTGACTGTAGTGAGGATGTGATGCAGCATCTGCATTTAATGCTTTTAAAATCTGTTTTTAACATTTTCTGGTAAGCAGGCTTGGATAACTTGTGCTCTGGAATATTAAAGGGACTAAACCAGGACTGTGCGCATTTGCGTTCTCTTTTTTAAAAACCCTGGATGTAATGGCGCAATAGCAAAGAGCTGAAGGATTGCAATGTAATTCCACTCTCTGGAAAGGAAAAAAAAATAGTTTTACAGTACTTTGAGATTTCCCTGCTACACTTCCCAGATCTATCTTCTCACTGAGACTATCATAGAAGCATTTTTAATACCTCTCCTACTGCCTGGCATACATAGCAGTAGAGAACCATCTGAGAATTACTGGAGTTTTACTGGAGTTATTGAACTGGTTTTAAGGATACCAAATTACCAAATAAATTGTAATGGAAGGAGGTGTACAGGAATGAAACTATGTACCTAACAGCTCCTTCTGTCTACCTACTGTATAAAGTTACAAAATGTTATTTAAAAGAACTGTTTAGCTGACTCAGTACAACATGCTTAGGTTTCTAAAGTTACTTGGTCAGTTTATGCATTGACTAATCTTCATAAAGCAATCTGTTTTAATGATGACTTAAGGCTTATCTGAGGGTTTTTTCAGTTGAACATAGATCTATGTTGGACTGTAAAGATCTGGTATAATAGAATGTGCACATTAAGTTAACATTAAGACTTTTAAAAGTTACTTAAACTTAAAAAAATCCCAAGCAACCCTTGGTTATAGGTGTTTTTTTGAAGTTATTTAAGTCAGGACATACAGCTAGTAGTGATGTTGAACAGATTAAATCACCATTTGAGGGAGTGATGATAGCATAGGAGACAAAGTTGTAGATGAGCATGGTACTGGTTTAAGTAATTTGAAACACTAAACCTCTTACGTACCCACTGTTCATCAACTTGACATTTTAGATCCATAGATCTGAAGTAAAATGGGATCCTTGTAGAAGAGGGTGGTAGTGGGGAAAAAAAAAAAGACTGAGAATCTGTCAAAGAGGAGGTTTCTAAAGAGGGAATTTTAGCTTTTGAAAACGGAAAGCTTTCTCATTTTCTTATAGGTACTCTGTTGGAAACATCTCAAAGTAGTTTCCTCAGTGTGAAATTGGATGGCTTCAGCATAACTTGGTATGACTGGCTTATGAATTTTCTTTATTTTTGTGATAAGGTGCAGATAAGGTCCAGATAATGCCTGGCTTAGATTGAGAATGGTAGAAGATACTGATATTGAGATAGAATATGAGAAATCAGCTATTTTTCATGACATCTGCTTCCACTAGGGGATTTTTGGGTCCCCCATATGAGTTGTTGATATAGTATGTTAAGTGAATTTAAAACCTGGTTATCTGAAGCTTGTAAATAAATATGAAATCATCTAGCAATACAGAAAAGTTCTTAATGAATCAGTTATTTGCACCGGAATAATGTACAAATATTGGTGGGTGGAATTTGTAGATAATGATAAAAACTATCCAGGCAACTAGATAAACTCTAGGGTGTTTGGGTTTGGTTTATTCCCAGCAGTGGGTTCATACTGTACTTTGGAGGGTGGTTACAAGGGGTTCTTCCTGGCTCTATTCTGGGACCTGTCCTGCTTAGTATCTTTGTTGTATCATATCTGGGGAGCAGTTGGTATGCTCAAGGGCAGGGCTGTGTTTCAGAGTTCTAAACAGGACAGAGCAATGAACTGACAGGACCTCCATGAAACACAAAAAAGGACAAAGAGAAAGCCCTTCATATGGGACAGAAGAAATACTTGCAGGGGATATAAGTTGGAAATGCTATAAATGAGTCAGCAATGTGCCTTGGCAGCATACAGGAGTGTAGCCATGAGACTGAACAAAGTGATTATTCCTGTTTACTCAGCACTTAGTAGACCACACCTAAACCACGGCATCCGGTTCTGCTGTCCCACTGGAAGGCTGCAAAGATGGTCGGTGGATGCATGACCTAACGAAAAGAGGCTAAGGAACCCAAAGCTGTGTGGAGATGAGGCTTTGGAGGGACCTCGTGGCAGCCTGCTGGTATCAAAGTAGATTTTATGAAAGAAATTGAACCAGACTCCTCACGGAGATGCATGGCAGGAGCCTGAGAGACAATTATCATAATATTAACCAGGGAAAGTTTGTTTTGGTCTGTGATGATCTGAGTAAGAAAGGCACTCGGACTCTGTGAAATATCATTGAAAGTGCTATTTATTAGAGCTAACATTACGACGAGAATAATATAGATGATCTTGCATCTTGAGTTGCGCAGCATCAAAAAGGCCTCCTGTCCTTGTGCAGCATACTGTGCCGACCCTGTGCATAGAAAGGGTTACCCCATGTTGGTCCTTCAACCTATTTTGGATTTCCTTGCAAGAAAACAACTCAATTCCTAAGTTCTATTGTCAAGCAGAAAGGATGCTTGGATGAGAACTTCTGGCTGGCTTTTAGATAAAAGCAAGGCCACCCAGGTGGCATAATTGCCGGTACCAAGTGGGAGCTGCCTGCAGGCTCCTCTGTTAGAGTGAGCTGGCTGAGCTCATCCTGCAGCCCAGTACAGGCCTGAAAGCCAGCCTGTACATGCATCACAGCAGAGACACGGGTCTACTCAGGTTAGCTCTTGCATAGATCACTGAGTCCTCAAAGGATTACGGTCTTTTGGTCAGGATTGCTACAATATTCTAGCTGGAGATAATGAGACCATATTTCACCGTGGGGACAGTCAGGGACTGAAGCAGATTCTCTAGAGGGGTTGTGAAATCTCTTGACTTTGGAGGTTTTCAAGGCCCTGCTAAACAAAAGCCTAAGCAACTTTGTCCCGGTTCAGTATTCACTGTGCTTCAGCAGAAGGTTGAGCTAGATGACATCTTCAGGTGCATTCCACACTAAATTGCTCTGTCTCTGTGTTTTGGGTCTCCCTCGTGATCTTTAAAGCTTGGTTGGATGTTGCAGTTTTGTTTGTCACAACTGACTGGAATAACCATAAGACAGGAGAATTGTGGGTTTCCACATAACTCCATGGTGAAATCAGTGCTATGGTTGTAGTAATTTAGATACAATTTAGGTACAAGTGGAGTTGTAACGGGATCCAGGATGTTTTGCCTGTCGCTGCAGCACTAAAGAAACATGGTCACAGAATAAAAGGAAAAACTTTGTTGGCCATTCCTTGTTTCTGTAGTTCTGCATCACATAGGCTTTATTTGTCCCCTAGTTTTCGTTCTTTCTCTTGAAAAATTTATTTCAACAAGAATATTTGTATCCCATCTTTCATGCAAAGGATAATATAGCCATTAGTTTCCATCTTTGCTAGCTGCTGGTAATATGACAATAAATTGAATTGTGGTTGACATGTTAATATACAAGATGTATTAAAGTAATACTTAACAATCTGCACAACTCATATATCAGAGGGAATGTTGAGAGATCTGGATATTGAATGTTGCCAAGTTTGGCTGTTCCTTTCTTGCCACAGAGGATATAGAATACTTGGTCCTTACTGGAAACCATTTCCTTCTTCTATGTTTGCTTTGGTGTTCTGAATCTGTGTGTAACATCAGTCTGTGGAGCCAGCAATGAGCAGACTAGAGGTACCAGAAATGACCATTATCTAGTGAGACCCTTGCCCCCAGCCACCTCCTACTTAATTCAGTGATAGAAAGCCCTGAGACTGCACTTGTCCTCTGAGTTGTTGCTCCTAAATATAAGAAGATAAGAAGGGTGTGTGTGTGTAACTTTTATATAGGTGCTTTCATATCATCATATAGCTTATCAGTTGCCTTTCTTGTAGCTTACCTAGGTCATGATCTGCCCATATAGCTTTGGCTAAACTGTGTCTTCCAAAATAATGAAAAGATGAATGAATTCCTTGGTTTTAGGGAAACCTGGTTATATCTGATGCTGGAGGAGAGATCATTGTCATTGACAGAGACTGAATCTTCGCAGGTGAAGTTACTCTGCCAGTGAGTACTACTGAATATCATTATTTGATAGAGGAAAGACTGGAACAAACCTCCAGTTCATCTGGGAAAATTTGGTCAGAGCACCAGTACTTGATAAGTCCCATGAATTTTTCCTTTGATTAAATTGAATTTCTCTAGGGAAAAAGACATTAGAGTAAGGAACTCAGAAATTGAATAATAATAATAAAAAATATTTAGCATTATGTAACTGTCCTTTAAAAGTACCTGTATTGGAAAAAGAACTCCTAATGCTGAAGGGCCATTTGATTTATCAAAGGTGTGCATATTTAGGCTGAGACTTGGTGCTGGGCATGTTGAAGTAGAAATGAGAGGTTATTTGTGAGTGAAGACTGTTTTAGTTAAGGGGCAACTTAGTGATGTGGGGTGATTGCAGTCTTTAAAGTAGAATTAGGTGTCTCTCCGAAACATATTTTGTAACTAAGCCTAAGGGTTTGGGATTATTGGGTGAAACTGTGATCTGTGTTGTGCAGGGTGTCAACCCAGGTCATCACAGCAGTTTCTGAAAGAGTCTGGCCAGAAGAGATTGTTTATTTACTTCTGAGGTAACTGCTTCCAAGGTATTTTGGGTAGCTGAACTGAATTTCTGCAGTTATAAACATACTGAAGCTTTTCATTTCCGAATACCTACATGCACCTTTAATTTCTTATTAATGTTTTTGGATTTTTTTCCCTAAAAATGGAATTCACCTGTTTTGTTTCATTCTTCTTGCCCTATATTTTATCTCCTTTCAAAACTTGCTGCAGTTGTTCTTCTCCACCCATTTCTTTTCTGGCTTTATCAGACATTGCGGCCAGCTTTTTCCTGCTGGCTGGTGTCCCCACGTGGCAAGTCAACAGACTGCTTTGCTGATCCATCAATAAGGAGCATTACCGCCACATCACTAACACTAGGGCTTTAACAGAGGCTTTTTCTACCTTTTCTTGACCTTCGATTGTTGTATTTATAGACTTGGTATGGTAGCTGATGAAGCATTATCTTGCTGCTGTTAACTTGTCCCCCAAGCTCAACAGCTATTTCCAGTGGATGCTGTAGTAACAGTTGCCCTGTGAGCACTGAGAGGGGGTGGATGCTGTGCTCCTCCCTCCCTATGATTCTTCTCTCCAGTTGTAATTTAGTCTTAACCAAGTTGAAAGTGTTATGCAGCAAAATCGAAGTTAACGTGCTGCCTAAGTTCCCCTGTTCTATAAATTCATGTAGTCCCACCCTGATAAGGGTCTGAAGAAAAAAAAAGGTGGGGGAGGGGCAGATCAGGGCAGGGGGGAGAGCTGAGCTCTGTCACTCAGCAGGGCACTGTTTCTGTGTCATAACATTGGTTAAGGTGAGTGATACAGTGCATTCTTTGTAGCAGGTAGCAAGGTGGGAGTAGGGCATTGAAAACCAAGCGTTGTCCACCAAGCAGAAGCTGTAGCTCGTACCTGATGGCATTCACATTGCCAGCAAGATGCTGAAATGTTGTGGGGTATCTGTCTGATGCTGTTGTCTTCCTGTTCTGTGGGGTTTTTTGAAAACCCTGAAAATCCCATCCTTCTTCCTCATTTCTACAGTGTAGAGAACAATTCTTGTGCTCTGTGTAGGTTTATTAAGGCCATTAATTGGCCTGGATATGTCTTTGAAGTAGTTATTTGCACTGTGTTGGCACAACTCATTTTTTTGAGTAACTGGGTTTTGTGGGTCTGTTCAGTGGCTAATTTCATATGAGTGCAAGTTTGGAAGGCTGATGTTAACGTAATAGTTACAATTATTGTCAGTTAATGCATTGTTCTCCTGAGGCTGCAGAATCTATGAACTGTCATTTCTTGTAAACTACATATTAAATGTTTCTATATGCTGAAAAGGTTAGAATTCCAGTAAGTCCGTGTTATCCTTGCACGCGTCAACTTGCAGTGCTACACGGGTAGTAACACTTATTGCCACAATTAGAAGTTTCTGAGCTAAAATTTGAGAACTGAAGTGTGATGATGATCTAAGAATAGTTTAGAGGGGCTGCTGCTTTTCCCCTCTGTTCTTGCAGGACAGATTATCTTGGCTTTGAGGCTAGTTCCAATTAATTTTATGCCTGTACAAGCTCACTAACAACAAATACACAGAACTGTAACCTAATCTAGCATATTGACACTTTAAAATATTTAAAATTGCCATCATTAGAAAGAATAAAAAGCCATAAATGGTATGGCCCAAAGCCAGAAAAAAAGGATGCTATTTGCAGATATTGCATTTCTCTTTAACTTTCTTTTAAAATTTTCCCTCTCTTTGATTCATGAGAAGATTTCACAACTGTCAGAAGTGTTGCTTTCTGTGGCTTGAAAATAATGTATGCTAAAGTCTTTCTCCAGATGAATTGTTTCTCCTTTCTCTCTCTCTCTCTCTCTCTTTTAATTTATTTAAAAACATGTATTCTCATTCATACCTCCTATAAAATCTTCAGGAAAAAAACAGGATTAGATACTATTTTCTTGGAAGCATTTTGGAGCCAGCAATTATATGTCTTTGGAGGAATAAATGAAATTATTAAAATGTTTTAAAATAAAGCAGCAACTTAAGGCAAATGTTTTAGTAAGTGTTTTAAAGCATCTAGCAACTTTTAACATAGTATTTGGCTTAAAAAAATTTTTAAGTGAAGTTTTATGATATTTATTGCTACCATCTGGAATTGATGGTTTTGGTCAATGGCTCTAGCTCAAGTGGATGGAGATGCAGATTTCTATAAGGTGGAAATACAGACTAAGTACAGAATAGGCACCTGAGAATAAAGGTATTTGAATAAATGATTCTCTTTTCTATCCATCTCAATCTGAAGTAATTTTCTGAGAAAAAAATGAATAAAAGGAAACTGCTAGGTGTAGTATGTGTTACCTTCAGTGAGCTTTTTTTGTTTCTAGGTATGTTTCTGTAGTTTCATTGCAAGGATATATCTATTACACAACCCGTCCGATCAGTGCAAACTCCATAAAAGGAACCTTCCAGCAGTTGCACCATTTTCTGAAGTGTGAAACTAATGGCATGAGGCAAATGTGTGTGTGAACGGCAGCTTCAGGATGGAGACCTGCTTTCTTCCTTTCTCAAACTCAGTGGTAGCTTCGGTGTCTGGGGACTGTGTTCTCAATCAGGATCATGCTGTCACTTTCTGTTTTGTGGCTGGGTTTAAAAACTGAATTCCTAAAAATCCGCATCAACCTTAGCTAAGGGGAAGAGAGATGAGTGGATGAATGCAGTGTGACAGCTCTCCTGGCTAGGAAAGTGCTTTGCTGTGTAAATAAGCTTGTCTTGTATCTGAAGTCAGAAATGATACAGGAGTAAGCTAGTGAAAGAGGTATACGCAGACTTATTTGGGTAACAGTGTATACACTCAAATTTACACTCAAATTTGTGCTGTTGTGTGCAGTAAAATATAAATTATTTGAAGACCTTCACCACCCACCCCACCCACCCACCCGCCACTGTGGAGCAGTGAGTTGTGCACTTGGGTATTGCAGTGCGAAGTGATTTACTGTCTCTGTTAAGCTTGTATTAAGTTGGGCATAGGTTGGTGCATATGTATGGATTATGTAAAGTCATAAAATAATTTTTTACAATCAGTAGTACAAAATGAGGTTTTTAATGAAAATTCTATCTTTTTATTATTTAGCTAATAGATTGCTTTTTCATTTCACATGATGACTAAAGTGCGTTGTCTAGGAATATTTCTATTTCAACTCTAATATGTAACCAGAAGATTAAAATTTGGCAAGCTGGCTTTTTCAGGAATGGTAATTAGGGGTTTTAATAAAAAAGATTTAATAATGTTTCTATGTAAAAATACTTCAAAATGACTGATTTTTGCATGTGATCTTTACTACTTTGTGTGTCTTTACTGTCTTAGTTGTGATGGCTCTTCCTGAGGTCTGTTGGAAAAAATTACTAAATTTCCCTTTGTTATGGACAACTGGAAAAGAAACAAGTGAATTTGCTATGTAAGTGCAAGAGGATTTATGTGGAAAGGAAGCCTGTTGGCTGGTAATCCTTTCTTGGAGCCTCTTGCCTGAGATCGCCAGCTCATAGGAGAATGATTTTTACATTTCCAGAGAACAGTCACCTGTTTGGACATAGGCAGACATTCAAGCTGATGGCTATGCTGACTCTCCTGTCTTGGAAAATAGGCCTGTCTTTAAACAGCATTTATTGTGTTGAACGCTGAACTGGGGTGTGTTTCTTGAGGCTCCCCAGACTTTTATATTCTTGAATACAATGATAATGGTTGCTTGCACTGTGGCATAATACTGGTTTTCTTTATCTGTGGGGTATTTAATTTTTTACAGTGTCATTTTCCTTTCATAAATGCTGTTATATCATTATATATCCACCTACCTCTATTTCACATGCTGCTTAGTTTTCCACTCTTCAGGATGGTTGAAACTGTGTGATTGCACATAAGCAGTTAATTGAGTCAAAGCTATAAAACCAACTTGTACAGTTTTAGTTGTGCTGTGTTTAACCAGTAGTGATACAAATGCTGTAATTACAATTGCATAGACAGAAGTGAATGACATTTAGCACATTGTAATTGGCTCGTGGTTATAGTTACCTAGAAGTGAGCTTAGTTATTAAATCAAAGCGTTAAAAACTGGACTTTAAAAAACTTAGTGTAAATTAGGAGAGGTTTAAATAATCAATCTGGCCCTATTTTAGTAAGTTGGGGCACTATTTCCAGAATTTGGAGAAAATTCATAGACTAGCTGATATATATTGTATAAATATAGCTTATAAGAAAATTAGAAAATTGGTTTAGACAAGAGTTAAGGGAGAAAACAGTTCTTGCAAGTATGTGAGAGGATATGTAATGATTAACATAAAAAAATGATTTTTATTTAAAAAAAATCTGTTTAATTAAAAAAAAAACTGTGTTATGGAGTAAGAACTAAGTAATATTTCAGAATAGTGTTTTTATAAGCATGTATGCCAGAATATGCATTCCTGTTGAAATGAAGAAATTGACAGTGCCTATATGAAAGAAAAATGTGCAAAGCCATCTTAAAAATTAGATCTCAGAGTAGGCCTTATAACCTGTAAACCATGGAGAATTTTTTTATAATTGTGCACCAAGAGTCTTGGCATATTCAGTGGTCTCGCATTACATGCAAACTTAGTCTGTTATGTGTAATTTGAGCACCTCTAAAGACTGGTGTTGGCTAAAATGATTTTGATAGTAAGTTCTGGTTTATTTTAGAGACCTGTAGGATTTTAAAATTTTCTTCTTGTTATTTGTTGCTTTGTTCATCTGTACTTTTCTTATTTTAAGCTCAAATATAAAAGGCTTGGAACAGAGACAGTTAAAATAGGAATATATTTGAGCAAAACTTGGCTGCGAGCTATATAAACTTGTGAAAAGATGCTGCTTAAGCTTTGAGGAATTTAAGTGAATTCAATGTCTGTTTAGGGCACTATTGTTTCCGTTTTTACTACTTTAGGTGTTTACCATCAAGTACTGTGATGTTATTGGAAAGGGCAGGGGAAAGGATTTAGAAATCTGCTGGTAATAATGACTGGATAGTGTTTTTTGCTGTTCCAGAAAGCTGTGCTTTAGGGGGTTAGGGGTTATGGCTGTGGTTGTGGGTTTTGTATTGTTATTTTTTTAAAGAGTTTGGAAAAGCTTAGAAAATGCTCTCCCTAGAAAAAGGTGTTTTGGAGCTAGTGGAAAGACTTAGATTTATAGATTTTTCTGATACCTTTCATGTGCTTTTCATACAAAAGCTGACTTAATAAAAAAAGTTGCCTTTTAAATGCTTGCAAATTGAAAACAAGCAGAAAATGAAACTTCTATTTTTATTGGGTTTAGTGGTGGGGTTTTTTTATATTTTTAGTGTTTGCTGTTGCTTATATCACTTCTGTTAATAGTGACGTATTGTCTGAAAAGAGGAAACCAGGATATGCAAGCTAGAAGCTGGAAAAATTTGACCCTGAAATCACTTAATATCCAAGTAGTGAGACTGAAATTGTCACAGATTCTCATGAGTCTCATAAATTTGCATCTTGTGGGATCTTGGAAGGATAAAGGTTTTCTGCTGAGAGGGATCTGTGTATATCTCTTAGAAGAAAATACCTGCTCAGCATAGGTGAGGAGGAATGGAGATGGTGATTCTTCTGGCTTAGAAATCTATACATGTGAAGCTTAATCCTTTTCCTTCTTTGGGCTGTGAACATGCTAATAACATGTAAAGTTTGACTAATAACTATTCTAAGCAGTCTTCAGGGCTTCAATTGCCTGTAGGGTCAGGAAGAAATTATTTTCCTAAGGTGTAATTTGGCTTCTTGGCTGCTGATTTGTGCGGTGGCAGATCACGCTGGGACAGCTGAGATGCTTCCTACCCCAAATGTTATGTTGTGCCCCTCTCATAGCAGTTGCCAGTCATGTGGCAGGGGTGACTGAAATGGCAGTCGGCAGGTCTTAATTTGCTGCAGTTTACTATTCCAGAGTATCAAAGTATTGGCTACAGTATTAGACTGATGGTAGAGCATGACGATATCAGCCCAGACTTTGGGAAGTTTTTCCAGAAGAAATTGTTAGGGACTTTGCAGAAACAGTCATCTTCCTCTGTAGCATGGGGAATGGTTCACCTAATAAAGCATGCCCAAGTGATCTCATACTTAATTGCTTGCAGAGTCTTTTGGCATTGTTAATAACCTATTCTCTATTGGTGACATACATATTTTGTGTAAAAGGATAGAGAAGACTATTTTTGGACTGGCACTGCAGAAGTTTATGAATTTACTTAGCTCAGGTAGTACAAGTGCTTCTAATTCTGGAGTGGGCAAATACCCAGAAGGAAGTGTGCTCTTCTTTGGGCACTGTGTGCATTTCACTTTGAAGAAGCCTTTGTCCTCTCTGTGGTCCATATTGGACAGTTTGAGAGCTGTTCTTACAGGGATTTGGGTGATTCTTTATGACTCATCAGTGGAGCTTTTTTAAAATGTAGTAGGCTTTGCCTTATTTGAATGAGGTGACTCGTTGCTTCATCCTGAATTGAGAGTCTGAGAAGTCAGTTGCAAAAACAGGCTTTCAGCTCACAAAGGTGTAGGTATTTACTTGGAATTTCCTTGCTTTGATGAAATAATTGATAAAGTAGAAGCAAAGACTTGAAAGTTAGTCTAAAACAAAGTGAAGGGTATAACCACAGAAACTTCATCACAGTCTCACTTGAGAAGTGACTGCTGTGAAATGGCCAGCCGCCAAACTTTGCCGTGCATCAGACTTCACCTGGCACTAACTGTCATCTGCTCTCTAAAAACATTTCTTAAATGATGTAATGATGAATGGCACTTCTATTTAACAATGTCATCCACTCAGAATGTTCTGTGACATCTGTTGCTTTGTTCGTAAGCTGCCGCAAAGACGAAGTAACTGAAGAGTGGCTGAGAAAGTGTTTGGGGTTTACAGAAGGGCTGCCTGCATTCAAGCTGCTTGTGTAGAAAGTTTTGGCTAGTTTCTGTGAGCGTCTGTGTGTGCTAGCCTTGTGGAAGAACCGTTGCTACTTTCTGCTCTTTGTATCTACAGTGTATCGTTTAAAACAGGGGAGAAGTGTTAGGAAAATACTAAGAATTTGTGATTTGATTAAATACGCTTTTAAGTTTTACTCGTTGGTAGATATGAATATAAAAAGCCTTTTCCTAATGATTTTTTTGTTTGTGCCTGATGTCACAGTCAAGTGCTGTTTTCTTTGTTTCCAAAACAAAGCTAGAAAACAAAAGAAGTCAAAAAGCCCAACCTCAGAGGTGCAGTTCTTTTTGACTATTAGGAAGGTGCGCTTGTATAGATAAAATCTTTTTTAAAATTGTCATCATTAAATTTGCAATAAATAAAGTACATCAGAAAGTCTAATTTCATTCTGGATTTCTCCCTGAGTTAAAAATTGAGAATTTACCTTCCATATCAGCTAAACTGTAACTTGATTTTTTTGCACAGAGCATAGGCATGACATTTCTATGGAATTGTGATTAGCTGTCATACTTTGCCTTTTAACCTGACATGTCAAAGCTTCATTTTTACTCTTGTGCTATGATTCGTTTATAGATAGGGTTTTTTGAGTGGTTTTAAAGACAAAATTAAACAGTGGCTTTTGAATGTCTTGCATAAGTATTGCCAGTTAACTCTGTAAACTCCACTTGTTCTTTGTTTCTAGGATTAAATTTAAACTGATGGTCCTACTCCAGTAATTTAAGTTTTAAAAGCCCAGATTTTCATAAGCTGTAGGACTTGATCTTGTAACAGCTGTTTAAATACTGTTCTGGGTGTTTTTCTTTTTTTTTTTTTCTTTTTTTCCTTGCCCTATGTTCTGTATAGTTCTTCAATATAAATGATTAACCAAACCTCCAATTCTTGGATTAAGGATGACTTTTGTTTCTTTTGGAAATCATTAAGATAGAACAATGAATGCACCAAAAAAAATTCTAAGATATTGCTGACATGACTGACTAGTACCGCTCATGCCACTGTTAATATTGCAGGGCATGCATATTGTTTATAATCTGACCCCCTGCCTCTTGTCCTCTGTGGTGATTTTCAGACTTCCACATGCACTGGGCTGCTTTCTCAGCCTGTGTCACCACACGTTAGGATTCAGAGGTATGGTAGCTTGAAAAGTAATTGTATAAAATGTTGTGATTTGGGATTTTGTTTATTTGTTTGGGTTGCTTGCATACCAAAAAGACTTTTGGTGATGACAGCAGCAACCTTTGTTTTATGTTAACTTTTACTTTTGGTCATATGAAAACATGGTTGTGGAGTTTGTAGCTTTTAGGAGAAGGTATCAAAATATGAGGGGAATCAGGGATGTAGACTGGATGTGCAGACAGTGATATGTTAAGTAGCAGATTGAATTTTGGGTGCTGAGTGAGGTTTCACTAAAGCAGTGAGGAAATGCTTGGGACAAATACATGTCAAAAATAGTGTTTCTTTGTGTGGTAAGTGACTTTACTCCTGTCTGCCAAGAGTGCTTTTTTCTTATTTCTGCTTTCTGAAACTAAGGTCACTTTTTCTTTTAAAATATCATATATAAAAGGTCACCAACATGGCCACTTGTAATACTTGTTCTTGTTAGAACACTGACTTTCAAAGTGGGAGATGAAGGTTTAAATCTCTTTTTTCAGACTGGGATTCAAATTCCATCTTCCAGAAGCGTACACTATGCTTCTGTGGGCTGGGAAATCTTTAACTTTTTCCTCTTTGTTCCTCTGAAGTTATTCCTCTTTGCAGAAAGAGAGGTGTGTTATCATACTCCCAGCTTCATCTAGCTGAATGGTAAAGGCAGTCATGGAATAAGGTCATAGGGTAGGGGAGGAGGTATTTATAGCGATTTTTTTAAAATACAAATTTCTGGTTTGAGTTTGTTACTGTATTTTATCCTAAAGACCTGCTCTGTGTGTTTGTGTGTGAGTAGTCTTTTGGGGAGTGAAATTTAGACCTCTCTGAACTTCTCTTTCCTTTTTAACTCATGTTCATTCTTGTACAGACTATTGTATTTTACAGGAAGGGCAATGCCCTTATTTCTTTGTCTTTAAAAGAAAGTAGCATCCCCTACATTATGAGAGGAATTGAAGAACAATTGCCTTGCCAAACATTTAGAGGAAATGAGTGGAGGAAGAATGCTTAATTTGAGGATCCTATATGTGATTGAGGCATGAACTTTTCATCGAGTTTAGTCATATGGTGCAAACACTTCTAAACTGTTCCAGAATTTGTTATGTTGCTGTCAAGATGGAGAGAGTTGTTGCCACACTAAAAATTAGGGATCAGTGTGAACGAGGCTTTCCAGATGTACAGTTAAGATTTTGGTTATATACATGAAACTGAAATTCCATTATTAAGTGTCAGAATTCTTTCTGGGCTTAGATGTATTAAACTTTGTTGAATAGGTATCCAGTCAGTCATATTGGTTGAAATACTGGGTTAGCTTGGTACAGCCAGCCTTTTTAGGGAACCAGGAAGAAGTTGTTCACTTTGGAGTTGAACATTTTTATGCCAAAAGACTGATTTGCAAAGTGTGATGCTTATTAATACAAACATCTTGGAATTGGAGCTCTTGGGAAAATCTGTATGACAGATTTGTGTTTGGTATTTTGTTAGAGACTCTTGTTACTGTGATTTGTCATAGCTCTATATACAAAACGTAAGGTACTTAAGATTTCAGATGTTTAAGTTACTCTGTTTAGTAACAAAATATTTTTCTGGTAGTTACTTAGTTTTTTTGTTTTTCTTTGCAGCTTTCATCCAGTCAGATGGCATAATAGAAATGCTACGTTTTGATGAAGGAGACTTATTGCAGGTATGTAGTCTGAGAAAATCATCTGAACTAGAAATGTTTCATCTTCTTTTTGGTAGCTGCTTTTTGAAACTCATGGGTGAATGGATTTTGAAAGTAAGCAAGCATCAAACTTAGGTCCAAAAACTGTTGGACCTTCTGGAGTTATTATCAGCAGTATACTTCGGTGTGTCCTGAGGTTCTGGTTCCCTGATCTTTTGTGTTGGGAAACTGGTGTTTACCACAGGTTCTGTCTGGCCTGTTTATCCAGTTGGGTTTTTTTTTTTTTTCCCTCAGAAAAACTGTGGGATGTTTTGTGTTTAAGACTCATCTTGATGTAGAGTTGGGATGTAATTGGATAGCACAACTAGAGGAACTGAGAAGTGTTGCAAAATTCCCAAATGTAAAGGCAGCCCTTCAGACCAAGTCACCACTGGCTTTAAATGAAGTTCAAATTACTGCAGTGAGGTAATTGCTGTTGCAAATATGGATTTTTCAGGTATAAAGTTGCCATTTTTTTCAGCTTTTTCTTGGTGACAGTCAAAACAGATGAAATGTTAATTTTAAAGACTACATGCTGATACTTTGAGATGGTGGTAGTGATTGGGATGAAATCCATAGCAACATGGCTTGATACTTGACAGCAATGTAGTTCTGAAGTTCTATTGACTAGAATTTAATATACATGAATTCTGTGGATTGTATTTATGTTGAGAATAGCTTCTGTTAAAATTCCTTGATGTTAGTCCTGATAGTTGAGAGGGAGGAGAGGAGAAAGGAGAAAGCAATTAATTGTTTAAATGATTAGAACACATGGTATGTGACTGTTTAACTTCTATTATTTACCAGTGCAGTGCTTGATTTACAATTCCTATCTCCTCTCTAGTCTAGAAGAGTCAACAAATGTAAAAGCTGCATAGTTCTGGGCTTGTGATAATATTACTCGTTTCAGATTTGTGAAGGTGTGTTTTTCTTTCTCACCCATCTACCTTGGTTGTGTGTTTTGTGTAGGTTTTTTTCCTTTCACTGCTTGGTCCCTAGTGTTAATCAAGAATAAGTTACTACAGATTTTAAGATTATAGTGTACAAGGATGAGATACTTAAAAATTATCTAAACTGATGACAGAAAAAGTTGCAGTTAACAGTCAAACAAACCCAACACCTCCTCCCCCCAGGAAAACACCAACCAAAAACCAAACCATCAAACAAGCAAACAAAAAAGCCCCAGGTTCCTCATTTAACAGTTGTTTACTGTCATGTGCTAAATGCATATAGATACATGGACTATATGGAAATTTTACAGTCTCAATTATTGCAGTTTTTGACTCAGAATATTTCTTTAACTTGCATTGACATACACATACCAGTATAAATATAAGAGAGAAAAACATCACTAGGCTTAGTTTCCTTTGTTTTACATACTCTATTAGAGTATATTTTGTTCAACAGGAGTGGTTTAATAACAATGACAGAAAGGTGTTGGTCCAGTATTTAAGATAAAAATAATGTAGTCGGATTCACTTAACTACATTTTAGGTCGTGTTTTTTCCCCAGGGTTGTTATATTGGGGTTTTTTATTTGTAACTAATTAAAATTAATTTTACAAATCTGAATTTATTTATGTATGCTAGCATTCTATTAATCAGTGTAGTTTTCAGGACTAGAAAGTAATGGTGCTGCTGTGAATCACTTCAATAATTATAAGGATGCAAAAATAAAATGAATTGTTGATCGATCCAATTTTATTGCAAGACGCAACAGAGATAAGAGAACTAGTTTACATATTATGATGGAACAAGGTCAAGCAATTCTGGATGTCACACTGTAAACTTTGCAGTGCTTTGGATAGCATTTGGCTGCCACTTATCCTAATATACTGCTGAATGTTTGATTTAAAACAAAGCAAGAGAGACAAAATGTCTAATAAATGGTTTCTATGTTTTAAATTATGGTTATGGCTCTTAAGCCAAAAAATACCTAGGTAAATGAAACCAGTTCCTTTTAAGCAGAATGATACAGCGTGTTTTCTCTAGCTTACAATTTATTTGTGTTTTTCTTGTATATTTTAATATGGTGACCTCTTGTGACTACTTACTGCAATTAAAAAATAAAACTAAAGCAAATAAATTGTGTATAAACAGATTTACATCTTGTAAATAGCAGTTACTAAAGTTTTAAACCTACTGTAATGTCATTGAACATTTCTCTTTTAGGCTTTCTGTAAGTTTTCACAAATTTTTGTAGGTCACTCATCATTACAGCACAAATACGATGATGACAATAGTAACTCACTTAAGTGTCTAATGTTACATCACCTTCAGGTGATTTTTTTTTTTAATATAAAAACCAATTCAGTGAAGGAAGCGATTAATAATCACTGAGGTGTCAAAGCCATCTCCAGTCTTGGTTTATTCTCCCCCCACCCCCCCCGGAGAACTGGGTATCTTTACAGTGGAAGCAAGCCATTTTCTTATTTAAAGGAGTTGCTTTTCAAGTAAGGCAAATCAAATGCTGAGTCTTAAGTAATTTAATCATTAGGGAATCCCTGCTACCTCCCTCCAGTTAGAGTGTATCCTTTTGATGCTGGTTTTTTGTACTTATTTGAACTACATGCTACCAACGAAACGCTCCTTATGTGTTTCAAACACACTTTAGGACTTCTGTTGGAAAAAATAAATGAAGTATGTTGGGAAATTGGGTTTGACCAGACTGACTTCAAACAGTTATTTATTGAAAGAACATAAATCTTTAAATATTTCAGTTAAAGACCTTGGCATTTAGTAAAAATAAACTGAAAGTGGAAATAGTTCATTAGTTCATGCTAGTGGGTAATAGTAGTGAAGTAGAGACACTGCTTTTTGGGTATGGACTTGCAGTATGTGAATTAGAAAGTGCTATGCCATGTAGCTTTGCCCTCTTTCTTAACAGAACAAAACTGAGACCTTTATTCTTTAGCATACATGTTTAGATTAAAGGTGTATATCTGAATAAATTTATGTTATTTCTGCCTATGGATTAAATTACAGTAATGAGAGAATCGCCTAGTTCTGTCTAACCTTCATATGAATCAGTCCCCTTAAGGATTCAACAGCTTTTTGAACCCTTCAAATCATTTATTTAGGTCCTGAACATAGACTAGGATTTGTATTAATGTAAATTGTCCGTTGCTCAATGCAATGTAGGGGTTGGGTTTTTCTTCAGTAGCAGGCATTTTGCAGATGTGTATATAATTGTCTGGCACTTCACAGAGCCATAGATTTGTTTGGTTGGAATGGACCATCACCTAGTACTTTCTTCAGTTAGTGTTGTGTGTAGATGGACTATATTTGGCAGATGCTTGACTCTTCTGTTCTTAAAACCTCTAGAGAAGTAACTTTCACAAGTTTCCTTAAGTACATATTTGTTTCATGCCTAAGCTGGTTTTGCCGCTTCTTTTTTCTCTAGTGTATATTCAGGTGGTTTTTTGTTAGGTTTTTGGTGCTTTTCGTAGATAACTTTGTACCAAAAGGCACGTATAGATTCTTCATGGAAATGTTTAAAAACACCCTGCAACTTTCTTTACTGGATTTTTATTTGTCTACACACTACTTAGTGTGGCATTTAATCGGGATATTAGTGCTTTGAGAAAGGACAGAGTGGTTGCTTCCCCGTGTAATAACATTTTGTTTAGTAATTCCAAAATGAGTTGTAAGTATTTGACAGCATTTTGTTTGCTCATATAGTTGGTAGTTCACTATGTTCTCCAGACGCATTCTTTTCTTTGGTGTACCACTGGTTAGTCAGTTATTCCCAGTTTTAGATTTGAGTTCTTCAGCTGAACTTTTCCTTGTCAGTCTCAAGCCTCCGTGTGTCCTGATGATTTGAACCCTTGTCCAGACCAGACAGATGCTTCAAGCCCCTGATGATGATGATGTCATCTGCAAATATTAGGAGTGATGAAATAAACTACAATTGTTACTTTTAATAATTTTCCGTTCATGTTAAGCCAACATACTGTCTCACTTTTTGAGGACTTTAGTTTGAAAAGTGAACAGTAAAGTAAAATTTATTTTTCAGAGCACAGTTTGCATTTGCTTTTAGTTCATAGAGGACTGTTTCCCAAGCTATTATATTTATTGTGAGAGCTCTTGCCTTGGGTATCTAATGTTTTCCTGGACAGTGTATTTGGGGCCACTGTTTTCCACAATGAGCAATCTTCTTTCAGACTGTGTGTTTGGAAGGTTCTTCTCCTTATGTAGTAGCGTTTTCAAGTAGTGTTTTCCAACAATGAAAAAGGAAAATGGTAAGACTCTTCAGTCAAATTCTTTTACATGAATCACTACACTTACTGCTGCAATAGTCTTAAGTGTATGAAATGCTTCTTTACAGGTGAACTAGAAATTACTGTACTGATACATACTGGTTTGCAGAATAGCTAAAATAGGGGGGAAATAAAAATGTTACGGTTTGTATATACTTAATACATATTTGCTGGTTTTGTTCATAAACTGCTGTAAACTGCTGATCAGCGCAGCTGGTAATGAGAATTATAATGGTTCTAAATGTCAAATTGACAGAACCTTAACATGACTTGCAGTGGCTTTGCAGCGGCTTTGCGGTGGGGAAGTTATGGGACTGAGTTACATGCCTGGGAATCGGCAATGCTGATCTCTTACTGGAGGAATTTTAGTATTTTCTGCATGATCTGTACTTCATTCCATATGGCATGGTAAAGAAGTATCTTAACAGAAGTGGCAAACATTCAGTTCTGGTCTATCAGCAATAGCATTTTCAGAATGTGAAGTTTAAATGCATTTTTTCTATCACTTCGAATTTTCGTATTGTGTGTTAACTTTTAAAAGGGTTTTGATACGGCCTCCATTGATATCCATATAGACAAACTGTTAAGATACAGATTGCACAAGTGGGTAATAAAGTGGCTAGACCACTGACCTCGATGGGTGTACTCTACAGTACAGAGTTCAGCTGGCAGCCAGTTACGCATGACAGAGCTGGATACTGAGGACAATACTGCTTAATGTCTTCATTAGCAGTCTGGATGGTGATACAGGGAGTGTTCTCAGTAAGTCTGCGGATGCTACCAAATTGGGCAAAGTAGCTGATACACTGAAAGGCAAGGCTGCTATTCAGAGGGACTTTGGCAGACTGACAGGAACCTCATGACATTCAGCTAAGGCAAATGCAAGTCCTGCACCTGGGAGAGAATAACCCTGTGTAACAGGACAGGCTGGGCAGTGACCTGCTAGACAGCAGCACTGCAGAAAAGATGTGGGACGTCCTGGTAGACAAGTTGAATATAAGTTACCCATGTGTACTTGTAGCAAAGAAGGCCACCAGCCTACTGAACTGTATGAACAAATATGGAGCCAGAAGATAAGTGTGATATTCCCCCGCTTAAGTACTTCTGGGGCTGCAGCGGGAGTACTGTATCCAGTCAGGGCTACCCAGTACAAAGAAGGCACTGACGTACTGGAGCAAGCACAGCAGAGGAGTACCAGAATGATAGGGGGGTGGAATGCTTCTCATATTAGATGTGTTTCTTCAGCCTCTAGAAGAGAAGACCAAAGGAAAAACTTAATTGCTATGGACAGTATAGAGTTAACAAGAGTCAGCTTTTTTCATTGTGCACAGTGGGAGGATGAGAGGCTTTGGACACAAATTTCAGCATGGAAGCCAAACCCATGAAAAAAAAAAAGCTTTTAAACTTGATGATGATGAAGCACTGGACCAGGTTACTCAAAGAAATTGTAGAATTTCTGTCTTTGGAGATACCCAGAACTCTATGACCCAAAGCTGTGAGCCAACTGCACTAACTAGACCTCCCCTGAGCAAGGGTTGACTAGATGGCCTCAGGAGCTTCCTTCCAAAGCATGTGATCTATAAAAGAATAAAAGGCATTTCAGTTCATTGCCATTGCTTGTGAGCAGCTGAAGTCCTTCTGATGCTCAGGAAAAAAAAAAATCCTTCTGATGCTCAGGAAAAAAAAAAAAAAAAGCAGCTGCTTCTTCTTGTACAGGAAGAACTGTCATTCCAAGGCTTTAGTTTAAAAATAATTAATTGATGCCCAGGAGTGACTATTGCAAAGCCAATGGCAATAACATGTGTTGCATCAGCTAGTCAACTGATGTTTTTGTTCCGTATGTGAGTTTGGGTCATGAAAGAGCATGGCAAGAATGACTCAGTTCAGTCCACTTTCAGCTACCTTTCAGGTGACAGCATTCAGGTTTTTTTCATTACCTTAAGCAAGATACTAATCATTAACTATGTTTTTTTTTAAGTTATCCTACTTACTAGCATAGAGCTCATGAATGCAGCGATGAAGATTTAGGCTGCCATCTACGTATCGGTTTTGTAGCTGTCTCTCAACATCTAGTTGTAAGTAGCACATAGCTTTTCTACAAGAAGGAACCAGTCTTACTATAAAATAACAATATGTAAAATGTACTGAAAGAGTCTTTTAAATCAGTGTGGATATTCTTGTGTAGGAATTGCAGAAAGCTTTGGTTGTTGAGACTTTTGATAACATTAAAGAAATGTATTTGGTGTCCAGAAACTTTAGGTCTTAATTGAGAGGGCCTCCCTGCTTTGCCCCTGCGACCTACCATCCTTGTTTAAGGCTTCAAAGCTTTAATTCAGTTACTTAAACGTACGTAAGCAGTGCTGTTTGAGATGCCCTGGGTTGTCCCGGACATCTACTTGAATGTGGAGATAAGGCACAGGGCACAGGAGAAACTGTGTGCCCTTCTGGATGTCCGTCGGAGACCAGGCAGGTTGCCCTAGGACATTTATCTCAAGTGGCAGCAGATGCCTATGTTTAGATGACTGAATGTAGTACTAGGTAATATGACCTCTTACCAAGAAGTGAAGAATAGCTATTATAACAAACTGGTGAGGCATTAAAATTAACCTTTATTTTTCTGTTGGTGGTTTGGGGTTTTTTTTGTTTTTGGTTTTTTTTTTTTTTGGTGGGATTTTTTTGGTTTTTTCTGGCTAAAGTTAGGAACCGTGGGTATGTCTTTAGAGACAGCCTTCAGACTGTAAGGTCTGTATTTGATTCTGCATGTGCACAAGATCATTGTTTATTGTTCCACAACTGCACTGAGTGTGTAAGGTGTGTTTTCAGGTACAGATTCTCTGCAAAATCTTTTTTGAGGATATGTGCCTCTGGAGAGAAATCGTTCTAAGTCTTGAAATCGCTGTGGCTGACTGACTTCAAATTTTCTAACTCGCTGTGTGCAAGTTCTCTCAAGATCTTTATTCCGAAATCCTTTTGGTTTATAGTTTAATCCTTCCAGGGTTATATAAGAGATAAATTAAGGCATGCAACTGTTAGCATGTGCATTTAGGCTGTCGCTGCTATCTTCAAATTAAAAAAATCATCTATCTCCAAGACTTGAACATAGCCTTTCAAGTGGGAGGATTATAAACCCCTATTACTGTTAAAAGGAATGATTTTTTTTTCCCCCCTCTCCTGCTTTTTTCACCACTCAGCTGTATGTTTCAGTTTCTTCCATGTTGACCTTAGTTTTTGTTGTTAGGCAGTCAGTTGGATCAGGAAATTAATAGAATTGAAGGTTCTTTCCCTGTAACTTAGCTTATTGTCTCTTGAAATGTTAATAGTGTGCCCATGCAGCCGCCTTGGGCATCTGTACATTGCAAGGTAGTATTTTTTTATTTGCAATACTTTTCCCATACAGATAAGATTTAATAAAATTTTCCTAATAATTGTACTGTGCTAATGCTGCTCCATTACAAATGTATGAGCCTACAGATGTATGAGGAGAAAAGAATAAACTGTATCGAAGAGCATAATCTTAATTCTCTTTACCTGATGAACTGGCAGTATTCAACAAAGCCTACACTTTAAACAGTGATTGATCTGATACATGGTTTTAGTTCTTGGCATTTATGTTTGACAGTTTTGTGCAGTCACACAGGAAAAACAGCATGCCAGGCTGCAGCACGGTAGGTCCACAATTTTATGTGAAGATCAAATTTTTCAAAAAAAGTATTTAGAAATGTAACTGAACACATTTGTATGTTTTTGTTTACTGCATGACTCTAAAGATTGACATGTAATAAAAATGAGTGGTAATTATAGAAACTGCCACATGAGATTTATTTTTGGTTTAGTTCCATGATGCTATGGTTGATGAGCTGCTGAAGTTGGTATGCTATTTCTTTGCTCTTGATTGACCCTGATTTAAAAAAAAAAACAAAAATCAACAAAAAACCAAAAACCCCAAAGCAAACCAAAAACCCAAACCAACAACAGAAAACTTAAAAAAAACAAACCCCAAACCAAAACCCACACAACAAAATATCCACTAAAAAACCCAAACAAACCAAAAGCAAACAACCCCCTGCTCAAAACACAAGTGTCACTGCAATGAATTTGTCATTCTGCTTAACAGACGTCTGAAAGTAAAACCCAGGCTTTTCCTTAGAAGTGTGATTATTTGATTTTTTGTTCTTAAATCTATTTCAGGCATATGATGTACTACTGAAGTGATTTCTGATTTTAAACTTTATGTACAGGTATTAGACTAGTATTTTCTCCACAGCCCTCTGTCTAAAAGTTGGCCTGCATGGGGTTTTAGCCTAAGATCAATATTAGGAGTATCGACTGCCAGTTCTGATGTTTAAGAGTATATGTAACAACCACTTTCTCTACAGGATAATTTACAACGTAATAGAACTCTTGTTAGAGCCAAAGCTAGTTGTCAAGGATAGGACAGTGTTGGTAATGACTGTTTTGGTTGCCCTGTCATAGGATCTGAACCTGTTAGCTCCATCATCTGACTGTCAGGTAACTGCTGGTAGTTTAATTCTGTGCTTTAGTTATGTTTCTAAAGAAAAATCAACCACTGAAAGGAAGCTTGTATTTAATTGTAGTAAACAATGCACTTTCAAGGACATTGGTAAGGAATACAAGGTGTTTATACATCTGTTAAATTCACAGGGAAGGTTTGGTGGTTGTCGTGGTTTAGCCTGAGCCAGCAGCTCAGCTCCTTGCAGCCGCTCACTCACTCTGCCCCAGTGGGATTGTGGGAGGGATTTGGAAGGGTAAAAGTGGGAAAACGTGTGGGCTG
The DNA here is from genome assembly GCF_015220075.1 of Falco rusticolus. Lineage (NCBI taxonomy): Eukaryota > Metazoa > Chordata > Aves > Falconiformes > Falconidae > Falco > Falco rusticolus. The sequence goes on along the minus strand of NC_051188.1, from coordinate 70,550,062 downwards.
AGATAAAAACAGTTTAATGGGTAAAGCAAAAGCTGTGTGCACAAACAAAGCAAAATAAAGAATTCATTTACCACTTCCCATAAGCAGGCAGGTGTTCAGCCATCTCCAGGGAAGCAGAGCTCTGTCATGCTTAATGGTGACTTGAGAAGACAAACACCATCATTCTGAATGTACCCTGCTTCCTCCTCCCTCCCCCAGCTTTACATGCTGAGCATGACCCCATAGGGTACGGGATACCCCTTGGGTCAGTTGGGGCCAGCTGTCCCAGCTGTGTCCCCTCCCGACTTCTTGTGCCCCCCCCCGACTTCTTGTGCCCCCCAGCCTGCTCGCTGGTGGGGTGGGGCGAGGAGCAGAAAAGGCACTGACCCCGTGTGAGTGCTGCTCAGCAGTAACTAAAACATCCCCGTGTTACCAACACTGTTTCCAGCACAAATCCAAAACGTGGCCCATACTAGCTACTATGGAGAAAATTAACTCTGTCCCACCCCAAATCAGTGCAGTTGTGTAACAGTATTTCACAGGAACACTGTCTCAGCAATTTTTCTTTGTCTCCCTCCAGTAGGCAGGAGAGTCAGTGGTGTGAATGCACAGCATAGAAGAATGGAACCGGTGAAATCAGAAGAATGGCTTTAAATAACAGTGCTGTAGTAAAAAAGAGTGATATATGCAGTCATTTGGTAGGGAGGAATAGCAGGTGGTTTTAGTTAGTAGAGAAAACCCTCAGAATGGATTCGGGTCGTTTTTGGGTACATCTGCATGACTGATCGTGTTGCATAGATCTTTGTAACCAAAAACCATCATCAAATTCGTAACCAGCAGCAGCACTTTGAGTGTACCACTTGCTGTGTGCATCAGAGATGTGCAGAAAGCTCGTAAATGCTGAGACTTACTGAGCAATTTGTCTGTTAGCCTAGATTAATGGTGGCTGGCTGTGGTGAAGACCAGAGTGCTTCTCAGCTGCAGTCAAACAGCTCGGGCTGTTTAGTCCTTACAAAGCAAGCACTCTTTCTACTGAGTAGGTTGTGCAGCATCTCTTGCAGAGCCCTCAGAGCCAGGTGTAGTCTGATGTGCTTTCAGAGAGAATAGGTATGTCTGCAAGCTGCAGGCAATAGTTACGTAGTTGAAAATAATTTTTTTTTTTTTTTAAGGGCAGACAGTGATTCATGGTTTTCAGGTTTATGATAGAAAAGTAGGTAATAAGAATAAGCGAAAGTAACTATAAGTAACTGTTTGAAGCTTATTAGAACCATTTAAAAAATACTCAAGCAATACATATTTTCTGCAGCGCTTGTAGAATTATGCTGTTGTGAACTAGGGGAAATCACTGGCTTAATGTTTTGGACAAATGCTTGTATGAAGTGTTAAACCAGCTTTTGACACACACTTTTTTTTGGATGGAGAGAAAATATTTTAAGCTGATTCACTTTGATTCAATTTCTTATTTTTTACGTTGAGAAATTAATGGGTGGCAGTTTAAAACTGGAAGGTTTGCTCTCATCTTTCTAGTTGGAGGAAAAAAATAAGGTATGGAAGCCAGGGAACTGGTTTTTTCTGATTAAATTCTTTAGATTTTGGAGCTAATCAATTAACTTGTTAGGCAGTACTTTGTAGAAATTTTTAGATACAAAACATTTTGTATCTTAAACATTCATCAGTTAATTCAAACTGATTTTATATTTCTTCTTTCTTCATTTTAATTGAATTTCTCTTACTGTTCTGAAACAATCTAGTACAGGCTTTAAGCATTTACTTATATTCTACTGGAAACAGAAAATAGAGGGTGACATCAGAAATTAAGAAGCTTATCAGTATATGAGTATAGCATAGCTTAGCTAGGAAAACTTTGTGGAAACATTTGCAAGCCAGTGTATTTTAATGGAAAAATAAGAAATGCCCTGTTTTCCTAATTATGGTACAAATGTAATACATAAGTTTAAATGAAAGGTTACTGAGTTTAGATGAAAACTTGCTGACTTTTAAATTGTTTTATATTGCCAATTTTATTATAATCTACCTTGTCTCTTAGCATTCTGTTCAGTGAGGAAAAACTGCACTGATCATGCTGTACTGCATAATTCCATGTGAACTCCTTCCCCTTGCAGTGTCCCTTTAGCAAGGCAGTTTGCCCCTCTATTTCAGAGGCATTAAAACAAAAAAACTAATGGATGCTTTGTCTAGGCATTTACAATTGCAAATAAATTACAAATTGCAAATAAGTTACAAACAGCTTAACTTTGTTTGACAATGGTGAATAACACAGTTCCAGCTTTCCCTAGTTTGATACAAATTGGAGGGTCATTAAAGCGAATAATTTCACTTTAAATCTGAAATGCTAGTTAGATTAACAGTCCAGAATTGATCCTTGATGTAAATCAACATTAAGGTTTGTGGACTAAGTGATTTACTAGTAGTAAAAATTACTAGTAGTAATCAGAGAATTTCAAATAAGTGTCTCCAAAAGCAAAATAAAAAATCCTCTAAAATAATTATCAGATAATTTGTTATAAACTATTTTAAGAAAAGATACTTTTATCTTAGGAAAAACGAGGAAAGAAAGTGTAATTTGTGGTTGAAATAGAAATCAGTGAAGTGTCCAGCCAAGGGACTTGATTGTAGTTCTAAAATGAGATACAAAAAATTTGCATTCCCCTTGTAAACAAATGACATCCTTATGCTAGAGGTGAACTGTGTCAGATGAGCCAACCTGCACCATAGACATTATCAGACCTGTAAGCTTTCTTCTCACTCTGAGAAGATAAATAGTTGTCTTGGCCATGAAATGCCTTTATGAGAAGGACTGAAATCCTCTATTTGATCCCCAGATCCTGTGGGAAATTTTTCAAAGTTTTCAAAGTCAGGTATGTTTTAACATTAGCTGTATCATGACATTCCATACACAGCCTTCTAAACCAGTTGGGATTTCTTAGACAAGGGTTAAGGAATTGAATTTTACTGGACAACCTAACCTCCTTGTTTTCAGGTAATTAACTGTAATGTCCAGTGTAGTGGTAGTAAAGGTACGAATAATAGAGGCTAGAAGATCATTAGCAGGGAAGGAGATGAAGTTTCCTAATCAAATGGAGATTATAGTGTTCTTTGTTTTCTAGTTTGTTAAATTACACTGGTCAGGTAATTGCTTGACTGTTACTTGTTTTATGTGCTTTTCTTTGTAATTTGTTTCTTACATTTGTGCAAGGTTTTGCTTTTGCTCCCTACAATGTTATAATTTCTTGGACTTTTTTTTTCCTCCTCTCAATTTTTAAGTTGTTAAGTTGCTGCTTGTCTTGCAGGTTTTAGGAGTTCCTAGCACTGGAACTGACTGCAGTTCTTGTCTGGGGCTAAACAGTCTTTTGGTAGAGGTTTGATTTCTTTAAGTAATTGGAAAAAAAACAATTTTGCATTTTCGGCTCCAGATCAGAGCTTTGCCTTTTGTCTTTCAAGCTCTGCTTTACTGACTTGTTACAGTTGCTGGAGTTGTTTTCCCACAGGAAGTATAATGCTGTCAGTGTCTTATATTTAATTTTTTTTTCTTTTACAGACTGAGACAACTATAGGCCTCAGTTCATATCAACAGAAAAGGTAAGCATGATTTTCTAAAAGTTTAATACAGCCATCCTATTGCAATATTTGTGATATTTTTCATAAGAATAGTAAAGTTTTAGTGTAAATAAGATCAAATACAAATTGTGTAAGTTTTCAATACTGTCTTATACAGAGGAAATTTAAACTAAAATGTAAACCAGTTTTTAATATTAGACAGCTAAATCACTTCAATATGGAATAAGAAATGGAAGAATTCTTTAATTCACTTTCTAATATATATGGCAGAGTAATTCTGTATAAATAAAGAGGAATCATTTTGCTGAAGTTTTATTGAGAAAGAAGTGGGTTGGTTTGCCTGCTTCAAAATTCTTTGGGGTCCTTTTAAAGAAAAACTTACAGTGTTCCTTTTAGTAAATTCTTACCTGCCTGTCTGTCCCACCCCCCAGACATAATCCGTACATAATCTGTTATTAAAGAACTTTGCATGTATAGTATCTGAGAAGGAAATGAAGTGGTGCTGCTTTTTCCCTGGTCTGTAATTTTTCTCTGGAGACTCCTCAAATATTCCTGTGTACTTAATGAGTACATTGAACACTAATAATGAAGCTTATTTCTTACACAATAGCATTCAACAAACTGTCATGTAAACGCAGCTAGATTTTTTTCATGGGCTATTTCCACTTCCTTCCCAGGAAATCTAGTAAAAGGACTATTCTTGTTTTCATTTCAGATGTGTGTATGAAAAGTTCTTATGTTACTATGTATGTAGTTGCTTAAGCATGGGTTTAAGGGCATTCTCTTTGCAACAAGTTTTGAAAAATCTCTGAAAAAAGTAACATTTTTTCATTTGACGCTTGAAAGCCTTGATCCTGTTTGTGTCATTTGCCACCAGTCTCTGCTGACATCTGGTTAGGTATGGACCTAAAACTTGCAGTGTCAATCTCCAAAATTGTATGAAAATACTGTAGACTTTGGCTTACCTGGTACTAGGTTTATAAGTATACTTGGAATTCAAGGTTTTGGAGGGAAAAGAGTGAACATGAAAGTGCTGAAGAATCTTATGAGGATATGGCAGGTCTTTCACTCCAGGTGAAATTAAAACATAAATTCACATTATCTTTATTTTGATAATGCAGAAGAGAACAGTTAATATTATCTATTGAAATGAGGCTGTTACTTCATATTTTGAGCTGAAGCTTGAGGCATTTATGTATTATGGTAATGTGAATTTTGTCAGACTTGCGTTATATGAACTTCTCCTTTGCTTTTTAATTGAAAAAGTGTAGCTTAGTCATTCTGCATAAAACTTGAAACTTTGTGGTGCTGTACCTTCCCTGGATCTGTCATCTTTCCCCTACCCCAGCAACGGAGGTCTCTCTCGGCACTTCAGGACTTCCTTATTTATTTCTCATCTATGAAGTCCTCAAATTAAACTTTCCACCCAGTGCTTTTATTAATCTATTTTTTTTTCTACTTGCCTGTTAACATAGGATTAGGCAAAGGAGAATATGCATTTCACTAAACTGCTCCTGTAAGTAGTCACTTCGAAAGATCTATTTGTTTCTGTTAACCACTTACACATACTGTATGTACGCCTCCGTGAATGTAACTGTACCATGATAGGAGAATGAAAGGTCACATGTAAAGTTACCATGCATTTAGAGTTACGTGAATTTAATTTTCCTGTTTGCTGTAGGTCATACAACTCATACATAACATTTTGGTCAAGATAAATTAAAAATAGTTTTTTAAAGATCAAACTAAAACGATGCACTTTAAGTATTTCGTTTACTCGGGGGTTTCCCCATTTTCCTATCTTAAACTGCTTGTTTGAAGCCCTACACTCATTACTCTGTAGTGGACTTGGACTTTGCACAGCAGAAAAAGAATCTCTTAAATTTCATTATGGAACTTCCCTTGTATGTTGAAAGATTTATATGATCATTACAGCTTCTGGAAGAGCACAATCAAAGCAAATATGTTACAGAGCAGTATAACTAATATTAACTTCCAAAACTTCCATTTCTGTAAGCCAAGTAGCTTAAGCTAAGTGATCATTGTGTTCTTCCCTAACATACTAGATCAACTGGACATCTGGTCATTTGTAATTTGCAAACAACATGAGTGGTTTAAGATGCTAGTACCCCAGTTGTTGTTTACCTGTCCTTCCTTCCAAGGATTCTCTCTCCTGTGACAGAGAAAGTGAGTATGTGTGCCCATGGCTCAGCTGCTGCAGTTTGTGCTCCAGTGACTTATTTTACCCTGCCAGTGATTATGGGTTTGTACATGGATTGTGAACTGGAGCATTGTGCTGTGGGTATTTGTTGCATTCTTCCACAAGTTGTTGGGGGATTGCAGAATGGTAGGGGACACAGCTGTGGATGGGAACTTAAACAGCTGTAGTTATGCGTTACAGCATGTCAGTCACATTGCTGGTACGAAAACATGAATGTAGGAATCACAACTGAACTTCTGAGATCAGTGACAAGTGTATTTTATGTCTTGGGTAGAATCAGACTTTATGGAGATAGTTTAAATGGAATAGTATCTTGTGTAAGTCATTGAGTCTCAATGGCAGAAAGAAGATGTCTTTATTGAGACCTAGGGATTATGGGCAGGGTTTTTGTCTCCCAAGATACAACTGAACTTCCTGGTCCTTGAGAGTGAGACTGAAGCCCTGGATTAGACATGCTTACAGGATTTTTGATTTTAATTTCACATCTAAGAAGATTGCTTTCTGTGTTTAAAATTTCAGTGGTTTAGAGTGTGTTCTAATAAAACGCTGGTTTATAGATTTGAAAAATCTCCATGTTTCCCAGGAGAAACAGTCCATTCTGCATCAGGGTGCTGGCCTATTTGGGTGCTGGCACAACGTGATAAAGAACTGCATCACAAACTCTTCGATCCCATATTACAAAGTGAATACCCAATCTACTGTGTGTCTGTATTTTTCCCTCTCTGTTGTTACTGGTTTTACATGGATCTTTCTTCCACGTATTTTTCTAGGTGACTTTTTAAATGGCATTGCTAAGGTTTCTGGTCCACATGCGGAAATTAACTTCTCTAGATGACTGATGTCTCATTGTCCTTATTATAGATCATAATATCTCCTTCTTGGTGTAGCTTGCAGATACTTCATCCCTATCTAGACAGTTCATCCAGTTCTTTGATCTGCTTTTGGAAGGAGGGAAATAAACTAGCTTTTTAATTTGTTTTGGTTTTGCCCATGGTCAGGTTACAGAGCATCTGTTCAAGCTTCTCCCTGTTTTTTCCCCACCCTTTCCCCAGACAAACCCTCAGGAAGTGTTAGCTTTGAAGTGTAACATCTGATATCGTGAGTGTGTTTTTCCTGATACAAGATTAATGTTGGCATAACTGGGCCAACCACTACCTGGGTGTAGTTTTTGAAAAAGTCGTTTTATTCATCTGCACATATAGCCAGATACTGAAGTGGTCAAATGTTTTGTGGCAGTTCACTTTCTCACAGAGGCTGTGTTTAATACCCATATTTCTAAAATTATTTTAACTATAAAAATGTAAATAAATTTTCTTAGATTTGCAGCTCAACCTTATTTTTAAATATTAACAAGTCGTGGATGCATTCAGGGAAATATGATTGTTTATTTACTTTTATAGCCAAAGATGTTCTGTCTTAGAGGTGGCTCTTTCAAGGACATTCTGGCACGAAAAGTGTGAAGTATTTGACTATTTTTCATTTTAAAAATTCATATAGCTATTTTTGGAGACACTTTCATTTTGTATGGGGGTAATAGAAATAACAAAGTAGTGGTGTTTTGAGAGTTTGTGTTGCTTAATAAAATCCTCTTGCTTTTTGATGGTTTAATGCTCTTGTCTTTATTTCTTGACAATTTGTGGAATGGAAAAGGAAACAAACGGTAAAATAATGTGGGAAAAACACAGGTAGAATAATAATTATATTTGATTTTTCCACGATAGCAATTAAAGATAGTACAGATAAGATTCCACAGAACACAAACCTCCTCCAGAAATCCCAGAACAGCTGGAAAGGTAAAGTGAGGATACAGAGAAACAGTTACTGGCCAACTTTGCAGAAAACTTTAGATACTATATTTGACAAGTGTTTTCTTCATCTCCAAATGCAGAGATGTGCATGGATTATTTAAAACTGAGTACTCTGTGATAAACAGCAAGACATCATAGAAGTGCTGCAGAATGTCCTTAACCAGAAAAAATTGTGTCTTGGCATAGATGGACATCCATATCATCCACTGTCATGTGAAAGAGGCGGGGTGGTGGTGATGGAGATTTTCCCAACCCTGGATTTTTGATCTGTCTGTCAGCGCCATGGGAAAGCCAAGACTCTTGTGCCCTGCCAGTCTGTCAGTGTCTCGTTACAGGGGCCCGTCACTGAACAGCCCTGCTGGATCAGAGGGCGATTCAACTGGCTTGCTCAGGGACACTCCAACAGTATCAGGGGGACCCCTCAGTGGGCCTTCCCACTTTATTCGAATGTGTTACTTACCCGCTGCCAGCAACTGCTAGCTCCCACAAAGGACTAACACCAACAGTTTACAGAATAACAGTCGTTATTCTAAAATCGTGACAAGTTAAGATTCATGATTGCTGGTGATAGGGACTGTCTGCAAAAACAACCTTGAAATGATAAACAACCAAATTCTGTACAATCAGAACATTAATCACTAATAACAGCTAGCATGGGTTAGTTATTTAGCACACATAAGACAAAGTTCTTACCCAACAGGGTGTACCTATGGGGCAGAAGGCAGGTTCAGCCCGTCAACTGATCCCAGAAGTTACTATGGAGTCTTCCCTAACTTCCCGCTTCATTCATTTTTTATACTTTTCTTTGCTCTCAGGTGGAGCTTGAGTGACTCTAGTCATACATTCTTTCATTATTGATTGGTGTAAACTTGCACTTTCATTTGAAGACATAGTTGATAAGAAATAGAAAGCATGTGCTCGGTGAGGCGTGGTGGTGCCTTGGAGGTGGGTAACTTTGGGATGGAGGTGTGTGTTAGTATTATAACGAGATTATAATGAGCAAGGTTCATCTAAGTTAAATAGTTTTGCTACAGTTGTTGGCCCAGAAACAGGCATCTTCTCATATATTTTCTATTTGACAGTTGCTATGCAGCTTACCGGCTGTATGGTACCATCAGGTTCCCAGCCCTGCAGGGAGCACAGCAGAGCCTGGCTGCGGCGTCTCCACTCTGCTCCACCCTCCACTGCTCCTCTAGGCTGGCCTAGAGAACAATGGTGGAGTGGATTGCACGCTTGCCAACTGTCTGAGAGTGGCAACTGTATTTTACCCTAAAAGGTTGTTATAATACTACAACTTCTATTAGGTCCCAATTTTCTATACTTTCCCCCCTCCAAGCAATTTTCCCACACCTAATCTTCCCAGGCATTGATACTTTGACCATCTTTATGGTCTCTATCTGTGACTAACCTTATCAAGATGTGAAGTTGCATTTCAGTGAATTACATCTAGTAGCAGGTTGCTTCTGGATAGGATCAGTACAGTAGTTAATAGCTGAGGTAAATGCCCTCTCGCTTGGATGACAGAGTGGATGGTATGGCAAGGGTAATGATCATGTCAGGGGCTGTGTGTAGTTCACTCTCAAGTCTCATTTAAAAAATCCAAATTCTTGCAGAAGGGAAAAAGTTGTTGGGACAATCTTAAATCATTATCAGAAACTACTCGTTTCTGAAACTTCATAGGTTCAGGTGACTTCTGGCTGGTTCTGAGTCTGCTGAAGCTTGTTGGAAGATGTTGGTAGTCCTCTCTCATTCAGATGCATCTTTTTATGTTGTTTTTGACTTTGAAAGTTAGAAATGTTGGAAAGATAGGGAAAGAAAAATGTTTAAATTCTGATAGAAGACCGGGAGCCATAGCTCTACAGGCATTCAATGATAATTAACTTAAATGTCATTATGCTGTTAAAGTTGCCCTACCCATGGGTGTATCCAGCCTTCAGTGAGCAAGTGCCCAGCAGTCCAGACATTATCAGCATTTGTAAGTCTCTTGCAAGTCGACTCATGTTGAGCCTTCCAGCAGGCAAAGTTTGGGAATTCCAATACTGTTTGTTCCCATTTGAATCTTATTACAGCTGTTACTTTTATTATAATAGTTGCTATTCATTATAATGTGGCTGCCTTTACCAATGTTCAGCCATCTAAAAATTCTGTGTTGTCTAAATGGCTATCCATGATATTATAGCGATAGAGTCTGAGAAAAATTGCTAAAACATTTCATGTATGTGGAGAATTGTGTATGTCCCGGTGGTTCAAGTTAGGTCAAGTTACTCTTGACTGTATTTTCAATGCATTGGAGGTAACTATGTTCATTATTGCTTTTGTAAATACTGTAAATATTTCTGATATCAATTCCTTTTATGGAAAAGTTACATCCTTTTACTAATAATTGCCAATAAAAAAAGAGGTGCTGAATGACTGTTCGGAGTTTTGAAATTGGAAGAAATTGACAGAAGTATTTTAAAAGTCATTGAGTAAGATCTCCCTTATGCACATGTATAGTATTGGAAGTGTGAAGATTCAGTTGTGGAGTACTAGAGTGAGTCATTGAGACACTGTAAAAAAGCTGTTGATTTCTTAAACTGTTGTTGTTGCCCAGATCTGTGCTACTGGAGAATACAGTTAAGATTTTGTACCCAGTTCTTGAATTTTTACACCTGTAAGTATCTTCCTTGTTGAAGTGGTTCTGGAGTATGGAAAGACATCTGAATTTGATCAATAATTAGTTTTCCTGGAAGTATGCTAGATGGAATTAGATTGATGAAGTTTAAGGCCTCTGCTTTTGTAAGGCAAGCCACGTGTGCCTGTCTGAGGGCATCTTCCAGCTCCTGGCTTCTCCCTGTGCTGAGGCAGAACTAGGTGGTTCTGCTGGCCTGGCTTGTGTTTGTGGAGCAGCTTTGCTTGGCCAGGACATATGGCTGCAGCTCTGTCTTTGGGCATCTGGGATTGATACAAAGTTAGAAAACAAGAATCTAAACCAAGAGTGCTATTTTAATATTGGTAACAAAAACATTTGAAGAAAAAAGAAAGCTACTGGTCTTGAGCCATTCAGGAACCGCTGCTCTTGAGCCATTCTTTAGCCTTTCCTGTTTATTTCTTTTATGTTATTGTATCCGGTTTATGTTTTATTGTATTAATACAATTATTACTGACACCACACCACACACACACACACCCCCCCCCCCCCCCCACGTGTTACTGAGTTACAGAGATACTTAAGTGTGGTCACAATCATATAATTCTGAACAAGAAAATGTTTCAGTCAATGAAACTGCTTTGTATTTTTTCCTGTAACTTTTGTGGGTTATTGATTGTGTTCTGTAGAACTGTACTGGTGAAATAAGCAGTAGTAGAGGATGTTTCCAGATACGTTGTTGTCTTCACTGCTGGATTTTTTGAGCAGAATTTAAGTTTTAGTCTCCTGCAGAGTTCCAAGTGGGAGGTAAGTATAGGAAGAGCAAAGCAATGTTTCTAAAGCAGTCTTTGTCTTCTGGAAATTACAAGTTTTTGACAATATGGACATGGGCTGTTTTTTCCCATGTGGCCTCAGTACCATGAAGTGGATCCAAGATTGTTTATTTACTAGTGTAGATGTAGCTAGAGAAACGCGTGGTGTGTATATAAATTACTGTTATACATTGAGGAAGATGTTTGGATATTGCTATGAAAGATGATACAAACCTATTTAGCTTACTGTTTTACTTAGCCATCACTATATAGAGGAAAACTAACACTTCAGTTATGTCCATTTCCAAGATATGTACTCCTTCTTAGAGATACCACATGATCACGTAAGTGGCTGGTGAAATTACAGTATTCTGACTGGACAGGTTTGTCAGGCTGTTGCTTCCTTTGAATTAGTTGCTCTGTTATTAGTGTTAATGAACGTTTTGCTAAGAAAGGGCAATTTGAGATGAGAAGGGAGTAAAAATGTATCATTTAACAGTATGTTTTACAGCATTTTAATTTTTTTCTTCCAGTGTATCCCTGTATCGGGGAAATTGCCGACCTCTCCGGTTTGAGCCACCAATGCTCGATTTCCATGAACAGTAAGTTGAAAAGTCTTTCGATCTGTTTACTTAGACAAATAAAAAAACCTCAAGAGCATTTAAAACTGATGAAGAAGGTTGTGTACATAAATTGCATTGGTCAGTTGTCTGTAAGTGTAGTTGACCTACTTGTTCCAGAGAGCTGGTGTACTTGGTCTTAAATACCATTGAGCAACCTGTCAGCTGCCATGACTTTGGTAGTGTAGGTACTTGTGCTTACTTTTTAGGTGCTTGTACAGCTGCTCTGCAGAGTGGAAACAGTTTTAAGTCTAGAACTTAGTGTGCTGAGGTGAGATTACCTTTCTGCTTGTACATAACCCATGTCAGAGAGCATCCTCTTTAGCATGTCTGGCTTACTGTTGCTTTGATGGCAGAAACACTTTGTTGGTGGGTCTGCAGTTATTAGAACAGTAACATAGGGTTGTGAAAACACAATTCCAAGCAGAACAGTCTCCAGGAACCTAGCTCTGTGCTCCACCTTGCACCTGGCTGCTGTTTTGATTCTCGGTGGCTGAATGTAATGGTTTACAGCAAACTTATCTGTGACTTCTCTAAAAGATAAAAGGGAGGGAGGACAAAGAAGTCTAACAATGTACCTATTTGTAATCAGTTCCTCTGAGAACTATTTCAGCCTTAACTTTTCTTACCAGTAACTGGTTACTGTGTACAGGTAGCTGCAATCATTCTTGTTAACAGTCAAAATCAGTTCCGGAGTTGATGTACATGGATGTCACCTCTATGCATGATTGATACTTTGACACAATGTAAACTGCAGTGAGGACATGTCAGACATTTTGACGGTTCAAGTGGAAGAAAGAAAACAGCCCAGGTGTGCCACAGCACAGTATTGCTTCCCTCGTTCTCAGCCAGCACTGCTGCTGGATGACAGGCTGCTTTATTTATAGATAACCCACGATATATTAATAAAAATATCGTACCCCTTGTCTGTAGGAAAGACCATTGTATGTTGTGGTGACTACAGATGTGCAAGGAAGCTCCTGTGTATTGGCATGGTGTATAGTTCTGTGTTTCTGAAAGGCTGTAACTGTATATTATTTGCACAGAGTAGTTTTCCAGAAATAACCTTCATAAAAAAAAGCGAACAATGCCACTAAATAGCAAAGCTATATGAAAGTATCTAATTTTACAGAATTTATTTGTGCTCAGTTTAACAGATTTTTAACTTTTACTTCTGAGAATAGATATAATAAATGACTCTGTCCCCTCTTCCTTATTACTTGAAAAATTCACAGTCTCTAGCTTTGGGTGTTGTGTGGTTTTGTTGTTTTGTGGTTTTTGTAATGTCAGTAACTGGTCCTAGGTAAGAGGACACTGAGCTTCTATACTGCATAGCAAAGTACCTAGTGGTAAGCCCTGCTCTACTGGATCTCTCCTATAGCAACATTAGATTATAGTTAATGACTTGTGCCGGTGAGCACTTTACAAACTCAAACTTGTAGAGCAATTTGATCTTTGTTAGTTACTGTAAACTTACCTGTTGTTTTGGTTATACATTGTAAAGGTTTTCAGTTCATACTAATCACAGAACTTGACATTTGAAATGTATTTTTTTTCTACTATGAATTGTTATGTTAATGTGCTTTGAAATACCTTGTTTTTAAAGGTCATCTATAGTAGCATTCTTATTTGAAAAAAGCTACATGTGTTTCTTTGCTTTGTGGATTTCCAAAGGTGGTGCTTTTTTTGCCCTTTATTCTTCCTAAAAATAGATCCTTGACAGTATCATAAGTACTTTAAGTTGTTCTTAAAGTATTGCTTTCTGTCAGTTAAAATAGCGAATCTCTGTGTTAGGTCTTGGTTCATTATGTGTTCTAGGGTAGTGGGTTTTTTTCTAACAGTATATGATCATTTATCTGTTGTAGTTTAGGTCAATCTCAGGCAGAAACAGTCTTCTGATTTATTAAAACTTCAGTAAGATGTCAAAAACAGCTTTAGTAAATGTTTCAATGGGAAGCCTCAAAGTTCAGTTTAAAATCTGCACTTAGGCATTTAAATAGAAGTGAACCATCTCTGAGAAATGCTGAGTAACTCAACCTTATGGTGGGAACAAGTTGCAGGTGCTAGGCACTTCAGAAGTCAAATAATGCAGATTTAAGCTTTTGGTGCTTTTGCCTTTTAAAGTAGACAGGGTTTTCGCATTCAAATTCTGGCTTTTCTTTCTTTGTTAATTATGGATTTTAGGAAAGGAATAACATGCATATTTATTTTCTGAATAAGTATTACACCTAAATGGTGTTTTGTTAATAGGTGGCATGTAACATTTAGTAGAGCAAACTTGTTCAAAGTCCATTTTATGCTGAGCTATCAACATGTGTCATTCCCAGGCTAAAGAAAGTTGCAATATTTAATTTCAGCTGTAAGCTAACCATTATTCTTGTGACATTTTTGGTCTGCTGAGAGTGTGTGGGTTTAATCAGATGTTTCAAAAACATGCCAACTTGAGCAGGAATAATATTTATTAAAAGTTATTTTATTTAGGAGTCTCAGAAAATCAAAATCGGTATTAAGTTGATAGATACGTCCTGTAGACACACTTCCTGTGTTCTACCAGGAGATGAGATTACAACAGCCTTAAACTTCTGTTTTTTAAAAGTTGGGGGTTTTTAATGCTGTTTTAATGTAAAATAAACACCACCATATTATATCACTTTGAAGGCAGTCCAGGTAATCTTACATTTATCAAAGGAAATGTATGCCATATTTTAGGATATGCAAATCTTAAGCTCACTTGAAGAGATTCCAAATGTTTTCTGTATACATTAAGCCTCTGGGAATGGGGTGGAACTGAGACAAGTTTTCCCATATCACTGCTCCGGGGTATTGCTTGGACTCAGTGTAATACTCATTTGGTTATTTAATACGAAAGCCTCCTGCTTGTGTTTGTGAAGCAACACCAGTCTTCCTCTGGAACAAATTCTGCAACATGTTGGATATCAGAGATTCAGGGCTTTAAAGAAAGCAAACAAGCCCAGAAAACTCCACCCAAAACCAACTCCACAACTAACTGCCTTTACTCTTACCTGTGTTCTGTTCCTTGTAATCTCTCTTTTAATCTTACTGTCCCCTGTTGTTAAATAGAAATGGAATAATTGAGGCATCCTAACACACAAACAGTAACCATTACGTCGTTTTCCATAGCTTTGGGAGTTGGTTGCTCAGAGGCTAATTTGGCAGAACAGTCATTACCTATATGGCTTTGTATTTGAGACAAGTCTTCACAGAATCATAGAATGGTTTGGGTTGGAAGGGACCATCTAGTTCCAACCTGCTTGGCATGGGCAGGGGCACCTTCCACTAGACCAGGTTGCTCATATCAGAGCAGGTAGCCCATCTGGGTGAAGACTGAAGCATCCTGTTGCGGGGCAAATTATATATTTAGTTCTTGTACCTGCTTTGTGGGAGAACTTGAATCTTCATAGATCTTGATACATTGCCTTTATCTGTGTTAACTCAACTCTGACTATATCAAAAGTACACTTTGTAAGTTCTTCACAATTAATTTTTTGGTAGAAGTAATTTTTGGTAGTGGAGCACTTCCGTATCGAGAATTTTAGGATACTAACACAGTATAAGCTATAACTGCTTACCATCACAATTTTAAAATGTGGAATTATTTTAGATGAAATTGACATCTTGCCCATGCTTCATAGAAATTATTGGTAATGTCTAAAAAGATACCTTTAGCAAAAGTAGTATTTAAATCCTTGATACCTTTAGCAAAAGTAATATTTTAATCCTTGATCAGCATATACTTTTGTGGTGAATGGAGGTTCTTGCTTCACTCAGTTTGAGCAAGATCCCATTCTGCAAAGTTTTCTTGTTGTTAGGACACTATTCTGAAAATGTGTCTTTTGCTTTTCAGTTGATAAACAGTCTTGCCTTGCATTTCCTTTGAAATGTTTTCCTTAGGGGATTTTTGTACTGTTTTCACGTTTCTTGTTTGTGAGCTTTAGTATCTGGCAGGATATTCTATGAAAGCTTAAACTGGCCTTGAAAGCAATTGCTTGGTAATGGTCAAATATTTGAGACCTTCTTGCAGATCTTGAGACCTTATGCTAGTTGCTAACATTAGGTTAGCATAACTTTAGCAAATTGATCTGTTTTCTTCAAGAACTCTAATCTCTTACCAGTAAAAAATGGAGGATTCTAGCAACTAGAGAGTTTATCTAAATGTCTAGTTTTCTTACGTTTTAAACAAGTATATTTACAAATGGTAGGTACCTATAATGTACTATGAATACAATTGGCTGCATGTTTGATACACTTCTAATCTGTGAGCATTTAAGATTGCAGCATTTTTTAAAAATTTCAACAAAATGAGATTTTCATTTCCCTTGGAGTTTGTTAAATGTAAGAAACTGTTGACAGTGAAGAGACATTTAGTCCAGATCTACCTCTGTGTTTGTTTGCATATCATGCTAGACTGCAAAATGCTGCCAAAGCAAATAATAGTTTATTATAATCTTAGATTCATTCAAATCACAGTTGGTGACATGACTGGAAAGACTCTACTACTGGTGTTTTGTGTATGGGGTTTTGCTAACTGTTTGGAAAAGGTATGATTTGTTGCATGAGATCTAAGTTAGATTCCTAACATAAAATGGGGCATTTGCTCCATTTAGTATGTTACGTGAGCACTTTTTGTCAAGTATAATATAAAATAACTTTCTTGATTTGTTAAAATCCAGTGAAATCTGGAAGCTAGGAAACAATTGGTCTATAGACTAGTATATATACAAAAGCAAAGCCCTTCTGTTTGCTTTTGCTTTTCCAAATTTGAGACACATTTGCATTCTTGAACTTAAGCACTTTAGTTACTCTAACTTCAGCTAAAAAGCAAATTGTCTGTGTCACTCAACCAGTGATGCATACAGTTTCATGTAAAACAGGAGGGATGCTTTAGCCACTAGTTCTTCAGTCTTGTACATCATGCAGGCTTCCTTCACATAAGGAATTAGCATTTTCTTCAGAATGGGGTACAAAAGCCATTCCCTTGCAGTCTGAAGAGGGAATCTTGTAAGACAAGCTCCTTTAATTTCATTAAAAGTAGCTGGATACATTACAAGTCGACACCCAAGTTCTTACGTTGGAGTTCACTCTCCCTGTTCTGACTGGAGAACTTTCTGCATTGGTTCATGAAGTTCCCAAGCTGCATATACTTAGAGGCTAGGAGAGTTTTCTGGGCACCTGACTCCATATGCTTTCTGCATTATTACACTTCCGCCTTCCAGACATCTGCTATTTCACTCCTGTCTGACACAGGATGGTGATTTAACCCGTATAAAACTTCTGATATGCTGTGCAACAACTGGTCTTACAGTAGTTTCAAAAGATGCTAAAAGAAAAAAAAAAAAACTTAGGGGAAAACATATTTGTTAAACTCTCAAATTCATGAGGAATTTACCTGAATTGAATCTTGGGTATATTTATCTCAGCATTCCAAAAATCTTAAGCGGGAAGCTTTTGGTTGACTGAAGTTTTCTCTCCAGTCTCATTGGAAAGAATAGGAGATGGAAGAGGAAAAATATATCTGCTGAATTTATATTCTTTGCTTTTCAGTAGTAGATTTGTATCAGTTTTCATAAATCAAGTGAGCATTTTACAGAGGTGTCTAAATTACATGCAGTGAGAAAAAAAAATGAAATTACTCTTTTAAAAAAGGGTGTTTTCTCAATGTGTATTTGCTTCACAGAGAATAGCTAGATATTTTTGCAAGTTAAGTTTGGGCCAATAACTCAAATACTCACGTCCTCAACTTTTTGCAGGAGCTTTTTTTGCTAAAAGAATCTACCACTTGATCCGTAGAGCAGCAATGAATTCCATTACAAGGACATGCTTACAATACACTGCAGATACTAACTCAGACTTCAGCAAGAGTTGAGTTGCAGCAGTAAGGAATGTGAACACAGGCTTCTACCCATTTGAACAGGCACCTCACCCTTGTTAATTAACATCTTCTCATCTAGGTTGTGGTATCTGGTTTTTATCAGTGTAGGTGGACCTAGCATTATGCAAGGACAATAGGTCGGGAACAAAATCTTACGTGCTTTGACAGTTCATGTTTGCCTGAAGGTGTGTGTCTGTACCAGCTTCTTGCAATGAAGTGTGCTAGCTGTGACTGCTCCAGGAAATGCTGCTGTAAAATTTGGCACCAGGTAGCACTGTACCTGTGCAGGGCATTGCAGCTCCATAATCCGCAGCCTGGAGAGCATCCCTTTTGTGATTATTGCTTGGGATGTAGGTTCATTAAAGGTGTCTGCTTTACCTGGATTTTGCTATATCTGATGGCAGAAAAAACTAGTGAGGTTTGTCCTGTTTCTGTAGATTTGGCTAAGATCAAGCTTAAAGAATATAAGAAAAGCTGTATCTGAGCAAAACTTAATACTGGATTCATTTCAAAATCAGAATGGTCAACAAAACAGTGAAATAAAACATAGTCCTAGCAACAAAATTATTTTTTAGTGACTTGTGCCTTTATCACCTATAATTATACGGCAGTAGTTTAATCTGGAATCTGAAGCTGGTGAACTGTGATATCTGTCATGGTGGTTCCCTACTAGTTGTTTTTATAGGCTTTAGCTTCTCAGATATACTGTCTTATATTCCCCTCTTTTCAGAACTGGTAAAGCATGAAGGTCTTAAAAGACTGTTAATATTTGAAACACTTCCTGGGATAATGAGTTTTACTTCCAGACTCCCTTTCTGACAGGAACAGCCTGGCACTTCAGTAGTACCAGTTCATTCAACATAGTTTTCTTGGCTTCGTGGTGTTTCACACATAATGCATCATAGTAAGTGTCACTTAAGTCAATTCTCATCTTAGCTTTTCAGTACACAGCTGGCTCTCTGTAGAGACCACAGGTCATGTTGTTTGCTCACAAGTAATACAGTACTTAAAATCTACCTTATCATCTCACATCCTGCTGTTGTGGTCGACAGGAACTGTTCTGCTTCATTCTTGGTTTTGGCTCTTAGGCGCCTTTTACAAAGACTGGTTGGAGTGCATTGTAAGAGAAGAGGAGGATGGTTTCCCCTGCTTGAGGAACTACTGAATCCACTCTGGGGAAGAGAAATACCCAGAAAATGCACTGTGGCAAGCAAAATATTTGCAACAAGGTGCTGGGAGCATGTCTTCTACTAAGGAGAATGAGAAATTGCAGTGAGAACTAGGGAACTGATGGCTGATCCTCAGGAGAGACTGAAAGAGCTTTCTTCAGTGTTGGAGGAGTTGGACTATTTTATTTCTCTCTTTTTTTTCCTTCCCTGTTTTTTTTTTAATTATTATTATTCAAGCATGACCACTTTCTCTAAACAGCAAATTCACCATGAAATTGCTGACTGTTACAAAAGCTTGCTTATACTTTTCACAGATACCAAGCAGATAAAATACTCAAGCCCATCTGTACTGATGTCAGTGAAGGAGTGTTTGAAGCAGTGGGTTCAGAATTCAGGGGGTGCTGGGTAACTCCATATCAGCAGACACTCAGTGGTGGTTTTGTGGGTGTTTGTGTTCTCAGTTGGGTTTTTTTTCGTGTATGTGTGTGTGTTCTTTTTTGGTTTTGGTGTTTTGTTTTTTTTTTTTTTTTTTTTTGGTTTTTGGATGTTTGGGTTTTTTTGGTTGGTTTTTTTTTTTTCCTGGGGGTGGGGTAGAGATGGGCAACTTTGGAGGGGTGGCTTTCATTCAGATTCCTGTGGTATGATAAGCTTTTTCCCCTAGCAAAGGGAGAACAGGTGTATAGGTTTACGGTTTGATTTCATTGATCAACGGTGTAGCAGTTAGAGCAGTTAATGCAAAACATCACAGCTGATAAACCATTTCCGTTTCTAATATCCCCATGTATACTGGCAACAGGCACAGATACTTTTATGTTATAGCTTAACCTGGATATTAGGTTTTGTATGGGTTTTAAAAGGTGAGGAAAGAAACTGTAATCTTCATTATTAGTTAAGTTAGAGAAGTCAAAATGAGATTTTCTTGATAGTAAAAGAAGGATGAAGAACTTTCTTTTTTTTTGCTGGTGGAGACATGAAATTAGGAGGACTCAGCAAGCAAAGCAAAGAGATTTACAGTAGCAGAGTGCAGATATATTCTACTGTTAGTGAAGGTGCAGTTCATTGAAGGTTAATAATTGTGTCTTTGAAATAGTATAATGGTCTTTGGCATCTGTCTGTTTAGCCCATGTTTCATAAGTAGAAGGTTCAGTTACTGCAACCACTTTGTAAATTATGGTATAGTTTGATTACTGTCACTAAATCCTCCATCCAGTGCAAGCTTTAATTTACAGCAAACTTGCATTGCTCTATCTATTGAGACACACCCTCCCTCCTCAAATTTAAGAACTGTGCAACTACAACAGCGCTTAATAATTTAACCTGTTAACTGAGGATGGCAGAACAGCTGCCTGTCATTGCTTATCATCACTTCAGGTACTACAGATAGTAATTCTTGTCAATAGTTTTGTGGTCCTTGCAGTGTTTGGAGCAGGTGACGTGGGAAGGAGTGCTATGTAAGTGTAGCCTGAAAGTTGAGCTAACTATTTTGAATTCCAAAATTTAATTTGGAGAAAATTGTAATCTACACACTTTATTAGTGATGCTTAACACATTTGTGTTAAAGGGCATGACAAAAATTCTGAAGAGATATCAAAGTCTAAAAAATAATCAGTGAAACTGAAGCATTTATTGTCATGTCAGCTGTTGTAAGCAAAAAGGAAGAAGCCTAAAGCTTGTGTGGAATAAATTGTTAGTATGTCTTGTTACTGAAAAAGCATGCTGTTATTAAACTGTTTGACTTCTATGTTTTAGACATGAAATTCTAAAATTTAATCTCAAACATTTCTTATTTTTTCCTTAAGGTATGAATTCAAATGCAATATATAAATAAAATAGTTTTTGTTGCACATGTCCGTGTACTTAATTCTGTAGAGCATATTATAAAATATAGTACCAGAAAAAAATCTGAGTAAGATTGCTTACAATTTACCAGGAAAAAAAATTTTGTTCTGTTGATTTTAAATAGCTGTGTGCAACCTTTCTTAAGATATAATTATTCAGAGGTTCTAGCACAGGAATAAAAAACTTTGTCTCTTTTGATACTGAAGTAAAATTCTGCAAAACAGAATTTCATTTTGGATAGGTATCATTTTAGAGGGCGGTACAATGCTAGGTAGCCCTTCAGAAAAAGTAATTAATAAAATAATGGAAAAGATGTTAACTAAGTAATTCTTCAAGGTAGAATTTATATATGTTAATTGAAAAAACATGTAATGCAAAGTTCTGTAGTCAGTGTTCATCAGTGTTATGCTCCGATCTGGTTTAATGGGACAGAGGCCAATGCTTGATTTGCTAGAATTGTAACACTTTAAAAATATTCTCTCTGTTTTGACAGGCCAGTTGGAATGCCAAAAATGGAAAAAGTTTACCTACATAACCCTAGCTCAGAGGAAACAATTACATTAGTATCAATATCTGCTACAACGTCACATTTTCATGCATCATTTTTTCAAAACAGGGTAAGTTATTCTGCTTTCTCAAAATGAGCTTTTCCTTCCACCTTCCCACCCTGAATGGCGGCTTGATTTCCCTCCCTTCTTTAAATGTGCTACTTGCTGCAGTAATTACATACCTAAAAATATTCAGATACTGCAGTTCTTGATGTCATGTCAATTACCAAGCAAATTTGAACTGAGCACGAGAAACACAAATCCTGCTGGAAGAGAAGGAATGATACATTGCATGGGAGGGGTGCAGACGCTATGTTGGAAGTGTATACCGTAACTGATGGTTGAACAGCAGATCTCCTTTGTTGCTGAAGTGACTAAGTGTACGTTGCCTTAAAGCACATACAGGAACAAGCTGTTTCTATAATATCTCTGAAAATTGTAAGTCCAGTGAAGTGGTGCTAGTGTGAAGCAGCTGCCCCAGCACACTTAAAACTACTGCAGTCATGTTACAGGAACTTGGAAGTTAAAAAGCACTGTGTCAGCACGGTTAACTCATAACCACATTGCTGTCAGATATAGTCCTCTAGTTTCAGTTTTGTCTGCAGGGCCTGTGGCTTAGCAGAGGCCATGTAAACACCAAAAACTTCAGAAAACATGTCTATAAGCAACACTTCTCAGTTATGGAAGTAGTGTAGTAATTGCCTTTCTCCAGTGTTCTGTAAACTGTCGGTCCAAAATATTTCCGTGATAAGCTGAATTTGTAAGTTTAGAATTCAACATAAAAAATCAATTAAATATGATCCTGCACTAAGTAATAGTTTTAAATATTGGTATTTTAATTATTTTGTTAAGCATTTTTATATGTCTGAAACTTCTATTCTTTTTTTTTCTTTTTTCTTTCCCCCAAATCTGCAATAGACTTTCTAACTTCAGTTTTCCGTAAAGAACACACAGAGATCTTCTGTTGCACAAAAACTGTTGTTCATCTGCAGGGTGGAATGTCTTCACTAAACAGTTTTGCTTATTATTCTGTTTCCTTGCTTTTATTTTTTTCCAGAAAATTCTTCCAGGAGGGAATACATCCTTTGATGTAGTTTTTCTTGCAAGAGTAGTTGGAAATGTAGAGAATACTTTATTTATTAACACTTCTAATCACGGTGTATTTACTTATCAGGTAAGAGAAATTACACTCTTTTAGAAAAAGTTTTGAAGTATGAGTCTATCAAAGCAGTATCTATTATGGCATGCTCAACTATCCAAAGATATTTGCACGACAGTGGATTTGTTTTTTAATCAGCCCAGTTGAAGAAGTTTCCATTCCTGGTGCTTGTTGTAACACAGAGGTATACCATTGTAAATATCTGTAGGGCAGTACTGTAAGCCAGATCGATTAAATTATGTAGGGTTAAAAATCCTCCCAACTTTTTTCTGTGTGTTATTTTAGTGGCTCATTGCAGTGACCTAGCTCATTCCTTAGCTCTGTACTCATCTGATCCAGTGACAAGACAATGTTATTCATTAAGCTGGCAAAAAAATTACTCACTCGAGATTCAGAAAGATAAACCAGACAGATGAGAGAGTCTAAAAAGTCTGAGAAATCCTCTTAGTGAAAGAATATGACTCTTACCTTGGCAGTGTGTTGAAAACAACAAAAAAGCTTCCCATATGGATAGTCTGTTCCATAATGGTATGATTAAAGGATATTTCATATCTTTTTAACCTTTAGCTGGTATCTAGTGTTTTAAGAGTATCGGAAAAAAAGATGGTATTTTGAGTTCCTGTATTCGAAGTATGTCAGTGTAAGTAAGTAGTAGCTAAGAGAAATACTATTCACTTTTCTTTATTTCAGTGGTTTAGCGTGATACTGATTTTAAATGTTCAGTTAGAAGTCTGCTATAAAATTAATTGAAAAGGGTGCTTGGTAGATTACTAAAATTGGTGCACAACATACGTTAGGCTCTGCAAGAATTACATACAGCTACTTAAGCTTGGTTTTCTTTTTCTGAACCAGGTGTTTGGGATTGGAGTACCGAACCCCTATCGATTGCGCCCATTTATTGGGGCACGAGTTCCTGTAAATAGCAGTTTTTCTCCTATAATAAATATACATAACCCTCACAGTGAACCTTTGCAGGTAAGCCTAAGAGAAAAATCATTAAATGCTTAGTTAAATTTATGATGTTAAACTGAAATTTTGTTTATTTTGGTATTTCTTAAAATTCTGTTTGGACTTTAAAGCTATTTGAAGCCAGGTCTTTCATGTTGTGTCAATGTTTTTCTGTTTAAATGCAAATCAGTTATTCTAGAAGTTGTACATTATGCTCATAGACCTCTTAATTTGCTAAATTGAGGTTTTACTGTGGCATTTCCATTTTTTAAATGGTCGTAATTACTGCAAAATAAATAATTAAACTTCAGTGGTAATTAAGACAAATACTGAAGCAAATAAGGTAGAACAGATCTTGTGTTTTAATCCAGGCATGCTTCTTAGCTGCCTTCTACTTGTTTTGCGCAACATAAGGTATCTTTGCGGTGTACCCTTACTACTAGTACCTAGTAAGGTTGACAAGCGTTCTTACGTTAAGACAGGATTGATGTCTGTACCTAACCCAACAAGTAAATGAATAGTCCACTGACAAACATGATCTGATTCTCTTAAGTGATCCACAAACTCTGAAATGCACATAATTTCTATGTTATATATATAATAAATATATAAATAAACAGAAAGCACATAATTTGTAGCAAATCACTGTGTCATCATGAAAAGTGAAATTATAAGATACTCCCATGGTCAAATAGTTCATAACCATTGCATATTATAATACCTGATAACTAAAACAGATCCCTTTGAAGTTGAGGGCTAACATATTCCTGTCATCCATCCTAGGTGGTAGAAATGTATTCCAGTGGAGGTGATCTCCATTTAGAGCTTCCAACAGGTCAGCAAGGAGGTACAAGGAAGCTGTGGGTGAGTAGTCATGTCTTGCAGCGTTCATTGCACTTGTTTGGAGAGGTTTTATTTTGATAAGATTTTAGGTTTTGGGGAGTTTTACTAGCTTTCTTTCTTGTCATGTAATCATAAAAAATACCCCATAAAAATTGAAATGATAACAGGGACTGTTAATTGTATGGTAATAGGAATTGAAGGAAAGGTTTAATTAAAAGAAGCCATCTGTATTGAGCTGTGCTTTTTTTCAAATGAGAGGAGTAAGAAGATTCCCAGTAGAATGAATTACACCTACCTGAGCATTCAGGACAGTGTAGTCTTGATGGGCTGTGAGCTGGATCTACCCACAGGAAAAATATATGGATTTTTTCTTTGAAACTGACAAAGTCCTTCCTGCAAATCACTATGAATGCATATACAGGTTGACAAAGCAGCTGAATGAGCTTAGGGAAGAAGAATCTATTAAGGACTACTAAATAAAACAGCACTGTGTCTAGCTGCAGTAAATCCTAGATCATGAGTTGAGAGTGCCTGGAAACTTTTCTGGAAAATATTCGTACATGTATGCCCCACATTTACTCTTTACTCTTTGTGTCTGCTGTTGGGAATGGTGTAGTGGGTTAGGTTGGATGAACTCATGGTCTGGCTCATTAAATCTGTTTTGTTGTGTTCTTAATGTAGTTTTGAAGTAAAACAGACTGGTATCTTTAAGTGAAATAAATTGCATAAGCATCCTGAAGGTAAAGTATTGGCTTTGTGCTGTATATCACACTGTTGGTAATGTCCAACTAGATGCAAAAACTGTTTTCCTCTTTAGTGAGAATTATTCCTTTTTTTGATGACTGTTTTTTGTCTGGGAGAGACTTTAAAGTCACTGGGCTCCAAAACTGGTGTCTTGATCAAGAGTATCATTACAGTTATTGACAGTTGCATCTATTGTAATGAGTAAAGCCAGGCTATTTCCAAGTGAGCCAAGAAGGACAATAACAAAACTTAATTTCTGGCTTTTCTGGAGGAAGGCCATGAGAATGGCAGTATCTTAGTTTTAGATACAAAAGTTACAAACAAGTCTGAATATAGATCACAAGCATTTTTAAAAAATGCAGGGGAAAGAGTAAACAGATGCTGAGGGTTAGACGTAAACATTAAAATGGATTTTAAAAATTGATGGTCCTAATGTTTTGATATCAGTTTAGTCAAATGGCATTGCTTCTAAAGATAGATAGACCCTTTCTTGTTGTCAAAAGAGCTCAAAGGCAGCGTTGAGTTCTGTAGCCATTAGCAGGTATGTAACGAACATGTTGGAGGCACAAACAAAAGAATGGAAGATTTTTGAATGTCTGGTTTCTTTCTAGTTCTGTTTCTTAAGCATGTAGCTTTTCAGCTTCTCTAGGCCAAGTTGCCAGTTAAAGCAATGATGACATTCATGTGAAGCTTCCAGTCTATTGCATGGAAAAGCAGTTAGGTTAATACCAGTCAGCACTGATCCTCTTAGTTTTAGTATCAGCCACTGGTACTTCAAAACAATAAGGCGACTAGAAGAAATTAAACCAGTAGGAGGAAACACCCAGATATATCATTGTATTGGCTATGCCAGGAGCGCACTGCAGTTAGAAAAAGCTGCAAAGTAGAAGAATATATTTGAAATATGGTGATAGTACTTTGACTAATGGATGTACGTCATAGTCTAAAATTGTTTTGATGCCAAATGTTTGGATGATTGGATGAAGCAGTCTGCATGCAGGATTATTTTTATAATCGCTGTTCAAAGTTACTTCAGGGATCTGACAACCCTTGGATCCCTGGTTACACATATGGAAGAGTCTAATCATATCCTTTTGAAACATTAATGAACGGCTGCATTATGTTAGGTCTGTGAATAAGTGCAAAAACAGAACTTGAAAGCTTCTTCGTTTAGGGACTTACCAAGTAGTAGCAGTTGAAACTAGTTACTTTGATATTCAACAGTTTTCAAAGACTACATCTGCAGTCATGGTGCCATGGAAAATATGGCTTGACCTCCAGAATGGATTGGTATGAGTTTGTACTACAGAAAGTGCAGAAAAGATGTATTAGGCAATCAGTATATGGATTATGCCCTGTCCAGGTTCCTTCATCAAAAGCACAAAAAAGGAGGCCAGGTGCCAACTGAAACATCATCAATTGACACAAGGACTACTCATCAAAAATCCCTACTTTCTGCCATATTTGTTAGCATCTAAAGTGGAAGAAGCTCCAAATTTCAAATCAAGGATTTAATCTTCTATTTGAGGGAAGGAAAGAAAAAAAGAAGAAAAATCCGGTTCCCCAGCCCTTTCTGTAACGTGATGAAGAAGAATATGCAGTATTTCTGAACTAGTCTTGTACTGCAGCTGTGTCCAACATATATAGAAAAAGTTGTCTTTAAAACCCTGAATGCAGATTGGAGCTGATGGAGTAGGCTTAGTAGAAACTAAAACACATTTTGACTTTTTGCTGTAAATTGCTCTGTGATTAATGAACCTGCAGCTCCCCAAGCTTCTGGCTACTTGCAGTTCTGCACTATTTGAATTTGTGTTTAGCACTGAAACAGTATGCCGTCTGTCTGCTTTGGAGAAAAAACAGTTGGAATATGCAAAACCAGTATTTGACGTTACTGCACTCAGTAACATTGTTATGAATAGGTTTTGTTTATAGGTAGATTCTGTTGATGCAGTCTACTGTCTTTTTACCACAATTTTAATACATAAAACTTAATTAAATGGGAGATGAAAGTCCTTTTGCATATACTTATTTTTAATCAGTGTCATATGAGATTGCAACTATCCTTACTAAATTTAATGCTAATGATAAGAACATGCAGCCTATCTCTTACTGCTATTGCAGCTTTTTCTCTTAATACAATTATAGTCAATACTTCTATTGTAAATTTTTTGTGTGGCAGCTTTTTTTGTAATTACCACATTCTCATAGATGTGCTTTGATTATTTATCAGGAAATACCTCCCTATGAAACAAAAGGAGTGATGAGAGCCAGCTTTTCTTCAAGAGAAGCAGATAATCATACAGCCTTCATTAGAATAAAAACAAATGCCTCAGACAACACAGAATTTATCATTCTCCCTGTTGAAGTAGAAGTTACAACAGGTTTGTAGAAAAGTGGTTGGGGTTTTGTTGTAATTTTTTTTTTTTTTTTTACTTTTAAAGTTCTTCAGCTTAATTAACTTTAACTATAATAAGAAAGTGTAACTTTTCTTTTTGTTCTTAAAGCACCGGGAATCTATTCATCAACAGAAATGCTAGATTTTGGTACACTACGAACGCAAGGTAAACTATACTTCTGGTATCAAAAGTATTTGTAAGGAGTAGGGTGGGGAAAGCCCACTTATCTTTATACTATTCCAGGTTGCTTGTGGAATGATGCTTTTTAAAAGCCAGAGTTTCAAAAGCAGGATAATAATGTGTTGCAACAGTGCACAAATGTATTCACCTGCAAGTATAGTTGAGATGTGTACAAGCAAACAGTGCTTTGCACCTCCAGTTAGAAGTCTAGTAATAACATTACTCTTACACAGTTGCACATGGCTTAGTCTTAAAACCATTGTCAGTTTACTGAAGCTGTGAACTTGTTTTGAAATACTGTTTTACATCTGCGTAAATTTAAATAATTCTCAGACACAGGAAATAGTGAAAATGTGCAAAACAATCAAATTTGATACTTAAAATAAGATGTTTTGTTTTTTTTTTTTGGATTGCCACTTAAAAATTTTGGCTTAACATTTCCATTTTAAATTAATACTGTTTAGTGAAAAAAAAAAAATAAATGTGGCAGAAACTAGTAAAACTGAAGGTATCTTTTGAAACTGTAAGAGGGACTCATTACTGAAGAAAGACACTATATACCTTCTTTCAACTAGAAAAGGTAGCTTCTGAAGTACTTTTCCTTGCAACTTACTTAACACGTAAATGTTTTTAAGTAAGATTAGTTTCTGCTGGGTATTGCTGTGTCTGGCAAAATCATTCATCTTAGTATTTTTAGCCTGTTCATTTCTTAATGTGTTAGAAATATGAGCGGTTAGCCGGATCATGTAATACCTACTAATACACATTTTTAAGTGTGTCAAATTGTTGGGACTAGCTATTTTGACTGGCTGTACTGTCATGTTACTCTAACTCTGTAACGCTGAACAACAGTGGATTTGTATGAGAAACCAGCTAGTGCAGATGACTTTGTATAAGGTTCTTATGTTAAAGTAGCCTAATAGCCAGGTGTGTTTTTTGTTCTTTAACAGATCTGCCAAAAATTTTAAATCTGCATTTATTAAATTCAGGAACAAAAGATGTGCCAATTACAGTAAGTTTTATTTCCTTTCAATTTGAAACTTTCTACTTGGCTTTACTTTCTCTCATAAAAATTGATCATTCACAGGTTCACCATGTAGTATCCAGACTTAGAAGCTAGGTGATGTGTGACTAAAAACATCATAGTAAGACAAATAATCTATATGCATGGTAATATTCATTTGCTTCGTAGCCTTATTTTTGAATGTCTGTTTCAGCATTTATAGGCTCTCCTTGCAATATCTGAGCCTCTGGAAGCTTTTATACTTGAGAACAGTAACTCCTGTTCAGTGAACAAGAGATTAATGCAGAGTCTGTGGGATTCTTTGTTCTCATCACACGCTCCATGAGAGTGTATAAAGTGGTTGCCCAACATAATCTTTTAAGATGAGCAAAGAGTAGCTTTCAAAAGCAGATGGTAAAATGGCCCTTGTTTTCTTGAGGTGATCTGCTTTGTAGCCTGAAATAAGAAAAAAGCCTGCAAACACTCTAGAGCCCTTTTCAGTGAGATAACTACAGCTGCACATAAAGTGCAGCCAGCTTCAGAAATCTAGGTTTTGGATTTTTCTGCTATTTTTATTACAGAATTCTGACTGTAGTCTGGTAGTCTGCCTTGGTTCATTCATACCTTTTTCCTGTGTAATTTTTCTCATTGCCCACTATTTTTCTCACTTCTTCCCTCTCGCCTTCCTGTTTTCCTTGTTTTCCAGATTTAGTTGTATAGCTAGCTATACCTTGTCCCAGGGCACTTCAAAAATTGTTGAAGTGTTGAAAAGAAACCAGAGGAGCCAGAAGAATGACTGAAGGATTGGCAAAGGTTTCTTACTGAGCTCTTGGAGAGCATTTCTGTGTTTTTAAAGCTTACAGCTGTAACTGTAGGCAATAGTCTTTTAATAGTAGAGGTCTAACAAAAACTTGAAGTAAGATACTGGAAACTGAGGCTACATGAATTTAAGATAGAAATAGAACACATTTTTAGTAATGAGGATAACTTTCCACTGTGATAATAGTCTATTGCAATACTTCCTAAATTGTTGTTCACTAATAATTTTCAAATCAAGAAACTTGCAATATAGTGCAAACAGTATTAAATTCATCTAAGTCCTAATGCTTATTGAATTAATGAGGTCAGGTGTTTCTATAAGGTCTCTTGTGGCCTTGTAAGCTATGAACCAGCTTCCATGGAGGGTTTTTATTTAAAAAAAGACCTGGATATGATTTTTACAGTCACAGGGATGGTAAATAGATTATTTTTTCAGCACTGTCTGCTGTCTTACATCATGTCCATCATCTTAGATTTGACAAGCTTTTGGCATAGGCACAGTTTTTTGTGTGTGTGTGTGCTTTTCAAATGTGTAATATACTTCCTGAATGCAATGCAAATAACCATATATTCAAACCACTGCTATCACTTCTAATATCTGATCATGTAGTACCTAATTCATACTCCTCCATTAGAGGGGAAAAAAAAAACCAACAAAAAAACCCCCTACTTTTTTTCTTTTAAGCTATGGTCTTTGGGCCGTAGACTGTAAACCATAGACTATGGTCTAATGGAAGGTTATAGTTTGGTAACCATTATACATGTCATGAGAGAACTTTTCTGGGTGAATGACTCTTCTGCAGTGTATCAAAGCGGTAAATTTGGTGGTCTTAAAGCTTTTAGGACTCACTTCTGCAGTAATAAAGTTACCGCATAGGTCCAGATATGATATATTTCTCAGTGTCACGTATGGCACATCAAGCCAATTGTTCTTCTCATTAAGGCGCAGCTTCGTTGTGAAGTTTGTAACCTTTCTAGCATTTGAAGCACTCTGTGAATGTCTGGTGCTGTGCCAATCAAGGAATTTCAAAGTGGTAAGCAAGAGTAAAGAGTTTTGGGAAGGAACTTGGTGAATAGCTTGCTTCTGAGAAAGCGTGAGAAATGGATTTCTGACCCTTTAAAGATACAGTTTAAAAGCTGCGAGACAGAGCTCTGTGACAAATTTCATCTTAATGTCAGAAGAAAAGGCCAAGGCTATATTTAGCGTGTATTTAAGCTGGGTGCTGGAGGAACTAAATATCTTCAGGTCATCTGTGTATGAGAGTCTGCTCATGCTGTTGCCAGAGTTGTAGTTGTTCTGCCTTTAAATACTTAGTCATGCTGTGGTCCAACAAATTGGTTGAGGAAAATAAGAGTGAGTCACTTGACTTTCTTTTTGAGTATTAGAACTCTTTATAAAAACTTCCTTAATTACATTTTGGTGGGTTTTCTCCATTAGAATAGTGTCTGTTTCGGGACCAGATGAACTGTTGTCATGCTGCAACAATTAAGTCACACTGTCAAAAATCTAGTAAACATCGATTGTTGAACAGTTTCATTCTAGAGAAGGGATAAAAGAAAATTTTGTGTTTCCTTAAGACAATTTAAGCTTACTTGATTGCTGAAAGCAAAGGCACATATAAAAATTGAGCTCCTGATCATGTTTAATTCATGAAGAACCAGGAACTTCAGGACACCCGTATATTGAAGCTGAGTTCTGTCAGTTTGAAAATAAAAGTGTTTGTATAAGAAAGTATTTCCTTCTGTCACAATTCACATACTTTAGAGCAGATTGTTTTTTCTTTTATCAACCTGCAAGAAGTAGTTTACTTCTGTCTTATGTCTTCAGTTTGCACATTTGAGTGCACTCATCTCAAAGTTATCAAGGCAAAGTTACCTTAAAGGATTAAAATCTAGTTTTTTCCATGGCTGTTCTGGATGGTGCTTTATGGTGAAAGTGAACTTTAGTTAGGATGTGCCTCTGTTGATACTGAAGGCAGAGTTACTACTGACAAAATAATTGTAGAAGTGAATAAAACAGTACAGAGGTGGTTCTGACACTAGTTGAACCAGCCTTAGTCTGCTGCCACAGGGCTTTTCCCTCTTGCAGCAGGGAAGCTGTGTCTTTTCTATCTGTAAGCAAGAGTCTACAGCCTACTCAGTCTTTAGAGCAATATGCTAGGTGGACAAGCCAAAACTGTGTTTGGGACTCTGCTGACAGGTAAACAGTGTGAATGAACATGTGCCTGTGTTTCAGCCCATACTCTTCCTCTCATTAGTTTATTAGAATACCTGTAGTCTGAGAGTCCTTAAACCTCTGAAGTCTTTCCCAAAAATTGCTGCAATAGCACAAGGCTTTCTCCCCCCTCTGTGTTCTCTAGAATGTTTAAGGTCCTAATTTTTTGACCTTACATTGAATATTGAATGTATCTTCATACAGCAGAGTCAGGAATTTTGACTGGGACACTGCATGGGAGAGCTATGTGTTACTGAAGCATGTCTATTTTAAATTATTCTTTCCCACAGAAGTTGCTGTGAGATTTTCTGAGAATTGGTGGTATTAGATTCTTGGTGGAAATTGTTTTGCATGTATTCTCATGACCTGGCCATATTTGATGATTCTTAAGGTGCATCTCAGGACAAGATTTGCTTGGGCTTTATTTGAAATAGGTTAAAATTTGAGGAAAGTGAAGATAAAAAAATTCTTAAGGATGTTTGGTTTTCCTTTATAATTCTGTGTTTCCTTTCATAGAATGCAATCAAGCAACAAATGAGAAATGTGCATGACATAGTTAAGACATTTGTAAATGCCTTCCTTAACTAAATTCAGTAGATGTAGACATGAGTAAATACATCTAGGTTTGTTACACTTGTGATTTAAGAAATACACCTCTGAAACCTGTGATTTTTCTGGCAACAGGGTGTTCTTTTGAATATTTCAGATTTTATTTACTAAATGAAATCAGCATAATTTCAAACATCAATAATTAAAACCCCAGCCTTTTGCATGAAAAGAGCTACTAGAAACAGTTATCCTTTCTGCCATGCAAAAGTTGTGAACTTGATTGCAGCTTTGGTTTCATCTGCTTTAAGAGGTGTTCTATTTTAAAGACACCTCAGGGTCTCAGTTTCATACAAGGAAATTGTGATAATTATGAATTGAGTCGTGAAGAGAAACAGCAAATATCTGCACCATGTGTAAGCAGATGGTTGGCAAAGGTCAGTACTATAAATCCAAATTACAAAATTTCTAGGTGAGTTAACAGAGATTATTGATTAGCTGCAGGAGCAGTGCTGCTTGTTCCCTCTAAGGATCACATGGTCTGCAGAACTTAGTTATGTATGCATAATTTTATGGCTTTAATTTACAATCAAGGACAGCTTAGCTTGGTGATTGGTTTGTACTGCTAGCTGTCTGCCTTGCTTCTCTCTGACCAAGAAAGGCTCAGCTGCTTGTGAAGCAGGTGCTAAACCTCTGCAGCCCAGCATAAGGTTAACCAGCACTCATTTCACTTTCTTTAATACAGCATCCTGTAATTTGCAGTAGCTTAACAGCTGCTACATGAGCAGCTGAGCTGTTCTTGCAGCAGGAGAAGACAGCTGGGAGGGAGGAATTGTGGCAGCCATCCTAATTCTAGGCAAAACAAGAATAAGAGCATTTAAATGGTCCATGCCCAGTTTTTCTCCATGGAATCTAGATAAAGAGTTTGCTAGCAATCTTTATAGAGTCTTCAGATGTTGACGTGGAATCCATAATCCTGCCGGATAGCAATGAGTATCTACAAATCAGCTCTGGCTAATAACTGACACAATTGCTATTCCAGTAATACCCAATTTACCTTTTCCATTTAGTTTAAAACAGTAATCCTCAGATACAAAAGGCAATCTTGTATAATGTTGGTATAGAATGAGTGTCATCTGAAGTTTACAAAACCGTTCTCTATACAGTTATTTTTTCTTTTCCTGTGGCAGCTCTGCAGGCTTAGCATGGGATCAGAGACAAAGTACATGTCTGTATCATCACCAGTAATTACACAAGCCAGTTAACAGCTTTGTTAATGAGTGCGCCAGAAACAAATAGTCTAGGTATTGTAACCCTGCAGCATTAAGAATAAAAAAGAACTCTTAATTTAAATAAACTTGTTTTCTATGTTATTAACATGTTTCTGGCCATGCTCTCACTTCATCCAGCATTCCCAGGGAGAACTCTGTATTGCCCAGTTTGCTGCATACTGATTGAGGAATTTGCAGGACCTAAAAAAAAAAATCCAAAAGCCTCTTGTAATGCTGCTTTGTTATAGGAAAGACAGAGCTGTAAACTCAGCCAAAACTAGTTGCAGTTGTATCACTTTGAAGGATACATGAAGGCTGCACAGTATGATGACTGACTGATAAATTTACAGGTGCTTCATATTTTGATTATTTGCAGAGTGTTAGACCTACACCACAGAATGAAGCTATAACAGTACATTTCAAGCCCGTTACGTTAAAAGCCTCTGAAAGTAAATATACCAAAGTTGCAAGCATTAGCTTTGATGGTAAGTACTACTCCTGTCTTAGAACTTGTCAAGTGCTTCTTAAAACTTGCTGAAACTTCCATTAATTATTTTCACTCTCTTAACAAAATGTTATTTGTAATTTTGAGAAGGAATTGGAATTTTCCTACGTGGAAAAGCCTTTTACAGTTCTTTAAAATTCAGTAATTTCTGAAGGGATTGTCTCTGATTGGAATCGGCAACTAACATAAGACTGGTATATACTGGTGAGAAGAGAAGAAAGTCCTCATTCTTCTATTAAACATAAGCAGTATTCTCATGTTAAGACCCTTGATTATTTAAAACATATTGTTAGCCTAAATAGGCATTTGTTTTTGAGAAATCCTAACAAACCAGGATGTGCTCCTCACACTAATGTATGTTAGAGGAGACTATCCCTTGGATTGCCCTTTGATCCTTTCCAAAGTTTAAAAAAGAATCCAAAACGTTATTCTAAAAAAAAAAAACAACAACAAAACATTTTATGTTGGAATGCCCATGGAAGCAGGGCTGTGTCACGCTCTTGAGCACATTACTGTGAAAATTGGCTTATTTTATTTTGCTGTCTTGAATTCATATTAAAGAAAAAGGGTAGTGAAGGTGGGAAAACCTTTTACTGATACCTTTCCTACAAAGATATGTTATGTATGCTGATACTGACTTTCACTCGTATCTTTATGAAAGAAGCGTTGGGTCATTTTTCCCCTACACAGTGTGACTGTAATACTATGCTGACTTTTTGTAGAAAGGCACCTCCATTTTTATAGAGACTTTAATCAACGGTTAGAATGCTGTTGACCTACTTGTTGCAGTAAATCTCTCTGCCTGGATTGCTTTAAAATGGAAGTTCATAGATGCAATGTTTTTCATTTCAGGTACGCATAATTTCAGTAGTTTTATGGACAGAGAGAAGAGAGTTGATTTTTATTATTGGTATTTATTGATTAGCACTTTAGATATTTAATAGCTTACAGTTTGTAAGATGAGTTTTAGATATTCAATAGCTTACATTTTTGTAAGAGGAGTGAAGTATGTTTTAGCCTATAAATAAATTCTGAAATAGCTGAACCTGCCAACCTGAGGTGGTAATATGTTGTGATTTTGAACCTGGAGGGAGTTGTTATGTGAGGATCTACTGAATAACAGATGGTAGGTCTTGGAGGGGGAATGGTAAGTGGGGAGAAATACCCAGTGAAGCTGCTTAATGTGTTTAGGGGTTTGACTTGGCGAATTCTTTTCAGTGAAGCAGCCAGCCCTAAATATTTGCTATTTCAACTGTGCTAGTACATGCAGGAGCTCTGGGGGCTGGTGGTTTGTCCTGACCAGTATTTAAATCCCTTGACTTTTCTGGTGATAGTGCTACCAGGCTAATATTGCTTGTTCTGTGATCTTGGTGCAGACATTGTGAATGTCATTCCTGGTGCTTGTGTAGTTTGGGTTCTTACATGGATTCTGATTCTATTTCTGTGAAGTTTAGCATGTCTTTGGTTTCTGAATTATTAAAATGTTGCTGCATTCCTGGCCTGAATTCCTGCTTGACTGGTAGTTCTGAGTGAGGAGTCCAGCCATCACAAGTTTCTGTTCTGTTAGAGGAGAGATAGGTATATTCCATACTCTTTAAGTGGGGAATTTGGCTCACCTGGGATCTGAATTATCCTCTGCACACCTCCAAGTTATTTGACAGGAACAACCAGGCTTCCCTATCATAGATAAGCTTACTAACTTAGGCAGGTCAACTA
The DNA here is from genome assembly GCF_015220075.1 of Falco rusticolus. Classification (NCBI taxonomy): domain Eukaryota; kingdom Metazoa; phylum Chordata; class Aves; order Falconiformes; family Falconidae; genus Falco; species Falco rusticolus. Next base: position 70,514,623 of record NC_051188.1, on the reverse strand, counting down.
ACTGGTGTTAAGGAGGAGGAATTCAGGACTCTGATCTCTTCCTAGACTTTTTCCATGTCAGTTGCTTATTGAAATTTCTTTAAGATCTGTTTTTCTCTTCTGTGATACTTCATTCCTGGGCTAGCTCTGTGCTTTTATTATTCCATTCATGCTAGTCTAACCTAACGGATCATTTTTTTGTCTGCTTTAATAACCTTATTTTCTTGTGTGTACAGCATCAAAAGCAAAAAAAGCATCACAGTCTTCTGGGAAAATAACTGTTAAAGCAAAAGAGAAGAGCTACTCCAAACTTGAAATACCATATCAAGCAGAAGTGTTGGATGGGTAAGCTTCCAGTAATTGAACATAATTCAAAAACTAAATGGTGTAAATTAGTTGATGTAGCAGGGAATGTAGCCTTTTTAGGGGGAGAGGGGATATGAAGAGGTGATACCCAACTTCACTGAATCTGGAGCTCATTTAGAACTACAATTTCTTTTTTGTTTGAATTTTTCTGTTATTACGCTAGTAGATGAGGTAGTCTTAGTAATGCATAAACTGGTTTCAGGGCTTGGGTTCAATGTGACCTTAGTGAGTAATTTTTCAGAGTAGTTGAAGGCTGCAGATGAGACTTTAAAAATGCATATTGGAAATTTTTCTGGGTTTGCATTTTTTGTTCTATCACTGTGTGAAGTAAGGGTAGAGAAAATCTTTTTTTTTGTTTTAAGCAAAATTTTGGAAGAACTGCAGTGCTTCCTTATTTTTCGTTATTTATTTGCACAGTATAGCTAAGTTGACTTTAAAGTTGAAATGAGGTGCTACTGTATCAAAAGAACTGACGGTATTTTAAAGGCAAACAAACTAAACCTTACCTATCAGAACTTTTCTGCTGCAGATGCCTGATTTTGTTAATAAGGAATATGCATGATTTGCAAACTATCTTAATATTTCAGCGCTTGCTTTTAGTCCTCTTCATATGCTGAGCCACGTATTTTCTTATCTCAATTGAATTACTTAAAATATCCAATGTCCCTGTAGCACTAATAATATAGGTTCAGCATTCAGTGGGGTTAGGTAACTTTTTTGCTGTTGGATTGAATGAATTCTAGCCCTTTATGGAAGAAAAAACACTATGTTTGAGGAAAATGTTTATTTTTCTCCTACTGTTTTCTTTTAATAGATACCTAGGATTCGATCATGCTGCCACACTCTTTCACATCCGTGACAGTGCTGCTGATTCCGTGGAAAGACTGATCTATCTAACAAACACATTCAGTTTTGCAGTCCTTATACATGATGTTGTGTTACCAGAAGAAGCAAAACCAATGTTTAAAGTAAGCCCCATTTCAGTGAATGTTTTTACCTAACAGTAAATGTTTAAATATGCTGCGCTTTGTTAAATTGTAACATTGATCTTCATTGTTCACTGATCTAGGTCCAGAACTTCAGTAAACCAGTCTTAATTCCGCCTAATGAATCCAGATATATTTTTACACTTCATTTTATGCCTTCCACATCATCTGTTCATATAGATAATAATATTTTACTTATCACCAATGCTTCTAAATTTCACCTACCTGTCCGAGCATACACAGGATTTTTAGATGTAAGTATTTTCCTTTTTTTAGCTACTTTTAGAGGCAGACTTCATAGGACTGTTTTTAATTCTTTATTCTATTTCTATAGGAGTATGGCTTCTTTAATTTCAAAATCATTTTATCAGTTCTTTCCTTAAACAGCTTTGGTTACTGCTGAAAAATTCTTTTTTGTTCCCTTTAGTTTTACACAGAAAATGTATAGAACTTTGAGACTGTTATGGCACTGCTGTATTAGACTTATTAATGCATTTGTTAATGAGCTTAGAGTTTGAGCACATTTTGTATTTAACTTATGCTAAAATACCTTTACCAATCTTTCTAGTACTTTGTACTGCCTCCAAAAACTGAGGAACGATTTATAGATTTTGGCATATTGAGTGCAACAGAAGCTACCAGCATTTTATTTGCAGTCATCAACAGCAATCCGATAGAGGTAAGGATGGATTTATTTTTAGTTTGCCTTTTAAAAAAAATTTGTGTCGGTGGTGTTACTGAAAACAGTACCTTTTGTCCTTTTTAAGCTGGCTATAAAAAGTTGGCATATTATAGGGGATGGTTTGGCCATAGAACTTTTAACAACTGAAAAGGGAAACAGAACAACGATAATTGCAAACCACCATGAACTCCAAAACGCTGGTGCATCCGATCAGTCTTCAGTAAGTAATCCTTTGATTCCATTGCTTAAAGCCAGATTTAGGGCGGGGGGGGGGGGGGGGGGGGGGGGGGGAGAAGAAACAAATCTGTGCGACTTCTCGTGGTTTCATTTTAGCAGGGAGGAGGGAGGATAAGAATTCCTAATTTTTGTCTGAATTTGATTATGATAAAGCATGTAGAATTTTGAAAACTTGCTTTAAGTAGCAGTATTATGTTCAGATTGGTTAGATCTTGAAAGAGGAAACTTCAGAAGTAGTAACGTCCATGTCAGATTACATTAATCATTTATCTGGGAATAGTGGAATGTATCACCTCAGGGAATAGATAATTTTTGTGTTAGTAACTTGTGTTTGAATTCTTATTTTTACCTCCTGACAGTTATTTCAAATGGATTTCGATTCAGTTTAAAGAAATAAGAGGATGTTGGGAAGTTTTTTTAGTGAAATTTCTTTCCATTTAATGCAATGCAATGGATGACACTTTTTCTACCATTTACAGGTGATACTAGCATCAGGTTATTACGCTGTGTTTAGAGTAAAACTAATAGCAAAAGAACTTGAAGGAATTCATGATGGAGCTGTACAAATCACAACAGATTATGAGGTATATTCATGGGTGTTGCTCAAATGATATGTTTAATTTTTAAGCATGAAGTTTTAAGAGTTCTGTTAGTGGACTGATTGCAATATCAGGGAGAAGCTGAGGTTGGAAGGGACCTCTGGAGGTCAAATTATGTCTGCAGGCTAACCCTGTATCAAATGACAGTAATGCTACTTATGCCGTGTCTTCTCTGAAGGAATGAAGAATGACTTACATCATGATTTTCATTTGGCTTTCAGGAATACCCATTTAAATCTGACCTAATGCCTTGAGGTATGGGTTCTTTAATGATTTGACACATCCTCAAAGCATCAATGCATGGATCTCTTGGCATTACACGTCACAATAATATGCTTTTTGGTACTATTGAGTGCCAAACTGAGCTATAATTTCAGAGGTGTTTTGTCAAAACCCAATGTGAAAGTCATTTTGGAGAAACTGCTGTTTGCTGACAGTTTAAGAACTCTGTTTCATCTACTAAGATTAGTAAGGGAGAGAAGAACTACTAGTTAATTCTTAATTTTGTATATCTTCTAATGCATAATGGAGATTCTAATACATAATGGAATTTGTATTTAATAGGATGAGATATGTAGAAAAAAGTGACACTGTGCTTATGAAGTTGGGAGATGATATAGCTTATTATGTGGTTCTGACGAAGCTACAGAAAATAGGATATTCCTAATTTCTGCCAGTTATCTGAGATTTTAAGTTTGTTTTTTTTAATATGTCCATATGTGTATGTGACCCTTCAGTTGTTTTCCTGCTTGTTCTTACAAGAACAAGAATTTTATTTTATTGCTTGTTTTTACAGATGATTTTACTTGTATTGGTAGCTTTAATAATACACAGAAAGTTTCTCATTGCCATCCTTTGCATGCTCTTTTTTCTAAGTCTATGTCTATCTTGAGGTCTTAACAAACTTCTAATGTGTTTTTGAGAAGTTTGGTATATGCTCTTCCCTCATACTCATTTACTTTAAGGCGAGATCCCCGTTTTCCAACAAAGTAACCCCCATTCAAGTGAGACCTATATAATGCCCCATTAAAGACCTTATATCTTGACTGTGGTTTTGCATCCCGTATAGAATGGTGCCAAGTATGACTGAGCAAAATGCTTCCTGACATTAGGGAGTGACTGTTCTGAATACGATGGTGTGTCAAAACCTTAATTCATGTCTCCATGTTTTCAATGTGTATGTAAACTCAGACTACACTAATTGTAGAATTTCAGGGGTTTGTTAATCTATGCAATTTAAAAGTGGAAGAGACGTTTAAAGACTGGAATTTAAGTATTTTTTTTCTAAACTTTTCTTTTTTTTTTTTATTTTTCCAGATTTTAACTATACCAGTGAAGGCTGTGATTGCTGTAGGCTCACTGACCTGCTCCCCAAAACATGTTTTTCTTCCACCTGCTTTTCCAGTAAGAGAGTTGGCTCATAGCGTTACATGTTTGGGTTTTTGGGTTTTTTTTTCCTGTGTTTTTTATTTATCTGTCCTTTTCAAAAGAAACTGCTATCTTGAATTGTTGCATGTCAAATTGCTGGACAGATTGTGCTACTGAACTGTTACAATTCAGTTTGTTTCTACTTTCTGGTTGTGGGTTTTTTTTTTTTCTCCCAAGCACGAGTTATCCCTGCCTTTTCTTTTACTGCCTACTTGAATGGGATCTTGGAATACTGATATGGTTACAAACCTGGTTCTTTGCAGCTTCGTTCTAACATAGCTGTGGTCACTTGGTTATTAGCAGTTTGTATGTGTTAGCACCAAGAGTAGGAAGAGAGATGAAATTGGACAAATGTATTTTTCAAATTCCTGAAGTGTAATACCAGTACAAAAGACAGCAAAGTCAGCTAATAAACCAGTGTTCTAGTATAAGAAGCCCTTGATCTCTATGGAAGCATCATTGTATTGTTTCCACACTGAAAGTAGATCTTCTTGAGGGTACAGGGTGGAGTACATGAACAGGAAAGCAAGCAAGCTGTGTGGGTCTGCCGTTCTCTGCAAAAGTACATAAATGGCTGCTTTCATCCCTGTGCCTGCAGTAGTGTGTATTCAGTGAGGGCTGAAAGCAGCTTCTTTGCTCAGGGCTACAGACTCAAGCAGCAAGCTATTAACCAGATAATACTTTTCTCTTGGCATTCAGCATAACCATAGAAGCATCTGCAGTCAAGGTCCGTATTAATTTTGCAACTGGTATTTCATTGAAGTCTGAACTTTGTGTGACTTCCTGATGAGTGGGAATGTAATATTATGGAGAATTGTAGGGAGAGAGATTGAAAACAGGGGAAAAAAGGTAGCAAAAAGGAGACAGAGACGGCAGTTTTCTGAAAGGGTAAAACTAACTCCATGCATGTCATTGGAAATGTTTTTTTGTTTCCTTGTCTGTCCTGCATAGTCTGTCATAGAGCACTGCCTGTTCTCACTTCCTCTTCCAATAGCTCCTCCGTATCTCCTGCTTATCTTTACAATTTGTGTACTCTTAAATAGTAATGTTTCATGGGCACTTTATCAAATGCTGTACCTCATGTCTAGTAGAGAAATGATAATTTTTTTTAAATAGTAATGAAATAGATCTGCTTGGAGGAAGATAGGTCGGTCAGCAGGACTTCAGTAGATCAATGCTACTTTTGTGCCGTTATCCATTCTACCTCCCTTCTGATCTCCTACTTCACATTGTTCTGAAGTCTTTTGCTACTCTTGAGGTCAAACGCTCATGCCTACAGCTGCAAATATCACTTGTTATTTTTTATGTTTACAATCTGTGTTTCCTATTTGACTGTATGGCTTCACCGTTGTATAGGTGTTTGTTACGCTGACTACTATATCTATAACTTCATCTACGAACTGCTCCATAAGCCTTTGATAAACTGGAGTAACTTAAAGATCTATGTCCCTTTCTTTCACCAAAGAAAAGATCTTCTATATTCTGTATCCTAATTTATATATCCTGATTCCTGGCAAGATCGTTGTCCCTTTTGAATGCCAAACTAAAATGTTTTGTTCCATTTTGGGCCATAAAGAAGTAGATTTTGAACGTCCCTTTATTTTATTCTAACTGGATGGCTAAAGAGCTTCTTGATGTATCTTAGTATAAGCCCAAGGTCTTGGGTCAGCTTGATTTGAGTTTCTTTTTGTATGTATGTGTTCCATTTGTTTGCTTTTGTTTTGTCTTGTCAGGCAGTATTTCTTGTAGCACCTGTGTTTCTCAGCCTCGCTGTCATCACTCTTTCTCATCCCCAGGCTTCTGTGATTTTTATCGGATTCATGCTCTTTTCCAGTAATGTTTTCACATGATTATTCATTCAGGGGACCTTTGGGCTCCTGCATTTTGTTTGGGAGTACAGATTCAGACATAATTATCACCTTTGACAAGATTCTAGACTGCTGTGTTCAAGCCCCAATCTTTTCAAGACAGTTATCTTCACTTACTACCTCTGTTAGCTGATCACTTAGCTCTTTTGATATTTGAGAACATTAACAGCAGACTTTTCCTTTTTCTTGGACTAATTTCAAACTAAACTTGTAATCACTGAATTCATGATACAGAGCAACTAAATGCAGGAGTAATGCCTCCATTACTTATGAAAATAAGCCTAGAATAGTATCAGTTCTAGCTTCAGTGTTTGGTATAGGAATTTGACAACTATAATGTCCAGGAATAACCAGGTGCTACAATTTTAGTAAGACTTGCTTTTCAGTTCATACCTAGGATGTACCTGGTTCCAAGTGCTGTCTGTTTATAATTGTAGCGTATTTATCCCTAAGTCTGATCTCTGTTGTTTTGTTGAAGTTTGTCTGCAGTACATTAATAGTGTATACAGGCCTTGTAAAGATCAGTGTCTCGATTAAAACAAGTCTTGGCTGTGTTGACTTCTGCATTATAATGGTGTTTATAGCTCCCAGTGGCACCTCTCAACTCTTCCCTGATCAAAGCTCATCTTTGAGGACCTGTATGCTAAATAGCATTGTTCTGTTTTTCTTACTACTGATGCCTAAAGTCTTCTTCCCTTACCTGTTGTTTCATGTCTAAATGCTGCGTAAGGGTCTTAGTAAAATACTGTTCATTTGTTCTGTGGAGTTTAACAAACCTTTATCTTGCCCAGTTGAGGGCAGTTTGTTACTCGTAGGATTTTAAGCTCAGATGTACCTCCTGTTCAGTTTAACAGGACTATAATGTTCAGAGATTTATTCCTATAGTTTCTTTCCCTCGGCAGTTGCTACTATTAAGACTGTTAGAGTATGTGACAATTTCCTGAGGCCACAGTCACATTTTGAGCCTGCAAAAGTACATTTCTTCTATGTCTCCACTTCCTTACCTTAGAGAAATTTTTAAAAAGCTGAAAGTATTGATTTAAGTGGAACATGAAAAACTCTAGTCATGTTCATTAGAAGGTAGTCTTGGGTATTTATATTTGCTTGTATTCGTTTATTTTATATAAATCTGAAATCTTGTCACCGGTCCTGAGTTACACTTTTTTGTTTGTTTGGTTTGGTTTTTATGTATCGTTTACTCTATACTTGTCAGGGCTGGGTTTTGAGATAAGGTGAAAAACAGGGCCACAGAATCATTGATTTACAAGTGAGGGCAGGGGGACAGCTTGAGCATTGCAGTGATTCTGATTGTGGCAAACAATTGAACTACCAATGCTCTATGCTCAAAAGATAAAATAATGTTTCACTCAGAAGAGGGGGTCAGATGTAAAAATGTGGGGAAAAAACTTGCATTTTCCTTTAAAATGTTGTCAGTTTAGTGCCTGGTATCTTAATTTCATTGGGAGTGAGAAGGATGGTTGTACCTGTGTTTTTAAATGCCCTCTGCCACCCGTGGTGTTTGTAATCTGCAGCTTCACTTTACTGTTCCTATCAGGTTATTCCTAATTACTAGCAAGTATGTACTAGATCTGTTACAAGAAGCTTGTTTCCCTTTTGTAATAGGAGCCTTAGAAAACCGAAGTTTTCTCTTGCCTTTCCTCCTCTGGTACTTTTTTAACATGATTTGATTAAGTCGAACTGTTGTCCTAGCTCTTCAAGATGCTTAAGGTGTACTTCATTTTGAAAGAGGGATGAACTGTGTTTGGAAGCAGATGGAGGAAAGAATACAACTTCATAGAAACTTACCTTGAAGTGTTACAAGTGGCATTTTAAGATAGCATAGTTTAAAATCTCAGTTTAACGTTTCTGCTCTGCTGTGGTCTTTGCCAGCCTGCATAAATAAATACATATGCTAGGGAAAATGCATATCCTGCAGACTTTTTTCATCTTTTCTTTTATTTAGGGGAAAGTAGTTCACCAGAGCCTGAACATTATGAACTCCTTTTCTCAGAAAGTGAAAATACAACACATACGCTCCCTGTCAGAAGATGTAAGGTTTTATTATAAGAGGCTAAGAAGTAATAAAGAAGATTTAGAACCAGGAAAAAAATCAAAGGTTTGTTTCTGCCTTATTTCTACATGTTTACAAGTTCTCTCTTTATGTATAGCATGTGTTACGTTTCTGTGGTCATCAGAAATCTTCTTTCTTTTTTCTTTGGTCACTAGATTTACTGTGCTGTTTTGCAACTGATCTGTTCTTATCTGTTTTGCAGATTGCAAATATTTATTTTGATCCTGGTTTACAGTGTGGAGATCATTGTTATGTAGGATTGCCTTTTTTGCCTAAATGTAAGTAGCGTTCAACTTTAAAATGAAAATCTTTTTTTTTTAAAAAAAAACGTTTTCTCATTAAGCAACGATTTTACATGAAGAATTTAAGAACCACGTTATTTTTTACAGCGGAATCTAAAGTTCAGCACAGCATAACAATGCAAGAAGATGCATGGGATTCTGACTGGGATTTGCATGAGAACTTATTCAAAGAATGGACAGAAATAAAAGAGAACTCAAGCCATAGGTAAGTATTTTATCTCTGTTACTTTCTTAGGCCTTAAATCACTAGATAGTTTTCTGTTATGTGTGCAAGTTTTCCTAATATTGCAGCGCTCTTTGAGAGGGGGCCAGGGAGGAGTTACTTGGCCTTCTCTGCAAAACCTTTAAAGAGAACATTTTAAAAGTTAAAAAACCATAATGATTTCCTCAAGTCAAACACAACGCAAAAAAAATGGCTATTCACTGGAGTGTGCTGCAGTTTTTGCAAAGATGGCAAGAGCAAGGCAGTCTCTACTCCTGCAAAAATGTCCAAAACCAGATTATACTGTATGCTCAGTACCCCTGCTTAATCTGTTTTAAAGTAGTAACCTCAATATCGCCCTAAGATTTCCTAAAGTTTTCAATTGCTGCTATTCTGAGATTATTGAATTTCAGTGAATTATCAAATTGTCTGGTGTTTTTCCTTGAGATTTGCTAAATAGGAGGTGATTAATGATTGCTAAAAAGTTAAACTCTGTGGGCTGCTGTATAGCTTTTAAACATCTGCTTTCTCATACACAAAGTGATTTAATCTCCAATAGATGCAAGTTAGCATTAACAGCAAGTGCATGTGACTCTTGTGATGGTAGCACCCAGACTACCATTTCATAAAAAGCAGGCATATTTGTGGAGAAACAAAGTGACTTGTATGTAGCTAAATACAGTAACAGAAGTATACCTCCTTTATCACTTTTTTGTTATAATGCTGATACATTAATAACTCCTGAACTACTCTGATCTAAACAGAATCCTGTATTTAGCCACATCAGTAACTTTCAAGAATGTCCTATCATCTACAGTAAGAGGACAGTAAAGGGAAAGCCTACTAAAACTGCTTCTGCATAAGTAGCAGTTTTAGCTAGGGAAAAAAAAAAAAAAAAGTGCTTTAATATTATTTAATATAATATATAATATGAATATGTAATGCTTTTAAAGAGAGTTAAAATTAACCAGATATCCAGGGTAGCATTCAGCAAAGGAGAAACTGCTCCTTCTAAATACAGAGGCGTTCTGACTTGGGCAGTTGGAGTCTTTCCAAAAATACTTCTCTAGGTTTGAAGTGTAGCATTTCCTCTGTTGCTGACTGGAGAACTCAATAGCCTTGTTTCAGCTCATGGTGGAGAGCCTGTAGGAAAACAGGAACCAAAGTCTGTTGCAGGGGTTGGTTAATAGTGAAGAACTTAATTCACTGATGGAAATAGTAGCTGGCAACAAGTGTAGCTAGTTCAGATTTGCCTTAGATTTGTTAGACAGGCGTATAGGTGCCTACTCAGTGTATCCATTGCAGCTAGGGTACATGTACAGATTTACTGTACGTTATGCATATGCAAGCAAAAGAAGTTTTCTGGATAATGGATGTATGAATGTAGTACTGGAAACTGACTGTAGCAGGACTGATATTTTTCCTTTCTACTGTTTATACCTTTGCGAATCAAATATATTTTGGGTTATTTTTTTTTTCAGATATAGATCTGAATCTCAGTTATATTCTCAACATATGTTCCTGCAATAGTAAGAGCTGGGCACTTCCTAATGAAACATAAAATTTGTGTCTCACTGTCTGGAGAGCAATGATTTAAGTGAATACCAAAAGATTTATGATGCAGTGCATAAGTTCTGCCATATTTTTCAGCTCACCTTTATCCATAAATTGGCCACAACAGAACTTGGAATGGATGAATGTTGACAGCGATAGTTAATAGAGAACATCTTTAGAATCTTTGGATTGGTCTCCTACAGCATATTCTGGTGGCTTCTGTTGTGCTTTTTAATAACAGTACATATGTGCAGAGCTCAGTGGGTTTTTTTAATTGCGTATAATATCATGTACCGTGCTATTTCTCAAACTAATGTTTTCAGGGTGCTTTTAAGCCCTCTGTTTTTCCTAAGCTTTTCCTATTTTACTGCTATAAAGTAAGTTTTCTAACTGTTTCTCCAGACTGAATGCTGTATTTGAAGTAGACACAGATCTTCAGAAGGATGTCCAGATGAAAATTACAGCAGAAATGGCCTGGCCTTCCATACTTAGTTCACCACGCCATCTAAGCTTCCCTCTTACCAATACAAACGGTTCATCAGTAAGTTATTTTGTTGATGTTATCATTTTGTAGAGACTGCATTTTAATAGGTATTTCTAATCACATTAATCATAATGTAAACTTAAAAAAAAATGTGTTTTTGAATAGGAAGAAGAAATTTTTTTAGAAAATCCAGCTGACGTTCCTGTGTATGTTCAGTTCCTTCCCGTAGCTCTGTATTCTAACCCATCCACCTTTGTCGATAAAATGTTGGAACGGTAAGTATTGTTTTAGAGTACTTAGGGCATTCTCACTCTGTAGCAAAAGGCATTTCAGAAAAAATGGATGCAGTATTTGGCAGCTGTGTTGGTAGTTTGTGTTGGCCGCTTCTAGTTGAGAACCGAATCTAGGCTGGTTGCCATTAAACACACATCTGTATTTTTTGCTAAGTTAAAATGATGTTTACATTCCTTCCTTAACTTGATGGGGGGATCAAATTATCTTCAGCTGCATATTGTTTGAGTCCTACCATAGGTTCCTGATTTGCGCTAAAATCCATAAATGCAAGTATGTCATCATGTTCCCTGATCTAAAGGGGAAAAAAAAAATAATTGCATGTCTGTTGCAGATTTAATTTGAGTAAACCATCTAATTTCAATCTGAGGACTTTAGAGTTCCAGGTCTTCAGAAATTGCGTAAGTATTTCAATACATTCTTTATATTTTTAAGTTTAGGAATTTTAATGTTTTAATAAGAGTCCAGTTGTACATGTATTCAAGTTCAGGTATTAGCATGTATGAAAAATGTGATACTTCTGTTGGATGTTTTCAGGAAATTGGGAAAAGTGGTATTTCCTCAAATATAACAGTTAAAATGTCACTTTTTCTGTATCCTTACATTATAATATGATTGTGGAAGTTACAGAAAAACTGCATTCATTCATCCTTTTACTGATACAGGATTATTTTATTCAGTGTAGTGGTTGCTAATTCTAAAATTAGCAAAGTATTAAGTTTTCCACTGCTTTGTTCTTTAAGTGATTTGAGTTTTGAGGCCAACTTTAAGTGTGTGCTTTTTCATGTAGAGCACACCACATCCTGAACACTTTCTTTTCGCATCCAATATACATGCATTTTCCCCTTCATATGCAGTTTGGTTTAGATTAGCAATTCGATGCTTGCACAGTGTCTAACAGCAAAGTTAGAAAAATACACTTTTCCAAAAATGTTTTAACAATGGAAAATTTTGAAGATAGAAAATGTTACGTACTAGTTTAATGCTAATTTACTGTTTAAAATATGCATTTAAGAACTTCTGAACTCTTTCTTCTACTAGAACTTCATGAATCCACATGGGTGTAGTTTAGGTCTGTTCTGTCTTGCTGTGTTCTGCTTCTTAATAAACACAGATAGTTTACTAATAAATAGGGCAATTCTTGTGCTGTCAGATTTTCTGGTTAAAAACCCAGTATATGTCATTGGGTAGTACACTTGATGACATGACTGATTTTTCTGTCTAAAATAATGTCATTTCTAACAAATACTTTTAAAAATGGGAATTTTTTTACATATATCGCTTTGTTTTCCCCCGCTGTCTTAAGGTCCAGCCACTACAGAGCACTGTAGGACTTGCAAAGGGCCTGGCTCGTCATTCAGTTTTAAGCCTAATACTAAAGCCTGGTGAGAGAAAGTCTGTCAAAGTAAAGTTCACTCCAGTTCTTAATAAAACTGTTTCATCATTAATTGTTGTCAGGTATGACAGATGTTTCTGAAATGTGTGTGAGTGTTTCTGATGTTTTTTATTTATATGTAAGATAATACTTGAGATCAGCTGTCAATAAGAAACTATTGCTTTTAGAAGAATAATTGTAGAAGATAACTGGAGAAAGATTTACTTTAAATGTAATTGTGATATGTTTTATAGTAGTTAAACTGTATTCAGTATATACTTTGTAATGTAAATATATAATACACTGTTACACTTAACACAGAATTACAGAATGATTTGGGTTGGAAGGGACCTTTAAAGGTCATCTAGTTCACCCTCTCCTGCAGTCAGCAGGGACACTTCAACTAGATCAGTTTGATCAAAGCCCCATCCAGCCTGACCTCGAATGCTACCAGGGATGGGGCATCTCCTGCTTTTCTGGGCAACCTGTGTCAGTGTTTCACCACTCTCACCGTAAAGCATTTCTTCTTTATATCTAGTCTGAATCAGCCCTCCTTTAGTTTAAAACCATTACCCCTTGTCCATGCACTACGGGCTGTACTAAAAAGTCTGTTTTCATCTCTCTTATAAGCCCCCTTTAAGTGTTGAAAGGCCACAATCAGGTCTCCCTGCAGCCTTCTCTTCTCCAGGCTGAACAGCCCCAATTCTCTCAGCCTGTCATCATAGGAGAGGTGCTTCATCCCTCTGATCATTTTTGTGGCCCCTCTCTGGACCTGCTCCAACAGGTCCATGTCTCTCCTGTGCTGAGGGCCCCAGAGCTGGGTGCAGCACTGCAGGTGGGGTCTCACCGGAGCAGAGCAGAGGGGCGGAATCACCTCCCTCGACCTGCTGGCTGCGCTGCTTTTGATGCAGCCCAGGTTGACTTTCTGGGCTGTAGTGCACATTGTCAGCTCACGTCCAATTTTTCATCCACCAATGCTTGGAGACTTGAATTCTTAAATACATACTACGCTACTTTGAAAGTAGGGACTCTAGTTACGTATAGATGCCATTTGCAAGATCAAGCTGCAGTGCAAGTTTAATCTTTCTAGTAAAGATGTCTGAATAATCGTTTCACTTTTGCATCAGGTGTGATATATTAATATGATGTTGAAATACTAGCTAACTAGTACTACTTTTGCATCAGGTGTGATATATTAATATGATGTTGAAATACTAGCTAACTAGTACTTCATTGGGGTTTATATTTGTGTGCTGTGTTGTGAATTATGTTCTTGTCTTGCAAACGTTTTGTTTGAGACTCCCACTATTTACTTCCATATTGTGGGGAATTAATTATCTGTGGAACTGGTTGTATTTCTGTCCTCCAGATTTGTGATACAACTTTGTAGTCTGTAGAGAAGCTTGCAAGAGCAATAGGCTGCATGATCCTTTTATGAATGTTTCCCCTTTTTCTTTCTACACAGAAATAATTTGACTGTAGTAGATGCCATAATGGTACACGGCCAAGGAACGACTGAGAGCTTGAAGGTTGCAGGCAAACCTCCTGGTCCAGGAAGTTCTTTACGCTTTAAAATCACAGAAGCATTATTAAAAGACTGCTCAGAAAGTGAGTACTTCTTGAGCTACTGTGCTGAACAGAAAATAAATTACATTTTACATGTTCAACTTGAAATGTGTGGAAGTACTTCTAATGCTCCAGAAATTTAATTCCTTTAAATACATTAAAAATGCTTATTTACTGAGGCAGAAAATGAAATATTTTACCTTTTTAATTTTAGTGTGAAAATTAGGAAAAACAAAGCAAAAGCAGGTCTTGATCCACTAAAATTCAAGGTAGAGGAGGTGAAGATCCTAGAGCATTTACTAGGATAATTTCTGATTCCTAAATTGAAGTCAAATTGGGTCACAGATGCAACTTCCTGTGTATTTTTTTTTTTTCTCCCCTCACACCTTCAGAATTTTATGCTCATAGCCAACAGGGAAAAAGGTGTAGGGTATGTTCCGTGATGAAAATTAAATTGCAGCCAGTTTCTACTCTGGGATCAGAGGTGTTCTGCTCTGTGGCCCCAGGCTTGCTTCTGGGAGGAGACCTTATAGTAGCTGTATTATCAAAGGAACCGGTAAAAAGGTTTAGTTGTATCTGCTATTAAAATCTGCTTTGCTATTTTGTGGTTTTCCAGACATATTTGTCAGGTGCCATGTTAATTATTATCGGAGATTATTCTGCTTTTTTTGAGGGACGAGTAAGAAAACTTTGAGTAAAGCTTAGTCATTACCTCTCACATGTTGTGGTTTAGGGATTTTTTTTTTTGCTAATAAGGTACGTGTAGCTCAGGCACGGGTTTCATTCTTGAGACACAAAAAAAAGTTTTAATTCTCCTCACGCTGGAACTTTTCATGGAATATCACAACACTAAGCAGGACATCAAAGAACTTTACAGCCCGGATAATTTTTTTTGTGAGGCAGCAGCGCTGTCAGAGTTTTGGGCTTTGTGTTTTTCCCTGATGAGTTAGAGGGCTCTGTAATTGTACAAGTGATGAGAATCTGGCTGCAGAGATGGGTTCCTGCAGGTTACATTAAGGTTTCCATGGGCCTTGGTAGTCCCCTTTCCGGCTGCAATACTGACAAGAGCTCTCTTCTGCTGTAGAATGTGAATATAGTGAAGGATAACTGTTTAGCACGACGCTAACCACTTTCTGCTGTTTGATTCTAGAAATGAAATACAAAGAACCAAATTTCACACTGAGAAGAACATTTAAAGTGGAAAACACAGGGCAGCTGCAGATTAATGTGAAAACTGTGGAAATCAGTGGCTATACATGTGAAGGATATGGATTTAAAGTAGTGAACTGTCATGAGTTTGCACTAAGTGCCAATGGTTCTAAAGACATCGTCATATTGTAAGTGGTTTTTCTTACATCTAAGGGGAGTCTTGCATTAGGAATTCTGTATACCTAATTCTGTTTCGTGGGAAAGCTATAGGTTAAATTCTGAGGTTTCTTTACTTAAACTTTGAGGTTTTGAGGGTTGTTGGGTTTTTTACAACTTAAAACATAACGTTTTTCTCTCTTCTTGCAAACACTGTTAACTAGGTTTTCATGACTGACTCTAGTATTACTTTTATTCCTATACAGTAAGTATAACTTACTGAGTTGTAATAGTGATGTTACATGGCTTTTTATAAATTTCCTTCATTTGGATTGTGAATGCACATGAGATCTAGATTTACATATGTTTGGTGCATTGCAGTATATAGAAAAGAGTCTGTAGTCTAGGAATTATTATTGTAATGCACAGCATTTTAGTCTTGACCATTTTGTCCGTTGCCATAACGATAGTGATTGTTGAATTCTGACAGTTTTTATTGTAAAAGATTTAGGCACCAAACAATGATCTTTTAAAACGGCTTGGATGTAAAGTTAACTATTCAGAATATGGTATCTAAAAAGTTCAGTAGATGATTCTGTTCTGCAGAAGGATGTACAAAATAACTGCAGACAGTGAAACTTCACTGGTTTTTCTGCAACAGTCTTAGTCTGTGGTGAAACAGGAGTGTAGCAGTGATGTTTTTGAAAAGGCATGCAGTTGTGAATTAAAGATGAAATGTTTAAAAACTATAGCTCACACAGCGGTTATTCCATTGCTTGCTTACAGCTGCTGTTAATTTTTTACTGCATTCATAGTTTTATTTTAACAGATTTGGTCAAAAATTAATTTCAGTCATAATATATCTTCATATGGTATATCGGGGTAATCTAGTATCAGAAGTGTTACGCATAAGTGTTTATGAACTTAGTCAAACACATCTTGAGGTATTTGAAAGATACTTGTAAGTATTTTTAGGCTAACTGCATGGATGATTATTAGTTGTATTAATAAGGCTATTTGTTACAAATGTTTGATTGAAATGCCAGTCATGGCAGTAATGGATGGAGTTCTTTTGGGTTTTTTTAAAGTTATAAATAATATAACTTACTTCAAACTTCCATACTTTCCATATAAAAAGTTCTAATGTGCTTTACTTTGGTTTCAGGTTTACACCTGATTTCACTGCTTCCAGAGTCATACGTGAATTAAAATTCATCACTGCAGGAGGCTCTGAATTTGTATTTGTCTTGAATGCATCCCTTCCATATCACATGTTGGCAACATGTGCCGAAGCGCTACCCAGGCCCAACTGGGAACTGGCACTGTATATAATCATCTCAGGAATAATGAGGTAGTGTGGATGCGTGTGTTCTTACCAGTATATGTGCGCAAACTACCCCTGCTTGAATATAGGTTACAGAGAAGTATATGTGTATTCAGGCTATAATTGGTGTAAAATTAAATGGGCTGAGGTCTAAAGGGACAAAAAAATTAATAAACGCTCATATGGATTGAGTGTGAACAGTTTAAGGCTGAGAAGTACTGACTTTCTGCTCAAATTGAGGATAAAAAAATATACTTCTTGCTTGGGCCTATTTCCTTAAGTGAGTTGCATACTCCTGTTAACCCTGGTAAAGTATAGGGTTTTTTTCAATAAATAATTGAGCCAAACTTGAATCAAATTAGGTATTAAAGCACTGCTGACCATGAATTCCCATAGAAATTTAAGCATCCTCCTGGAGTATTGTGCTTTAGAGAGATATGAGGCAGTGACTGTAATGAGCTTAGCAGATGCCTTGGATGAATTTAACTTTGCTGCCACTTGTATGTGACAGACAACTGGTGATACTAATAATGGGATTTCTGAGAACTGAAGAGTATTGTTTGCAACACTGCACACTCGGAGGTTATGTAGTAGCATATTAATACACTTTTTTCTCAGCAAACAGATGTGTGTTAGCTATGACTGTTTAAAATAGGCGTTGAAAATTGCACTGCATTGTCCTAGTCTTAACTTCTACCTATCTTTATTTATTTGAAATCTGAGGTTATAAACAATGTGTCCCTGCCCACCTCTTTGTGGTGAGATACTTTTCCCCACTGCTTTTACCCAGAGAAAACCCTAGCATAGAAACTTCTCAGTATAGATTGTTACTTATCAGTAACAACACATGCTTAATGTTAAGCTTGTATCGCAGTGAGAGATGGAGTGCTGCTCTAGATGCCTGTGATGAAAAAGTGCTTTTTCTGTGTGCTGCAAATCCAAAGCACTATCACAGATTTGTAATATTCCTCCTTTTTTTTTTTTTTTTTTTTTTTTTTCATTTTAAGACACTGGCTTTTCCATTTTGTAGTACTATGTTTTGTAAATGTTCGGTTAGGCTGCCTTTCCTTCTAGGCATTGATAAAAGAAATTGAGAAGATAAAGTTACAGCCTGCTGCTTTTTTTATTATTTTTTAATTATTATTTTTCAGCACTTTCCTAAGTAATGCAGTGTTGCTTAGGAAACTGTATTTTCCTGACTAACAGGAAAATTATTGTTACTTAGGAAACTTTGTTTCCTCACTAACACTGTGTTACTTAGGAAAGTGCTGAGTGAGTACTTACGTGGCTTTCTTCTGTATATTTGCTAGAAATTTGTAAGATTAGTTTCACTTTATTTTATTGACAGAGTGAATAATGGTTGGCAGCTCAGGGGTGTAGTTTGCTCAGATAAATCTGTGTGTCCTGTATTTATTAGTTAGACTTTACAAAAATACAAAATCCGAATCCTTTCCCTCACTATTTTTCCTACAAGTACAAAACATACTTCTTAGCAGCAAACTAGAGAAGAGTGCTAATGTGACCATTTCATAATACTCCAAGGATCCTGCGCATAGACAGCCTCTAACTCCTGTAGGTGTTTGCTAGTTGCCACTAAAACAATACTTCCTTGTTGCTGCAAAGCTATCCTTAATTTCTAGGAACAAACAAGCCCAAGAGTTTGCCTAGTTTCTATTCTTAATTTGATAAGATGGTGTTTATTGTTACCTTCCCTGAAACACTATTGTTTTGGATTGTTACCATACTTGTGGCTCCAAATTTTGAAGTTCAACTTGATAGGATATGTAAAAACACAACAAAGGAGCTAGTCCTTTTTGTGAAGAACTTACCAACTGGGCATATGTGTGCTCCCAGGTGAAATCACGAGGGGAAAGAGGGATGTACCAAGGTCATGGGTGTCTAGACTGTGTTACTCCCTGCTGTCTGGTGGTCCTCACACTAATTTGTCTTGCAATTTAAATGACATGAACACTTCAGGCTAGTTACTTTTTTCAATAATATTTTTTTTAAAAAGCAAAAAAAAATCACCACTGCTCCCACCACCATACCAAAACCAGAAAATGCAATTAAAAAGACCACAAAACAAGATTTGTTCTGTTTTTCACTTAAAATCTGGTATTCATTTATCAAAGCACTGAAGTTGGCTTATGTGGAGGGAGTTGAGTCCTTACCCAGAGAGTGGCAGAGAAGCCCTCAGGGTGACCTTTTGCTGCAGCCTGCCCTGTCCGACCTCTGTGGAACCCAGCACTGATACCGCGAGGGGAGTGCTGTGGCACCCAGGGAGGGACAGTGCCACCCAGCCCACCAAAGCCCTGGGCACTCCATCCCAAGTTTGTGTAGCGCCGTGGTGGTAGAGATGTGATGCTCTTGTTGGTATTGTTCCTGTGAAACCTTCCAATACATCACAGATTAAAATTAACAAGTGAAGGAGATTATTCTTACATCCCAAAGTGGCGCCCAAGGCAAGGACTACTCTTGAGTAACAGTTTGTGTAAGCTTGTCTGAAAAATTCCCCTATTTCCTTAACTTTTCTGTTGCTTGTTAACGTTTTGGATGAAAATTTTCTTTTCTACCTGCTGCCATCTGGTTGTGCATGTAGAATCCTTCTTAATCCCCAGGGCAGGGAAAAAACACTGATAACCAGCTATCAACAGCTGGCTTGGTCTCCAGAGTTTCTTGTATTTTTGGTAATAGTTAAAATTTGAAATAGGATATCTAGACTAGATTCTTTTAGCTAAAATTAAGCAAGAGGTATCTCATCCTTTTGTGTGAATTGATGCTGGTTTTCAAAACATTTGGCTTAAAAGAACTGGCAGTCAGAACGGGAGAGAACAGAAACTGAAGTTGCTAATTTAACGTTCTTTTCACATAAACTTTCTAGGGTAATAGGCAAGGCAAGCTTTAGTCATCGCCATTGTGTCTCCTCCCTCTGAAACCCCCACCTGTTAGAAGATGAAATCTGTAGCAGTGTGATGGAGGTCTCTGCAGTGGTTTTATTGCTTCATTCAAAAATATAGTTCACTGCAGTGCGTTATGTAAGTGGAGAACTCCCAAACACGGTATTGCAGCAGATGCAGTTAGTTGTAAAACTTGAAATAATGCTCTTAAATTTTACTTCTCTGAGCAGCAGTAAAATTCTCTGCACAGGGTCTCTGCTTTTGAAATGAAATTGCACCAACGAGCTGTGAGAGCTGCTGACCACTTGGATGCCATTTTAGTATCTTAATTATATTTCCTCTTTTACTTTTGAATTAATATTCTTGGCAACTGCGTGTCAGACTTGCATCTAGCTTCCATTCTGGGGGTTAGTGCCATGTATATCATGCTAGACTTGTGTGGTTCATGTTTCTATCCGACAGAGTTGTGGTTTGGATGCAATTTTCAGCTTTTCAGTACAAGATACAAACTTTTTTTCATGTGTGATTAGATTCAAACCATAAAATGTTCCAAATTAAGAAATACTTAGATGACTGCCTCTCTTCTCTGTAGTGTACTCTTCCTCTTGGTAATTGGAACAGCCTATCTAGAAGCTCAAGGAATATGGGAACCATTTCGGAGACGCTTGTCCTTTGAGGCCTCAAACGCTCCTTTCGATATGGGAAGGCCACTTGATCTCAGGAGAATAGTTGGAATTTCATCTGATGGAAAGTACGTATACATTTGGGGGGTTCGTGAGATGTTTTCATCTTTTTTTCCTCTTTAGTTATAAGGCCAGTAAGAAAGTAATACTGCTCTTTAGAACAGGTGAATGAATAAAGATCCTTCCAGTTACTTATAAAAAAGATGGCTTCAGTAAAAAGTTGGATTTTTGTGATTGTGAGGAATATGCATCTTTTGGAAAGAAAGAAAAAAAACAACCAAAACCAAACCCTGTCAAGTTTCCTGTTACTATTCTTGAAAATGAAAGGTATGGACTGCAGAAAAATTGCAGGCCAGAAGTTCCTCCCTTTGGTGTCTTAAGTTAAAAAAAGATCTTCTCCTTTCAGTGTTTCCTCCAAGTACGTTGACTCATTTTACTGTGTTTTTGTTCATACGTATAGCAGGCAAGTGAGCAGGAAACGGTAAAGGCTACTGACTTGTCAAACAAGTTTTCGGCTCTTTTGTTGGTTATACACCAAGAACCAGTGTAGTTCAGGGTTTCTTTTGGACGTAGTGGTGGGTTTTTTTCATGTGGAAGATGGAAACATTGTAAAGTATATGACAACACTTTTTGTTCTTCCAGTTTGAATGCGCTTGGATCAGATTCAAATCAGAGTTCATCCAGAGGGATCTATGGAGCAGGCAGTTCATCTTCACGATCCAGTGCAGGGAATCATAAACAATGCAGTGCAACAGCACACCTTCACAGCAATAGAAATGCACCTGATGTTGAAAACATCAAATCCAAAAACAGTTCCAGCATACCTAATAGGACTTCAGCACAAGCAGCTTCCATGCAGTCAGTGAACAGAGCGGGCCCCTTCCCCTTGGATTCAGGTGCTGCGGCTCAGAGTCATGCCGCGGGCAGAAAAGCCAAGGGGATGAGGCAGAGCCAGCAGCCGACGCAGCAGCAGCAGCCGCCAGCTTTGGCAGAGCAGCCCCTCCAGCAACCCCCAGCATCCGGGCCCCAGCAGCAAGAGCAACAGACTGAAAGTGCTTTGCCACAGCTACCGCTGCTCAGCCCACCTCATGGCGAGTGTGCCAGCAGCAGAAGGCACAGCTCAGAGGATTCAGATCTCACTGGGCTCATAGAAACTATGGAAAAAGACTTTGACCACCCAGAATCCCCTTCCCCAGATGTGTTTACAGAGCAGCCCCCATCTCCACTAGCAAAAAACAAAGGTAATACAATTCTGCTTTTTTTTTTTTTTTTTTTAACAGGATGATTCATTATGTAAGCCAAGAACAAGATTTAATCAACTGTAAAGGTCATGTTTTCATAGCACGGAACGTGATAGCTTCTCAGCTGTTCCCTGCCCTGCTGTATGGGCCTGTGTCTTGAACACTTCCTTTATTTCATGGCACTGAAGTTCTCTGTGCAGTGCTAGGTTGTAATTCTTAATGCAAAAGTTCTGGAACATTTTGATATAAGCAAGCGTGGATATTTAGACATCTGACCCTCTGAAGAGGAGACATGCTTTTGGTTGCTACTCCTTTGTCTTTGGGTTAGCATCCCTCCCTCCCACCTCCATCATCTGTGCTTGGGACTGCGGGTTGAGGAAAGGAAAAGGGAGCTGTCCTGGTGTATTATGGAAACCGGGACAGGGAGAAAGGCAGGAGGGAATGAGAGAGAGAGAGATGGGTAAATCCCTGTGGTATTGTTTGGGAATGGAATTCTTCATGCCCAGACTTGCAGTTCTTGAAAATCCTTGATGTCAGGTGGTCAGCAAATTAATATGACACCTGTGTTTATAAGTTGCATTCATCTTTGCATGAGCTTAGAGCTGAGTTTGAATTGTTTATGCACCTTCTCAATTGTCTAATGCTTGAAAGAACGTACTGATTTTTGTAGATTAGATGCATTCAGACTTTTAACATTGTGTCATTTATTTTCCTTCTTAAAAATGCTTTCTTAGAGTATAACTTCTAATCATGCTGTTTGTATTAGCCATTTCAGTTGTGTCCCAGAGTTATGTGGTTATAAATGTAATGTTTTATTTCTAAGTCATTTTTTTCACTTTTTTCTAACAATGCTATTGTACAGAAATGGTACTGATACTTGTTGCTTATTTGAGAGGAAGTTAAGAAAATGAATGATGGGAGGGCACATAAACCCTGAAGCACCTGTATGATCACACTCCACCAAAGAGGAAAGCTTCACTCTTTTAAGTAGTGACGAGCAGAAAGTTTTTAATTAGTTCAGAGTGGATGTGGTGATGTATCTGGACTTTCCAAGTGGAGACTCTGAAGTGATGAGAGCTTTTGGGATCCTGCTGAAATACACTACTTTTTCTGGGCTGTTCTTTTTCAGTTTAGACAAGGGGCTGTGGGTGGGGGAATTAATCTTTAAGAGAGTTATTACCAGTTCGTCAGGTATTCATTCCATGAAAGCTAAATGGTACTTAGCAAATGACATGGCTGTAGGTGAGTTTCATGGGCAGCATCTGTGTTAGCAAGTAGTGTGGTATTGGAGCTCTGGAAAGCAAAATGCCTGGTAGCGAGGGTACGATGTCCTCATGGGGCATGTCCAAGTGGATTTATGGTGGTAAATCAGCTCCTGTACTGAATGCCTGAAAGGGCTGGGACCACTTCTGGAGTGCATCTCCCATCTGTAGTTCAACCTAAACCCAAACCAGCTCTTCCACTCAGGTACTGCCGCGCAGCGTGGCTGCTGCACGGCAGGGAGAGACCACTGAGCTTGGTTTCAAAAGCCTATTCCTGATCCAAATGATGTGGTGTACCTATGGTAACATTTTTGTACCTATAGCAGTTTCTAGCAGTCTGTGTGTTGGGAACTTGTCTTAGCAAATAGTTGCTTCTAAGTGTTGATTACATTTTTCAGCTATATTTAAATAATTTTCTTGAGATGGGTGCTTCTATTGATTTGTCTATCCAATGATAAATTACTTAGCCCTTAATCACTTACATGGGTTCCATTTTTTGGCATTACTTTCCTGTTTTTTCACTTTCTTCTGATTACAAATTCATTCAGATAAATTTACTTTTTTCCTCCTGTTACGGAGGCTTTGCATCATCTGTGCTTTGACATGGTATATGGAATATTTAAACATACTCTGTATTGCAAAATCTATTATGAATGTTACATTTTGCAATCCAGATAGTTCTATTGACCTCTTCATTGTCTTAGATCAATGAGTCAGATGTATGCATGTAGACTTCTTTTTTAAAGACTTGTAGACAAGTTTTAGAAAAAACCCCAACATTATAAGCTGTAACTTGGCTCATAAAAGCTCAATGCATCAAATAAAACTTGCCCGTTTCCATTGCCCTCTTTAAAAATGTAAAACCATAGAGGAAGTTCCGTTATCTGTCTGGATCTACATACACACGCTGGTATTTTCTTTAGATAAATAGCTACAGCTAGTCACAAACTTGTGCAGAAGCAGCAGCTTCTGGGCTGAAGCTGGTGGTCCCAGCATCCTGGGCAGGGTTCCCGTCTTTATAGTCTTCTCTTTCAGCTTGCTAATACTTGGGCCCTAGCAGACTGCTGTGGAGGCTGTATTAGATTTTTGTTAAGCAGCTGCTTTATGTTACATTGTTATGTCATGATAACATTTTATGTAGATTTTTCTAGTGATGAATATTAAACTGTTTGGCAGTCCTGAACGTAGACTAAGTGTGAAGCAAGTCTTAGAACGAAGCCTTCTGAGGCAAGAGCAGAATACCCCCAATAAGCCGAAAGCCAACCTTCAGAAAATTTGTGTACAAAGATCTACTTCTATTTACACTTTCATTTGCATTCACGCTAAAAAGAATATTATCTCTGATTTTGTTGTTCTTGATACTGAAAACATTGCTAATAAGCCTAAAAAAACCCAAACCGTTTGAAGGCACGGCCCTTTAATATGTATCTGGCATTTGCCAAAACACTGAAGGCAAAATTATGATTTGGTACAAACTTTACCTGAGGGATGTTTTGCCAAATGAAATACAACAGCTATCGTTTTGCTTCCAGACTTAATTCCAACTTGTGCGGGTACAAATCCCAGAAGAGGCTGAATCCACGTAGCGCAGGTTGAGCCTTTACTTGAGTGAACCTTTAAGTCCATCCTGGAAGCTGTGCGCAGGCACTGTGTGGCTTAGAAGTGAGAATGCTTAGTCTGAAGGGCAGTGTCGAAGATCTGACTGGTAAAGGCATATATTACATCTAATGAAAGACATAAGAATATGCAAATGCTGTCATCCTGTAAGAGAATAACAAGAGGTCATGGTAAGATGATGGTGACTCCACATACACACATGCATAGTTTCTCTGTATTGATGCTTTTTTTGATAACTTTTTTACTCCCCAGGAGCTAATCCTGCCTATTTTGCAAGCCAGGGCCTTGGACTTTGGACTGTAGCCTTTGGACTACATTATGCTACATTTTGGTTAGCCTATAGAAATTGCAGGAAAAACATAATCCGTTGTTGAAGTAGCATTATTTATTTATGTGTGGATTGCTGTAAGAAAATTTATTAAAAATCCCCTGGAGTGTTTTAACACATTGTTTTTCTGTAACACTGTGTCAAGCCAAACTATTTTACAGTCAGCTTAGTCTCTTAGAATAGTCTACTCTGAAAGAATAAAATATTTGAAGAGGAGAAATTATACTTGGGTGTGAATTTTTCAGGTTTTTGGGGGTGTTTGGTTTTTTATATCTCTGCTAGACATATACTATTAGTGATTTTTCTTACTGCAAGTTACTGTTGGTTTTTTTTTTTAACAGACAAACATGCTAATAATTTCTGTTCTTCATTTGTTCGGACGATAAAGCTTGTACCAACTTCTGAAGCTCATGTTTAAATCTAGTCTTACATGAACTGTCAAATTGGATTCTAAGGAATGCCAGGATCCAAGCAGAGAAGAATCATAGGTAGCCAGGTGCCCACTGTCTACAGAGAAGCAGTGGAGGTAGGGGATCAGGAGCATAAATCCAAAAGCGGAGATCAGGATTCTTCGGGATTGATTCTGTTGCTCACATTTGATGTGAAGTGGCTGTAAACGGTTGGTATATCAGACAACAAACTTCACAGGCTTAATCATGCGAGTTAGCCTCCAAAATGAAGTGAGCTAGCCCATCTCCAAGTACTGCTGCTGAGAATCTGAAGCATCCTTATCTCCCTAGGGAAAGGGAAAACACTTCAGCGCAAGGCTAAGCCACAGAAGAAGCGGGAAGAAAAGGACAGAAGAGGGAAAGGAAAACAACAGGAGGATGAACTGAAAGATTCCTTGGCAGATGATGACAGTTCTTCAACCACAACTGAAACCTCCAACCCAGATACAGAACCACTTCTCAAAGAGGTACGGCACTGCTCATGAAAGGAGTCTCTTGTGTAGCTAGTGTGTCACCTGTTAGAGTAGGAATGCAGCCTCTTCCCCCCACCCCACCCCCAGCTTTCATATAATACCTAGCAAAGGAAGACTGTTAATTAAAAAACATCTTTTCCATTCCTTGTCTTCACTTCTCTATAAAATGTGCTCCTCTGTGAGTGTGAACGTGCTTGAGTCATACAGTGTCAGGACTGACAGTGACTGGCTGTGGCTTGAACTGGCCAGGTGTTGTCAGCAGCCCTGTGGTGATGGCCTCGCCAGCTCCTAGCCTGTTTGTTTTGCAGAATAAAACACCAGAGTATGGACACTAATTTTACTCGATAATTAAGGTATATGCTAAAACCATTCATGTCATCAGTTACAAAGGGTCAGTTTACTGGTGGTGACTCGTCAGCAGGTAGTTAAATTACCTTTGACAATTCCCCCACCTTTCTTTTACTCATTTGGCTTACATGCTTCTAGGTAATAAACTAAAGCTCTAACAATTTGGTAGTGGTCAGGTTGCCATATTTTGTCCTGAAGCATGTGCTAGGGAACCAAAAAAAGCAAAGGTAATCGCAAGGAGATGAAAACCAAGCCTAAATTTTGACATGTCTTAAATTTGAACTTTGGAAAAAAGATAGGGATTCTAGGTGGGGGAAGAAAGAAATCAATGTAATATATTTTAAAAGCAGCAGTTTAGTAAGTTTCCATTTGAAAATCACCTTTGATTTTTCAGGATGGCTATTTGACAGTATACTTGGATTCAGAAAGTATTAGAAGCGTGGTTAAAAAAAATATAAACTGAGTGGTGAAGTTGCTCATATTCTTTGCTTTGTTGAAGAGTGTTTTAGACAGCCTGCACTGTGTACGACAGATGCAGTATAGGTCTCAGTACAGAGCTAGCATCTTCTGAAGTAGAATTGGAGACTGTGTTTGCAAACATCAGATCTGCTTGATGCATGTTAGTATTTCAATTTCTACTCTTCCAAATAGGAAAAAATAGATACCATGCTTTATAGGTATACTCATTAAGTAGTGAAAATAGACCTTCTATGCTGCAAAAACGCTCGTGTTTTCAAATAGCATTTTTTCCTCAGCCCTATTTAGACTATGTATGTTGTGATGCAAGAGGGACTTTACTTTTCATTAATATTAACGTGTTATTATAATGTCTTTTATAGGAGCCTGAAAAACAAAAGGGAAAAGTTATACCAGAAAAACCTGAAAATGAAACAGTCCAAGTAAAACAGAAAACTAAAAAACTGCTAGCAAGTATCAAGAAAGAAATCCCTGTAGATGTGAAAAGCAGGTATGTGTAACAAAGGCTCTTTAGCAGGGAAGGCTTTGTGCTTGAAGGGAAGGTGGGTTGATAAAAGTCTGTGTATTTGGCTGTTGTGGCTGCCAGTCTGGCTAATGCCAACAGCAGATACCTTTAAGCAGCTTTCTCTTCCTTCCTGTTGTCAGGGAGTGCCTGAAGTGTGTAAATAATAAATTATTTGATAGGAAATACAGCTAAATCCAGAGAAGAAAAATCAGTTAAGCAATGTTAAGCATTTTGTAACAGGTATCACATACACAAAATAGGGTTAATGTTTCTACAGGGGTTTCTAGTGGCTGTGCAGTAAGCCAGCGCTAACATGAGTGCCTTTAGTTGCCCTTGGTGAAGTGACAGCCATGTAATTTCCTTTTTTTGTATCGCAGAGTAAGATCAGAGTCTTGGATATGTTATTAAAGGAGGCTGCTGCTGCTGGCAGTCCCTTTCCCTTACTGGCAGGTGGTTGATTGCAGATGATAGAAAGGGGAAAAATGAAGAACCTACTATATCTGGTTCATTCTGAAATAGTATTCCAAAATTCTGAAGTCAGATCAGTATCCAAGTGCCACAAAAGTAAACTACTGGACCGAGGCATTGTATATTTGCTTGTGTTTTCCCTGTTGCTGTAATTAATACTGGACTAACTGGATAAGTAACTAGTATAAATTAATTTTCTTCACAGTATTTCTGAAAACACTGCCTGGCAAAGTCTCCTCCGTAGTGTATTTATTCTTACATTAACTACTTGCCCTTATCATATAAATCACAAGTTCACTACATGTGACAATATTCAAAGGCCCCATGAGAGCTGGTTTGGAATTCTTCTGCACAAAATGGATAAAATAGTTCTTCCCAAGAAAGTTTGAGACATGTAATCAAATAGCTTGAAAAAAAGAACAATATATGGCCAAAGGGTTTTTGTGGTGGGTTTGAATAGTTTTATGCCATCAACTAAAAGATGATCCTGTACATTCAGGGCAATAGCATATCAGGAGCATGTGATCTAACAGGAGTGTGTGGGGACAGACTGCCCGTTGCCATCTCTTGTTGCCTGTATATAATCAAGCAGGTTTTGTAATCCTGGAGCTCCAGGATGAAAGTTTCTCCTGGAAGGTAAGCGAGCACTAATAAATGTGTGGGGCAGTATGGGTAGAAAATGAGCTAGGGCTAGGAAGGGTGGAGTTGCATATAGGAGAAATACAAAACTCTGCTTATGTCTAGCTTGGAAGATGAGCACAAGTTTGACATAAGGAAGCTGCAGGAGACCAGTCTTTTCCAAGACCGTATGGCGCACATATACGTACATGTATAAAATAAAAATAAAAAATCTTCTCTTCAGCACTTCAGAGAGCTTAAAAATAAGTGGATCTCTGTTTTCATTTAGTTCCTTGGAATTGTCTTATACTCCCCCGCTGGAAAACAAGCAGCGTAAAGCCTTTCCATCCAAGATGTCTACACAGCACCTCTTGACGAATGGGTCTAAATCAAGAAACCTCCCCAAAATGAGAGGTAGTGTGAGGCTATATTTTATGAATACCTTGGGAGTTTTATTCAGCTGTTTGTAACCCCTCTTGAGTGTTTTGTTCTAAGTCTGGTGTGCGAAGAAAGCTGCTCAGTTTACTATCCACAGACTGGCTTTTCTTCTTTTGTTTTCATAGGTCCGAACAGTAAGTTAATGGAGAGCAGGCCATCAGTATTAGCAAAATTTCTCCCCAGTGGTTCTGGACAGGAGCTAGGAAACACCAGCAGCTCAGAAGGGGAAAAGGATTCTCCACCACCGGAGTGGGACTCTGTGCCTCTTCACAAAGCTGGCAGCTGTAAGTAATCACTACAAGACAACAGAATTAGTCATCTGGAATGCGTATCTATAGGTAGGCTTGGTCTGTTTGCGGGTCTTCCTCTTTTTTTTTTTTTTTTTTTTTTTTAAATTGCATAGTTGTGTTCCCATTTTCTGCTGTAGGCCTGATATTGATAGCATCTGGTACAATTTGGGAGGTTTGAAAACCACGTGGGCAGAACATGGGCTGTTCTGCAGTTCTTCAGAGATGAACAGGATTCAGAAACTGCCGGGGAAATTGAGGAAATGAGAATTATCACTCGAAAACAAAATGTATTTTTACAGCAGAAGAAGTTTTGCTTGGTCAAGTCTGCTGCAGCCAAAGTTGAAACTAATTAAATGATTTGTCCTTGAGAAGGAACAATGAAAATGCCTTAATGCAGCGGTTAGCGTGGGACACTATTATAAGCCTTTTGGTTGCATTGTAAGTCCCTTGTGTGGGAACCGAATCACCTTCCTCTTGGTTGCATGTGAACATAAAGTCATCCTTCTCCATGGCGCTCACTTATCTTCTGTACAGATCAGTTTATCTTGGTGCTTTTATTGCAGTATGGTCTCTCTGAAAATAGGTGGTAAACCTGAGTGACGATGGGTGGGGGTAGAGAAGGAGCTATTTCTTCGATCACTTTGATCACTTCGATCACAGCCTTTGTCATAATTCTTCTCTTTGAACAGAAGGGATAGCAGAAGGTGGGGAAGCCTCTGTTGCAATGTAAATACTACAGGAAGATGTGTCGTATTTCTCTTTGTAGCTACGGACAACCTTTATAAACTCTCTCTGCAAACCCTGAACGCAGATGCTTTCCTGAAACAGCGACAGCCCTCGCCAACACCCGCCTCTCCATCTCCTCCTCCTCCTCCTCCCGCATTGTTTGCATTTGGGCCACGAGGAGGCACTTACAGCAGCATTGTGAACAGCAGCTGCAGCAGGTGAGTCCAGACCAGTACCTCCTACTGATTTCCCGAGCACAGGACGCCTGTTGAACCCATGTGCTTCACACAGTGCATCTCCCTTTTCTCAGAGCCATTTCCTCTTCCCATGGGAACTGTTTTTGCAGATAACACTGTGCATATCTTACCACTCTATCTATATTTTTCTGGGGTTTCTTACAACTTGGTAGATTGGAAAAATGTACAATTACATGAACTGTTGAACTGTTGTTAACATTTTCATGAATGCTATCTTAAGTTGCTGCTGTTTTTTATCAAACTGCTGAAGTCCAAAACCTTACTTTTTTTTTTTTACTTTTTTTTTTTCAAGTGAAACGAAAAGCAAGCAGCCTAACGGTACTAAGCATAAGCTGGCAAAGGCAGCTTCTCTTCCAGGCAGGAATGGTAACCCCACTTTTGCTGCTGTAGCTGCAGGTTATGACAAGAGCCCAGGTACTAGAACCAGTTTGGAGTTCTAAATATTTCTGAATATTTCCTGAATGTTCTGTTTCATTATTTTTTATTTTACTTGGTTTATGCATACATACATCTGGGTTTTTTTCTTGCAGGTGGCAGTGGTTTACCAAAGGTTTCTCCAAGCAAGACAGATGTTTCCAGCAATATCAGCATTTCCCACACAGTTGTTGACAGTGATGGCTCTGACAGGTAATTTTTATATTCTCTAGGCAAATACCTAGGCCCCTAGAAAAGAAGATTGTAAGCTGTTAATGACATTTTGAAGCTAGTGACAGAATTAATTCTATTTACTTTTTTTCCCACTTTTTTCACTTTTTTTTTTTATTTGTTTGTTTGTTAAACTGTTTGTTAAAGTCTGGGCACAGCATCTCTTACCTTGCAAAAAAAATTTAGAACTTATGAGTGACTCAAAAGTAGAGAGAAGGATGTTCTGGATTTGATGGGGACTTTCCCCACTTCATTCCAAGTAACTCAACCATCTTGTGTTCCCCAGGCATCCAAGTATGAGCAATTAGCTTGGCTTTTCCAGTATTGAGTGAGGAGTGTGTACCAAGGCCACTTGAAATAGTTTACAGGCGCAATATCTTGCTGTGCAGCAATGTCTTTCTCTCCCGGTTTTGACAGAGACCAGAACTACCACTGGGCTTTGAGTTACAAGTTGGAGCAGAATATAGTTGCACTCAGTCATGTTCTCCAAGGCATGCTGTCTTTTCTGTTGTATCTTGGCAGTGCCTATCTCAGGTGTAAAAAGTAGTGAGTGTTTGGTAACCTTTCTAGAATAGGAGAGAGACTTGAATTCAAGTTTCAGTATGCAAAGGGATTGCTTTTCTAAGCAAGGTTTGTGGGTGGGGTTTTAGTTTGGTTTTGTAAATTGTTATCGCTGGTGCCAGTGAACTCATCTGTATTTTCAAGAAACTTGCCCAGAACCTAGAGTGTGAGCATTTGTATCCCTTCTGAGTGGCTCTATAAATTTTCTCTGCTTGTCAAAAAAAACAGCGCTATGGCTTGGACTCTGTGAGTTTTATGAAAAACTGATCAAAACAGCTACTTTCAGTTTGTGTTGAAGCTCAGTTTACAGATTAAAAAGCATTGTCTATAGCAGTGTGTTTGCTCCAAGGTGGTTATATACACAGGAAAATGGTATTTCACTGAAATCTTTTGTTAAAACAAAAATAAGCTGATTTGCTAACTCTTGATCATGATTAAATATATCTATAGTTAAATATATATGCACACACACATTTGTACATACACATTTGTATATAGAGCGGAAGTTAATATTGTCGGTAGTACTGTGTTAATGAGTTGTTACGTTGCTTTCCCATTACTCCATAATACTTAGTTCGGGTTTGTGGAGTCCTATCAGCAATCCCAGCAGTCCCGACTTCACGCCTCTCAACTCATTCTCTGCATTTGGACATTCTCTTAACTTAACTGGAGGTGAGTTTTTGTTTTCAAATATTTTTCTGTATTCAAATACAGGTAAAGAAATGCTGTGTCTCCATTCCACTGGTCTATCTGCAGACAGTGTTACCATCCCTGTCCCCAAAAAGAATGACTGTATAGGAAAGCATGTTAAAAATTTGGTGGTGAATAAGTTCTGTGTTTCAGCCCAGAGAGAGTTAGTGGAAACTTTTAGAGTGTTGTTTGGGCTAGAAATACTCATTTTTGAAGTTCCTCTGTTTCAGTAAAATTACTTTATACTTGTTTTTTCCTTAACCTTCCTCCCCCCCTCCCTCCCCCTGAAGCTTTGCTGTAGGTCTCAAAAGCCTGCCACTACACCTGTAGTTTCCTGAACACTTCACGCCTGCATAAAACCACTGCACTGTAAATGAGGCAGTGGCCCATCTCTCATGTTGATTTCCTCTAGTGTTTGTTTAGCTGCATTATGAAGCGATGCATACCAAACCCAGCAATTCATTCCTGCATTTAAATATTTAGGTAAACTTTCCATAAGTGACTACTGGGCCTTGATGCAGGCAGACTATAGTGCAGAGCATGGATGCTCTGTGTACTGACAGATTTGTGTACCGTGTTAAGGGGGGTGTGGTATTTTTTAAGGTGTCTGCAAAAGGTGATAAGCAAAGCAAACTTTGTAGGTGGCATTTGCAAAATGGATTGTACGTCTACTGAAAAAAAATGCTGTCTACTGAAAAAATTGTTTGTCTACTGGAAAATGTGGGGGGTCTGCAATCAATAGCAGCTGCTGTTCTGGGGTTCTTTCATCTTCACTGGCAGCACTTGGCACCAGTAGCTCTGAGGGATGGCAGTAAGGTGCCCGGGATCAGTTCTGTGTGCAGGGACCAGGCAAACCACAAGTGCTGGTGCAGCCCTTTCCATCTCGGAGCCAGGATGGTGGGGTCTGGGCTGGGACATAGCCAGTGCTGCCTCCCGTACCAGGAGTTCCCTGGAAGGGAGTGCTGCAAGGCAAATGAGTGCTGAGGTTATGAGAGGCTCCTTCAGCCTGGGCACTTACTCCACCCGCAGTTAACTTGTTCCGAAGAGGTGTCAGGACCCTCAGTATTGCGGTACTTCTGCCTGGTTCCCCGAGTGCTTTCGGGTCAATGGTACCATGAACCACAAATCCCATAGGCTGATACTGAATCATACACTTTGCAAGCATAGAACTTTCTTCCCACCACCCCCAACCATGGTTCTAACTCTAGCTGCTGTCTGATGGAGGGAATGTGAGATGAGATCTGTGCTACTGTGTGACCTTTTCTAAATCTCAATTAACGCGCTGCAGCAGGACCTGCTAGAAAAATGTGGGAAATAACTGTGAAGAGTATTAGTCTGCTGTGATTCTTGGAAAACGAGGAAGAGTGATGTACTCAGTTTTCTTTCATTTTATTTTTAGAGGTTTTTAGCAAACTTGGTTTAGCTCGATCTGCTTATGGGCAGGATGTTCAGAGGAACTGGAGTGAATTCAACAATGTTCCATCATCCATCTGGGATCCTTCAGCTACAGATTCTGTACCCTCCTGGCCAACAAGCTCGAGTTCCCCAACTCATACAACTGCAGTAAGTATTCAATCCAAGTACAGCATTTTATTACTGTTACCAACCTGTTCTTTATCTGCCATCTAATTTAATTTTGAGAATTTTTAAATTTGGGTGAAAAAAAAAATCAACTGAAGAATAAAGGGAAGTTAAATGTATTCATCTTTCTGTGTAGTTCAGTTGACCTGGCTGTTGGACTGAGGGTGATTAGCCTGCTCCCTTGCAGATGATGAATCCATGTAAATGGCTTCACATAAAAGTATCTCTCATGAGAGCATCTTGCAGTACCTACAAAACAAAAAGTGTGTTCCATTCCCACGTGCGTCAGGACTGTAGAAAGAGCTTCTGTGCCATGGCTGGACACTGCCTCTGTCACTTCCAGTTTGATGGACAGTTGCAAAATAGCCAATATGGTAACTTTCAGCCTTTGATTCTGCTTCCTGAATCCAGTGTTGCACCTACTTGTAAATTAACAAAAGGTAAAAAAACCCCTTATCTAAAAGGCCGCAAATGTATTCTTTCCAGCCTAGACAAAACACTAAAGAACTGAGCATAAGGTGAAGCCTTTAAACAGACTACTAATTTTGATAGAGTTCTTGACTGTACCCAAAGAAGAAAAAACATCTTTTACCCAGATTGTAGCACTGCACTCTCATACTTGTGCCTCTCTCTGTCAGAATAAAACTTACACCACAACAGCTGTCTTCAGTGCCAGCTGAAATCGTTCTTCATCTTGTCTTCTAAAAATGTTTTTGTAGTGAGTAAGAGGCAGTGTTTACTTCACCTGGTAGCAGTTCAGATGGAGTGGGGGAAGGCGAGGGGCAGGGGAAGCTGAAGAAGGTCACACAGCTTCTTATAGACACACACTCACTGATCTTGCCCTTGTCATGTGGTTGCAACTGTAGCTATAACTCACTAAAACTATGTAAGGAGAAATTTTTGCTTTTTGGTCACACAGAGGGCAGATTTCTCAGTGTTTGATAGAAGGAGGGATTGAGGACAACCAGAACAATCTCTCTAGCTCCTATTTCCTGGCCATTCCTGAAAAATATTTGGAAATGTGTTTCAGGAGGCATCAAGACGGAAGCCAGACCAATGGCATAGAAGAATTGTCAGTCTCTCCCTTCAAATACTTCAATTTTGGGGGAGAGGATGGTGGTGAACACAAAGCATTTTAGCTTATTCAAGGGGAAGATGAGTTAATAAACAAGAAGCAACAGACAGAAAACATTCAAAGCCTTTTTCATGATAGTGATCTTTTCCAAGTGCTTGTGGTGAGCCAGAACAGGAAAATTTGGCTGTTTCTGTTAAGAGCAAGGAGGTTCAGTAAGTGCTAGGTAAGAGAGCAGGTACCAGGCCAGGGCCCAGTCCTTCTTTCTGGCACAAGAGCCAAAGCTGTTCTCACAAACAGTGCTTATATAGCAGCTTCTGGTTACCCTCTTTTCTAGGAAGGTTTGTGGGGAATTGTTTTTGATCATCCTCCTTCCTTATTCTTCTTGCTTTTTCATTTTATGCACAATTCTGCTTCTATACTAAAGACTGAGTCCCATCTCCCCTCAGGCCTTGCTGCACTGCTGGTGGTACTTCCTAAGTTACTTTCTAACCACAGCCCCGTACTCCTCTTTCCTCCATCTCCCTCCCTGCATGTAGTTCTGTCTGCCAGCCACTTCGTTCCTCCCTCCACCAGCCCTGAAAAGGAGTAGCAGTCTAGTCTAAGGTACTCTGCTCTGCCGTTCCTTTCCTGGTTGCTTCTACTTTATGAGCAATTACCTTTCCATCAGGTTCTCCCAAACACTTCTGGGACACGTAGGAGTAGTTTCTAGCTGTTACCTGCAGCAGAAAATAGGGAGGACTTTTAGTGTATTAGGGTTGGTGTTTGAGCAGCAGAGTGAGCATTTCCTGCTGTATACTTAGTAGTCTAACACTTGTATAGCTTAAATATAACCACTACAGTTATGTAACAGTAATAAACTGTGACCCTAGTTTGGCTCAACATCTCAGTGACATTGGAGAGTCCTAATGACGTTGGCCCAGTTAACCCCTGAGTATGCTCCACACTCCTGTCCAGCCCTCAGCATCAAATTCTGTGAGGAGCCGTTGGTAGTGTGTCAGTGTGCAACCAATTTCAGGTATGATTAGACTGAGCATAGCTTCTTCATTCCAGGGGAGAAAATGAAAACCTGAAACGAAGGCATTTTCAGAGTCTACCTTGTTTACTTTTCTCTAAAGAGATTTTTATTTCAATCTTCAGATGCAGAGTGCACTGATACTGGTTAACCTTTAGCGTGTGTTATTTGAGGGCAGAGATCTTGGGAAGGGATGCCCTGTGTCCACCCAGTAAATCCAAACATAAGGATGTTTGTACCTTACAGCACTTACTCAACAAGCCCACTGCCTTTTGGATGTATCAAGTTTACTGTATATTTGCAAATTGAATTTACAGCCTATGTACATTAAATCTGTTGGCGCTGAGGTATGTAGCGCGTTAAGCCTACATGTAGCAGGGTCTGTGCTAATATTAGCATGAAAGTTATGCTAACCTTTCTCATCTCCATCTTTGGCTGCTTCCGGATATCACTTTCCACTGCACCATGGGTTAGATTCCTCTGCTTGTTGCTTGCTACTGTTTGGACTTTAATGAAACAGTTGACAAAATCTGGGCCTTGTTCATTTCTGCATGTGCTCTCTAGGCTTGCTGTACCTGTCCTATGCATCCCCAAGGCATCTGTGGCATGTGTTGCAGTACACCGGCATCTGCTCCATGACAGATGGCCAGATCTCCAGTCCCCTCTCCCTTCATCCGGAGAAATTCTGGATGGCGGGGGGTGGGGAAGGAGGGGGAAGTATATGCTAGGAATATGGGGATGTACAGTGGGGCTGAACGCAGGTAGGTTCGTCCAAAATGTACTATTTGTAACAGATACTCTGAATAGAAGGAGATAAGTTTGCAAACGGCCAAAAAAGGGTGAAGGCATAAACTTTGCTGCTACCTTCCATTACAACTTGAATTTTGTTGTTTTGTCAAGACTTGAACCATGTTTATCTGTCTCATTCTAACTAGTTGAATTAAGCTTGAGCTTTTTGGCCCTTGTGTGTTAAAGCTTGAATACTAGTAGTGCTCAAATTAGTAGTGTTATGGGGATGTATAAGCTCAAACAAAATCAGCTTACAAGCCTATAACGTAATTGCACTCTGCAGCCTGTCCGGTGACAGTTAGTAGTGTGGTTCTCCTGGGCAAGCTTCTAGTAAAGGGGAGTTCAAAACTCCATGTTGCAGTGAAGATGGAAGGGGTTCCACAGCAGGCTTGCTGCTTCTTAGATACTTTTCTTTCGGGGGGGCTGTAAACATGGTGAAAATAGAGGTTTACTGAACTGCTGCTTACCTGGTTCTATCTTTACTACAGTCGATCCTTGGCAACCCAAGCGGCCTGTGGTCCACCACTCCATTCAGCAGTTCCATTTGGTCAAGTAATCTCAACAGTGGCCTTCCCTTCACCACTCCGACAAACACGTTGTCAGGCATTGATCTCATGGGTAGTGAAAACTCCTCTGCTGCTCCTCCTCCGCCCGCTGCTGCCACTGTTGCCAATCCTGCTGAGGACATGGGACAGACCTACAATCCTTGGAGAATCTGGAGCCCAACAATTGGAAGAAGAAGTTCAGATCCTTGGTCTAATTCACACTATCCTCATGAAAACTGAAGTTAAGCGAAAGGAAAGAACTCTTATCCAGGTCATGAGACAATTCTGAATACAAATTTTTGAAACATCATTTTCAGGCTGTTGCTGGTCATTGCTTCCCTCTCCCCTGCCCCCGCCAGTCATGCTTTCATCACTCGCTCCTTTTTAAAGTCTGTCCTGCAATATGGTAGTGTGAGATTGCAGATAAGCTTGAAAAAGTCTGGGTGTGGTCACAAATCCCAACTACAGCTGAAGCCTGTAAATCTGAACAATTTCTCTGGTTTCATATTTTACCATCTGCCACCTTTACTTAGGAAACAATTTGAACTATAAAATGGCCCTGGCATGCAATACTTTTGTGAAAAGTACCGGTTTGGGTTTTTAAATTTTTTCCAGTATTATCCTCCAAGTTCTAATTTAAAAGCAAAGGGCACTTTGTGCTAAAATGCAGAGTATTTTTTTAAAATGAGGCTCTCTTTGTTAACACAGGTTCTAAGAATGTAAAAAAGAAAAAAAACCAACAAAACCAACACAAAACCTTAAGAGCAAAATGGCTGAATGTAAGAGCATTCTGTTGAGACTGTAATACACTTTCTGTGCTGTTTGTACATTTGTAAACCTGAATGCGTTTTTAAGTTGAACTGAAATGCACACAGCCAAGACTTGTGGAAAAACAAGATACCTTGTGCATTTCTTACGGATACAACTTTGGGTTGTACTTTAAAATAAATACTGCTTTTTTCAAGATCTGTCTGCTGTAGTTCTGTGCTCTTGGTGTTTTCTGAACTTGTGTGTGCATGAATCCACTTGGTGGTGGTAGCCTTCAGGCCAAAAGCTACTGCACATAGGGCCTCTATTAACAGAAGTTTCACTGCAAATGAAACCTGGCTTCTCAACCGTGTGGGTTTGTGCAGCAGTGGAGAATTAGAAATTGTTTTCAGGGTCACACAGTGCCACCCACTCAAATTTGCTGGATAGAGAAATGCTGGAAAAATGTCTGTACTGTTTAAGTTTCCAAGTATCGGGCATAGAAGCAGCTGCTTCTGTTGATGCTACGCCCATACCTTTGTAACACTGTTCTTGTATAGGTCTGAACAAGAACTCTACTATGTATAGATACAATTTATCTGTCCCTTTAAGGTGCCTCTTTCCCTTCATTAACAGTAAGGCAAGCCCCAGTGACTACATATAGAACTGAACCCTTCCATTACAAGGAAGCATTAAAAGGCACTAGCAACATAAATTTACTTGTAACTCAGTGGTGCTGCTTAAAACTCACAGCAGTGCATCTTCATCAGAATCCATATTAAAAGTGTAAGAACTCTATATTTTAGTTAAAACCTTTATGCTACAAGGAATATTGTATGTGAAAAAATGTGAGGGTTAAATAAATAATTAGGACTAATTGAGTATTCCTCCAGCTTGCATTACATAAAATCTCTACAAGTGTCCGATTGCTGTCTTCTTGCTGCCACCAGCAGCAGCTTGAAGATACAGATCGCTGAAATAGAAACCTGCTGGAACTCCTTTGTTCTTAGAATTTGGGTACTTCTAGAACCATGCAAGGTCATGAAATGCTCAGCTTGGATTTGTATGCAGTTTCCTGAGTAACTGGGCAAACAAGTCTTTTACTGCATGCAAAATAAAGAATAAGTAGCTAAGCTACTGACATGCCAGGGCCTGCTTCTCTGTAAATGGAACTTGGGAAGGTAACCAGCAGTAACTTCAAGGTGAAAGGAGCCGCTTAAGGTAATGTGCCACCTTTTTCTTAGCAGGTGTTTATATTGGAATTGATTCCACGGAGGATAGAAGCAGAAATGAATTCTGAGACACGAATAGTCCTCAGTGGTTTAAACAGTTGTGAGGACAGAAAAACTTTTCTCCTTTAAAAACATTTCCCTTTGAAAAGACAAGGCAACAAAGAATTTAGACTTTTTTTTTTTCCCAAAAATGTGAGCCATTCCCTTGTGTCAATTCAAATAACCTCTGCTGCCTTTAGAATATTCTCATTTCTTGCTGAGTTCTTAAAAGGTCTTTCAAGAAGAAACTCTTTGAGTTTCTTCTTGAGCACCTATTAAATATTACTTAAGTTCCAAGGGTGAGACAACCTGAACTATCAAGGTCTTTGATAGAGTCGTCAGTTTCCTAAGAGGAAAAAGCATGCCCCCCCCCCCCCCCCCCCCCCCCCCGCCCCAAGATGTAGAAGGAAAACATCCTAGGCCTAAAGACTTCCTGTTTCTGAGTATCATTCATTCCTTCCTTCTCTCTACTCCAAAGTTATTCTGGAGCCCACCTTCACTCTGTTCTGCCTAGTTAAAGAAAGCAAAAGAGCTGCCTTAAAAAGAAGTGCTAATTGTAATTGACAGAATTTAGGTGAAATAAAATCTGGGCAACAGTTACGTATTTCTAAAGAAACTTCTGTATAGTAAGCACGTCTACAACACAGGTTTTGCTGCCTTCTCCCTGAGGTGTCCACTTGCCAGCTTTTATGGTATAGTCACTCTTTACATGCATTGAAATTGCTGAAAACTGGGGGCGGGGGCAGGAGGATGATGAGCCAGAAGCATCCACAGACATCACAGAATAATAGAGAGGACAGACCTTTTACGATGAGGTAAAAATAAAATGAGGTTTTGGCAAAACATCTGTAAAGTCTTATATAAAAATCTAGATGGGGTTGAA
Organism: Falco rusticolus; assembly: GCF_015220075.1. Lineage (NCBI taxonomy): Eukaryota > Metazoa > Chordata > Aves > Falconiformes > Falconidae > Falco > Falco rusticolus. The sequence continues at coordinate 70,475,128 of NC_051188.1, read as the reverse complement.
AATGTTGGAGCCTGCTGCAAGGACAATTTAAGATAAAAAAACACAGGGAGAAGGGTGGACTGTGTTTTCAAAAGCAGAATGAACAAGGTTGAAGCTCAGACCATAAGGGAAGTTCCATCTTACATAAAAAGACCAGAGGAAAAACCAGTTTAAAGCACTTGGAAGATGGGCTGTCCTAGAAACCAGGTAGCTCACAGTCCTGATAATTTAAAAAATTTCTTTAGAGTAGCATCAGGGCAAATTACCATGAGTCAGCTCTTCTCTTCCAGACCTGGAAGCTATTGGAATACGAAGTTCCCAGCAAGGAAGAGAAACAATTACTGTTACTTTTAGTAATTATTTTGGTGCTCCTAAAGGACAGTTGTATTCTGCCAACTCTACAAACAGACTTGAAAAGCCTGAAAAGTTTCTTGCCTGTTACTATAATCAGGTAGCCTGGAGTAAGTGAGGCTGGCCCCTAACGTGAAATTAGTTTGATTAGCATGAGCTCTATTTCAAAAAGCTCTCAAAAGGCATGAGAGATTTTTATAAAAGTATAAGGCCATATCAGAACAGGACATAAAATTCCAGTCAGAAGGACGGTTAGTGTTTATTTCACGGATACAGACACTTGGAATGAACCAACATACCAACAAGCAGGCCCGGGCCCAGCCCTGGCCGCAGCTCTGCCAGCGGCAGTATGTACTGTGGCTTGGCCACTGCCCTGCAACAGAAGTACCAACTGCGGAAAACTCTAGGACGAGGTGGGATGCAGAGTGTGAGCAAACAGATTGTCAGCACTGAAGCGTCGTGGCCAAATCGTACTGAAGTTGTCCACTGCACTCTAGCCGACCATGAACTGCCTTTCAAACACATGAGAGGTAAAAATAAAAGACAGCACAACTGTTTACCTTCATGCAGTAAGAAGCTATCGCGTTCACTGAAGCTATTTCATCTGGAGTGATGTTTTACAGTAAATACAGCTTTGACTGGGCCTTCTCTGTTTTCCCAACCTGTAATTATGAGCAACTTTTCTGAGCTTCAGTGTTTCAGCCTCATGAAACAATGATGACTTCAGCTCACGATGAGTCAGGTCATCAAAAGAGAGCCAAGCGCTGGGATTGGAAGTAACCTAGCTTCTACTGTTTGGTTGCCGCAAGTGGAAGAGCGTTCCGTCACCTCATTTTAAACAGGTTCCGCTTCAAAACTGACTCTTCTGCCCAGCACTTGTTTTCATCTAACACCAGTCAAAGATGGACTTTTATGTTCAGCTGGTGCTTTGGTCACATAAATACTAAAGCAGTCTTCAGGACACCTGGATCAGCACACTCTTAAGCAGCCCTCTGAACACAACTGCTAACTGCCAACTACTACTGCTAGTTTGCTACTTGGATGCTGTATGATCCAGCAGCAAGTGGAGCATGACTCATATATATATATATATATATTTATATCTCTCTCTCTCACAAAGAAGAAATCAAACTACCAGAAAGCAAGTCACAAGTATCTGCAGGAGACAGAGAAAATACACTAAAGTAGTAGCCTAAATTCCAGGAGACTTTTCACAGAATGGTCAGGGTTGGAAGGGACCTCTGGAGATCATCTAGTCCAACCCCCTGCCACAGCAGGGTCACCCGGAGCAGGTTGCACAGGGTCACATCCAGGTGGGTTTTGAATATCTCCAGAGAAGGAGACTGCTCAACCGCTCTGGGCAGCCTGCTCCAGTGCTCTGGCACCCTCAAAGACAGAACGTTTTTCCTCACATTCGGAAGGAACTTCCTGTGTTGCAGTTTGTGCCTGTTGCCCCTTGTCCTGTCGCTGGGCACCACTGAAAAGAACCTGGCCCCATCCTCTTGACACCACTCTTAAGATACTTATAGACATTGTAAGATCCCCTCTCAGTCTTCTCTTCTCCAGGCTAAACAGGCCCAGCGCTCTCAGCCTTTCCTCATAAGGGAGATGCTCCAGTCCCCTCATCATCTTTGCAGCCCACCACTGGTCCCTCTCCAGTAGTTCCCTGTGCTCTTGAACTGGGAAACCCAGTTCATAATAAAAATCCGAGAGTCTTAAGAAGCAGTGAAAACCCTAATATCACTGTATTTGCTGGAACATGAGGACTGTCCTGAACAAAAGTTTTTTTTGAGAACTGTGTAAAAGTAGCTGCTCAGATCCAAAAACATCGGTTGGATCGGTTGCCCTTAAACAGCAGATTACATTGTACCAAGAGAAATGTGCAAAGTGGAAATAAGTGTCAAGAAAGATATTATGGTCACTACCCAAGGAAACCCCTTGAAGTATCTTTATCAAGCTAGGATCACCAAACAGTGGTCCTTCAGGAAGGACCCTGTATCTGAGACCTTATTTCACTCTTCATCTGCCTACCGTGAAGCAAATGTTTGAGACAGTGTCATTATCACTGGATAATATGAGATCTTCAGGGCGTACGCTCATTCTCTCCTGAAGTTTTACAACATAACACTCAAGAAGTAGTCCTTGAGTGGCAGCAGGAAGGGAGTGGGATGTTCTGGCACTGGGATAATGGGATTCACATGGGACTCTTGTAAGCTGTGAAAAAAATCACAGTTCAGTTACTTCAAGACAGGGGATCTGGAGTCTGGCATCTTACAAGAGACAAAAGGCACTGGCTGGGGAGGGGGGGAGATATCTAGAAAAGAGGTACAGGCTGTCCATTTTATAATTCTGGGGCTAATAAAATATTCCCAAGGGAAAGAAATTAGCTATTCTGGAAAGTTTGCTGGGCGTTTTTTGGTGTGGGTCCATGGCAGGATGAAGTCACTTAATTACAAGGAACTTGCTGAGAAGCAAGTGTACCAGGAAAAGAGCACCTGGAGCAGCTTCTGCCTCGCCCAGTATCATTTACTGGCCCATTGTGGAGTTATTGTCAGGGAAGACAACACTCACTGGAGAGAGAATGTTAACCTGCTTTACAGCAACATAGAAGACAACAGAAGCTAGTGACTAAGTCTAACTGCCTCTCAAGAGGGAAATACACAGATGCTGGAATCAGATGAGTGACTGAAATGCTCCTTGGTATGCTTCTTCAGTGGCTGTTGTTGGCTTTCTGGAAGGAGAAGGGACTTTTAGCTCCTTCAGCTTTACATCACCCATCCACCTAGTATAGCCTGAACTTACCAGTCAAATTAATTACCAGCAAAATCCTGCAAACATTGAAGAATTTGGCAACAAAGAATGAAAGAAAGTCCCTAAAAACTACGCAACAGGTATGATTCAACCACGGCTTGCCAGGGACATTCCCATTGTGCTGTATAAAGTAGGAATCTTTTCAGATAACAGTAACTTCAAGGAATATTCACATATGTCTCATTCCAAACCAGCAACACAGAAGTTTCTTCCTATGAGCTTCTGATGCAGGTCTAACTGCCAAACTTTGTTCACCTTTGCCTGCCTGTCAAATTCTCTTCTGTGGCTTGGAACTGGAAGACTTGGCCTCCAATTCAAGGGAGGGGTGGGGTGTAAAACTCAATGGAGCTTAAGAAAACATCAATAATGCCTTAATGCTTCAGTTAAACTAAGCAAAGGCCATGGTGGGATGGAGTATCTTAATACTTTGAAATACTGAGGAGGAGAAAAAAAAAAGACACAAGGAAGAAAACTGTTCATAAAATAAACATTCATAAATAAATAATAAACTAAATGTTCATAAATAAGTAAAAACAAATATAGATTTCACATACATATGAGGAAGGGAGGGAGGAAAGGTGGGATAAAAGGGATTCCTTCCTTTGAAGCAGCTGAATGCAACAATCTAAAGAAATGCTCCACAAAGGTAACTCATCTCAGCTCCAATAGAAAGCAAAGGTCCATGCTACAATAAATGGCACATAAAATGCCTCACTGTTAGGCAGAGCTTAATTTCAGATACGCAAATGCAGGCCTTGGGCACTGGCTGCGAGTTAAACCCACAGTTCCATGGATGTGGAATGAGAATGAGGTACATTATGCACTGACTTAGTGCCCTTGCATCGATCAACTGCATGCAAAAAAATCCATATGATGCAGTTATTAGAACGATAAAAACTGAATATTGCTGAAGTCATCAAGTTCATCACCAGACTGAAAGTTTCAGAAAACGGACAGTATTTGTGCTGGCTTTGTTTTTAAATGGAGGCTCCTTGTGAAAAGTCACTGATTTGGTCTATACAGCAATATTAACTCATGGGAAAAGAGATCCTGGTAGGCTTTCAGCAACTCTGATTAAATCAGCAAACTAAAAAACACTTCCCCTAACAGTACATTTGAGCAATGCCGTTTCCTCTCTCTACACAGTGAGGAGTCCCATTATTTAGACCGACAGCACCCCTCTGTGGCTACAGAGAGCTTCAGGTCACCACAGCAGTGCCAGCTGCCTTATTGACATCTCCTCCAAGATTTTTCCCAAAACCTCGAAAAAAAATCTCAGCTACAGTAGTAGCATTTTGCTTTAACGAGTTGTATACTGGGAAAATTAACACCGCTTTTCCCACCTCCAGTCTATACAGCTATCATCCCTCAACAGTAGTGCACCAAAAAGCCTTAACTAAGAGGAAGTGGAAAGTTCTTGTAGTTCAGTGGTGGAAGCCTACAAATTGGAGCACAGTTAGTAATATCAGGCTTTTAATTCTCTTCAAGCACAGTAGTATCACAACGTGCCAGACAAGCCTAGTCATAGAACGGTTTGGGTTGGAAGGGACCTTAAAGACTATCTAGTTCCAGCCCCCCTGCCATGGGCAGGGGCACCTTCCACCAGACCAGGTTGCCCAGAGCCCCATCCAGCCTGGCCTTGGACACTGCCAGGGATGGGGCATCCACAGCTCCTCTGGGCAACCTGTTCCAGGTTCCACCCTCACAGTAAAGAACTTTTCCCTAATATCTAATCTACCCTCCTTCAGTTTAAAGCCATTCCCCCTGTCCTAGCACTGCCTGCCCCTGTAAAAAGTCCCTCTCCAGCTTTCCTGCAGGCCCCCTCTGGGTACTGGAAGGCTGCTCTAAGGTGTCCCTGAAGCCTTCTCTTCTCCAGGCTCCACAGCCCCGACTTTCTTAGCCTGTGAGGTGCTCCAGCCCTCTGATCATCTTCATGGTCCTCCTCTGGACTCGCTCCTACAGGTCCATGTCTTTCTTACATTGGGGGCCCCAATCAGACTATTTATTTCCTATATTTATTTTAATATTTCTTTCATCACACTATCTACAAATGAACCACTTTTCTTTCTTTCCCCTTCTACATGCTTTCAGTATCTTTTCTTCTATATCTGCTCACCAAACATTATCTCCCCAGTATTGAACGCTTTTAACCTGTTATGCCCTGTACGTGTTCAGACACTCGGCTCCTCCAGTTTGCACAGAACTTTTTCACAACTTGTTTCTACTCGCCTACTTGAGGAATTTTATGCAGTTACTTTGTATTTTTGTTCAAATCTCAAACATTGGTTTCTGCTCTCCCCTCCGCTCTCTCAGTCCACTTTATCCTTGTGAAAGGCCTCTGCTGAGCTTTTTTCCAGGGCTCCACATTCTCTCCCCTTTGAGTATTTCAGTTCTTATTGTTATCTCCCGCTAACTAGCTTCACTATCAAAGCCCTGCTGCAGCTCTGCTTGCTTCCAGGTTGTATTGGGAGCCTTGCAGAAGACATTGTATTTGAGGAGTTTAGTGATCTCAAGGCAAGCCCTGCCTGCCCTGCTGCACCTCCCGCTTCAGGCTTGAGAAGCCAATACTTCTATATCATAACCCCATGTACGCAGCCCTGTAAGAGTACATCACATCCTGGAATGCCCTGTTCCCAGTGGTGCTGCGCTCTGGTGAACATCATGAAAGAGAGGAAAGGACACTCCTACCTGTCAGGAGGAAATAGATGGGTTTGCTCCTGATGCAAGACAAAAGGCGGAAGGGGACTGAACCTCCCCAGGGATGGGATCTGCTGTGGGAATCCATCCAGGGTCTGCCTGGTGCTGCACAAAAGCAGGGTTCCCAGCACCTAACAGGGCACGAGATTTACTCCCTATTATATTCCTCTTTTTAGTCTACCTTATTAAAATGGCAATGCTATTACGCTGCTGCTGCTGGGCCTTTCTTACTGAGATCCCGAAGAGCTCCATGCCTTCACCGTGCAGATCTCAGGTCACCTATATATCAAGATTCGTGAACAAATTTTGATTAAAGAGCAAATGTTTTAAAGCAAAACCTACCCTAGGTCCAAGCACCTTCAAAGCGTCCACCCTTCTACGTGCCACTTTTCTGTTCGATTTTAGCCCTGACTCCCAACTTAGCTCTTCAACAACCAGCTGACAGCACTAACACAGTGCCCTGCATTTGCAAGACACTGGAGTGGCACTCAAGTATTAATACAGCGGATGACCCTGAACTGCCCCTGCATGCCCTCACATTGTCGTTCTCAATCCCTGCAAGTACAGGCCACCAAATCTTTCATCAGGTTGGTAGAACAAGTATAGGACCGGAACAGCCGTTGACTCCTCTCGGTCTTTTGAAACTACCATGAGTTCAGAAGTTTTCCCTCCTTAGAAAAGCTGCCCACTTTTTTAGTAACACTACCCAACAGCTAGGTACTCTTTAAATAACTATCAATCTTGATTTACAATATAAAAACAAGAACAATGATCAGATTACTGTCTATCTAGATCCATAGTCTGACAGTAGACAGGAACATATCGATAAAATGCAAAAAAACCCCAACCCAGCTACAGTTTGTTGACAGGCATCAACTTTCTAGTTAACTACCTTCACCATAAATACAAACTCATATTACAGGTTAACTCAAGCACTCCATGCACAACCTGCATAAACCTCATAATCCTCACTCTCTCAGGACTCATACTATGAAAGCCCAAAAAGAAATTAAGAAATTAATACCCAGAGAAGGGGATGATGTGACATCATCCCTACTTGGAGACTAAGGAAAGCACCATAATGGCACTATATAAGTTGATTCAGAGCTAACACTTCTGACACAGACAGTTTCAAAAATGAAAGTCATCAAAAAAAATGTACAAATACATTTGGAAATCCCATGCTATGTTTATTCTGTCCTTTCACCGCTATAAGGTAGAAGCCACTGTCAAAGACAGGACATGAGGCTGGACTGTTTTTTCCTATCACAAAGTACAGATATTTCAAGGTTTCTAGTCTGTATTGGTAAACCTTGAATCTAGCTGGCTGCCCAATCTTACCAATCAACTGCCTGTTTATTTACGTAATCCTCAAGACACCTAGAACTACTTCTGTGTCTGCCCAAGCCCAAGTAGGACCCAGGAAACAAGGATATCTCTGGCCCCTGAGGAGCCCCACCAGTATGAGTGTTCCCACAGGTGAAACACCGGCGGAACAGCACTGCTCATGAAATGTAAGCTTGACTGCAAGAACCCTGTACCCGGGGAACATTTGGGCCGTGGAATTACAAACAAGAGGCCACTTCTTGCATTCACCCCAAACTGTGAAAAGCAGCCAGCTAACCTAGGTTAAGTTCTCTCGTGGAAACAGTTTGCACCTGGAAACGCCCCATGGCACTTGGCCAGCCTGCCTCCCTTAGTGACAATCTCTCCTGGCAAGTAAGAAATCACTTTTCCATCTCTCCACTCAGTAAAATCCCCACTGAGTTCCCACAACCCAAACCAGCAGCACTTCACTACCTTACTGGAAAAGGCCACACTGGATAACAACTCGTGCACCAAAAGAGCCATCTGGTGCTTGTGGAGTTGTCTTCTGAGGATGACCACGGCAAAGGGAGAGAGGCACAGAAGAGAAAAAGAACAGCTCTGATTCGAGCATGCTGTGCAACCAGCTCTTGCAGTGGAGCTGCAGCAAGGATCTGGAGGGGAAGAGCAGTGCATGCTGGCGACTGGGTTCCTCAGGGCTGCAAAGCAATGGAGAGCAGAGGGCACAGGCAGCAAACGAGCACCTTGTCCACAAGCTGTGTTACTTAACTGGGAGTGACAAAGGCAGCTGGAGTAAGGCTGTGCCTGCGAGAGTAGAGGCACAAAGTCCTGTCTCTTCTCCCAGCACTGGGGTGAGAGAAGGAATGACCACGCAGACGTGAGTCTTGGCAATAAACCTCCTCATTAGCAATTCCCAATATACAAAGTCTCAGGAAGCTCAACACCACACCAGGCAACAAGGATACCTACAAGTTAGGCAAGCATCCTTTGCAGTTCTAGTCGAAGTGGCTCTTCCAAAGCTTTGCTGATGGCAGCAGCAGAGCCAGAATCTGTGATGGGTAACTCACCGCAGAGCAGTGCGCAGGCCTCCCAGCCGCCCCCTGCCCGCCCGCTCTGGCCCCAGGCCTAGCGCGGTGCCTCGGCCCGCCCAGCAGCCCGCTCCCGGAGCAGCGTCCTCCCCGCTCGGCCTCGGCCTCCCCGGGGGAGGAGGGCGCCGGTAGCTGCCCCGCGAACGGCGGGAGCCCCCCGTGCGGCCCCCCCCGGCCCGTCCTCACGGCGGGGAGCGGCGGCGGGCCCCGCGGGGGCGGGCAGGGGGCGGCTGGGAGGCCCCGGCCGGGCAACGGCCCTTCCCGCCCCACTCCCCGCCTCGAGGGCCGGGCTGCTCGCGCGCGGGAGTGCCGCGTGCCTAACGGCCGTTCCCGCCCTGCGGCAGGCGCGAGCCGTTTGTAGGCCTTGGGTCCCGGTGAATCGCTTCGCGGGGGTTAACCAGTCGTTACCGGCTCCCGTCAGGTGGCGATGGCTGCCTGGTTACATCACGGGCACGGGGGTGGGCTCTGCCCGGTACACGGCGCGCCTGGCGCAGGGCCGAGGCGGCAGCAAGACTTTTATTGATTGATTTAAAGCTCGATGCTTTGACGTGTGTACTGAACAAAGCTCTGCGAGCGGCTGTGCGACAGCAGACTGAAGCAACTATGCACACGTGGTAGTTAGCGGGGTCGGGGCTTGTGGGCAACTATAACTGCTTCATATTCCAGCTTTATAGGCCTTGTCATTAAAACTTGGATTTTAAATTAGACTGTGGATTTTCTAAAACATCTCCCCTTCTTCCCACACTATCCAATTAGGATGTACTTCCAAACTCCCTTTCAGATGTTTTTCCTGGGAATCCCAGTGCAGTCTCAGCAGAAAAGGCTTCTGATGACCCTGATGGGAGCACCAAGAAAAGTGGGTGTAACCCCACGCCAGACGATGGTGCTGTTCCTGCCGGAGACACTGGGAAGGCCCCTCCACCTCGCTCCCTCAGGAACAGGCAACGGGCAGTGGTTTGGGGTTAGGTACATGATGAGACACTCCAATAAAACAGCACGTTATCTCAAGTATTTTGACTGCAAGGTCCAAAACTTTACAATAAATTAGATAAGGGGATGTACAGTATGCTCCTTATGGTGTAAAATGTGTAAAATACACATCTGCAGAACTTTACACTCAGAATGCTTAGGGTATATGCACAAATACAATACCAACCCCCAAAAATAGGAACTTCTTGATGCTGAAGTCTGTGCGGAATACAGTAAACATCATAAATTATAGGACCAGCCTGGCAAATAACATACAACTTCATATTGGCACAAATTAACAAAAAAAAAAAAAAAAAAAAAAAAAAAGGATGCTTGGCAGGGATACCAGGCTCTTACAAACTGTGTTTTCATGCCATCAACTGATCATGTTGGACAATACTGAAAAAAGTAGGGCACAGCTCCACGTGTCACCATCATGCTGCTGAAGGGCAACGGGCAAAATATTGCATTAATTGGGAGCAGAAAGTTTGCCTGACGCTTAAAATAATGTGAAAGAGGCTGCTGTTGAGTTAAGCTTTCCCATTCACAGCCTGAATGTCTTGTCATTCATTAGGGAGAACTATTTTGAACAAACCCAGATGCAGTTGGCAACAATATACAGATACAAAATTTCTGAGGTGGGTCTCAGAGATGTTTAGGAATTCACGAACTGAAAAAGCTTACTCTTGCTCACCAAAATCACCTGCAGTTTCTTCTGATGAGGACTTTTTTCTGGTTTATGCAATTGTCTTGCTATTTTTTTGTTGTATTCTTCTCTGTTTTCTATTCTCTCATGCATTTTTTGTGTTACACCTATTAAAACTTCCTCTTTTGTCAGAGCACATGTTTCAGACTTTAAGACATTATATTTGCAACATCAGGTAAGCCTTTAAGTGCAGCTAGCGCCCGTACACAGAGAGCTGTACTAGAGCTTCAAGTCCGGTCTGAAAGCTGTCACACAGAAGTCACGGCAAAGAGATGAGACAAGTTCTGGTTCCACACCAAAGCATGAGGTCATTGCTGCTCCAGGCAGCTCCCCATAGCATTGTTTACAACCCATGGACAAACATACGCCCTTCGTACAGCCACAGTTCCACGGGCAACCTGGATTCACAGTCACCTTGGCTTTTGAATGAAGCAATCTTTACGGACACACATACATCTGCTTCAAACAAGTGACGGTTTCTCTTAATAGCTCAGAATGCCTCTTAAAGACGTTAAACTACAACCATCTTTTACACACCTCACCTTTTTAAAGTAAAAACACTGGCAGATACTTTTTGACACCAACTTAAGATTTTGGAAATACAGATATGTATATATATGCACATGTATGTATATGCATTTTCCATTTGTAATTTAGGAATTCCCACCTGTGAAGCACCTTTCTGCATTTTGAATGAAAGCAGCATGGGGTTTTTTTCTGGTACTGGTACTGTGTAACTAGAAAAAATAATTTATTGAGCCCAACCTGTAGTTCTCAGTCCCCTTTAATGCTAATAAAATTGTATTTGGCAGTTCTCAGACATCCAGTGACAGCAGAATTACATTTTAATGTTCTTCATATTTTACAGAAATCAGAACGCTCTGGATTACTGTCTTTTACACTATTATATAAAACTAATTTCACCTGAAATCAAAATGACAATCAACAATAACAACGTATCTCTGCTGAAAAGTAGCTCATTTGCTAAAGCTGCTGGAGGGATGAGTTGGCTGAAGGGGAAGCAGCAGCCGAGAAGGAATTTATTAATGGAAGGAAGAGTGAAAAACAGAATGAAGCTCAGGATGGTCTTACAGAACATTCGTAGAAAAAGTACATAAAAGTAAGAAAAAACCAGATCTCATACAGCTTCTTCATTTAAATGTTGCTGCTGAATGTACAGCATGTAGGACAAACTGGTGCTTGACTTAATTATAGAAAACTAATAGCGGCTGTACTTTAGCAGGGTTTACAAGTAATGACTTCCTGACTTGCATTATCTCTGTATTATATCACCATACACAACTTAGCTTAATATATTTTCCAGCAGATAAAGCACATCAAGTCAAGGAATCCCAAAGCTTTTATTTTAATTTACCACAAACATATTAAAAGTAAGCCACCATTCGTTATTCTTGTCAGTTCTTTATTGGTTTTCATCCTAAAGACTAGCACATTTACAGCATACATGGATTGGATGAACTAGAATATATAAAAGAGTAGCCATATGTTTATGATATATTAATACTGCCCAAAACCAAATAAATAAAAATATTTCAATGCACAAAGCTTGGCAGATACAGTCGTGTTGGGACAAAACAGTGTTGTATTATACAATAATTTTACATGTATAAACGAAACAAAAGGCAACTGTGCTGTAGGTACTTTCACAGAACATACACAGAACATACTTGGCAACAGTTTTCTTTTTTTACCTTTGTATGTTTTATAATTTAAAAAATGTACTCAAAAAAGAACATTAGACAGAACTTCATTTTACAGTAATCCTTAAATTTGCCTCTCCTGTGCAACAGAAAAGCTTACTTCACCCTTGTGAAGCATCCTATGTGGATTTCAAGTTTCACAGTTTTTCTTTTTTGATGAACTGCTCGAGATCTTCCTGTTCATTACGCCCTTTAAGCAAGCCCATCGGTGTACATGTACTGACAATGGCGTATATATAAAATGTTAGCTGGACAACAATGTTTCACATGTAAGCATACTGAAATCGGAATATTTTAAACAAAGTAATGCAGTACTTGAGACTGGTAGTCCACCACTTTAAAAAGGTGAGCAAAAAACATGCACATACATACAAAATTCAGCAACCTTTTCTGAATACATTGGTATACAAAATAAAGAAAGGATCGCTAAGCTCTAGAGTAGATCAAATGATTGTTGGCCACAGTCTACGAAAGTGGCACTGCTAATTGTTACAATAGACCTCTTGTTATTTTCTTTTGAAGCTGAACATTGGAAGATTTTTAGTGTAACAACACAGGACTTAAAATATAATTAACTATGTTTGAAATATACAAAATAAAATTATCAACTCATAAAAACTAAGGGATATAAAGAGTATAGTTTATAAAAAAATAAAATATAGCATTTAATAATGGGCCAGGGACTGAAGGTTGAGCAGAACTAATGAAGTAACATGTCTAAAGAGATCCCGTTGAAAATTTTTTCACCATATATTTGTTTACTTATTAGCAAAAAATAAAACAAAAGCAACACTTATTAATTGACAAACAGGGTTTGTGAAATTTCCAAGGGACTGTTCTACGGTAGATGATCTGTTCAGACCTGGGATAGGTACTAAAACACACTGATTTTGCACAGAATTCAGTGTTTTGTTATCCTAGAGAAACTGAAAGAACGTTGACAACCCAGTTCAGCAGAACTCTCTGACTTGGCTTTGTGACATGCTGCTCAGTGTTAAACTGCAAAAAGCAAAATGCAAAAACTGCTAGACCTGTAACCCCCAAACCTACATGGGAGCAGAATGAACATGACTGATTGATAGAGCAGTGACAGCACAGACAAACATCAGTGAGAGGGAGAAAGAAATCAGAAACCAGCCATATACTTACCTGGCTGTTGCTACTCTCACAAGAATAAATGGGCAGATTTTTCTATTCTAAAAATTACATCCTTAGAAACCAAGAAGGAAAAGGCATAGCGTGCTAAACGAAGCTAGCTAGAGATGCCTTAATCCTGTTAAAATTTGGAAATGAATGCTTAGCTGCTTTTTAAAAAGTTATCTCAGCTTCAAAGGCGTTCTTTGGGAGATTATTTCTGAGATCTGTTGAACATTTTTTATCAAATGCTATCAAACTGATTGCCTTAGTCATAAGCTAGAACGCATCTGTGGTTCTCATGCAGTAGCACATGAGCAGTTCCTTTCTACCAACACAGGGCATCGCTGCTTTCCTCTGAAATACCCTGAAAACAGTCATACTCCCGCCCTGCCCCCCCCCCCCCCCCCCCCCAGGTTCTGAACATCTGTCCAGGTAAAATGCAAAGGTAAACAAAAACTAGTTTTGATTTTGGAGGAGCACAGACATGCTGGGCACTTTGAACATTTTTGTATTGACGTATAAAATAAAAAAAAATGTTAAACATGAATCAAAAAAACCTTAACTTCCCCCAGATACTAATGCTTACAATCCAGAAGTGATATAAAAAGCCATGGGTAAAAATGTGTTCATTAATATACAATACCATGGAACATAAGGGACATGTCACGTGCAACATCAGCAACTTGCTTATTGCACTTGCCTTATAGTGGGGAAGGGCAGGGGGAACTGTTGCTGGCATTAATTATTAAGCATCATTATGTTTCTGAAACACATTTTAAAATGAGTTAAGATGTGTGCCCAAGTCCTTATCTGCCAAAGACGACAGGCGTTTTGTTTGATTTGAACAGAACTAGAAACTAGATCTTCACACGCCTGGCCTTTTATGTACTGTTAATTTCATATATGAAGATGGCATCCTATACACAGTAACACGATTTATACTCCTGGCTTTTATTGTGCTGATTTTTGTTTTTAAAGTTAAACTTCTGTTTCTTGATTGTAACAATGCATTCTACAGTTATTAGACTATCTAGGATCCAATCCCTTTTTATTTAAAACTTCTAGAGTTTTACTCTCGTTTTTAAAAAGTTTATGAAAAGCTCAATCTCAAGTCAACTCAGTATAAAAAGATGTTATGTGAAACAGCTGCCTCAATGCCGTTCCTAGAGTTCTTGCCCATCCAGGAGGTACCTAGCTATTTGCATATAGGTAATTATTAAGTAGCACAATATCTGGTCACCTTACATACAGTGAAGGCTATTTAAATGGGCAGAGAGTCATCACACTATTCTCAAGCTAAGGTGTCAATAATTGTTACTATAGATTCCAATTCTGTAAGTAACATGCTCTGTATAACCTAGCGGAACGTAGAAAAAGGTTATTTATCTCTTCTGGATGACGAAATCATATTATTCTAGAGTGTATCCACATGTTTTAATGGAACAGCAATTAAAGGACATAGTAAGCTTATGTTTCAACTTTTCCATAAGTTCCTTCTGGAGGCCTGTAATACTTTGGGAAAGCCTTCAGTTGCAGGGAATTAAATGCATACTTGCGACATCCAACATTCTTCATTGTATTTTCTCGCCGACAACCCTCACTGGGGAAAAAAAACAAGCACAAAAAAATGACAGCAGTAAAAAGGAAAAAAAAAAAAAAAGACTTAAACTAAGATGAAATGAACTGGTTATTTTATAGCATTAAAAAAAAGTTGGTTAAATTTAATGAGCGTTTAATTAATTTGCCACTGCAAATATTAAAAATGATGACTCATCATACAATGCCAGTAAGAAGCACACAGAATGGACACATGCTATGTCTGATTGCTAGTTTTGCATTTCTAAAAAGCAGCAGCGGATCTACTGAAAAGTTCTTTCACGACGGTTTCATGTATTTCAGGGTACACTGTTGTGGAGTTCACATGCCGCTTCATTGCACAAGGGATCCCAAGAAATTGCTTAAAAGCAGTTCTGCTAATTTATCAATATATTAAGCTGAAAAAGAAAAACTGCTGATCTCTCAATAAGAGCTTTAAAGTAATTTTTTTGTTCCCTGTATGTCAGTATTATCAGTACTTACTTAGAGATTAGAGCTGATACAAAAATAATCACTTTCCAGTTATCTCTGCATGCATAAATTGACTCGAAAACCAACATAGTCTAAAAAAAAGTCTTAATCATGAAATAGCAGCTTTGTGTGGGTGCAGAAAAGACTGGCTGTGTTGACAGTCATCACCTCAATGAAACAAAGCTGTGCAGAACGTAATTTTTACCCCATGTTTTGGTGCACCTGCCCCACATTACAAAGAGGTTCTGTGCTAATAAAAAACTACTCCAGTTATAAGGCTTCTTTACACTTGTAAATCTACTTCGGAGTTCCTTTGATTATATCCAAAAACATACATACAAAGAGGAAGCACTATCTGTTAAATATCTATCATAAATCAACTTAGGCTTTTCTTTCCCTGACAGAGAACTGAAACCTGAACAATGAATACCAGAACTTCATGGCAGACCGTACAGTACACCATCTTATGGTGGAAATGTCATGTTATTCCTGTTTTGGAGATGGCCACGGCATCTGCCAGGTAAACTGTGGTCATCTGATTCAAAAGGAGGGTTTGGATTCTGGTTCAGTTTGAGAGCTCTCTTGTTTTTACTGACCTCACCGTTCTTCTAATTTTAAGTTAATTAAACTGACTGTAACTGTGTTCTGTATGTATCACCTTGTTTGACTTCATAAAATATTGTAACTTTTTGCTTTTAGAAACAGCTTAGGTAAGTTTGAAATTCCTCTCTGGAGCAGATTCTGTGCCTGCCTTTTATAGAATGGGTCATACGTGATGACACTATTTTTATGGCATTGTTTCGTGTTTTACAGAACCCCTGCTGAAAGCTGTTGCAGTCAGATAGATTCATCAAAAATTTGCACGAATTATACTTCACAGCACTAATAAAAACAGTTTAACTAACAAATATTGGGATTGCCAGATAAGCATTTTTACTCCAAAGTGAGTAATTATTTTCATAATTTATTCCACTGCATCTGCTTATTGGACACGTCCCTCTGTGACTCAGGTGGGCCACAGAGATGGTGACAAAGGTGCATTTCACACACCATTTCATGTGCCATGTTTCTTCTGCTGGAGGCAATAAGCAGCGTGCACTACAGCATTCTAAATCCCAATGCCTGAACGAAGCACAGACCAAGATAAAAAAGAAAATAAATAAAAACTTGTCCCCCAACAAATTTTAAGAAAAAAGAAAAATTACGTTGTTTTCAAAAAGCCTTGGCTTTCAGTCTAGCTGAAAAGGGTGGTCTTACTGCAAAACCCTAGTGATAGTAATGAGCAAAGCCTTCATACTTTATGTAAACAGATTAATAACCTCAGGGAGTTCAGCACAGATATGGCTAGTAAAGTTACTTTCCTATCTTGTTAGACTGAACCCAGGACACTCATCACATTGCAAGAACAAGGCTACAGTCCAACCTGACGTTCGTTTGCTTTGTAAAAGGGTACATTTTGGCACCCACAGCAAATGAACCAGTGTTAATCAGAAAGAAGGGATGATTTGGACGGAGACACAGTGGTACTAGAAATCAGCACAGGACATGGATATGCTCAATACCATCATACCATGATTTTAAATCTCATCAGCAGTAACGATTTACCTAAATATATTGCAACTAAAAAAAACATGCTTAAACATATATATTATACACACACATATATATATGTATGTTTTTTTTGTCTTTCTTTTAAAAACAAAATTGGAAGAATAGCGAGGAAAAATACCAGGAGATAGTGTACTGTACAGTCTGATTTCACGAAGACACAAATATAACCACATACTTTTTTTTTTTTCAGTTAGAATATCCACCAAATCTAGGATTATATTAGGATTTTTATTCTAACTGTGTTTTTTTCTTTTTTTAAGCTTACCTCTCTCAGCAGCTTTCAAATTCTATTAACATTGATAATAAAAGCTATAGCTACCTATGGTTTTTGAGCGAGTTAGTAGAAAATAGAAATCACAGTACTAAAAGAGTTCTCAGAAGTCTAATTTTCTGTCATCTCAGGCACCAAGCAAAGTAAATCCCTTCATGAATTAGCAAATTACATTAAATGAGGTTAGGTTTTCTTGATCAGCTATTGCTATTGACAAACTCTGCCAGACCACTGCATCAACAAAACCTTTCAGTTTAAATAGGCCTCTCCAGTTTGATGTTATAAGTGATGAGCAAATTTCATCTGCAATTATTCTGCATTACTATACTAGGTAAGCTGCTTTAGTCTCACCACTTAAATAAATGTTAACTTACCGTCATTCACTTATCTCTAAGTCACTATCAGCATCATAATTTATTAAAGCTGTTCAACACTTAAAAATGGAAATAACAGTAATATTTAGTCTAGTGTAATTAAAACAAAGCCCAATGGAAAACCTCAAACCCACCTACTAAAGGAGCTAACTGATACCTGCCTCTTTTTGCCAGAAATATTAAAGGCCAGCATCTTTAACTTCTAGGATGATAATGACCCTGTTTCAGAATAAGTTCTGTAACAGAGCACCTGAAACATATCATTAGCAGGCTAACACCGATTACATCCTCTTCCTAACCACAAGTCATTTTCTTTGTGTCTTTAATACATTACAAAATGCAGATCTACAAATAGAATGAAATAATTCTGCATGCAGCAAACTGCAAGTTGTTTTCTGACTGGGTACACTAGTCTGTTAGAACATACTTAACCATGAGAAAGGAACACGACAAAGTTCTACAAACTGTTCAGTAATTTGGATATTATGCTTTGAAATGAAGGTAGAAATTAGTTTTTTTCTTTAAATAAATTTCTTACAATTTCTTATAAACCCCACCCGCATTTTTGTTTTTCCCTTCATACCTTGTAAAAATGAAAGGCAAGATTAGCATATACCTTAAATATACAAAAAGATACAAATTCTTTTCAGACAAGAGTTCCTTTCTCTGGAATACATGAAACAAGTAACACAAAACTATATTTGGTAAGAGATCTTCAGGCCGGCTAAAGTAACGAGGTAACAGGCCAATGTCAGACTATGTTACAAGCACTGAAAGCAGAACAATAAAGTTTCAATACAATTCTTTTTGATAAAATAATTTGATGTATATTTACAGTTTAGTACAATAGAAACGTAAAATTGTAAGGCATAATAATAATTCTTGGCAGACAATGCTATGACACATTCCTTTGTCCAGCAGGTACCAAGTGGCAATACACATTCAAGCACTTTTATTTATTTATTTATTTTAACTTTATCTTCACTTGCAACGTAATCTGGCCACCAGGTATGCTATGCTCAGAAACAGCCACACAATCAGTAAATTGGGGCTGAGAGCTAGTAAAGGAATAGAGTAGAGGAGGCTGGGATCTAGTCTGAAATCTCGGATGGGCACCAAGCCACTCAAGTTCTTCTGGGTGACTACCTCCCGTGTTCCAATGCTGTGAAAAGGAAGAAGGTTGGGAGGTGGGAAAATAAAACAGAAAGGAAGATGGACATGCAAATGAATGTATAAAAAGAGATGGCAACACAAGGTGGTCAAGAAAATGAAAAAACATGGAAGAAAGCACAACAAAACCAGAAGATGAAGTAAAGAAAGAGTGGAAAAACATCTCAAAAATATGTATCAGCACAATTACAGAAATAAGGAGAGGGAAAGAGAATAAAAGAGAAAAATAAGAAAGAAGTACTGTAGTCTACTGAAAATAAACACATGTAGGTTGAACACAAATGGTTTTCCATGTTCATTCTCTCAGATTACCAAGCAATAATATCCCATGCTGCTCTGCCATGCTTCCGCATGCTGCAAAGAAGTGGACCTCTGAAAAGCAAGCTGAACATGAATAACCATTGTAGTATTTGACCCTTTCAAACATCCTTCCATGTAGGCTGCAGTGAAATAATTTAACCTCTTAGCTACCTTCTTAATATCTAAACAAAAAATCCCACGCCACCCACCTATTTTTCTGCTTCAACATGAATTCCAGTGTGTATCAATACGCTTTCCAAAACGCATGTTTCTGAAGTGCCCCAATAGATGCGTGTGAAGGCAAGGCACGCTGCACCACCACACATCTCATTACGCCCCTGCTTCCTTCATGGCTTTGAGCACAGAAGGCCTGCGGTGGGCAACTCTCGGGTAATCCAAGGCTTTGTAGTGTGGTGTTTCGTTTTGGATCGCTCTTACACCCTGTGCAGGTCAACTCTTTAGTTTACAAAGCAACAACTAAATGCAAGCTGTGAGCCTGATCCTGTCAGAACACATGCACTCACTCCACCCACACAAGGTGACACGTAACCTTGCTGATCGTGTAGCAAGGGCAGGTAACCAACCGACAATGTCTTGGAAGACATCAGAGATACTCTAGAGGTGGTGAAAGAGAAAAACATCCTTCAGATGCTGGCAACACTTCAAGTGAAATGAAATTAGGTGGGCAGGGAACTAAACCAACTGTATTTCTGATCTGGATCAACACATCCAAATTGGTGATCAAAAGACACTTTCACCCCTGGTGCGTACACTGGATAAGGGTAGATTGAATCGCTGATGCCTATAAAACCCAATTAGCTTTGTAGCGGCGGGGAGGGGTGTGTGTGCATGTGTGATCAGGAGAATCAGCAAGCGGAAAACTAATGTTGACTGGCAAGTGGTGGATAAAAGCTCAACAGAATAGTCTGGAGGAAGAAAAGTGTTTTCAGATATAGATAAGGGAGTAAAACAATGGGAGAGGGAAAGAAGGAAGAAAGGCTCAAAATGACAAGATGACGTTATGAACATCACATGCCATGTCTGTACCATTAAAAATTAGGATCAAGCTACTCGATTTTACACAAAGACATATGCACAGACACATACAGTGGGAATGGAGGCAAGAGCTGGAAAGCGCTCTCCTTGTCACTGTTGGCCCACTCAGATGCTTCCACCCACGGGGTGAAAAGTCACCTTTTGGAAATACCAAATGTACCAAATGGTACAGTGCCTTAAATTAAAACGTTCATCAGCAGACTACCTCCAGGAGAGGACCAGGGTAAAGAGACAAAGCAAACTCCTTGTTAATCCAGCTCACGTATGGGAATCATCTCTGTGAGGAGCAGCGGGGGCTGCCCCGTGCTGGACATGGCTGATTCCAGCCAGCTCAGGTGGACCCACCACAGGCACAGCTGTGCCCCCCAGATGCAGTGCCTTGGGGAAAGCGTGCATAAGAAAAGGCAAAACACCGCATGGCAGCAAGGAGTGATGGGAAAAGGTGTGAGAAACAGCCCTGTGAGCACCAAAGTCAGGGAAGGAGGGGAGGAGGTGCCCCAGGTGCTAGAGCAGGGATTCCCTTGCAGCCGTGGAGATGACTAATGTAGAGCAGATATCCACACTGCAGCTTGTGGAGGACCCTATGGTGAAGCAGGTGAATACTTCTTGGAGGAAACTGGAGCCCACGGAGAGCCTATGCAGCAGGTTTATCCTAAAGGACTGCAGCCCATGGGAAGGACCCATGCTGGAGCGGAGGAAGAGTGCAAGGAGGAAGGAGCAGCAGAGAGGAGCCGTTACGGACTGACCGCAAACCCCTGTTCCCCATCCCCTGTGTGCTGCTCTGTGTGGGGAGGTGGCAGAGTTGGGAATGAAGGAGTGAAGTACTTGGGCCTGAGACACAAGGGGTTGTGGAGGGAAGGTGTTTTAATTTTTGTCTTTGCTCTTACCATCCAAATCTATTGGTGGTAAAGTCTTAAGTCAAGACTATTTTGCCTGTAACACTAACTCCCTGTCTTTATCTCAACCCACGAGCTTTTTCATCATATTTTCTCCCCTTGTCCTGTTAAGGAGTGGGGGAGAGCAGCTGGGTGGGCATCTGGCAGGTGGCCAAGGTCAACTCACCACAATTTTTTTCTTAAAGCAGGTCAACCAGTGAAGAAATCCAACCAAGCTTTTTATCATGGTCGTTTTATTGCAGTGGGTGGTCACATCCAAACATGACTGTCAGGGCTTTATTATGTAGTCTTTTTAGCCAGCACCATGGCAGCTAGAAGAGATCATTTCCCTCGCCCTGTTTCCAGCTGGTTTTCAACAGCTCTTCTCTGTTGGCTGAACTGCTTGTGTCACAACTTCTGAATCGGTCTAACAAAAATGAGCTGGGCTACCTGAAAGGTGCAGAAGATTTTGCTGCTCAGGCTGATTTTGACTGTAACTGGATTAGAGCATATTCACACAGACAGCTCCACTGGTGGTATCTGGTAAGACAGCAATCTGGCAGGGGGAGGGAGGGCAAGGAGTCACAGGTCTAGTGGGGAGACTTGGCACTGCTGCAGATGGAAGAGGCTATGTGATCCAGTTGGACTTTGACTCTTGAGCTGCCTTTACTGGCCAGGTACTCATTTCTGCTGTAACTTGGACTTCCAGACAGACCATCATGATTTTACTATTTGTAGGCTGTGAATTACTATATATTTGATTTGGGACTGGAAAAGCTGTGACTTATTTACAGAAAAGTGATTTTACTCTAATAGGGAATTTGTTTCTAAGGTGAAAGCCACAAACTTCTATCTGTGAATTTCTACAAGAACCTACAATGACCACTAAATGTTCTCTCCTTGATGTCCATGCTCACTGAACATAATTGTCACGGATACATAATCATCACAAGACTAGGAAGGAAAGGAAGTCCCTGAGGATAAGTGAGTGGGAACTAACACCTCTGGAGACCAACATCACATGAAAGAAGAAGGTGCTTTCTTAATTTTTCAAGAACAGTGTAAGCAATAATACTTTTCTTCTCCGGAAATTTTCCAGTACAGATTAAATACTTTGAGTCTGACAACTTAATACTTCTTCCCATCCTTCCTGCTGCCCCAACTGAACCAAGCCTTCCTCTTCCAGAACAGTTACACAAATAAAAGAACCAGGTTAAAAGAAAAAGCAAGTTTTCTGAATGCCCTGGAAGTAATTTGTTACTCTTTCACTTCCTCTGTCTGTCCATCTATGTCAGGTCATCCTGTCCAGGCTGAAATGGGTTTGGGTGGAGTTGGACTCACACATACCTGCTCCGTAATCCTCTCTCTCTCTTGTTAAGCTTTGTTAATTCTGTGCCATTGCTCCTGAGCAGAATTGGCAAATAGTTTTAAAAACACAAAGAGCAATGAGATGGGAAGAAGAAAGATTGATGGGCTTGAAGAATGGTCTAATCTTAGTATTCCTTCAGGACTAGTCAGTATTTGTTCTGCACAGCCTCTCTTAGTCAAAGACTTAACAGAAGAGAAAGTCACATCTTTCACTGTCGCAGCAAGTCCCTGATGTTGCTAGAACACACGACCTAAAGGTTTTGATTAAATTGGCCCTCTTTCAATATCACTGTGTAGGTCAACATAAAGCATTGTGTTTCTTGGGTCAATATTTTATCTGATCTTGTGTTATATTAAATTGACAGTCTGAAGGTGCAAAACAATGTTGTTATTAACCTCTGTCTCTACTGTGTTCACAACTGCATTAAAAAACCACAACAGATTTAAAGAAATTAACAAGATACCTTGTATTGTTCAGTGTTTATTCCCACTAAATAAACAACTGTGCAACAAAGTCTTTTTTTCTTTCAGATGTCCAAGTTGACAAGATGCATAATTTAATTAAAGGTATCTGACAGCCACTTAGCTCCACTTCATGTTAGTAACTTCTCCCTCACAAAGCTGTTTCAAGTTTTGTTTCTAATATCAAGGTTTAATTAGTCTCTGAATGTAGTTTTCATGTACTGTACTAACTCTGTAACAATGCTGCAAGAAGTGCTGCAAAAAAGGGAAAATTAAAAATGTCCAGTGACATCCAATTAGATGTAGATATAAAACCCAAATTGTTAGTGTAAGAGGCTGTAAGTGTTATTATGAGAGGCATTTTCGTCTAGGTAACTGAAGAGTAAGAAAGGGTCAAACAGCAAAAACATACAGAAAGGATAAGAGAATTGAACACTCTAGAGAATTTGGTGAGAAGACACACAGTACAGTACATTCAGTAAGAGTGAATGTTGAAAAACAGGACTGAACAGCATTGTTGAACTACATTGATAAAGACTAAAGCTAGATTTCTTATCCTTTCTTTTGGTATGTGACTTACGGAGTTTTCCAGCAGTGCTTGAAACAAGGCATTGAACAACAGTAAACAGATTTTCTTTTTTTTTTTCCTTTTTTTTTAGTACAGTATTTAATTCTGCAAACATCTCTGCTGCTTCAGAATACAGAACATCATTATACTGATATGACAACAGCACACTGACACGTGATGAAATTTGGTTGCTGTATTGTGAAACACTCATACTGACATTTCACCCAGTGAGCAGTGTTTCACTGCTAAAGAATACATGTGGCAAACCAGTGCAAACTGCAGGTGTCTGTGTTTCCAGGATCAAAACATAGGTCATCCCTGTGAAATCTGCCTGATCTAGAACTAAAAAGCCCAGTGACGTGACAGTTCAGGTAACCTCATTATTAAACAGCTTTCAAAGAAGCACCAGTTTCCTCTTCGGTAAGCTCAGCGTTAATCAAAACCCACGTTTCCACGTGCTTCTCTGAAAACTCCAGGTTCACTACTGAAACCTAAAGCCTGATCTGTTGCAAATCTGGTAACAACCAGCTTCAGCATACAACTCGCTAATACACGCAAGGGACGGATGAAATCTACCAGTCAGTTTTGTGGTTTTCTGACTTTATTTTACTTTTTACTTCTTTTTGATAGAAACAGAGACCACTGCTCCTCCTCAGTTTGCATGGTTCCTCATTTAGGAATAAGTGACACAGTCAAACTCTTACCTCCTCATACACTCCAGAGCCTGGGTGAAGACCTGTGGAGCCATTCCATGTTCATGCTGTAGGATCAAACACTGCTCTAGGGTGACCGACATAGCAGTCCTATCCTTCGCACTTTTACAGCTTGTAAATCGAACACCATTTAGCCTGCGGCATATCTAGAAATGGGATATACAATTCATCATGCTTTCCTCATGCATAAACTTCTGTCAGAGCATACACCTGTACTTCTCCTTAGAGACACACAAATGTTAGGTAGGACTCTGATGCCAAAAGTCATCTTTGAGAGAGCAGAACTTCATTGCATGAGCTGCAGGGAAAATACTGATGTGGAAAATACATTTTATCTCCCCATGCCTCATTCTAGAGGAATTTTAACCCGGCAGCATTTCCAAGCTATATGCCAGCAAATGAAGAAATTCAAACATATCAGAATATCAAAAATATAAAAAATCAGCTGAACTATGCAGAGATGCTTAAATTAATAAATACCTCAGCAGCTTGCCAAAGGATATCAACATTCTTATTTTTCCTTGCATGTACATTTTGTCCCAGAAATCTTAACAGTTCAGGCAGGCACGTCTGACTACGAGATCGAGGTAGACCTATAAATCAAAAAAAACCAAACTCCACTTATTTATCTGGTTTCAACACTTTTACAAAGTTACTGGAAAGTGTTCCTATATGCCTGCTGCAAACACAAGTGTGTTTTCTTGAAACTATCAAAGCTTAGAACAATTAATCCAACTCTTGATTACTTGGTACCACCACCAAAATGAATTCAAGTTTAATTAAACTCAACTAGAAATACACATTCAGGTTATTTAAAACTTCAGGTGCTCAGAATCTGATAGCAATAGAATAACAGTGAACAAAGGGAGCAAGGCTGGTATTGTATCTTGGTTTGTGTGTCACAGGTACACTTGCTTTCACACACTGTTCGGAACTGTATATAAACATGTAACTGCCTGTATTATCACTCCTCAGAGGCTACAGGATATCATGCATGTCTCCACAGAAACACTGAAGATATTTTATTTTCTGCTCACATTTTCAATTTTAAATTTGCACGCTGGCCAGTTTTAAATTACAAGAAACACTTTCTCCAACAGGACACCGCATTGCCATGGTGTGTTTATTAATATTTCACTAAGTAGAAATAAATCAGTTGACATTTTTCAGTATTTCAGAGTGCTTTCAGTAGTCTTATGTGTTCAGTATGTTAAACATCAACTCTTAAAATATGTAGCAATATACTCAATACAATCAATGAGCAGTATTAAATAGGTGGGTTTTTTGGTTGTGTGGGTTTTTTGTTTGTTTTTTTGAAGGGGTAACTGCAGAGGACACCAACTAAAGCTGTGACTCGATAAATAAGGAGGTATACACTGTTAACAAATGTGACAAAAAGACCCCCACATGGCTGATTACGGAGTTTTATTTTTGGACCACATATCTTCTCACAGCAAATAGTATGTTAGACTAATGTGATCTCATTCTGTGACAAGGTGACCTGCTTCATGGATGAGGGAAAGGCTGTGGATGTTGTTTACCTGGACTTTAGTCAAGCCTTTGACACTGTTTCCCACAGCATTCTCCTGGAGAAACTGGCCGCTCAGGGCTTGGATGAGCTACTCTTCACTAGGTAAAAAACTGGCTGGATGGCTGGGCCCAAAGAGTGGTGGTGAATGGAGTTAAACCCAGTTGGCCAGTTACCAGTGGTGTTCCCCAGGGCTGAGTACTGGGGGCAGTTTAATCCTGTTTAATACCTTTATCAATGATCTGGACGAGGGGATCAAGGGCACCCTCAGTAAGCTGGCAGGTGACACCAGGCTGGGCAGGAGTGTTGATCTGCTGGAGGGCAGGCAGGCTCTGCAGAGGGATCTGGACAGGCTGGATCGATGGGTCGAGGCCAACTGTGTGAGGTTCAACATGGCCAAGTGCCGGGTCCTGCCCTTGGGTCACAGCAGCCCCACGCAGCGCTACAGGCTTGGGGAAGGGGGGCTGGGAAGTGCCTGGTGGGAAAGGGCCTGGGGGTGCTGGTCAGCAGCCGGCTGGACATGAGCCAGCAGTGTGCCCAGGTGGCCAACAAGGACAACAGCGTCCTGGCTTGTATCTGAAACGGTGTGGCCAGCAGGGCTAGGGCTACCCCCCTGTACTGGGTACAATAACCACCTGTTTTACAGTTAAATGTAAAATACCATTCTCTCTTGACATGCATTTATGCGAAAGTATGTTTCACTTTATACATCCTAAATATCACCACAGTGAAGGTAAAAAACACCCTCAGACTTCCCTTATGACAAGCACAGTCCCAGGTTTGTCCGTACAGTCTCAGCTTTTCACAGAGCATCTCTAACACACCTGCAATATTTTTTTCACACTTCTAAAAAAACCTTTTGCTTAATCTTAATAACCACAGACCATTTGTCCAAGCTGCATTGCAAAACTAGGTACAACATGTCTGCATATACCCAGGACAAACTGTGAAGGAGAAGGGTGTTTTGGCAGTGGGCAGATTTCCCCCCTTTGTGGTATTCGTTTCCTGTAGCAGGAAACAATGTAATGACAAGTAACCAGAGTAAGGAAGAAAAGGCAGGTGGACACAAGACTGTTTTGTTTTCTTTCACTGTTAAGGTGCACGTTAATGCCACCTGTCCAAAACTGCACGCCAGCCTTATCAGAACTTCAAATTACTTGAAGAGAAACTGGTATAAGGTGTGTTACTAGTAAATGAGAAACTCAAGGTCATGCCACGAGTCTTTAAAAATAGAAGAGAATAAGTATAAAGTTCAGAGTTCAAAAAACATGAAAAGGAACAAATGACAGGGCAGAAAACAGACTGCAGGATAAAAAAAGTTTCAGGAAAAAACAGCAAAAGCTAAAAGATGATTGTATCAACATAAGAGGTTTGGGAATGAGGGAAAAGACTGAAGGCAAAAAAAAGCAAGAAAAATCAAGGAGAGGAAGAAGCTTTATGGGAACTATTATTATTGAAGACTAGACAGAGACATGAAGTAATACGGAGAAAACCAGATCAAAAGTCACTTTAAATTGATTAACTTTTGGACTTTACAAGAAAGTCTGATGCTAGACTACTATATAATAAAAAATCAAAATTTTGCAGCTAAAATTTCAGAGAATTAATTATGCAGGATTATGAATGCATGGAAGACAGAAACAGCTTCTGCTCTCATCTGCATCAAAAAAAACCCAGGGTAACTGAAAGTATAATAACGTACTTTAACCGGATGAATTCTTACTATACTGTTGCATGTTGCTGCATTTGTATTTCTGCAATAAAACTGCAACTGTGGGACCCATTAAATTAGCTTACAAAAGATTTGATACTATTAATAATAAATCCATGAATTTTCACCATTGTTGCGGTCACATGTAAATAGCATTTATGCCACTGCCTCCCAAAAAAACAGTAGCAAGCAAGAAATTTTCCTATGTAACAAGTAAAATTCAAGGTCATAGCTACTGTCTCTCTTTGAGGTGCTACACTTCTCTGTTGCTGGCTGCAGATGCAACAATTATAGGAAAGTGCCAAAGGATAAGCAGAGGGAAAGTGATTTAAGTTCCTAAAAACTGGTAGTTGCTCTTTGTGCAGGTTATTGTAAGTACAGAGAACATGACCAAAAACTGCACATAAAAGTGCTGCTGCTATAACCTGTCATTTTTACACCTTCCCATCATGGCACTCTAACTGCTTGGCTGCATTACATACACCACTTAGAAAGTGATGTAAAGTACATGTAAATTAAAAAATCAGGCTGACCTTTAAACCTCTTTAATCTGCTCTACATAGTACCAAAGTATTAAAATAGACTTGCGTAATTCCTTGGAGGTTACTAATGCTGGTGTACCATCAACATTTAAACAACTATCATGAAGCAAGCAAATGACAAAATCAGCCTGAATTGTGCTGTTCAATCAAATTTGCCATTAATTAATTACCAAATACTTACAATCATCAGGCAAAACTTCCTTGAACTGCTCAAAATACGAATTCAACCGTACTAAGCTTTCCATGTTAATCACTTCTTGCAGTGAGGTGTCTCCAAACCTTTAAAAAGTGAAGAAGGGAACAGTTAAGCCCAAGGCAGAAGGTTTCTCCTCTTCTGTGAAAAAACTGCACTTGGCAATATGACTACCAGAAAACAATCTGAAGAGTCAGCCCGTGAAATTCCTAACAATTCAAATGCAGAGTAAAGTGTAACAGAGAAATGTTGTAGTGATTCACTACAGAAAAAGAAAATAAACAAGCGTGAGGGGGAAAGTGGGAAAGAAGGTGAAAGAAAAATCTTGTAGAAAACAGTATTTAAAATTCTTTGGCTTTTGTGTCTCTCTTTCAATATTAAATACCCATCTTGTCAATCATTTTGCCAAAATTCAAATTTTTAATAATGAATTCACTAGTTTAGTTCATAAGCTAATAATAACCATAATATCAGCAGATAAGATTGAGAACTTTTGCTTCAGATATGTAAATAAGAGATATGGATCTAGGAGTAATAAACCATGAATGTAATAAATATTGTCAACAATGCCATGATTCATCTCGCCTAACTGCATCTACATACATGGATAACACACATACAGTGCTGACATCCATAACTATGCTAGTCACTTTGGGTTCCCTTCACAGGCAGCAGAGGACAACAGTAACTGCTGGAAAGCTTTTGTTAGACTTTTTCTAGTTGCCCGTCACCACCATACTGCACACTCCACCCTGGTACTAAAGGTTGCTGTCACAACACGCATGTGCCTGACTTGACGGGCGTTCTCCATCAGAGCTGTGCTCTGTCATGTATTCTTTACAGGATATAGCCCTAACAGAGGAAAGCTCTGGTGGCTCTTCCAAAACTGAAGTTTCCCTAGTAAGTATAATAAAATAATTATATTCTTCAGCTTTACAAGAACAGTGTTGCATTACATAAGTACTGCAAAGATACGTTAAAACAAAACTCCATCTAGCCCATTATCCTGGGTTTTGACAGTCGCCAGAAGATGGAGTATAGGTGAGAGTGCAAAATCGAGGGCATATACACAGCAACACTCAGAATGATCTCTCAGCCTCCAGTGATGTTGCTCACAGAGGTCCTGAGTCACAAGCAGCACCTCTGTGTTAAATAGCCCATGATAGATTTCTTCTTCTGTAAATTCACTTCTGAACCCCATAAACATGCTCTAGACTCAAACACAGGAGGTAAGGAGCTTCACAGCTATGTGCCATATAAAGGGCCTCCTTTTGTTTGTTTTGCATTTGAGAGCTTTAGTATTCCCTTGTTTGCATATTGGAAGAACTGAATCACTGTTAGTAATGCAACAGTGCAACTCCATAGAGACGTATTTCCATCAGAACAGGAGACTGCTGAACTGCCATTATGGTGGAGCTTGCACAACCGAATACGTACTTCTCTGCTAGGGTTTGCTGCTCATTGATTCCCACATTGAAAAGAACAGGCTGAACCCTCAGTAACATGCCACTTTGAATCTCTCGCGGCAACAAATCAAACAAGGCGCTTGGCAAAGGGATCCTCACATTAAATCCATCACTGCAAATAAATAAACAGCTATTAGACATAAAGATCAAAAAGCTACATTCCGAGAACATCTTATTTATGTAAAGAGGGTTACCATATAGAACATAATACGACTATTAAAAAGTAGGGATCAGTCAAAACTGAGGACTTTAAGGAACTGTCACAGCTTGCTCCTAATCAGAAAAGCTATTCCAGTTCAAAACCAAACCTGCAGCAACCTGTAATGCTGATTTTACATCCTCATGGAATTTCAACCAAATCTGCCAACCGCCTGACAAAAGCTGGGTTTGTTCTGCTCATTAATACTGCAGCTTTTGTACAACTTGGGAAAAAGCAAAGTTTTGGCATGTGCCCGTCTCATCAAGAGTAAGGTGTATTTCATTTTAAAGTGATAAAGGCTAGTGATGATGCACATACATAAAAGGATGCATTTTTTTGATACAGTAAATAATACTAGTATTTCTGAGCAGAAAGATAGAGGCAATGATAGTAGCAACCCAAGCATAAAGTGAAGGAGGAGCTAACAAAAGCACTGACACAGAAACTTATGATTCAGACCTACAAGCTGTTCCCGCAGCACAACAGGTTACCTTGGGTTAGCTGAGCTGCAGCAAAGAGCCCTGCGTATGTTTTCTCTCATGGCAAATGTGAGATAATGCAGCTTATCTTACCCCATAACATCAGTTCAGACTAAGGTGTGTCATATTACCCTATGCTGGAACTGCTAAGATACAAGCTACTGTGGTTTGTGTGCTTTGTGTTAACCTATCAGTAGCAACACCTTGGTGTTACATCCAAGTCTTTACAGCACAGAACTCTCAAGTACAGCATATATTCTCAAGTATAGCAAAACAGCTCTGAGAAATATATAATAAGGTAATCCAAACTGGTCTGTCCCACATTTACACTGGATGGACACACAAATCCTATGCTATATCTCAAAGCAAAACCCCCTATTTTCACATCTAAATGTAAAGCTTCCAATAGTTTGCACCATTATAAATATGCATGATTTCTTTCTTCTCTTTCTTGAGTAAAATCTAGATAGAAAAATAACATACAGCACTAGCAGACATGAAACCAATGAAGACTGGATTCCTGCTACTAGTGACCTACAGCTGACGGCAAGTTTCAACTAAAGATTTTCTTTGAAAGGAATTTTCTGCCAGCTGGCCATTTCCACCAGTTTCAGCTCTTTCCATAACATACGTAATTGTACTGCAGACCTTCAGCTGCACATGAATCTTAAAAAAGTTCCTCTAAATGTTTTTATCTTTGAGAATTCTAACTCTTTTTCAGATGTGGATGAAGCTGGGCAAAGCTCCAGTGGAGCTTGGTACATCACACTGTAACTGAACAAACTTTATTTCCTCCAGAAAGCAGATTTGAAACTAAAAGATGCTAAAGACTCTGAAATACAGAAACAGAAAAACGTCAGCTTTCATGAGGCCTCTGTCCTTCCACAGCTTCATCCCCATCTGTGAACTGGCTCTCTCTGGGCAAAAACTATCGCAGGGGCCCATCAGCCCCACATCAGAAACCAGTGCAAGACCAGCTCATAAGCAGGCTGCAACATTCAAACTGAAGTGTGACTGTTCTAAATGCTTCTCATCATAATAAAGCTGTAACAGATCACTCCCACTCCATTTTATGTGAGGATGCGAATGTTTGTTACTTCAGACTTCCAAAACAAAAAATGCTGTTAAGCTCAAACTTGAAAATACTTCTTTTTCAGACAAGTGGCCAAAATGAGCAGCAGTCTGCTATATCACAAGCATCCATACGTTAAAGCCAGTTTGGCCCTGATGGTTTGGAAATTGATGCTAAAATGGCTTCTCCTCAGCAGCAGCCAACCAACTGCTTGATACGTGCTCTGTGCCCCACGGTGCTAACGGCAGCCAGTGACACACAGTAAAGCAGTGACCCACTGACCAACAGCAGTGAACTGAGTCAACAAGATCAGCCTCAGAAGTCAGCCTGAAATTCAAAGCCAGCACAAGTGCTTAAGAAAAGATTGAATACTTCTGGCTTATGATTATGGAAGGCTTGGTCAAGATGATATTTATTCACAAAACAATACTGCCATGGTTTGAGCCTTGCTATATATCCTCTCTGTAAAATGAAACATCAGGGAAAATGAGTTAAGTCCGCTTCAAAGTATTTCTTTCAAGTTCTGATGAGAAAAACAGCACAGTACAAAAGCACATAATTAATTTCAAGTGCAGTATCACTGCTTCTCCCATCTGCAGTCCCACTCCACTTCCTGATCCCTCCCCCCCACTTCTTTTTACCGATTTCCAGTGATGACTGGCAGCATGTCAGTAGATGTATTTGATGTGGCCTGAGTTACTTTAAAGGTTACATTCCTCAAGTCCATGATTCCCAAACTCATGTCCTCTAGCATTGCCAGCTCCTCACCTAAATCAAGGAGGAAACAAAGAGAATCATAATCATTCTTTGTTATGTACAACTCCTCGTTATCAATTTGATGATGACTGTACGTCATCACTTTCATAAAGAAGTTCTATGGATGAAGAGGCTCTGGAGCCCAGGCCTTCACCTTGGCTACAGACCGTGTACAATGTCATGACTGACTTTATGAGTTTGGCATGTTTAGAAAACAGTAATTATCTAGCATCGTTCAGACTACCATTCTTCAAGTAGATGATATGCTGATTTTCCAGTTTAGGCGATGCTAGTAAGTATTTCTCAGCACTGTAACAGCCATGATATCCTTTGTGTTGGAAAAGTTACAGAGTATTCCAGATTTGTTCAGTAAAGCATTCCCTTAACTGGCATCCAGATGGCTGTTCAGACATGAGTGAAACACTTCTGAGTGATGTACTTTCCCTTTCTGTATCCTCTCTTCAATCTCACTTTGTACTGCAGGATTACAGTAGGTCAAGACAATTAAAAAAAGCACTTTTGGGGCACAGTTTCTCCCAGCTTACCAGTATTTTAATCCATTTCTTTTCTGAAAAAAAAGATCACTATTAGATGTTTTGGGGTATTTTAAACCTTTGACATTATATTATAAGGCAAGTACACTTTATCTTTTAGAAGCAATTCAATTAAATCTGAAAAAAATCAGAGTTGTACTCTGGACATAATCTGGTTTTGCATTTCAGTTTTCACAATCATTTTGTAGGCGAGATGCAAATTGTCCCAAACACTCAGATTCTGCTGTAATCAATTTAATGCAGAATTTGCTGACTCAATAGCTAATACCACCCACTTGCCCTGTGCCTTTACCATAAGTGCTCAGCAGGCTCTCAAACTGTGCAAGCAACCCAATAGTGTAGAGTTGTCTTAGAAATCCATCATCATGCAGGCAGTTCCTCAGCTTGATAATGAAACCACAAATGAGAGCTGTCAGCTGTGGGAGAGAAAACAGACAAGAGTGAAATGATTCAAGACAAAAAAGACTCTTCAGCCCCAAGCAGAAACAATATAAGAGGTGCCATAAAATCTCAGACAGATATGCTTTTCCCTTAAACATCACTCTTCTTTTCCTTGCAGCTGAAGAGAGACAACCAACCAACAAAAACCCAAAACATTAATAAAATCAGGTTTAGGGCACATTGCCTTCATCTCATAAGATCTCCCAAAATGGGACTGCTGTTGACCTCACATCTATTTGTTTTCTGGATACAATCGCTTGTATTAGGGTCTTCAAGTTACAAATTACAAGAGTTTCCTTGGAGAATTATTTTAGTTAAAGATGTAAAAGCAACACTGCTAGTCCCAGGCCATTAATTTTGCTAGTATGAATAAACGTGTTGGTTTTTTTAAAGAAATCAGACACTTGAAGAAAGCTTAAAAATGCAGTATCTGTTTGCATTATGTAAAGATTCAGGCTCCAGTGTTTCAAAATACTCAGGACAAGATCCTGAAGACCTAGTTCTAAGATCTAAGATCAATGCTAGTCTTAACTCACTCTGTCAATAAAGGAATTTCCCAGGTGATTGCCATATGCTATGTACATGGGTGTATGACATTGTTACAGAATTAAACAGAAGGGAATAAAGTTCTGTTTATGATGCGTAAGCATATTCAAACATATTCAACATATTCAAAGCATTGAGTTTAAAAACTATCTGCAATATGAAGTGGGTTTTGTATAGGAAAAAAAATCCTGAATTTATCTCTATGAGATACTACATTTTGGGACAACAGCTCTACCAAACATTGTCCAAGAGATAAGCTGTTTGGAATAAATGAACGAGATACTGGTTTCACAGGGAAGCAGACACACTAGAGAAGAAATGTGGAAGGTTTTTTAATGCAGACAACTTGCTAGTCAGTGGCTGACACAAGAGGCCTCAGGCAGGCCCAGAAAGAGAACTTCTAGAAGAAAAAAAAAGCACGCATTTCTCTCCCTGCATCTGGATGTCTCTCCTTAGGTATCACAGGTCTTGTTGGTTTTCTTGATGCAGAAAGCAAAAGGTAACTGAAGGAGTACACTTTCTGCTCATGGGCTTTCCCCTCCTCCCTCCCCCCCCCCCCCTTCACATCTTACTTTTTGTTTTAGTTTGGTGGCATTAGAAGGCAAAAGGTTGTTTCCGTAGACAGCAGTATATTTTCACTAGTTCTGGAATAATTTTTTAAAAATACTGAATGTATAGCCAAGGGGACACTGAAGTTATATATTGTCAAATGCATGTACGTTACCAGTAAGGACAGGACAGCACAGCCTATGAAAGGAGATCACAGTGTAGAGTGTACAAGAGTAGAACAGATCTGAAAAATTCTGAAAACAGTAATCTTTCATGTTTCACGTAAACCCAACCACGTGTTGAAGTGCAATCAAATCATGCATATTTGCTTGCTTACAGTTTGGCAGAAGACAACATCCCTGCGATACTGAAGGCTCAGGCAGAGCCCTATTGTTGGGGCGCTGTCCTGCATTAACAAAAAGACCATGGCTTTCTTTGCCTTGTCACTCATCATGGCTACACAGTCTGTGAGTGTCGTCAGCAAGGGATAAAGAGCTTCACTCCATTCGCCTGGTTAAAAGAAAGAAATAGCAGTGCTGTAAGTACTTTATCTGAAACAAACAAACAGGCATTAAGAAGAAACTTTCTGTTGCAAGTCAAAGCTGTTGATAATTTACATTTAGGGCTCGTTTTATTTTGGCTGGCTGGTTAATCCTGCTTGTTATTAATTAAGTAACCTTCAGAGTAGTTGTCCATGAGGAAAATACGGAGAACTTTACTCTGTAAGGCTGTTATGACTTTCCCAGCTGTGTAACAGCTTCCAGATTTGTGCCCAGAGAACAGGCTATACAATAGCTGACTTGGAAAGCATAACAGAAGTATGAGTATCTATATACACAAGTGTATGTGACTGCGTGTGCATGTTCAAACACACCCTTTCACAGTGCATACATGGACAGACAGTATGGAGTCCACCATATAACAGAAATAGAGAACATCTGCTTAGCCATTTCTGTCAATGAGATTCCTCCCAAATATCTTGCCTTTGAATCTTTTGTGGACTCACTGGTATATAATTCAACCACCTTGCCATCTTATTGATCCTTGTACCTCAGTGAGGTAAGACAATGCCTATCTCACATTTGAAGCATAGAAATAATAAGGCAGAGAGGTGAAAAATTAATGTAGGTACTCTTTAAGTGTCCTCTGTTTGCTGAGTGACTTTGAAGGCTTAGAGCTAGCTAGCAAGAAACACAAAGTATAGTGATTTAGACAGGAGTTAGCCAGATCCTTGGAAGTAGTTTGGAGCTTGACTTCCACTGAAATACACGAGATATGTCCCAGAGGGACTCTGTTCAAGGTCCTATACAGGAAGCGCAGAAATGAAACTGGGTTGCCCAAGTTCTACTTTAGTACCTCAAACATCATGCCATTCCTTCTCCCTAGAAGATTGCTCTGCTTTAAAATGCTCCACAAGCTCAGCTTCTTTTCCTTCCTTCCTTTATCTTTCATCTTAATCAACCACCAATTTAAAAAAACCCATTTCCATAACTGTACGAAAAATTTTTCAGATGCAGAGAGAACAGATTTTGGTATAGCAATATAAAATGAAAATACAGTAGTGCCTTGGTTTTGCCCTCCTTAATACAAGGTTGAAACAGAAGAACACTTCACTTCTTAAAGGGAAGGACAATGTGTTTTATTTTTAAAAAGCACTGGAGCTCACAAACAGAACACACACAACCCCCAGCCTAGTTGGCTATAGGAACAAGGCAACGTACAGATCAGAACCTGCATGAATGGGGCACTTCAAGCCCCTGAAAGGAAGTTGTTTGGGATCTTGACTCAAAGGCAGGGCTACGAACTAGTGGTAATAAATGTTTCTTTGATAACGGGCCAAAGAAGGGAACTTTGGAAGTCTGCTGACAGAAAGATAACTGACAAGATTAACAGAACTATCCTTTTTGCTTTTGTTCTATGTGGTAGATAGATAACCTAATAAACTACATAAAGGGGAAGTTCTTTGGCTCTGTTCCATTGGCATAAAAAAGAAAGCAGGAAACATCAAAAGAACAGCCAAGGTATTACAGCATGGCTTTTATATTCTATTAAGTATTTTCTCTCAAAATAAATCAGATGCCATAACATGGTCCTGTGAAAAGCTTAAAAGGCTTAAAACGCAAAACACAGATGATACTAACAGTATCTCTCTTACCCCATTTAAGAGCTTTTCCATAAACAAATGAGAATGAAAAAAAGAACTGAAAAGATCTGCCAGCACATCATCATCATCTCATTGCCTGGATATAAATACTTATATATAGTTATTAAATCAGTGGAGATATAGAACTTTAGTGTATCTGGCAGCACTTCATTTGAAAGATATGTTTAGCTGGGGTAATCACAAAGTAGACTGGTGGTATACCAGCTTGCCTGAAGATAAAGCAATTGTTAGATGCTTTTTTCCTCCCAACATTCACAAGTAATGCAGTGGCTCATCCAGGGTAATGAGCAAAAATCTGCTGTGCTGTGTCTTCTCTTGGTTTAAAATTTTGGCCATGAAAAAACAAACCCTTGTCAGCCTGCAAAATTATAAATGCTTTTTGCTACCTACTTCACAGAGGTGTCACCTACATTCTTTTCATTTTTTAGTCAATGGTAGTTGCTATTAACCGTAAACAGGAATAAAAGGAATTGCACTCCCAGGCTCAAATCGGTTTGATTACCCTAACATTACACTGGCAGCATTTAAATAAATGTGAAAGGTCTCTAAATGTTCAATTTTCACCTGGATTTTCCTGTTCTTCTGTCTTCCCCTCACTAATTTTCCTAACAGAACTTTGTTACTGAAAGTATATTTTCTATCAAATGGCACCTTCAAACACCATGAGGCACCAATTTTAATATGAAAACTACTTTGAGCTCTGCTGTTATGTTCTATGAGATGATCAGAACATTTTAAACTTATTTTAGACTCCACTGGGCACATCCACAGGTAGGATGATTTGGTTTGGGGCCTGAAACAATGGAGATGCAACAAGTTGTTACAGATTTACAACAGCCAGAGACCTAGTCCAAGCTAGCTGTTGGTATGTCTGGGACAGAAATCCTGCTTTTTAATCAGAGGCTTCTAGTTCATGTTAAAAGTTATTCCATTTGAAAACCGGCATTGTTCAAATCAGCAGGATGCCAGTCATTTGTTCAGGTGCTTTATATTGTACATCAAGAGGCAAATCCTGCAGTCTCCACTCGGACAGCTGCAACTGAAATCTGGGTCATAAATAAGGGGCAGACTTGGCCCTGTAAGTCTCTGATATTCTTCTTATGACTGCTGCTGACCAAAGTCATACTTTAATGCAGGGGTCCTCAAACTATGGCCTGCGGGCCGGCCCCTGGTATTCACAGAACACCCCCCGCCGGGGGTTGGGGGGGAAACCAAGCAGCCGCAGATGCCTGCCTGCCGCTGCATCTGCGCGCCGGCCCCCGTTTAAAAAGTTTGAGGACCCCTGCTTTAATGTACACTTTGAAATGTGGCATTTTGAAAGGTGGAGGCAGGGAAGAGGGTCAGAGGGAGGAAGGGAGGGAAGGAGGGTTGGATGGAGAGGTGGAGGAAGGGAGGGATGCTGGGAAGGCCTATGAGTTCACGGAGTGGACCTTCTCTGACTACGCACTATTACTGTTTTATAAAAGAAATAATGCCTTTTTAAGAGAACCTAATACATAAAGCCTGTATAAATCAAGGATGTAGTGTCAGGTGGTAAAGGTTTTTGCTTTCCCCTAAGAGTCTCTCTTCTCCACAGCAATAAAAATATTATTATTATAACCGTCCTCCAGACCTTGAAAATATATTTTTAGTTTTTTTGTGTTAAAAAAAAAACACAGCCTAGCATCCATAAATCAAAGTACTGGGTACCTGCAGTTGCCCTTGGTTTAATTTAGGGTTGCAAAGACTCAAGATCTCTGAAAAAGATATTTATTTATTAAAGTGGTAGCTGCTTTTCACCATTTATCACGTACCCTGATCCAGTAAAAGCACACAGTCATGTCACATTTGGTTTCAGAGGGAAGCAAGCACTGAGTGCTTCACTACACTGCACCTTCAGCCACTTAAGTTTAAGATGCAGTCTGGAGTATATCTGGCTACCCAGCTGGGGTGACTTGATTGCTTTTAATTACTCCCATCGTATAAATAAATAAATAAATAACATTCATTTATGCACCATTCATATTTTGCAAAAACTGAAGTGATGTTCCAAGAATTAAAAACCTGTGGAGTCTTTCACTGATTAATAACATTTCCTCAGTGATAAAAGGAAACAGGGCGGACAGCTGAGAAGAATGTTAATATACTTTGTGAAGAGGAAAATCATACCTGCACTGGGGCTATATTTCCGATTGGTTTCACTAAACCCAGGAGCCCATGCTGTAACAGTTCAAAGACTGAACCTTCATTGAACTCAGGTTAAACTGTTCTCAGATGGGAGAAATTATAGCCATCTAGCTGGGAGAGAGTGCTATTACACAGGCATATTATTCAGACCTCGTAAATGCAACAGAAGTGTGCTGAAGGTCAAGGACAGAGGAAAGAAGACAAACAGTGGGATGAATCCCCTTAGATTCTGTATTCTGAAACATCAGACTTGCAGTGCCCAACACTGCTTGGTGTGTTGGTGTGTAGCCACAACAGAGATTTTCCATCATCCTTGTTGATTGCTCCATGTTCTGCTTATGACCCCATTCAGAAAGGCCAGCTCAACAGCACATATGAAATGGCATGTCTGAAATGTCCAAAATGTCAGGCTCCCATAGACTTCAATGACATTTGGAACAGGCCTTAAATCATTGTCACCTATGACAGTCTGCTAAAACACATCAACTGGAGAAACCAAAGAGACCATGAACAAGTGCTCTCCCATACCTGGGTATGAGGAGTTACCGGATACCTCCTCGCACTATTATTTAGGAAATAATAACTTCTCGATATGCTTAGGTAACTCACGTGATATTGCAGAGCACGACCATTTCAAAATGGTCAATCTTTACAGCGAGGCACTTGTTCAATTGTCAATTACAAACAAACCCCTGCAATTTTCAGAAGAAGCAGAAGCCATGAATGCACATACCTGGGGCAGATTCTTCCGGAGCAGGGCTGCAATCTGCACAGAAATGGAGGGGCAACATGCATGATTAGGGAGCAGCAACACAGTCTAAATATAAGCAACTCAAATGCTCAATGCCAGGGTTCTCAAACACCTCCACTGAGTGAAGAGGAGCTCAGCAGAGATACTCCTTTGCCTGCAGGCACCGAGGGCAGGGGCTGTCTCCTCCATTCCACTCTTTCTGATCAGAGGAACACCTGGATGAGGACTTGGAGGAAACCAGTACCTGCTAGCTCCAGGGCTCTCTGTGGATTACTAGCAAGTGCGCTGTCAATTCCCAGTGATCCACAGGGCACAATTTGAGAACCACTGGTTTAGTGCAATTATAGAATAAGCTGGCAGTAAAGGCTGCTAAACAGAACAGCAAAAGACTAGCAGTAAGTTCAATGCACTTAACAGAAAATTACATTAAGGCACCCACAACACTAAGAGTAATAAAGAAAGAGTACTCTGCTATCTTAGACAAATTTCTGTTATAAAATTTCTGAGATAGTTAACACAAGCATTAGATTGCATATTAAGGGCTGAAACCTCACCAGTGAAGCCTGTGAGTGTCCCACACTAACTTCAGTGGGAGGAACAAGCTGTCAGATGAAAATACACTACAGTGCAATGCAAACAGTAAAAAAAAATATATAAACTCTGTTAGAGCATGTCTTGCATTAATGAAAACTAGTTCATTAAGCTAACAGGATTTAAACTTCTGTTGTTTATATCCAGATTCACTAGTCAATGCATTATGAATTTGAAAATAACAACAAGAAATATAAAATTCAATTGTATGCATTAAAAAAATCAGCTAAGCTAGACAATCCGAGATAAAAAAAACTCTCTGTGAATTAAAACTCATCACATTCATTAAAGAAGCTATATGCCCCCATGTAATTTTAGTAATGAATACCTAAGCCTGTAACAAAAATAAATTTTAAAATAATTTCTTAAATCTCCCTTCTACTGTTTCAGGCAGTATCTTCTTTCACAAACATTCACTTCTAAAGAGATCCTCTAAAGTCCTTCAATAATATTCTACTGTCTCTCTTTTGCCAATTCTGGAAACAATTACTTTCAAAACAATTTCTAGCTGCTCTCTGCTCAGTGTCATTTACTCAAAACTCAGGATTACTAACAGAAAAAGTGTTAGTTCTTTGAATACATGACAAGGAAAAGCTTTAAAATGCTGTGATTCTGAACTTAGAGAAAGGATCTTCTGTGTCAATTATTCCCATGATCACTTGTGAAAAATGACAGTGAAAGGGAATTCATAGAATCATAACATAGTATGGGATGGAAGGCACCTTTAGAAGTCATCTACTCCAACCCCCCTGCAATGAGCAGGGACATCTTCAACTAGACCAGGTTGCTCAGAGCCCCATCCAGCCTGACCTTGAATGTTTCCAGGGATGGGGCATCTACCACCTGCCTGGGCAACCTGCTCCAGTGTTTCACCACACTCATTGTAAAAACTTTCCTCCTTACATCTAGTCAAAACCTACCCTCTTTCTGTTTAAAACCATTTAACAGGCCAAGGTCTGTGTGGAGTCGAAGAAAGTAACTCAATGGGAAAATTCCCACTGAATTCAGTAAGACCAGTTTTTTTCACAGTATTGAACCTGTCCCTCCGTCAAAAACATGGGCCATTACTTAGGAGCTACATCTGATGCTAATGTGATCAAAGTATTCAGCTTGCCCTGGCTTATAAGAAATTTCCCACGTGTAATTAAAATTGCTCATTACAACCTATAAACAGTGTTTGCACCAGATACCTGAGAAACAGGACTTCCTCTCCAGGATTTTTTAAGTTAAATTCACCCAACATTGGTTGACAGTCAGACTTCAGGTCTAGTCATTGCACTTAAGCAGCACTGGGAAATGAGGATGGGGCCAGGCTCTTTTCAGTGGTACCCAGCAAAAGGACAAGCAGCACTGGGCACAAACTGCAACACAGCAGGCTCCATCTGAATATGAGGAAAAGTATCTTGTATTTGAGGGTGAGAGCACTGGAGCAGGCTGCCCAGAGAGGTTGTGCAGTCTCCTTCTCTGGGGATACTCAAAACCCACCTGGATGCAACTCTGTGCAACCTGCTCCAGGTGAACCTACTTTAGCAGCCGTTTGAACTAGATGATCTTCAGAGGTCCCTTCCAACCCTGACCATTCTGTGATTCTGATTCTATGACTATTCCAAGATGCTTTCAGCATCAAAATGTCTTGGGAAAAGCTTCTGATATCACCCACCACAGATTTTTTCTGTTCTTTTTAATATTAAAAATCCACAATTTTACTCATTTTAATCATGTAGGTGCATTGAAGTTTACTGGTAAAATTTTCATGTAAACACATATAAAACTTTATCTAAACTATCTAGCAAATAAAAACATTAAAAGGTATCAAACTGGTAGAAGAAATGTAGTCAAAGATTAAGAGAGAACACATTCTCAAACAAGGACCAACTCTCTTATTCCTTTATAATACACAAAATGTCGGTCTAACTTACAAAAACGTGGCCATTTAAGATACTAAGCAAACCATAAGGAACATGTACAAAGCTACACAAAAATGTATTAACATTTAACTTTTTTCTTGCTTCCTTTTGCTAAGGTACTGCCTTCCACTGCAACATTAACAATGAGATGGACGTGAAGTCACAGACACACATAAAGGACAAAGGGCCACCAAATGATAAGACAGAACAGGAAGAAGGAAATGAAAACACAGATCAGTCTTTCTAGAATTTAGCTTAGCTACCTGCTCTATTAAGTGGCCAAATAATAGTGACCACATGTAAAGAATGTGAGAATAAGTCAAATAAGTATATATGTAAATGAAGTAATTCTGAAATTTAATGCACAACTGCAAAACTGTCAACCTAAACTGATAAGGATAACTTTCATTCACATGCTCATGGCGTTATGTTGGATTCGATTCAGCATCTACATTACCTCAGATTTTGATAGGATTATTCTGCTCAGAGGTTGCACTGCCAGTTCCTACCTTCCCACCACAAGAAGGCTAGCGGTGTGCCTCAGCACCACAGCTTTTGACAATTTGGTTTAAAACTTGCTTTAAACTCCAGTAGGTTCATCCAAGTTCAGGTCAATCTAATGGGACTGCCTGTCTGCTCTCCTATGCTTTGGCAGCCCAGCTGGGACCATTAGTGTTGCAGTAGTGCCTGTACTTCTCTCATGTTTTATTTCTCTTTTATACAGGCTCACTGTAATAAGCTTTGATTGCTGCAAAGAAGCTGAAGCCAACAGAAAAGCTACCAGAGGTGGTGTCTGACATATGCTAACCCAAACACCTGTTTTACCAGCTTAAAACACCCAGCGTCAAAACTAAATGCCACTGTTATCAATGGATTTGGCAATGATTTCAGTGGGATCAGGATTTCAAAATAAGTAATGAGCTTAGCAGCTCCCAGCATGCCACCAGCCCTTTCTGCCTGACAATCAGTGTTTAACACCACCACTGAACTAAAAACACATGGAAGGATGTAACGGAGGCTTAGGAATGATGCCAGCACACAGGAAGGGAGCAGCAATGAGAAGCAGTGTCTGGCATACGCACTTGTCTTTCTGAGAGAATGGCATGCACAGGATGGTGTGGATGAAGGTGGTGGTGAGGATGATGAAGATGGTGGTGAGGATGGTGAGGTCTCATTTAAATCTTCTGGATTTATCCAGTAGGCACGAGTGTCCCGATTACCTTTCTTACTAGTACAGCTGATGTCACACTGGAAAACATCTTCACAGCTGTCACTTTGCAAACGCTCCTTCTGGAGAAGTTTGTCCACTCTCTGTATAATACACTCCAGACTTTTGTCAACATTCAACCAAACTTTCTCCTTAAAAGAAAACATTTATTTCTCAATTTAAAAAGCGACACTGGGTAACAAATCCCTTGGCAATATGCTTCCTCCTGTGTTTCTAGTCACAATTCCTCTGTAAAGTTTCCTTTAGGCTATGTGGTTCTATTGGTGCACACACAAATTCTGGATATATAAACAATGTATCCCAGCATATCAACAATATGTAGCAGCACGACTTGCATGGTAAATTGCAAAACTATATTCCAAGCAAATTTGCTGAACAATTTTAAGTGCCCCTTCCTGCAATACTATTCCAATTTCCAGTTGGCACTATTGTTTTTTCTTGAAACTCATGTTAGACATAATAATTGCATACAATCACATGTATTTTTTCCTATATAACTCAGTGAATTACAGATAAAATCACTGCATTGTGTTACTATCTAAATAACTGAATTGGCTTTATTCAGATCTCATTACTGTGAGTCTTGACTGTAAGTCAAAGTACGCCAAAACAATCAAAATTAGCAAGGACTCACTTCCAAGATGAATCGGATCTCATTGCAAAATTGGTATTTCACAATATTAATAATTATTTTAATTAATGTCAACTAATTTTGAGATTTAATTAACTTCTGTTTATATTACACAATGACAGAATTTACACAGACCAGTTCTCATTTCAGCTGGCAGTGTGGTAAGGAAAATCATTTAAATACTTTGTGTAAACAGTTTTAAAATGCTGTTCATAAACAAAACAGAGATGGACTGCAAGTTCTAAAGATTTAGATGAGAATAAAAACCAGAAAGGCTGAATTGTATAGCTAACACACACAAAATATGCTTTATTTTGAGAAGTCTAAAAGCTCTTTGCAGTGCGGTCAGTTTTTTTACTTTAAAAGCCATTTACTTTC
This sequence comes from Falco rusticolus, assembly GCF_015220075.1. Lineage (NCBI taxonomy): Eukaryota > Metazoa > Chordata > Aves > Falconiformes > Falconidae > Falco > Falco rusticolus. The sequence continues at coordinate 70,431,656 of NC_051188.1, read as the reverse complement.
CCTTCGAACCAACTTCAGAAAAGTCATGCACCTACTGTCATGATTTCCGCTGTTTAGGAGACCCCAAAATATTTATTGAGGCCTGTTTGTATCCCTGTGCCAAGGAGCAACCGAGCATAGAACAGAGGAAACATCTTTGGTAGTTGACCAATAACTCCAAAATACTCATCCTATGCATATCCTGAGCTTATAAACAGAACTGATAAACAAAAGAACGCAGCAAACAAAAACTACAAAGAAGAAAATATTCATCACTCCATTATGCAAACATACCCATTCCTCTTCATGCCAATCCACCTGCAGAGAAGATCGGCTATTTCTTCCTGTCCATCTGGCCACAAGTGTATCTTGATCATTCCTCAGCATCACTTGCTCCCCTTCTCCAGAGGTTGGAGATGCTTTTGAAGCTATGTAGTCTGGCCTTGCAGCATTCAGTCCATGTATTGAATTTGCCAACAGCTTGCAGTCACAGACTGTGACAAGTTGCCGGGTCTAAAAAGCAATAACCCCCCCATGTTTTAACAGCTTTTTATTATTCTGTGCACAATTTATACTATATTCTTTTGCAGAAAGAAAAAAGAAGTAGTCGTATTCTGTAAAAGAAACTAACCATTGCTTAGGAGTCTCTAAGGTGCCTTTTAAAATAATGTTATGAATGGCCTTACAAAGCAACACAGGATACCAAAGCACAAATGGTTCATTTCGGAAGTCTGTACTACTATGTTAGCCTTGCAATTGTTGAAATTTTCACTAATAATTCTGCATTTTACCTTTATTTGCACTTCACTCTCCCACTGAACAAAAGCTTAGAACAATGTGAAGATATTTTTATACTTCACACAACAGCTGCCACACCAGAAACCATGCTTAACGTCCACCATCCTCTGAAATCATAACAAGACTTAAGAGGAGGGCTGAAGATACAACACACTAATCAAAGCAACTTGTTCCCTGTCTTATTTAGTGATGTTGTACTAAATGATTTCTGTAAGTTATGTGAATATGAAAAGTATCTGGCCTGTGTGTCTATTAAAAAGAAGAAAATAACAAACAAGCCCTTACTATGTTATATATATGCATCATCCAGCTGTAGAAAATCCCACAGATCAGTTATATATACTCTACTCATTTACAATGAATATTAAAATAAACAAGACATTTATATGGGGTCACATTATTTTTTGCACTCTACAAAGTTGTATGCCTATCTTCACTGGGACAATGTATGGCAAGCTGGTTGGCCATTACTGCCATTTACAACCTTCAGATCTGCTTCAGGGACAGAAAAGGTCAGTAAAACTGTATTTGTTTCTTTGTCCCTGTAAATAAGACTGCGTTCAGCTGTGGGTGCAGTCTCATTCCTGTTATCACCCATAGAGAAATAACTGATTCATATCACTATAATTCAAGCAAAGGCTGTGTCACTATTATTCCTTACTTCACCAGCAGAAAAATACATTACTGTTTCATTAACTTTTGCCTAGTGGCTGCTGCTTGACAGATGACTCAGAAGAACATTAAAAAAACCACAGGTGGTTATGGAGAAAAAGTTGTAAAAGAAAGTGGAGAATGCATATTTCTGGAATATGATGAATGAATAGAGGGAACCAGAGGACATTGCTCTCTACTGCGCTCAAGAGCAGGTGAAGGGAAGAGTGTGAGAAGTAGGAGACAACCTAAATAAAAAGCAGCAAATTTTAAAGGCCAGTCTGATTTTGCTTTTTCTTTAAGACTGTACATGTTACAATACACTACTGAACAAGGTAAAATAAATGTTTCAAAAAAACCTGCTGAAGATGGAGACAGAGAAAAAAATCTCACACTGTACTTCTGTGTGGAAACGTATTACTCTCTTACCTTGTCTGCTAGGATGGCAAGTGTTCTTTCCAGGCCATTAGCTGATCTATCCTTGGCAGCTCTTGAGAGCCTTTCTGCATAGTAACTGACTTGCGTTTTCAGGGTGTTGATTTGTGCAATAATTTCCTTTGCTCTAACAATGTCCTGTGGGATGTATATTATAGACTGGGAACTTGTGGAAGTGCTGAAAAAGAAAGACTGGTTTTAGGGGGCAAACTGATCTAGAGGTACACACGTAACAGTGGCATGCTGGGGAATTAACGGCACACAACAAGATTTTACCTAAGCTAGCAGTCAACACTGAAAGGCCAGTGGGCAATTGCACAGCAGGAACATGATCCTAGAGCCTTCTCTGCCTTTAGCTGAAAGCATTCGATTGCAGATTTGCCCTTATGCCAAAGAGCTGTGGGCAGAGCTTGTATACCAGAGGGACACTTTTGCTGAGGAGAACGTGGGTGATTTTACCATCCAATACAGAACCACTGTTTTCAGAGACAGCCTACCCCACTCTCCCTCTCCTTACAACACAGACACTTCACTGAGGTCAGGTTTACAACCCTGTTTTACCACATAGCTACTAGCTCCACGAAAAGAAAATTTGCACTCCTAATACAGAAATGCCACTCAGATCCATAATGCAAACACTGTGGTATTAACAAAGAATCCTCCTGCTCACACATCCTTTCCTCTATTGTGGGCCTGAGTCAAGTTACACCAGCAAAAACAATCTTATGATATATAAAACCCAAAGTGTATCTCCAAGCTAATCCATGGACTCTGTCCTTGGTGTAGCTTTTGTTAGCACATGCTTACTAGACTGAACTAGGGACAGGATACAACTGTCCCTACTATAAACTCAGCTGTAACAATATAAAGCAATACCAAATTTGGCCTTTTCCAAGCAGTAAGTGAAATAAACTATACCAATGAAACATCTTTATATTGTGATACTGCAGCTCCTTTAAGACTGCTTACTTGGCAGTGGAGTAGAACAGTTTATGTCCTCTAAGCTTAGATGTTTACAGCAGTTGCTTCTCCAGTCCAAGACAGACGCCTGGACTCCCTCTGTAACTGCTGGGGAGAGAACAGCACTTCTGAAGGGGGACTTAATCCTATCTGAGAAGCTGTTCATAAAAGCTGCCTTTTAGCTTAGAAAATTACTTTAAGCTGAAGTTGTGCTCTTAGTTAACTATTTGGAACCAATCCACTACTACCTCGTTTGCCAGGCAATTTGCTGTTTACTTCCTCCCAGTAGTAAAGCTATGCAAAGACCAGGCCTTTACATCAGCTCCAGCTGTGACAAGTGTGATGTCCATTCATAATGTGGCATCAAGCATGAGGTGACACCAATTCTGTATCATCTTATTTTTTTTTCCCAGTCATGAATGGCTTCAGCATAGGAACAGCACAGAAATATCTACTGTTTACACCAATCTCAGCACTGTTCAATGGGAACAGCTACGCTGAGAGACTACACAGAGAGGAGTTTCTTTTCCAGTCAGTTACCTCAGATCACAACATCCAAGGAGTGTGAATTCCTCTGCTACCCCTAGAGCAATGCTGTTAATTTCTGCAGCGTATCTGTGAGGTAAGACAGGAGGGTTGAGTGGGGCATGCTTTAAAATCATTGCCACAAATAACGATTCTTGTCTCTTAACCAATATTAAGGCAAGTCCCAGTGTCTGTCTGAGCTCCCTTACAAGAGAAGATGGGGGACTTGTTTTCAAAGGATATAATGTAGAAGTGATTCTTGAAAGAGTTTCCTTATCTGTGTCCCTCTGGTCACCCACCCATGTGGAGCAGAGAACAACCACCCCCCACTACTGCTACACCATATAGCAAATTAATCTCAGCTTTTAGGACTTTCCCTGTACATGATTTGTGCTCTCTATTGACTGGTGATGTTAGTGACAATTCCTCTGAGCAATTTCTTTCCACGACAGTGTGGTTAACATGCATAAAGACATATTTGGCAGGAAAGGCCATGCAGCATATTGAGATCTGATTTAGAATTATTACATTTTTAATCACAAACATTTGCTGGGATGATCAGGGGGAAAATTTATGGTGTAAAGTTCACATATATTTACTTTCCAACCTGCAATTGCTTTTTCAAATGAACAGCTCTCATTGTACTATATCAGCAAACCATAACACAGCCTTAAACTCTCAGTGAATTAAGGTTCAACCTTTAATATGAGTAATTCAGAGCAGAACTTCCGCACTGCTGAACCATTAAGTAATGTTCCCTTTTCATAGCACTGAACACCACAACATGGAGAAAAATAAACAAAAGTTAACTGAAAAATTTTAAATGAAGACATGGGTTACAAAAATATAAACCATGCCTAATCTATCACCATAAAGATTTAAAAATACATCGTTATCTTAATTATCTTCCATCTCTGGCAGAAAGTTTCTTTCTCCAGACAGTTTTCTCTCAAAATAACAGAGAAAAAGATGTAAAATTCTTGTGTTATGAACTTCAGCTTTCTAACTTATGATCTGAGAGCTCCAGGCAACTAGCTGTTCATTACAAACAAACATTGCAGATGAAATAACATTCATTCACACATCATGTTCTACAAAGCAGCTACAATTACTTAGGGCACAATTAGGGATGCCACGACGCATGACATTAAAAAGCCCTGCACACTTTAAAACACACCAGATCTTTGCCAAAGAAAAGGAGGAAAATAAAACAACCCAAAGAACAGAAACCCTCTCTACAGAGCTATCAGAAACAGAAAACTCACCAACACTCCTCATAACTGCTAAAAAAACAAAAAAACCAAAATAAAATTAGCAGATTGTTAGCAAATACCAAAAGCAGAAAAGAAAACAAAGGATGTTTGGGGAAATAACTGATCTGAGTCATTTTTTCAACAAAGCAGGTACATAATGATTAAACTTGTAAGCAAAAACCCACAGATTGCCAGATGCCCATGTGTTGTTCTGGGGAAAGGTGGATGCACCAAGCACAGTTTTACCAATGAAAGGAGGAAGAACTGAATGATACTCTGTAACACTGAAACTGAGGCGATGGATCTCAGTTCTACTATACTGGTTTTTATGATAACATAGAAACACTTAAAGGAAAGTTATTCTTCCAAATGTTGAACCTGCAGTTTTTATGGACCCAGAAGGAACAGTTCTGTAAAGCTTTGAGGAAAAGTACTGGACAGAGATTAAGCTTTCTCGTCAGCTTAATTATTGGCAGGTGGGGGGAGCTGGGAAAAGATGACACAGGAACTTAAGATATTTCAGGAGTAAGGCCCACTTCAGTAGCTAAGCTGATAGAAGGAGATTATCTCAGAAAGCAACACTGGTATTAAAAGAACAGGAAGGGCAAGCCTAGCATACCAGTGTTTCCAGGTTTACAGTTTCCTCTAGTCCCATTCTTGTGCAGTCTGTAAGTCAGGAATAATTACACTAGGCATACTTTTGTACCAATCTTTTCATCAGTACACATCTGATGTTGATGCTGGTATTCACTTGTCCACTGACAAAATTAATTCTGCAGTTGGCAGAGCATTGCTCCCGCGTCACTCCCTCCTCCCATCAGCTACAAATCCTACAAAACCTTTCTTTGGAAGGGCATTATTGAGGTCTCTCCTTTTCCCTGGCTACAATGACTCCTTGTCCTGCTGCTCTCATTGTCCTTAAATTCTCCATACTGCAGCAGAAGTAACGCAAACCCAGACAACATCATCTCTTCCTTGGAAGCTGGAGTCAGTACCATGCAGGTCTCTCCTTTTAGCATATGTGACCTTCCCAATTTCTGCCCCTTCCTCTAGTACACACGGTTGCACTTCCAGAGAGGTCACTAGACGGTCCTTGACAGGACTGTGGAGGTCAAGCAGCCTGCCTGCACAGCAGAGTGAGGCCGGATTCAGAAGCCTGATCTGTGCATAAACCTGTAGGTAGTGCAGAAGAGCCTCCAGCAACAGTCCCAGAACTAAACCAAATTTGTCAACAAGGAATTTGCCTATCAAGCACAGCTGTTGTGTACTTAAGAGAGTTCAGCAATAGGACCCCAAAGCTATGAGAGAGGTGAAAGTCTCCCAAAAATAATGGGTTGAAAGCATGACGCAGTGCAGCTGAGAAGGTTCTACAGACGAATTTTCTAATCCACAGTTAGGCAGAACATAAACTCAACACCCAAAATACCTAAACTAAATGAATGAACAAGTATTCAGGAAAACAAAAGATTTCACTGAAAAGACTATTAGAAAGGACCCATCAGTAAACACATGAGATATGGTAATATACAGGAGAAACTTTTTTTTCCCTTTCCTTCTTTGGAAAAAAGCATGGAATAGTCTTCACATTGTATAGTAGAACTACTGAATGAAGTGCAACAAAAACATAGAATGGAGGGATTGTCCAAATCATCGAGCATAGACCAGGAGGAAAAGGCACAATAACAGCTGACACAACATTTTCTACTTACTGTTTCTTTGCCTCTTCAAATTTATGCAGCTTTTTCCGCAAGCCACCCGATTTAAAGCCTTGACAATGAGCTGCTGGTGCTCCTATGGTGACTATGTCGTAGTTTTGATCTGGGATGGACAAAAAGGACTTACAAATGAAAGCCTGTCATCTTTAATGTGGACAAACAATCGTGAAAATTCAAAAACAACTCAAAGTAATTTTTGTAAAACTCTGTGCCAGTGTTTTGAAGGTCATAGAAAAGAATTTGTTTAGAGGTCTGGGAACTCCATCAAATACTTTTGTGGTGAAAGATCCATACGTGAATGCATGTTCTCTGTTTCTTAATCTGGAAGACTGACAGTGAAAAAGAAGCCTTGAACATTGGTCTTTATGTAAAACCTGTCATTACAGGAATCCCTCACATGGATACATGGGATGAGTGTGCGTCCATGGTTAGTGGGAATTACTATTAAAAGAAGGGAAAACCTAGGTTATTTATGAAGAAACAAGCCTGATGTGAACAAACTGTTGTGATTTTGCATAACCACACACGATGGTTCCAGAGAAAAAGCACACAAACTTAGCAACAAACAATGGTCAGAACCTTTGCTATTCTGCTACAATTCAAAATGACTGAAAGGGATATAGCAGCTTAATCCAATGTATTTCCTAATACAAGGGCTGACTTGTGTCACCTAGGGTACGATGAAGTCCAGAACTTAGTTTTGCCACCTGCAGACTAGCAATAATTACACTTACACCTCTTCTTTTGTAAACAGATTTAGAATCTGAGGATAGAAGGTGCTACAAAAATGCTAAGTAGCACTAGTACTACAGAGCAGTAGTTTGTAAAAACTTGGCTATATGGTTGAGGATGGAAATCAAAAAATGGAGGCAAAGGTAACAAAATAAGGTGAAGAAAGAGAGAAAGAAACAAATACCTGATCCTCCATCATCCTGGACTCTCATTCTCTGTATATGTAAATTCGTAGGAACAAATTCCAATTTTTTATCAGCTTTCAAGCTACTGGCTTTAAATGAAGGACCTGAGAAATGCAGGAGAAAAGCAAGCATAAAAACCCTCTGCTTCTGCTTATGCTAAAACATTCAAGTGACTTCATTCATCATTTGCTATGTGCTGAAAGTAAAGCAGAGAAAAGAAGAAGATATATCTTTCTGTTACTGTTTGTAATTGTTCTCTACTGTCAGGGTAAAATAAGAGCATGAATGAAGCAAATATTGCCAGATCATTAGCAAGCTCACAATAAAGAAATCTAACAACAGTATTTTTTACTCATCAAACTAAAAAATTCTGGGTTCCCAATTTCAGAGAAGCATTAATAATCATGGTTGAGAATTACCATGTTATTATGAAAAAGAAATCACCTTTATACTGGTGCAGGTCAGTTAGGTTTTCCTGATAAGTTAAAATAATTGTTTGGTATTGTGTAACTATTTGTCGACGAAGGCTTTCCCAACAAGGAGACAATTCTCCCAGTTCTTCTAGTTCACATACCCTAGGGGAAGAAGAAGAAAAAAAGAAAGAAAAAAAAGGAAAAAAGAGGTATTTAGCTCCATTGTTCACTTGACCAAGAGTAAGTTTCACATTGTACCAACACAGCACCATCCTCAGCTGACACATTCTCAACTCACTCTGGTCTAACCTGCTCACCAGATGGAATCCTTCCAAACATATGTCCCAAAGCACAGCTGTTGAGCTCTGCTCCAAGGTACACAGGTTCACCACAGGCAGAATACACTGTGTTCCCCCCAGGAGCCTCAGGTGTTGGTCAAAACCAAAGCTTCCCACCTTTCTCCAGGAGCTGTCAAACTATATGATGTTTTGCAAATGACGGGTACTGTCATAACATCAGGTGACTTGGGACAATGAGGACCTTTTTAGTCCACTCCACTGAACTTCAGTGGCTCTCAAAACAGAACTGTGACAGAAGTCAGGTGGGACAGTAGCACCTATCAGACATCAGGTACAAGGAGTATCTGCGCTAGCCAGGTATCTACACAACAGTCTTCAAGGCCAGGCAGGGAAGGCCTAAGAAGTGTAAGCATTATTAAGGGTTTGGAGAGACAAAATATGAGCCAACAAAACCTTCATCTAAGATTCAGGATTTTAGGCACCCAAGTTCCACTGTAGGTATACTAAAGGATGACTGGATACCCGTAGATAAGAACAGGAAAACCCCTGGCTTTCCCATTGCACCATGACTGCCAGGTGTTCAGTCACACATGGCAATCCTGTGTTACATACTGCTTCCCTACAGCACTACTGAGAAAGTATTCAGCGTATTCCATGTCATGCTTGCATTACTGTTTTCTTGGGTTAAGGTATTATTTGGAAGAAAGGAAGAAAGATAAAATAAACGAGTCAACAGCAGATCCAAGTTAGCAGCATATTACTCCAGAAAAAGTAGCACAATCATCTGCCAAAAGGATCCGGCAGTTCTTTTTGCAGTTCTCTCAATATCCCTCATCCTTAGTTTTAATCAATTGTCTGCATATCATTTAAGCATTTCACAGAACAATTCTCACTCCACAGTATTTAGGATGTTATCAAAAGGAAGCAAATTTCCCAGAAAAAACATCAGATTGACTTGCCGATAGGTAACAGTGTAAACTGTATTTATCAGTGACTTGGAAAAAGACACTTTTGGTTCCATCTTGTAAAACTGCTTCTGTATAAGATGCTATTACAACTACCTTGTCAAACTCCCTGCTCAAAACTAGCCATGCATCTGAGCCCAGGTCTTCCTGAAGTAAATTCACAGCTTAATACTTAAACACTTTTTTGTCCCATAGGCTAAGACAGCAGGGGATGCACATGCCATAAATAACTAGGTAGTCAAAATATCCCTTCAGTTATATGTTTCCTTTCAAAGAGCTCTGGCCCAGAAGTGCTTTATGTAAGAGCCAGCATCTGTGATTATCCAAGGACATTTTAAAAGTCACCAGGATGTAAAGACAGAAGCAGCTGTGCTTCTGTAGCTGTCTGGCATTCCTCTGGGCTGCAGCCCAGAGGACAGAGAAGAGAGCACTTGGCAAATCTGAGAGATCCTATGAATACAAACTGTGACTGTGGATGTCATTGAGGGACACCTCAGCTGAACAGAAAGAAGGGATTCTTTCTCACTAACTACACAGAAGTTGTATTACCTTTGAGCCACACAATTCAGAGCATACAAAGTTGTACTAGTAATCACCTGGGCTGTTATTAGCCCCTAACTGTATACAGTATGTAGCAATTGATCTCTGCATGATTTTAGCAAGAGCCTCTGAACAGTCACATTGAAGTTTCTTAAGATGTTAGCCGTGCACTGTCCACAGTCTTAGAGAAAGCCACATCTTTTTTTCCCCATTCACCCTAAATTCTCCTCTTATTATCTCCAAGTCCTTAAACTACATCCATCACAGATGGCATTTTATGGGTAAGCTTGCCACCTCTTTAAATTAGGATGGCTGTACCTCATAATAAATAGGTGCTTTTAAATGTATGTGAGGAAAGCTGTAGAGAAAAAAAGATATAAAATAAACAGTGAATAAATGAGGTCTAAATGCAAAACGGCATATCCCAAGCCCCCTCCATCAAGGTTGCAGCAGGACAGCTAGGCAAGATAACAGCATTCACTCTTTAGAATCTAGGATCTGACTACTCCTACTAAGTGCATGTCACTAAAAAAACCCACAATTCAACAGCAGAAAAAAATATAAAATAAACCAATGTGAACTTTGGAAACCCAGTCATGTCATACATTAGTTTTTTCATACATAATAAACAGTCACCACTATCTTTCTGCAAGAATTTATCATTTTTGCAAAATATGACTATACCTCAAAAACCGTAGACTACTTCTGCCTGCTCATATGGATTAACACTATTTCACAATATCGCAAAGGAATTTAATTGTATTAATATAGGGTAATGAGAGCACTAGTTTTATTTTTAATTAAGGTCAGGCTCAGTTAGGTCTCTAGGAGGGGATTCAAATACAGCCAAACTAAAAAACCAGTTCTCAAAAATGCAGCTAAAAATTCTTTTACCATCCTAATCTTGGCTTTTATAAAGAATACATAAACTATTATGTTTGCAAATCACAGCCTACAAATGTAGGGAAGTAAAACTCATAACTGAATACATTGCCTGGAAGAGAGTTAATTGCTTCAAGAAGAAGCAAATTCAGAATAAACCTATAAAATGTTTAACAGATTTCCTTCTCCCTCCCACCTCCTAAAATGAGAAAAAGTCATTACTGTCCTACAGTGTCTCATTTTAGTTGGTTTTATTCTGTTTGTTTTCCATTCAAAACTACTCTTCTGACTCTCAACGCCATCTCTTAATTCACTGAGTCAATCTATCATCTTGTTATCTATCTTTGCTTTGCTTATATAGCACAGAAGTCAAATGACTTTTTCAAAGGGATCAGGTTTTTTCTTCTTTGTCTGCTACTCTAATTACTCATTCCACTTAGCTGGTGTCTGTGTTGTCTCTGTTCCCTTCTCAAAATTCTTAGCAGCTGGAGTTGTTACTCTTTCGTTTACACTGTCTCATCTATCCAGACTTCTCCCCACCTATGAAACACTGAGATATGTTTTATTTTTAATTCAACTTCACTTTTCTCTTTATATTAATATAAACTATGTTTCAAAACCAGAATGTATTGAAGTATATGCATTATTATATAAAAAAAGAGATCATGTATTCCAATGTGGTGGTCTTAATACAGTCACATGACTATGGAATAATATATTTTGTGGCCTTATCAACACTTTCACGAGAGGAACAGATAACCCGTAAGTGCAACTAACTGCAGTATTATCCCAAGTGTTCACTATGCCAACAGTTCTCTCCCATCAACACCTCTGTATGTTCACTTTACCATATACTCAAGTCCAAATTCTATACTCTGACACGAGATTGTGTTCGCTGTAACTGTACAGTCAGCAAATTGCTGCTTTTACTATTTTTTCTTCAGCGCCCTCTGTGCATTAACACACATGTATTCCTTGGAAACTCGGTAACAGCCATATCACTGCTGTATTACTGCACATGTAAACTGGCCCAAACTCACCTTGCTGCATCTTCTTCTAGAAGAAGCTTCACAAATTGCCTAGGGATGTGCAGCGAAAGGACACTCTCGGCCATCTGCTCCAAGATTCTCAAGTGGTTTCCATCAGTGGTTGGGAAGCGATACATTCGGCAAATGGCACCACCAAATACTAAAGAATTAAAATCATGCTATTTGAGCACAGGGTTTGAATTAAAAGTGTACAGTCTCTCCTTTTTTAAAGTAAATGGCTTTGGTTCACTAATGAGCTGTAACATACTGCTGTAAAGATCTGGTTTAACCATGCATCAGTCTAAGCTTTTCTAAACATGGTCATTCTGCAATGCCCATTCTTCTGCATGTCTGCAGGAAAAGCCCCCCAAAACACTGGTAAGGAAATGAAACACATATGCAAATTTTGACATAAGTTGGAGTTTTTTTATGTACTGTGCATCTTCCTCTCAAGCAATCGTTTGCTGGAAAACTAACCTTTCTTCAAGATTTTTTCTTTTTTTAAAAAGCAGCTGCTTTCCTCCGTCCTTCCCCTCCTCTCAACGATTGCTTAGGAACAGACTAGCCAACTGCATGCAGAATTTTATACTACAGTCAACTTAAGTGACAAAAGTTTGCTTCTGCTGTTTTTACTATACAAAGTAGTGTAGATGATAAAATAATTTATTCCTGTATGACCCTCAAAGAGCTGCTCAATCAGCTGCCTGCTCCTATTCAAATGAAACATCTGTTTAAATGCCCTGGGGCCAGAGGCAGACAGCAAGAGATTAGCTTTTTCTGATGCCTAAAGCTTACATGTTACTGCCCACAGCAGCTTACCAGATTTCAGTAGTGCATCTTTCCGTAATGAAGCATATTTGGATCTGATTCCTAAGGATTCTGTTAAACTTTCATCAACTGGCAACACAGTCTAAACAAAAACAAAGAACAGTAATAGTAAAGAATAAAACCTCAGTGCTAGGGCAATATGCAGCGACGACCCCATTACACAGACTTGAAAGGAATATTCACACAACCATGGTTAAAATAAATATTTCAAGTATGTTTACTGTGGACAAAAAATATTGCAGGCTGAAAAAATAAATTCACTTAAACCCTTCAATCTAAGCATTCCTATTTACTTCCACCACACAGTTCCAAATGCCATAAAAATTTTCATCCAGCCTTTCAACTACTTTATGCTAGCACAGCTCCAGAGTCCTTAAAGGTACTGCACCGATATGTGGCAGCTACAGGTCTGGCCGGATACAAGGCGATACTAATCCACATTGTGACTGTGATACACAGACTGTAATTATCACCAGGACATTAAGGACACAAGGTTTACAGAAATAAACATATGCCTAGGCTGAGAAAGTACTATAAATATCTGCTCTCAGACAAATACTAGGGGATCAGAACAAGACAAAATAATGCAGTATTCAAGTAACCTGTTCAGTTTATCAAAATCTTTTAAGTTGCCTGTGAAGATTCTGGAAATTCTCCGAGCATCCCCATTACAGCTTTGCTTAATGCCACCTTCCAATTCACAATGCGAACTGGAATACCACATCTTTGTAGAACTGGTGATTGATGCACCAAGTGCACCAACATATGGCACTGCAAGCCTATTCAGATGAAGGGCATGAGCACCTGAAGTGAAAACTTACTCTAAATTAAAATCTTTGCCAAGACTTTTAACGCCAAATGTAAGCACCTAGAGCTCTGCAAAATACAAAGCTGCTTCATCACCGTTAGGCTGCTCTTTACTGTATTTTAAAATTGTAAAGCACTACTAAATAGCAAGATAAACAGGAAAGCTAACAGCAGATATCAACCAATCTTATTTCAATGCTGGCAATGAATCTGCATTTTTCTGAATTTGATACAATGCTCATACTCACCCTTCCATTAATTGTATCGGGTGACCTTGTCACCGGGGGCCTTTGGTCAGTTTTCTCCTCCATTTGCCATCCAATAACTGTAATGTTACCTACACGGTCACTTTCAGCCGACCTGCAACAAACACTCTGCGTTGAGATTTTTTTGGAGGTGGACCTGTTTATCAACAAGGGAACACTTATAAAAGGGTATTAATCTTCAAAATTAATGAACATTGTAAATAAGAAGCTTTTCAACTTCATTTTGCATATTTTTATAATGCGTTATTCCAACAGGAAAAAGCTTCCCTCATTCTGCAAGGATGATGTACAGACCTCCTAATGAAGGCAAACTAAAACCATGCATGTATTTCAATACTTACGTAAAAGGAGAAAGAGTTTAGATTTTACAGTTAGTCTGTTGCAGGCAAAAGCAGCTTAAATTGTGAACAGGAAGCAGATAATGGGCTGCATCTGCACATGTGTATGTATATGCCCGTGCCTGTGAATGTCTGAAACCAAACTTTTTAACCTTCAGTCAGAAGACTGCTACTTGCTAGCTGCAACTGGAAAATTTTGATAATATGTGGACTAAATTGAAGTAGCACATCCCAAATCTTCCCCTTAATAGAGAAGTCGGCCAAGGCCACCAGTTAGGAGGCCATTCACATCTTGTGTTTCTGCAGATAAGACTATTCAGTCTGGGAAAACTGGGAGCCTGACATTGCAGGAAGAAAAGCTCATGCTAAAAAGAAGGATCCTGAAAAGAAATGGTCTAGGGAAGAAGGTGAAGATTGTTAATGGAAAAAAGGTCCCTGAGGTGGAGGACGATCCTGGAGATCAGGGAGCTGCATGGAAACAAATACCAGAGATCCCCAGGGATCTGGCCACTAACAGCTAAGGAGCCACACAGCAGTAACTGACACAACATTCTGTCTCACCTTCCCAGACCTAGCAGCTGTCTCCTTGCTGGGGAGGGAAGCTGACACCATATGAACACATGACTGATGGGCGAGTGAGTGAGTGAGTCAGAGACAGAAGAATCAGGTGGGGTAAAAGCTCTGATCTTGCTGGTTTTAAAATACATACCAATATCCAGATCTACCACAGCTATCATTTATTCTGTCTCACCCATGACACACAGTAATTTTGACAAAGACTTTTATGTTATTATTTTAAGATAGATTCTAAACAGTATTTTAAGATTGTTGTTTACATGTAAAAATACGCTGGAACAACTAAGACAAAAAAAAATGTCTCTGGAACAGACAATACTGGGGAGACAAAAGAAATAAGCACACAGGATGACTACAAGAAAAGATTTAAAGTATCCAAATCATGCAGCATGTTTATAGACATTGCTCAGCATTCAGCTTATACATCCAAGGGATAACATGACAATGAGAAGTCAGTCAAGGCTTATGTTAAGCCCTATAATCAATCAATGCATGTATTCACACATGATTCTTTGATAATCAGAATATAGCTTATATCAAAACAAGAGTTTAATGAAGTCTACTTTCAACATAGAAAGAATGAATGGATAAACCTAACAGAATAACCATGTCTAACGCAAAACCACGAAACTCCTGCCATCACATTCCTCCTCTTTCTTCATCTCCCTCAAAACACCCTCATCTTCACACATACAAGAAATCAGAATATTTTATCCACCATCAATGTCATATTTTGGTGCCTTTTCTGACTCAATTCCCTCATTTGCTCCCTCCTGCTAAATCAAGTCAATTTTTTATTCACAACACATTGTGGAAAAGCTGAAAACCTTACCCATCTATTCTCTTAACATGAAAAGCTTTGCCCGTGTTTTGTTAGTTGTATCTGGGCTAAGAAATTTCCACAAGTTTATCAGCCACTGTTTCTAGTGCTGATTATACCGATACTACCAGCACCATCTTCCTCAGTTCCTCTGATTATGCTTCCCCCTCCAACTGACCTCCCCTTGCCTTCTCGTGACAAGGATGTCTGTCCTACTTTCAACAGAGACTACTTCAGTTACACATAAGAGCTCTCTTTATTTAATCTCACGTTGCTTTCTTCATTCTTTTCCAACACTCTGCTTTGTCCCACACTGGCTTTCAAGACTGTGGTTTGATTCCAATGACTAGAACTATTACCTTAAGGATTTGTATTAGACTCACACCCTATTTTTCATCCCCTCCTGAGTCACGTTCCTTCCATGAAAGTTTCCAATAAGAATTAAAGTAGCAAATCATATCAATCTATGTTGCTTAGTATGACTCCTCCTTTTCCTAGTGCATTATATTGATAAATATACTGTTTAGCAACATATACACAATTTAGCAGCAGGTAGGTGTTGAAATATTAAATAGAACCTAGATTTATCTAAGCCAAGGTATTCCAAACTGCTAAGATAATCCTCTGTTTCAATGGGTTTCATTCTCCCCATCACAGGCTCTTTATACATCAGCACAGTTAAAAATACTCTATTTTGCCACACTTCACAGACACATATACTGAGGTGATAGGATGAAATGCACAAAAATGACATTGGTCTTGACAATACTTTCTTGACTTGCAGAACTAGAACCAATGTCTAACAGTATTCACCACATCGGAAAGGTCTTGTTCTACATGTTTTAATTATCATGCAATATAAAATTCCTTAATACTGGCCTGGAACTAAAACATTAAACAAACAAAAGGTTTTCATCACATCTCACAGACAGTTTTCATCACATCTAAAGCATGCTTTGAAGAATTAAGAATTAATTCCTAAAGGGAGGAGAATACTACAAACCTTAGTGTTAAGTGCAACCTGTGATTCTTCTCCTGAAGAAGTTCTTTTACACTGAACATCCCAGAACCCAACAAATACATCTGAAAGAAGATGAGTATCAGAATTATAATTTACCTTTAAAGGCTTTGTCCACAGCAATAAAGCCCAAAATACAATTATTCACAGAAGTCTGAGAACAAAAATACAGATATTTATGCCCACACGTAACTAATTAAAACCCTTTCTAATTAAAACCCTTTAAAATTTAATAAATGTGGTAATTTATCAAAAAACCTTCTTCTACTGGAAGACATTAAGCATTTTGCTTTCTATAGGATCTGAGTGGAGACCCAGGAACACTGAAAGCAATGACGGAATGGGGCTCAGACTGACTAAGTCAACATTTCATAGTCCCTCCCTGACCCAAACTTGGTTCCTCCTGAAGAACCTGTCTCCTTTGAAGGTATTCCTTTTTTCCCAGAGCCTCCCCATGAAGCTCTGTACAGAAAGGGACAGTTCTGCTGCCCCTGAGGAAGCCACAGAAAAGCAGACACATGGGGCCTGAAACAATATTCTGGGTAACAGTGTGAGAATAAATGGCCTGAACTGCTCCCAGATCCAAGTGGATACACAGCAGGGCAGGCACTTAAAGCTTTTTTCAGTAAGGGTACAAATCTTACCCACGAACAAAATCACTAAGGTATCAGAGCAAGGCAATTTCTGGAATTTAGCAGCTCTGTTCAAAAGGACTGTTTCATTATGGGCCCAAGAGGCTCAACATCTTGGCATAGGTTAGAGACCTCATTTAGGGGTGCTGGATCCCATTCAATATATAGTTGAGTAAAGAGGTCCACAAGACAAAAGAACAGGTGACAGGACTCTTAAATCCATGGTTTTCAAACTTGCTGCAGACAGCCTTATTTGAGAAAAGTGGCAAAGCTCCCCACTCTGCCAAGTCCACCTCATGGCATTTGTCCCTCCCTCCCCTCCCCACCTTGCTTCCTCTAGGATCAATGCTGCTATCCCTTTGCTTTCTTCCACAAAAGTTAATAGTATTATCTCCTTGCCTCTTGTTTCCTTGCTCTGCACTGACTGGGCAGGGGACAGAATAAAGAAAACTTACTGTTCCCTGAGATCTATCTTTGACGTCGTACACAGAGAGTTTGATTTGTGTCATTTGATTGATAAGAGAGTCTTGGAAAAAGGCAATGCTGCTTAGAAAGATAGGATTACTTGTTCCCTGCAATCATAAACAAAAAAAGGCAAAAATTAATGTAAAGTGGTATTTGTTAGGAAGAAATGCTTCCTGTGTTAGCTTCAATTTTAAACCTGATCCAGGAGTATCTGACCACTTACCTCAATAATTTCTGTCTGTGCATGCTTCGTCCAGAACGCCTGAGGAGGTGTAGTGACACTCACTGCTACAAAACTATTTGGTTTTCGATCTAGCGATGGAGTTAGCAGCTCACTGCAAGCTTGAGGTATGCAACAGATAAATACATTTAGATTCAGGACCTTTTTCATAATGCTGTAAGACCTGACATTTTTATAACAGCATACTATATACCCTGAGCAATAAAGCCAAGAAAGGCCTAACATGAATTCTGTCCCCACATTATAAAGGCACATCACTCACCTTTGTGCATGGAAAGAGTAAACATGCAACCAGATCAGTCTGGCTCCAAGCTGTAGAGCCATAATTTAAACTCGTTCTCTTCTAACACCTGCCTATCCTTTCCCCTGGCACAGCCCATTAGAACAGCATACATGCACAGGTTTTCCTCTGGGAATCTCAGGAGCATGGCTGCATTTGATTTGAAGTCACGCTCCATTAAGCCTGTTACCAAACAGCATTTTGCCATGGAGAACCCACAGAAGTGCTTGAACACTGATCAAGCAGCGCTACGAGGAAAACTGGCTTCTAATTGTAAAAGGACAGCAATTTATTTCCTCTAAAATGTTACTGTAAGTTTAACTGCTGGGAAGGGACTATGGGTGAAACTATAGGGACTACAGTAGGCTACCAAAAATTTCCATGAGTGACTCTACACAATTACATTAAACTTCAGAGCCAAATTCTATCTAGCTCGATACAGGTAACTACAGTGTGGTCTGACTCTGCTTCAGCTAGATGCAGAAAGTTAATTCTGAAATTTACCTAGACAAGCAAAATGTTTAAATGTACACTGAACAGTTTTGCAGTTCTAGGTATTTTTAATTTATCTGAAAATACCTGAATTATCTTCTTCAGCTCTAAGGAGTTCTTGTAAAGATTATTATTCATATACAATTACACACACCTGAGAAAATTTTTTGATTTTTAATTTCAAACACACTGTTAAGAGCATAACCTTCCAAACATTAGTCCACTATTAAGCCAAGAAAACCATGCTGCAGTTGAAAATGTGGACTGAATTTTCATTAAGAAAATATTTTTCACTTATTCTTCAGGTGAGGTGAGCCAATGCACAAGCTTCTCATCCAAATCTAACCATCTCAGAAATCAGGTCACTTCTGCATCTCATAGTGTCACTTAACAGCAAAGAGGTATGTGTAATAGTTGGTAACTCTTAGGAAAGATCCTGTCCTGAAATGGTGTTTCCAGATTGCTTGAAAGCCTGAACTGCTGATATACTGAGACTGAAGACAGATTCACTGTATCTTCACATAAACAAAACAAGCATTAAAAAATAATATTCACATAGCAAACATTTAAAATTTTATAGAACAGATGTTTTAATTGCAGACTTTTAAAATCACAAAATCAAACTGCTGGCTGCTTATCAAAAGATACTGCACAGTCAGCCAGAAAACTGTACCACATCTCCATAAAAATCAAAGCAAAGTTTCAATTCTTACTATATGAAAGGCCCTTCAAAATTAACAATTAAAATCCTGCTCACATACTCAACAGCATGCATCATCAAAATTAGCATAAAAATCACTAAGCCTACCTAAACTGAACTCTAAAATCGGCTCATCTGGATCCTGAATGTTTCCTGTAAACCAGAAAAATTAACAAAAGATTAGCCAAACATTTCTGTTGTGTGAATCCTTTCCTAAAACTGCAGTCATACAGAGAAAGAAATTAAATTTTCTAGAAAAAAAAAAAAAAGTATTTTTAATTCAATGAGCCATGACTGCTATTTAAAATATTTGTTAGCTAATCTTTGGTATCTAAAAATGATTTGGAAAACCTGAGATAATCTAATTTTATAAAATGTTAAAATATGTAAAACTATGCAGGATTATACAGAATATGGGAATATAAAATGCCAAATCTCAGTACAAAACAACAGGATTAAAGCCACTTAAGTGTCTGAGCCACTATACCAAATTATTAAATCACGAGGTATATAAAATACACCTCCTCTGTGATCAGTGAATAGGGAGAAGTTTGAAAGTACCTGTCTCTCTCACTAATCAAAGAAAGTCTCTGGGGGTTACAACCCTAATTTACTTATCATAAAAGATACGGGAGAGAATTCTCAGCTCCCTGAACTCTCTTCAAAATTTTATACAATGTCAAACAAGGAGGTTGCCAAGACTCTTCCTAGACCTTGACATTCTTTTGTTTTCTTCCCAATTGCTTATTTTTGACTGATAAACACAAGTGCACAAAATCTAGTTTAATTTCTTTTTTTCTTCCCTCTCCAATTTTAATTTTTTGTCCACTTTAAAAATGGTAAGTTTAAGATTTTTTTAATCCTTTAGTATAATTCCTTTATCTCATACCCTCCAGATAACCAGACACATCAAATCTTCTAGCATTTAAAATAAAATAATAAAAAAAAAGTACAATGCATATTCCGAAAGGAGCAACAGCTGACACGAAGGCACGTACCTGCCAGAGAAAGACCTAGCATGTCAGAGGTGACATCGATGGTGGAGGCCCGTTGCACGGTGCGGGATTTTGCACCGTGGCGGGGACTGTGTTCTCTTGCTGTCATTTTGTCATGAAGAACCCTTCTCTTCTTGCTGCTTGGCTTTACCGATGTTTGTCTTGCACAGTAGCAGAGTGCAGCGGGTTGTCTCCAACGGCTATTCCTCTAACATTACCACGCTAAGTGATAAAGAGAGAAAAAGCACACACCAAAATTTTAGGCCACTATCTAGCTTCTGTACTTTTTGACAGCGGCAAATCTACTGCCATAAAATTGCCTCAGGTCATTCAGATAAAACACTCAAGGCAGATCCAATGCACAGTAACTCAATTTGCATGAACCGTACACTCGCAGCATTTTACTGCACATTGTTGAAGACGGTTCCACATGCAAGAAAGGCTCTTCTGTCAGAGAACGGGGGTTGAGACTCGTTAGCATGCCAGCTGCTCCTCTCCTTTGTCTAACTTATTAAACCATCCTTAATGAAGTTTCCTGGTTTTCATAATCCCTGGGGAACACAAATAAACTTGTCAGATGGGGCTTCTGCCTGCAGAGGTACAACAAGGGGTAAGGACCAAGGGACAATGAGTCGGCGGAACGCAGAACAAAAGGGCAGCAAGTTGGCGTCAGCACACTGTGTCGTTCCAGGCTGTACCGCCAAGGGAAAAGGGATGTTGAAAACTGTAAAGAAAACCCACCGGGCCAGAGCGTGGCTGGAATTCTGGGATGCTGATGGAAAGGAAAAGCAAAAGGGGATGCCTGCTGCTGTGGCACATGGCAGCGTCCATGCTTCTCCTTCACCCCACACTTCACTAGGCTACAGACATCCACAACAATTGTTCTTCCCCTCACAACGCTATAAACTGAAATGTTACGGTAGGAAAGAAACACACAGCCTATAGAAAATTTGGTTATTTTGTTAAATGCGGTGCTTTTGGTTTGGCTAATGAATTTGAATGTTCCTTCCATCAGCCACATCAGCACTGCAGTTATGGAACTTCTGTATTCATTTCATACTATTATGACAAACTCAATTCATTTAGGAAGTGAGATCAGGAGTGAAGTCTGATAAACCTGAAAGGTAGTAATACAGTGACTAATACCTTCACAGCAGCCCCTCATTATTTTTACAAAACATTCAAACCACACTGCATAATGGCAGCATAATTTTTTTCCTTTTAGGTTGACGGATCTAACAATGGGTAAGATGCATTCTAATTAAATAAAGCACGTAGCTTTCACTTGTGTTTTAAATCGGCATTTCAAAACCTGCCTAACTTAAGTCTCTGATTTTAGCTAGTCAGCATCTCCCTCTGGAGGATTTCAAAAGAATCTCCCTCTCTCCACAGTGAACTCAAGCACTTTCTTTACTAGCACTGGTTCACATCTAAAATTCAGATGCAAGTTAAGCATCTAAGACAACTGAATTGCATGCAATCCTGGCCATATACAGAAGCTTAGGAAATGAGATTTTAAATGGGGAGCTCATTCTAGGGAGGAAGGAATTTGGGCTGTGTCCACAAGATGGGCCACTCAGAACTAATAATTTGGCTCAGTGATTCAACCCAGGTTTATACAATATAATGTCATAAGCCACTCCAAATAGGAAAAAAAGGAATTCTTGAGTGGAAGAAGCAGAAATTGAGAGCTCTGAACACCCCATCCCCCAAAGCTTAGAAACTCAGTGACAGCATACAAAACAACACTCAGCTTATAGATATAATTCATGACAGTCAAAAATTAAAGCAGACAGATTTAGAATTCATGTAGAATCACAGAATAGTTGAGGTTGGAAGGGATTCTATGGAGTTCATCTAATCTATCCTTAGAAAAGGCCAATCCTTGAGAAGTTAAAATAGGGCCAGGTATTTTGTCTGGTTTTAAATTGTTTCTTCTTAAATATTACTGCATGTAATAATTTTCCAAGGCTCTCTAAGTTCTCAACTACTCATTTAAATTGCAATATTAATTCCTCACATAATCATACATTTTAAATTTACTTACACTGATCATACTTACAGAGGACTCTTTTCCTCATGTGTGGAGGGATTCTGCGTATCGTAACATCACTTAAGTCCACATCTAAAAAATTAACAAAACAATCAATCTTTTTATACAGCATAAATCACAACCAAGGGGCAGGTACCACACTGAGATTAATTAAATTTAACTTCTGATTACTAGCTCTCACATTAAAGTTTTCTGAAAACAGAAAAAAGAGTATGATCCTCTGGCTGGACCTCATCCAGCTCTAGTCATAGCGATAGCGTAGCCAGAGCAGGAGCACAAAGCAGTAAGCTTGTGCTGAAAAGGACTAACTTCAGGTCAGCATTTGGTGAGTGGGTAGAATAGCTGTAAGAAACATACGTTAACATGTTTACTGGAAGGCTTGGTGCTATTAAGAAAAAGGAATGTATATGATATGTTAAGTATGAGACAGCATTTGTTACTGTGCTTTTCTATAGTTAAACTTTCAAAATTTTGCTGTTTGGAAGAGTTATAACCACCGCTGTCACGAGAAAAGATCCTGTGTCGAAACAGTTCAACACATCGGAACGCAGCACTCTTTCTCCACTGGGTGAAATTACCGTGCAAGGTAGGCCTCTACGAACAGCTAGCTAGAAGCATACAGAAAAGTGAATTATTTTTAAATATGCTGCAAGTTAACTGAAGGTCTGTATTTGCTAGTGGTACCGTCTCATTCAAGTATATTTGCATTAAAAGGATAAACCTTTTACGATGTCCTGTGTACGCCACAGTACAGTAAAAGAGATGAGGAAGTCTAGTCTGAGCTTTTTGATTTAATCACCAGTCCTACCAATTACCCAAGACTGCTTAAGAACATAGGTTATGAGCGTTTATCAATTGCGGAAAGGGTTCTGTCTTCCCTAAACTGCACAGGAGGCAGGTATCTGATCACAACCCACTGCCCAGGTTCTCTGCATAGTCAATGGTGAGACAGAAGCACATCCAGAGAATGAGTCACCATTTTCTAAGGTAGGTGGGATGAATCACCCCATGAAGATACACACACACACACTCACACTCCTCTCTCTCATTATAGAAAGAATTTAGATTACTAGCTTAGGCCTGATGCTACAGCTGGGCAAACTGGATCCCTCCCACAGTTCAGGTTGTTAGCTCAGGCAGGGATGACTTCCCTCCGTTCTGCACAGCCTGACAGACCCAAATGACAGGTGCTCTGATCACTTTCTTGAATCAGAACCATTTCAACAATGACGACTTTATGATCGTGTTTTTGACAAAAATCAGTGGAGGTAGGATTCCTACCAAATTAAAGGTAGTATTAGCACCCCAGATAGTTTCCGTAGATGGTACCAAAGACTAGTTAGTACCACTCCTGCAGCCTGCAATCCTCAAAGGCTGATGCAATTCATGTCCAGGCAAACCCCATCCTGAAGATGGCATGATGCATCTACACATAGCCTTTGGCTTTGCCCTTACTAATACTGCAGACAGAGGACGTTGGCAGTATGTGCAGCTTTGTACTGCATGAAGTTTTGCTGCAAGCCCAGTTTTCAACTGTGGCTTCAACAGAAGCATGAAAAGCTGTTATTGACCTCCATTATCAGTAATGGCCATTTCCACTGTGCGGAAAAAGCTTCTGAACAAGCCTCATTTCTGTTGTGTGAATATTTATTTTGTGCTCTGTTAGCACAAAAGCACATGACCAGAAGAAAAGATCTTCATTAGATGCCACTTCTGGCCTGCTACCTTCAGTCCTGGCAGTTGGTCATGGGAAGCAAATGCCACTCTGCCCAGCTGCGTGGTCTCATATCCTGTGGGCTTGAAACTTGGACATTTGGTCTCACGCTGCCTGCCTGCAAGATCGCAAGCGAAAACGATGATTATCTCGGCCCCAAAATAATCCCTTGATGATTAGCTTGTATAACTACAAGCTAACTGTTCTGGCAAAGTGCTTTGGTCTGTTGCCTTCTTGAAAAAAACACTAACTCTCCTACCAAACTACCCCTTGAAGAAACAAATGTGTCAGGTGAGATCAAACCTTCTTTCACCCTAACACCTACCTTTTTTGACACCCATTCCACAACTGTAAGAAACACGATTTTTCCAACTCACACATCAATAAGCAGGAGAAAAAGGCAACTCCAATTATAGACTAAATCAAAGTCTAGCAACTCTACTTTCCTACAGCCACGGTGCTCTGGGCTTATGGCATTTGATCGGGTAAGAGCCATGTCAAAGCAGAAAATGCAACAGCAGTGGAAGGCTAAACATCACTGATACATCTACATTAAAAGAGTAATAGAGAAAGGGAGAGTGTGACACCTTCTTTAATGCTTTTAAAAAAATGGAGATGCAATCATCATCTCCAAGAGGGAGTGAAAAAGTAGTCGTGGGGTACCTACTGAACTGCAATTAGTTTTACCATTCTCTGGACTCTCTAAGCTGTAAGGTCCATTCTCTGAGCCTTACAAATTAGGGTTCCTGTTCCTGAACAATCCACTTTGAAACATCAGGATGGCTCCTTCAGCCAAATGCATTCTTCAGATAACAGTTTCTCTGGTTGAAAATGTTTTAGCAATACACTACTGAATACTAAATGAATACTGTCTGAAATAGTAAGTCTTCTGGATCTGCAACATGGCCAGATTTCCAACTAACATCCTATTAACTCTGTCACTATGGACAAAACAATGGAAAGGATCAAATGCCCGACTATGCCAAGTTCTGACTGTGTTGCCTTCCACGTGAGAGCACCATCTCTAGTATAACTAGCACACAGGTTGGGTTTGTTTGTTTGTTTTTAACTCCAACCACAGAAAACCTTGTGAAACAAGATCTGCCATGTTGGCTCAAGACCAATCTTCCAGTAATTCCAGCTTCCCATCCCCAACAGCTGTTTCAAAGAAGATGCAAGGAACTTTATGAACCATGCTTCGGAGTCTGAAGTGAAGGTCTGGATCAACCCCATCACTCATGGCTGCAGAGCCAGCCCAAGAGCAGAACATCAGCTCTCAGGACAGCAGCTCCTAGTGAAAGCCTGCTAAGATGGACATTGATTAAGAGCTATTTTCTTCAAAGTCTCACAAGCACTTCACTCTTCTATCTCATTTAATAGGAGACTGAATGCCCTGGACCTCACACAGATCACAACAGGAAAAGTCAGAGCCATGACCTTGACACCTTGAGTCAGATTCTTCCTTCCAGCCAAACTCACGCGGGCAGCAACACAGCCTATGTCTAACTGCAGGTCCATAGGCTGACAACAGAGTTTTGCTCCACCCACTCCATGACCTACAACATCCCCTTTACCATGCCCCTTGGCAAGGCAAAAGAAAGCAAGTGGTGCCAGAATTCAATATGGACCTTTGTCTCCCACTGAAATTACCTCCCCACCAAAACCTCACTTGGCAGATCCAGTCTATCAGCTCCACAAAGAGGTTGTATTTCACCCTCCACGTCTACTCCTTAATTCTAGGTTCCCCTCACAAGCTGGTTCAATGTCCCACTGACCAAAATCTTGATTACCAAGGACAAGAATATAAGGTTACCCTGAAGTCTTCTCATCACTCTATGAAGCTCTCCTGAAGATTCTGAGCAAGTGGGTGACCTCAGCGAGAACAGGGAAAAGCCTTCCACAAGAAAATGAAAGAAAATACCACAATATACAATGAATACATTTGTGCAGCATGGAAATCCCCAAATGCAACCTTTCAGTGACATTTAGATAGAAGGCCATTTCAGCAGCAGAAAGTAGCCTGTTTTCTCTTTGCTTTCTTACCCAGCCTCTCCCACTTATGTACAGACAAATCTGTAAATCACAAACTTTCTTCTTGACTCTTTCCTGCTATGAACTTCAACAAACTCAATTGATCTAGAAACCTGATTTTATTTCTTTAATATATCTGAGTACTTTTAATAGAAAACTGCAATTCAGGCCACTTACTTTTTTGTGCAAATTAAGACTGTCTATATTTGCAGCTGAAACACAATTAGCATTCTTAACGTAATAAGATACTGGTTTAATTTCACTTGTCATTACAACACTCTTATTTCTTCAGCACTCCTTCTACGAGTACAAAAATATCCACACCTGCAGGTGGAAGCGAGCATTACTAACATACGTGTTTGCTAACTAGAAAGGAAAAAGCACAGCTCTGTTTCACTTTGCAGAACAGCTTTTATCAAGCTGTGCACAGCACAATGCCATGGAAAATGATGAGTCTTGCTACAGAGCAGTTTGAAGTCCAACTCCCCCAGCCTCTTCTGTTGTTTTACCAACAGAAACTGAAACAGCTTACAAATGGTCTTTACCCTAAATTAATCTTTAGCCTCTCCACAAGAAATGTGCTGGGAACATCATGGTGAAGTTTCCTGTGCATGGAATGACTTCTCTCCTCATGACCCAGGGTTCTTACGCTACCTATACAGACATGGAAAAGCCCATGAGAACAGGGGACATATTTTCTGTTGAGGAGTTTGGACTGGAAACACATTCCTGAATTTGATGGTCCTTTGGACACCCTCCTAAAGCTCACCTCTTCACAAGCAGTCTTTCATCATAACCATGACACTCACAATGCAGAAACAGCATTGCTCTAACTGGAAAAAAGCAAAGAGCTTAACCCCCTCTCAGCTCCTCCTGCTGCAGGAAAAGGTGTGGGGGGGGGAACAAAGGCAGAACAAAGCAAAAGAAACCCCAACGGTTTATGACCTGAAATGGAGATGAACCAGACACACCTTAACATTTGCTGAAGATTTTATATTGCTTTTGATTACAGACGGATGGCAGGAAAACACCTCCAACATACAGGCAATGAGAGAGGACCATGGAAGACACGGAGGGATAAAAGCACTGAAACTAGATTTATAATCAGAAGTTTTGGTCAAGCTCTGATTACAACAGTCTAAGGAATTATCTGATTTATCTGCCTATAATACTTATCTAGTTCAGAAAGTAATGTCATACCAATTAAAGCTAGTGTATTCTGGTCAAAACAACCCAGGAATCACAGGCTACTGTTAGCACTGTCCTCTATGTGTTTGATGGGATCTCACATTTTGCTCTGAAACCACTGAGCTTCACCTGTGCAACAGGACTGCGCACCAGGGTCACAGTTTAAACATTTACTTTCCTGACACTACATTTTCCCACATGGAAAGAACGCTCTGTTAGGTCACAGGCACACCGGAAAAATCTCCCAAGCACTCTCTATTTTTACATGGCATTGCTCTGACTTTCTGTGATACCTACACTCACTGTTTAAAACGTTTATATAAATTAAAAATATATAGCAGCAACCAAGGATAAACCTTGGTTTACGATTTTAGGAAAAAAAGGATGAATCCTTTCTCTAACATAAGTGTTTTCAACAAGACATAACTAATTGATTCAAGAAATGAAACAAGTGTCAAGTATTTAGAAAATTTAAAATAAATGTTAGTGTGGGAGTAATATTCCATAAAGGTTATTACCAGGATTTAGGCAGCATAGCAAAACTGGAGTCTTTTGCTACTAATACAAATCTGCTGATGCATATTTCTCCATCAGTGTTTGTTTTGTACCCCTGAACTGTTCTGTGTGTGTACTTCTGATCCATATATCTTTTTTTCTTACACAGTGCATGCCTAGACTATGCCTAATGGCCATGACACTGGATGTCTCTTCAAATGAATCAACTCCTTTTAGGTTCCAGATATCAGATTCCTTTGTGCTGCTTTCATTTCTCCTTCCTGGAAAACAAAATGATTTGTTTGTTTACCTTAATATTTCTAAATCAATGTTGTTAATTTAGAAGCTTGTTATGGGCCAAGATGCTGACTACAAGGCTCTTTCCTGGATTCCTTTTTAGAGTCAAGTAAACAAGTGGTGGGATGCTGGCATTTGGAAGCATAAGCATTCAACTCCACACAGGCCAACAGTCTATGCTGCCCACCACTGCTCCCATTTCAATGCTTTGGTGGAACAGCTGTCCCAGTGACAGCACCCTTTTTTCATGCCAGTCCTACCCTGTGGGTTAACAGTAATATCACCCTGTAAGATATAATGGCGTGGGGGTGGTGGGGGTGGCGCATGTGTGTGCTGCTTCAGGGTCTTGCCGGTTTCTGAAAATGTTTTCCCTGATAATCTCTTTAGACAGCATGCAGATCCCAGTTTGCTGGCCCTGTCAAAGACTTCAAAGTCACCCAGAAAACCCTGTCCAGATTCCTAGGATCTCAGCCAAAGACCCCCCAAAGTTTGTTTTGCTTTCTTGCCCAAGTTGTGAGAAGAAACACACAGAGTTCTCCATCAACCAGATAATGGCAGATGTGAGCTGAGATGACAGCCAAAAGGGAGTAGGGCCGGTAGGTTTGAGGAAGGATGGACTTCTGAGCTGCTTCTCAAGAAGCAGGACTCAGGGATAAATGGAGCAAAAGATATTGCTCATCACCTGTTAGCCATTAGCTATGCTTCAAGACAGACACTGAAAGAAGAAATAAACCCATTTCTGAGTGGCCCTTGAACAAGATGCAGCCTTTATATACTCAAAAACGTTTATACATTCAAAAATGATTCAGGAGTCCAAGCACTGGGAAGAAGCAAGGAGACTCAGGGATGACTATTACCCTGTGTTTGCATTGCCCAATGCAGTAGGGGCACTCTGGGGCAGTGGATGCATGTGTGCTATCCCAGTTCCTCCCTATGCCCCAGACCTCCCTCCCACATGCACGCACACACACACACACACATCCTCCCTGCCCTTCACAACATGGGTTACAGCAGCTGTATTCTGATCAAGGCCAACAAGAAGGGGAAGTGGGACATGAAGTGACAGGGTCTGAGAGACACTAATTTGTCCAAGCTTTTCTGCTATAGGCAAGGAACAGCTGCAGACACCTGTATTTCAGAAAAGGAAGTCACAATTTCATTTCCCAACAAAGCCAGAAAACATTAAAAAGTAATTTTTCAGAGGTCTCAGAGTATCACCATCTGCCCATTGCAGGTCACAAGGAAGGACACTACTAACACTCTTCAGAAAAAACAGGTTAAGATGGTAACTTCAGAGAAACCCACATTTCTACATATTCAACAACAGCCTGATCTCAGTGACTGTATTGATGAGAATTATCAGCAGGAGACAGTACACCTAGAATTCAGTTCAGAAAAAAGAAACAGGAAGGTGCAAGCATAGCCCAATGAAACAGTTCAGAGTAAGCTATAACTGTACCAGAACATAATTAACTCTGCTGACCAACATATTTGCTTATGTGTTTTAAGACAGAATAAATTGCACCTGGATTGTAAAAGAAAGTACACTTTACCACATTTGTAAAGAGCAAAATCCACGTCAAGTATAAACTGAACTGTTGCTAACAAGACCTGACAATATAATTTACTAAATGGATTCTTGACTTGAAGCAAAGCTACTGAAACACAACCATGTGGGAAAGATTACATGTGCTGACAGACACGGGTCATTTTAAAACACACTGGAAAAATATTTGGAATATACAGGAACTTGCCATATTTGCTGAATTTAAAAGGCCTAAATCAGTAGCACAAAACTGGAATAAATAAAGAATGCAATCTACAAAAAAAGCAGATCATAAGCATAAAATAAGCAAACATATGAATACCCATGGACAAATAAAAATGTTTTTTAGAAGGTTCACGTCTCCTCGCTCCAACATATTACAGGTAAAAGTGGTCTGTTCAGACAGAGAGGGTAGCAAGTACTTCTGTGGCTGCAGTATGCATTGTGCAACACATTGTGCAACATATTCTGCTATAACAACATTCTTTTCTTTCTCCCTCATCTACTAAGAGACCAAACAAAATAAACAGTTCAGATCAAAATTCAGAGAAAAATTAAGACTCCTATAGGGTACAGCCATGGATTTCTGAGGTTCAGGGCTTTTAAAAACAATTTTCAAATAACTGTAACCCCAGTCTACTGGTTTGTTTTCAGCAACTAGCACTGATTAATCTTTAGAACTGATGTAGTTTAGCGGGCATCAAAAGTTTATTTAAAAAAATAACAGCTGCAGTGGAGATGGTAGCAACAATCACGAAAAGATATCAATGCTATGCAAGGACAAAGAGCATATATTAGTGCTGAGTTCCTTGCAGCACTTGGTGCTCGAAAATACAAGCTTAAATGTCAGAGCTTTGTCAATTGTCCAAGCACCAACATGCCTTATAAAACTGGTGTGTTACTACAAGCCAAGTGACATCTCACCTTTTTTAAAAGCAAATTTTGCATGAATACAGACAAGCCTGAAAAATATAAAAGATGCATCCCAGATTACCTTCCTCTCTTAAAGTTCATGACTAACTCACTCTCATGACTGATACATTTTACTCTCAATTTTTGCATGCTGAAGGCAAGCAACAGTGACGCCAACTTCTCCTGCTAATTCCTGGTGCCTCCCACCACACCTCATCAGAAATTCATAAGCATGCTGCCTACCTCAGCAGTCAAACCTCCAAGGCAAGGCAGCAGAGATTATATTTCTGCCCATGGCTACTGGTCTTGCTCTTCTGGCCCAGATGAGAAGAGGTACCTGCATTTCAGCCACACAAGTTTGTAGTCCAACCATCTCATCAAAGCCACTTTCTGCAACAGGTTAAACTAAGACACCAAACTGCATCTCAGTGTGGGCACATGTTCCTACACCTGGTGTCTCTGTGTCTCTGCATCACTGCTGGAGAGGCAGTACCTTCTGGGAAAAAGGGCAGGACCAAAAGCTGAATATAATGACTGGGTCAGAGCAAAAGGTTAATCAAGCCTGGAGGATCTGAGAGTAGGCAGCACTAGGGACAAAGAAAAACAGTATAAAGAGCAGTACTGGTATTTCGTGAGGCATCTCCAGGTTTGCACTCCCTGATTCAGTTGACAAGCACCCTGGGACCTTTCTGAGCTGGACATCGCACCAGACCTCTGTACCTAACGGCGGGTGCTAACAGGACATACTGTGTTACCACAGTTCATCGTTGGCCCTTGCAGCACTCTTACCCTGTAGCCCTTTAATACCACGTTGCCATCACTAGTGACTGGCCATAAAGCCTTGCAGGGCAGCTTGCAAACCCTGAGAACTTGGGCTTTTCAGGCTTGCTCTGTCTGAACTTTTCTTGACCTGCTTGGAACTTTGTTTTAGCCTGCAATTAAAGTTGGTTTAGTTGTAACAACCATTTTTCCAACCACCCAGATGTCTAGGGCTAATTTGTTTTTACTTCTGTTTATCTTTGCATGGTAACATCATCATTTTACAGCTCTTAACAAAATTACGTAGGGTAGAAAAATACAGGACTAGTATGGTAGCAGAGGCCTTGAGAAGTGGAGACACACGATGGACAGGAGTAAAAGCATGGGATAAAAGGAGATAGAATTGACACTTGAAGACACTGTAGCTAGACAGCTCACCCATGGTCACTTCAAGGACTGCATATCTGAGGCTGGACAAAACTGGTTTTAGGGATAAAAAACAGAAAAAAGGAATAGCTATCTAACATGTACATAAGGTACCACATGTAGTAAATTCGGATGTAACATGGAGCTGCAGACCAATGAAGAAAGAGCAAGTTTAGAAGCTTGTTAGCAAACATAAAAATAACCCCAAGTGGATCCTAGAGTGAAGCAGCAGCAACTATCAACATGAACACCATACTCCTCCTGTCAGCATCTGAAGTCCTTTAGGTGCTGACAACTGCCTAAACACCCCCACATCCCCACCACAAGAATGAAACCACTTTAGGACCCAGAGGAGCAGAAGGATGAGCATTATAGCAGGATAAAGACATAGACACTCCATGTGTTCAATGATTTTAACTGTGTTGTTATTTGTTGAGACTTTCCCCTATACAGAAGCATCCTTTCTTTTCCTGTAATTACTAGATCTGCACAAGTAATGATTCCTGGATTAGACTGTAAAGACTTTAATTATAATAACAACAGCTTCTTGCCTTTAGATATAAGGTGTGTTTCATCTTTGCATATAAAAAAGGTTTTGAGTATAAGGGCACAGACATGGAATTTAGTGCCATTCTTCACCATTTACCGGAACCAGCAGATCCTGTTGTCATGCAGTGTTTTAGGACAGAAATTTTTAAACAGTTGGGAGCACTAATTTTGCTGTTTCCAGCTTTTTCAGGCCATGCAGACCTCATCTCTAACTTAATTTAGAGAGTTTTTATAGACTAAAGATGCAAGAATGAGAGCTAGACATAACATTGCTAGGCCAGTTTGTGATCACGGGGGTAACATCTATGGTCCAAGCACAATCTATTTGCTTCCACTGAAAACATAAAATGATCACCTGCCCACAGTGATACCACTGTAAATCACAGACATCAGTGTAATCCATCTTTGTCAAATAATTATTTTAAAACAGTAAATATCGTAAACCTAAACTTTTTACCTGTTTGAAGTGAAACAAGCTAGAACTATGACAAAATTAAATGGGATATTATTAAACTCTTATATCAACATCTTTTAAACTTTTCTGATTTGAAAACTCCCTGAAAATTTTCCAGTGAAGAACCATTTGGTACAAGTTAATTTAAAGCTACTGATCGTAGGCTTGCTTTGCTCAGTCACTTCCCACCAACTTATTTGCATAGTTCACGGACAATTTAAAACCACCAACTTAAACATTATACGAACCAAACAGCTATGATTGTCAAGACTAATTTCATTTTTCATTTTACATTGTTTCCATCTGCTCAGAACTACACAAATTATTCACCTAACATTCTCAACTTTTCCATGTTTGGTCTCAATTTAGAAGTAAATTTGTATTTGGAAAGTGTGAGCAAAAGCCCTTCTGGGCATTTTCCAGTTCTGAAAAGGGAAAGTCTATTAATAACTCCTTTATCCAATTAAAAACAACAACAAAAAAAAGTAATCTTTTTCAACAAAGAAAATAAAAACAAACTGAAACTGAAAGCCACAGGGCAAATACTTCTTTATGAGGTATACACTTACGAGAAAACCCAAACAAGCAACCTGCTCATCCAAATAAAAGTGAGTTAAAGAAAAATCAGTCTCTGGCATTACCTAGGGGAATGAAACCAGGGCCCACTGGCTGAAATGCAGGAGACTAGCACTTGATCCAAACCCTTCAGACCTTTCAATACTGAAGCAGCAACAGCATCAAATCCCTGTGAAAATTCAGGCTAATAGAGGATGATGCAGGAACAGTGGTACCAGTGTGCGCTCAACAAGCACTTTGTTAACTCTTCCATTCTGAATAGCTCTGTGGCTAAGTATCTGAGGGATGGCTCTGTGGTAATACGGACTCAGATTTTAAAGAGAACTCCATGTGCAATGAACTACCAAATCACATCTTGATCTTGGCTACGAAATTATCTAAGTGCTAGACAACCTCAGGTACACAGCCACAGTTCACCATAAAGAATGTGAAAGCCACAAAAATACTGTTCTCTACAATTCTGTTGTACTACCAGTTTTTATATGACCTAAGGCCCACAAGTAGCTTAGCTAATTCAAATGATTGGTACTGTAACTCCCATCTTGCAAATGGATGAGTGTTTTCAGAGATCCAGAGGGTGTGAGAAGTATAGTTTGGAGATTACACCAGGCTGGGCAGGAGTGTTGATCTGCTGGAGGGCAGGCAGGCTCTGCAGAGGGATCTGGACAGGCTGGATCGATGGGTCGAGGCCAACTGTGTGAAGTTCAACATGGCCAAGTGCCGGGTCCTGCCCTTGGGTCACAGCAGCCCCACGCAGCGCTACAGGCTTGGGGAAGGGGGGCTGGGAAGTGCCTGGTGGGAAAGGGCCTGGGGGTGCTGGTCAGCAGCCGGCTGGACATGAGCCAGCAGTGTGCCCAGGTGGCCAACAAGGCCAACAGCGTCCTGGCATCTATCTGAAACGGTGTGGCCAGCAGGGCTAGGGCTACCCCCCTGTACTGGGCACTGCTGAGGCCACGTCTCAAACACTGGGTTCAGGTTTGGGCCCCTCACTGCAAGGGGGACGTGGAGGTGCTGGAGCGTGTCCAGAGAAGGGCAACGGAGCTGGTGAAGGGTCTGGAGCACATGTCCTGCAAGGAGCAGCTGAGGGAACTGGGGGTGTTTAGCCTGGAGCAAAGGAGGCTCAGGGGGACCTTATCGCTCCCTACAGCTGCCTGAGAGGAGGCTGTGGGCAGGTGGGGGTCGGTCTCTTCTCCCAGGTAACAAGTGACAGGACAAGAGGAAACAGCCTCAAGTTGTGCCAGGGGAGGCTTAGATCGGATATTAGGAAAAACTTCTTCACTGAAAGGGTGGTCAAGCACTGGAACAGGCTGCCCAGGGAGGTGGTGGAATCACCCTCATTGGAGATGTTTAAAAACCCCATAGATGTGGTGCTTAGGGACACAGTTTAGCGGCAGATGCGGCAGTGTTAGCTTCACAGTTGGACTTGATGCTCTTAAAAGACCTTTTCCAACCTAAATGATTCTATGATTCGATAGAAGTTTGACTCTACAGTAAGGTAGAACATGCAAAAGTTAATATATTTAATAACATTTTCATTTTTTAAATGTGACAGCTACACAAATGGACAGTTTTGCCTGCAGTTAAACTGGCATAAAAGCAAATGTCATGAAATTGCAGCTATATCTGCCTTTTTAAACTGTAGATAAAATACATTGCCTGGGAGAATACAACAGTGGCATCCAACTAACTAGTGTTAAAATGTATTCTATTTTCCGTCCCAGTGAAAATCCCCAGGTCAGTCCTGCATAAGTGAGAACAGAGTGTGCAAACACTTGTCCAAATGGATTTTCCTAATGTGATCTGTCATATTGTAAAAGGACTCTTTAATCTGACAAGATTACAAATCAGACTGCAGGAATCAAGTGAAAAATATACCTCGAATTTCCCCTCAGTTCTGGGAAAGCCATGACCATGTGGTAATTGCTATGTCTGTTTTTCAGGCACCTTTACAACCACAATCTTTTCAGCTGTCATGTTCAGATTTTCCTGTTTGCTAATATGGAAACTGACCTCAGGACAGAAGATATCTTACTCCTTTTGTGCTATATGAATTCAAAGCCAAAACATTAAGATACAATATGCCAGTGCCTTCTCTGTAGTGATGAATGCAGCTGGACGTAGAAGGGATCTTTCCTATTCTGTGAGGCTCCTATTGAGTGTATTGATTTTGTCTAATCTAATGAAAGATGTTTTGTAACAGATGCCAAGTACTTATTGGTACTTATTGGTGCTCCTGAGGAAGGGGAAAAAGGACAGTTTTTAAACAAGACCCAGAAAAGCAGTTCCAGATGACTGGAGTTGTGCTGGGAAAGTTACAAGCTGCTTGAGGACTTGAAGAAAAATCATGAGAAATTTGTTGTCTGTGCTTGCCTCTTCCCTTCACTGCATAGCAACATATCCAAGCTCTTAATTACAGACAATCTGCAGTACCACCAAGTCACTTGAGACCATACATTCCCAATGTTCTGGGAGTCTGTTTTCTCCATGGGGATCCACAACCACTGCTCCCTGAGTTACTTTTGCTCCTAGCAGTGCCTTCTTGAAAAATCAGTCCTCAGGAACACTTTCTTTTGATTTTATCTCCTTCCGTATCAAATACTATCCAAAAGCACTGCTCTCCCAACTATCCTTCTCAAAGAAATAAAAGACTCTGTGGCAGGGTCATCTGACTTTATAGCTATTGCTTGATCCATCAGAGCAAATGGGTTAACACATACAACTCATTGTTTGAGGATAAAATGCACGAACAGGCACCGTGCAAAACAAAGTTGATGTGTCATACTTATGAATCCAAAACAGAAAAGGCTTTTTCTTCCTGTTATAGTATATGGATGTCAAAGCTGATTCACAGAAATATCACAGAAATAAACCAGAAAAATAAAGTTTGTAATTCAGAAATGAAATGCTACCTTTCAAGCTATTACTTGTGCTACATATGTCTGAAATGTTTACAAAAGGCAATTTTTCAAAGTTTCTCTTCAAAGCTATTTAAGTATGCTGTTAAACAACTCACCCTTGAACTAGCAAAGAATTCATCTGTTTGAGAGTGCATCAGTTGACCTAGAATATTTTGTATTATCTCCTACTTTATTGTTCAAAAGATTTTAAATGTGCCTAAACTCTATTTTCTCTTTTTACCTAGTTCTTGTTTCTATACCTATGAACTATAAAGCAATAAAACAAAAGCAGGTAACAAAAGATAATATTTTGTTCACTAACAATGGAAACATCAAAATCACTTATACTGATATATAACTGTAATTCTATGCTAATCTTAAACCTTCATAGACGGCATGTGAAAATACAGCTCTTTTGCTAAAATATTTAAAAAAAAAAATCACAAAAAAAAATCAGAACCAAACTAAACTATTTATATATATACATAACTAGAAAACAAGAAATTCCTCTCCCAGTAACAGTGGATAGAAGGACAACATTAAAAATTGGCTTTTGCTGCAGAACATGTTACTGAGCCAAACAGAATGAAGTTTGATTGTTTACCATCTTTTCTGTATTCCTATTAGCAACAGATTAGTACCATGATACTCCAGTAAGTAATTTGACAAGCTTTCAACTTGGTTTTTACCAGTCTTCTTTCCTAATGCTGTTACTTTATTTCTGTAAGGACAGTGTTATTCTTTTTCCTTTCTTAAAGGTTATTAATCTTCATAGTAGAATCATACAGTTCCTGTATTAACCTGGGCTCACACATTAAAAGAAACAGAATTCAGGGAATTCCAGTTATTAAGGAATAAAGGTATTGAGAAGTATTTCAGTTTTTCTGTGGCAGTTTACCTAGTGAAAGTTTCCCCTCTCTTTAGACTGAAGACAAGATCTTTACCCCACATCTTAGAGCACAATGAAGACCTTTAAAAAAGGAAAATCAACAAAAGGTAGTTCACATTGGCTCCTTTCCCTTCCAGCATCCACAAAAATCATAGCTGGTGCCTTAGTTCACACCGGTTTTGCCTCTGAAGTCAGGCCTTGTTCATCTAGTGCTAACAATCTTCACTGAAGATGAAGGTACCTGTCTGTATTAACAGGCATGTTTATTAAATGGAGCCTGGGTCAATTTACAGGATGGGATTAACAAACACAAAGAGCGCCAGCTGAAGGACAAGAAAAACACCTCAATGTGGAGATCTCCACGTTTCTGGAACGAAAATTCCAACTGAAGCAGTGGAAATCCAACTATCCAAGATGCTTCCAGAACACTATACCAAACCTGTAGGTTTATGCAGCTGGAGTTTCCTCCACACAACTGTTTTTCTCCACACCTCCACTTTGAATATTTGAGAATATTTGGCAGTTGCCTGGGACAGCTCCAAAAATCACCTTATCACAGATCACAGCAGATTTGCCTGAAGGGAAGTCACCAACATGAACGTGCACAACCTCAGTGAAAACGCCTCCTTTCAGAAAAAACAGATCAATGTTCAAATCTCCCACTAAAACCAGCTTGGTGTTAACAGCCGAGCAGCACTTTTTAATTCCTTTTCTATGTTTGCTCACATTAACATGGGCAAAAAGTCAACAATAAAGTACAATTTCAGACAGCTTATTTTTTAAATGCTTTCAAGGAGAGTGAGCTCTCACAAGGGCCTGAGCCACAACACATCTTTTAGACTCTCTCATCTTTGTGTTCTAGACATTTTGGGGGTTAAAGTCTAGCAGGAGCTGCACTAAGTTTTGGGGTTTTTTAATATGGAAATTACAGAACAATCTTGAACATAAATATTCCCAAACGGATATATTTTTGTTTCAAAAGCAAAATTAGCATAAACACATTTCAAGAAGAAATTAATATTATCCCTGTCACGCTTGCCTTACAAACTCCCAAAATACCTTGACGCATTTTATTTTTTGTTTTTATAGGCTACAAGATATCCAAACAGAAAACATATTATTAAAATTACCATGACAGAAAGATCCAAAGCAGCTGGAACCTCCCTTGTCCTGCATGCAGTTCAGCAGAGATACAGTCCACACAGACTCTATTTAATTGTACAAAAATATTTCATTTTTTATTAGTGTGTACAAATCTGCATGAACAATCCACAAGGTCAGTGTTTACCTTGACTAAACACCATGCTATGAAAAGGTCAAGAAAAGCGTAGAGTCTTTGGATGGGATTCATTTTGCTAAACTGTACTGAAGTTAAGCAAAACAGGCAACTAGTTAGAACCGAGTAGAGAGACTGGAACCTTCAAAAGGTAATTCTTTCTTTTAAACAGCTGTCTTAAGAGACTATGAAACAGGACTAGATTTGCATTCCAGCATCTCATGTTTAATGATGATCTACAACAGTTCTTGGGCAGACCAGGGAAATATTCTAAACCTGACAATACTCTTGTTTGCCATAGAATCATTTAGGTTGGAAAAGACCTTTAAGATCATAGAGTCCAAACTGATCGTGTCAGAGATGCATACCATGTTTCATTTGCACTTATTTAATCCACTCCCTTCCTCCCCTCATCCCTCCCTCCCTCCCCCAACAGAGGAACTGTCATGGGAAAGAAAGGTTAGCTAGAAATTCCTCTATTTCTTTTTCTTCCTCAACAGGAGTGTGAGATGCCTTTTTCCTGAAACTTAGGAGGTACAAGT
This sequence comes from Falco rusticolus, assembly GCF_015220075.1. Lineage (NCBI taxonomy): Eukaryota > Metazoa > Chordata > Aves > Falconiformes > Falconidae > Falco > Falco rusticolus. Next base: position 70,393,234 of record NC_051188.1, on the reverse strand, counting down.
CCCTCAGACCTGATTCTTTTTTCTCCTCCAGAAATCACTTCAAGTGATGTTCTCCCAGTTTTTCTGGGCATCTCTGTAAGTGACAGCCATGCAGGCCTGAGATGCTCCAAGTGTTGTCTCTCAGGAAGAGGCGTAGACAGATTTTAAAATTAAAACTCCAGTTTACTAACCAGGAAAACGTGACTTGGAGCTAAATAAAACCTACAATACAGAAAAAAAAGTTAAAACCTAAACTGGGACAGAATCTCAATCTAAAGGAATAGATAATGACTCTTATAAACAATAAACCTGATAAAGCACTCACTCACACATTTTCACTCTTAGCTTCTCAGTTCTCCCTTCTTGCCATCCATTCTCTGGGACTGTCATTCAAAGCACTGTGTTTCCAACAGAACATCCCCCTTCCAAACTATTGACAATGCAGTCCATAAACAGTGTTTTTTCTTTACTGTGGCAATTTTCCAAGTAAGAACTGTGAGATCATCCCACAATTGTTTTTACCACAGAACAATAACAACTTAGTACACCTATGAAATAATTAATTAGGAAAAAGGGGGGTGGGGGGAGGCGGGGGAAGAGAAGTCGTACTATTCTCTTTTGATACTCTTCTAAGCACTTAAAAACCTCAGAAACACAGGCTAAGTACTTACTAACAAACAAATAACTATAGAACTAAACATAGCGTTGCCAGAAGTACGTTAAAAAAGTTTCTTGCTGTGGCATTTTCCTCCTGTTATTTTATGGATAATTCTGTTAAAGAACAACCTGATCAATGTCTTAATAGCTGATAAAGCCACTTAGAGCAACTAAGGATTTGCGACACAGGAAGAAAGCACATTACTTACCCTTGCTCAGAGAACTCAGCTCCTTTTTGAACCTGGTGTTGGACAAACCAGCATCTAGGCTGATTTGAAGAATCAGTCAGCAATATGCAGGTGAGCAGAGGTTATCTTTATTCGGCAGCGCTGGGTGCATGGGGGATCGCTCCACCAAAGTCAGGCACCCCGAGGGGACTTTTCAGCCCCCCCCTTTATACAAGCTACTTATATCTATTCATTAGTTTTCCAAGAAATCATTTACATATTAATTACAATTCTGAGAATTCATTCACATATCTCATTCCTGCGCAATGTCCTTGAAGAGTTGTCGCTGTGCAGACTCTATTCCTTACCGGCCACGTTTAAATTCTTTGTCTTCGCCACGTTGCATGTACAACAGGAATCTAAGACAAAATGTCCCTTTTAAAGATAACCAACCCAAGGACTTAGCAGTCTGTACATCCGTCATGGAGCAATAAAGGTCCTTGGACATTTCCCGACTTCTAACTAAACACAGGTGCGTCATCCTTTAGACAAGTGGTACAGCATTCACTATTCAAGGCAAAGGGCAGTTCTTCACTACAGCTACAAGTGTAAGCATTTGTCAAACTAAGGAGATATCTGGGGCAAGGGCTGTCACTGACTGTAAGTACTGCACCCGTCATTTGTCACTACAGGCTCATCAGGGATCTTCAACCACAATTTTCAGTTCAGAGTAAGCTTTTCTCGCAGTGGTCAAGAGTTTGCTGTCCAGCAGTCTTCTTTCTAAACGTTATCTTTGTCATACACTAAACACGCCTATGTCCAAACCTACAAATTCCATTGATGTCTGATTTACCACACAGCTTTTCCAGTACAGTGCAGGGAAATTGCAGGGCAATACAGTAGATAGCAAGTATCACACTGTATAGCAGTGATCAAAAAGCACAAGCTGCTGAACAGCCTAAGCCCAAAGAATCCAAGCAATTGCCCTTCATAAATCTTCAAACTCCTCCTTAAATGTACATCAGGCATTCTCCTACTGGCTACTGCCATATATTATGGGATTATCACTATGCATTTCAATGTTGGCTATAAATATTTTATCCATATGCTACATACACACACAAACTACAGTCACTAAGATGTGCCTTATATAAAGTTCACATCACCTCTAAACCATGTCTGGACTCTTCTGTTTCTGCATCATAACCTTCCTACAACACCACTGTTACACACAGATTTTATTAGTCCTCTGATGGACTACAGACATCGGGCTTGTTAGCTCTCACCTAGGTGATGTCCACCACACTCCAAAGCTCCCCAAAGCTGCAGCAACTACACTTCCCATTTTGCTAGCCTTCCTGACATACCCAACACAGCTGTCTGACTCCTCTTCTAATATCATTCCTTTGATCACCCTTGCGGCTTTCCTCTGCATCTGTTACATACTGAGCTGAAGTTTCTTGGGTATGGCAAGAAGTGTTACACACTTATTCCAGGTCAGGTCCCAGCCCCGATGCATCCAGCTCAGGTGCCTTCCCTGGAAATACCTCTCCTGACACTTCCCTGGATCCCATCCATCATTTTCATAGTGGTCTCAAATTGACAGACTAGAGACAAACTTGAACCCACTCACCTTCACAGAGGCCTTTCTCCTTCAGAGTTTTCCCATTGCTGAACTCACTCTTCACGGGAAAAGCTGGGATATTACTTCCTAAGTTGAGACCACAGCACCATCCAACTTCAGGCATCCAGCACAGATGCCAGAGTCAGGTGCCTAGCTAGCTCTTAACAGTCAAGGCAGAAAGCAGGCGTTGGGTGCCTAATTAACAATCTGTCTCTTTCCACTGATTATGTAAGAGCTTACACTGCTAATTTCAACACCAAGGTTAAACTCAGTAAATGAATTCCTGCTAGTGTGTGGCCTGACACTTTACTGTGTTGAATTCAATCCCTTCAGTATTACCTACTTGTACAAATAATTGTAAAGTCATTCTTTCTAAAACTGTCTACTGGAAACTAATATCCTCCTCCCAACAGCAAGTTTCAACAGCCCACTTTCAACATGACAACACAATCAACTCAAAAAATACCCAACAAAAAGCCTCAAGAACACTAAACAAGTCAACTCCCAAAGAATAATTCATCGCATATATCTAGCTCCTGCTGCCTCCCCTTGTGCTAGTTCTTTGCGTGAGTTTACAGTTCTTACACTAACACAATCTTCCTTCACCTTGAGCAATGATTTTGATGCAGCACCGTGTTAAATGGTTCAGTAGAATCCACCGAGACCAGATCTAGCACATTTTTTCTTTTTCTAGAAAACCTACTTTCTTATTAAAAAAAGATACTAGGTCAGTCTCACATGACCTATCTTAGCAAAATAGATCATGTTTCATCCTCCTTCCACTCAATTACTGCATCTTTATTTATTCATTCCTTAAAAAAAATTTCTAAGCTTATTAAGGTCAAATTAATGAGCCTGAAGTTGCCTTTTCACATTTTCAGTTTCCTTAGAGATACATATAACACTCAATAGTATCAAGTAAAAAAAAATTCTCTAAAAAAAATCTTAGTAATGGATCTATATTTTAATTATACATAAAAAAGGTACCTTTAAGGAATTTCCAATCTGAGAATTCCCAATACAGAAAAACATAGAAAGTCACTCTGACAGCCAGAAAGTCCAATTGCTTTTCAAATACAAGAGATGCAGAAACTGGATGCTTCTTCTGAGACTACAAAAAGCTATGTGAAATGATGCGTAAAATATCCAAGAATTGCTGAAAGTTCCTGAGACCCCAAAATCACCAGACATACAGAAAGATATAGCTAGGGTGCTTGTTTAACTTGATATGAGAAATTCCAGTGCAAATCTGAGATGCTTCTGGGATCTCTGTTACACAAGTCTCTTGAAGAGCTGCACAGTACCTTATTCCCACCATTCAGTACAATTTCTTATATTCACAAACTATTGAATACATTCACATAGACTTCCCAGTTCGTTGGGTCACTTAAGCATGCTACATCTGGAAAAGTTTTTGTGCTGAAGCATGATTTTCTTGATAAAATTTCAAGGCTTTTTAAAAGAATAAATATGCTACCCAGTTCAAGAAACCTCTTTTATATGATCCAAGAACTTTTTCCTTTTTTTTCCTTTTCTCGTTGTTTTAGCACTTTTGTATCTCTATCAGCTTGCTATACACATGCAAAAACTTTGCAAAAAATACCTTAAAAGCACATGAAACACTCCCTTAGTCTGCAATTTTAAGGTCTTTTGTTTGACCCAAATCAGCATTCCTATGCCTTGAGCTGAAAGCAATCATCTTATTAAAAGGTGATATTTGTGTTATTGCCTCCTTCAGACAAATTGGGCCTGAATTTTAAGACACCTACCTATTAATTCATTCTTCAAACAGTGTAAGTGTGATTTCTGCATGCTGGTGCTTTAGAAGTCAGTTTGTACCTGTCTGTTCATGTCACACAGCGTTCAAAACAGCCAGTGAAGATTCCTTCTGAATATCATGGCTACAAACTTCTGCTGGGCCTCTGCCTAAATTCACACTTATGGGGCAGCACATATGTAACTATAAGCTTCAGTCCTACCGAAATGAGCAGAAAAGTTGGGATTTCTCCTGATGTAGACTTTAAGGCTGGCTGGACTTCCTGGGAGACCTCAGATCACTGACAACTGCTCCTGACTTCACCAAGGGCTGCAGGTGCGCAGTGTCCGCAAAGGACTTTTATTGAGATGTCTGAGTTTAGATTAAAGATACGTACTTGAAAATTTGACCCCAGGTATTTAATGCCCATCTGCCCAGCCCTCCCAGAAGTTATGAAAAATCATGCACTAAAGCTAAAAATAACTAGGAGCTTTTTTCTGCTATTTATTCTGCAGAGACTAGCATGGTAGCAATACCCTAGTCTGAGGCATACTGCCACTGCAGATTATTGTCTGTTACTACAGTGCTTCAAGCTATTGTATTCCACCTAGCCTTGGGGACAATACAGAGAGCTGTCAAGTGTTTGTACTGCACAGTCCAGACCTCCTGATGTATGGAGGTCTGGACTTAAGGACCTGCATGGTCACTTCCTATCTTACCTTCCTAGCTATATGGAAAAGAACACTAGAAGTAGGAAATGATCCATATACAAAGTTTCCAAGAATGAAAGTAGCACGGTAGGCAGCTGATTTTGAGGGTTCGTTTAGATGGTTCGGACTAAATGTTAATCCTCCCAGTGTGTTTTAGTGTAACAATTTTCCCTGAAATCTTCATAATGATTCTGTGTAGTTCACCTAATGCTGAGAATATTAACAAGTAGGTACTGGGAATTTTGTAATTTAAACGCTAACAGCTCTGTAATTAAAATGCAAACACAGGAGTAAAATTAAGATATTATGTAACTGAAGGTAAGCTTGGACAGGGTAACATTCCAAACACTTTAAATGCCTTGATGTCAGAGTGGCACTTAATTCCAGAAAACCCTTAATTTATTTTTGTGCTTGCACAAAGTAATAACCCACAGAACACTGTAGTCTCCAGACACTAAAAATGTCTTAAATTCTGCTGCAACCTTCTCCCTGACTCTGTGCCCTCCACAGCCGTTCTTATTAGCTATGTATCATCACATCCTCTTACCCTTCTTTCTGTCACTCTCCCTGTATTAAGGCTCTACTCAATCTCATTATGCCGTCATTGAAGATGTTATTCAAACTCAGTCCTTCATCGCTGTCTTCACTGCTAAAGTCATGGTTAACTCTGCAGACGAGTATCAGCAGAGTCAGAAAAACACTTAATGGAATATAGATCATTATCGGAAGGCCAAGTGCCTCACATTATGCAACAACTGCACATGTAGTTACTGCAATTACACACATCAATCTGGCATGGTGCATGCAACTGCTCTAGCGCTAACAAGAGGATGATGAACATGAGGATCACTGACCATTTAACACAGCCATGCCCTCACACATAGCCTGCTCTGTATTTTAACATACTTTGCAAACTGTCAAGTGGGGAAGGAACAAACTAGTGAATGCTGGGTTTTGTTAAAAAACAAACTGTAAAAGCAGATAGTAAACTTGCAGTAAAAGCTAACAACAACAATCATAAAGCAGCTTGCTGTACTAATAAGTCACTCATGCAGTTTGTCTTTTCATCATCTATACCAGTATGTGCTTTAGCAGGGCACATTTCCTAGAGATGTCACCCAGAGAACTCACTGACGGGAAAGCAGGGACTGCTACTTAAAACGGATGCCACTGAAAATAAACTCCGTTTTATACACACACATTAAAGAGCCTCAATCAAAAAAGCTATGTGGAGCTTTACATATGCAAAATTAAATTTTTACTCTTAATGAAGAAGCCACTAAATCCAAATCAGTTGAAAGAAAACATGCACTATAATACCAAGCAAGCAGCCAAACAGAAGTGGGTGGCATTCTCTATTCTTTCTTTACCATTATCTCTCCAGACCAAATCTAAGAAAAAGCTTCAGGTGAGCAGTGGGATCTGTCTATATGGAGTTGACAGCACAGCCAGGGCCACATTTGAGAAACACTTAATTAGGATGATATGCTGTCCCTGTAGGGGAGCCCCAAATGCTGGTTTTTTCCTCTATTGTTATGGATTTCTTTGAAAGTGTGGAGACAGACCCAACAGGGAAGAAGACGTAGCTGTCTTGGTGAGGAATGACAATTCTTTTTTAATTTCTTCAGCCAGAAGCAGCACTGAACTGGATGGAGATTCAGGATTGCCCCAGGCGTATCTTTTTCCAATACAGACAATGATTAATAGAAGAAAGAAAGATGATATGAATGACTAGTATTACCGCAATTCCTTTTAAGTCACAGTAAAGCTAGTTACAGGGTCTGGCAACACTAATTTGCTGCTGGCAACTTCAACTCAGCCTTCTTGGGATCAAGAAAGATCTGTAAGCGCATGCCTGATTCCCAAGTTATTCTTCACTGAACAGTTCAAGGTAGTGAAAGGCAAAAATTACACATAAGCCCCTGGAGCATCCTGTTGTGCACTGTACTCCATTCTGTCCCAGTTAAATAACTCAGTCCATGGTACTGACCGCTCGCTTTAATTACAGATGTAGGCACAATCACGGCAGTACACCTATCTAGACTTTTCAGTAATTGATCCTCAGTCTGCATTAAGACACGTATCTGATACAAGAAAAGCAATAGCACAAGAGAAAGTGTATTTGCTGACTCTGCTTGATCTTACAAATGAGCTTATTCTCCCTTAGTAGGGCTTGGGGAAAAATACCTGAGAAGTCACTACTGTTCACCACTGACTACTCCACCATTCATTCTTTGCTGAACCCTGTAAAAGGGCAGAGGGCACCACATCAGAGGTGAGGAGACTGAGGGTTCCTCCTCAATTTCTGCACACGATTACCCATGTGACCAAGAGCATCACATGTGACCACGAGCATCACGGTTCACCTCCCACTGCCTCCTGTTCCCAGACCAGCAAAACTTCCTGCCTCTGTCTCACTTGGCTGGTGTCTGCTTCATAGTGCCTTGCCGTAAAGGCCATATCCCACACATCACTAGCATGCGTGCCACAACTTCTCTTATTTTCTGAAATCGCAGAAGCCAGGTGCAGCTCGTCAGCCTGACATAAAGCCCACCAACAGCTGCTCTGCCCCACAGGAAGCAAGGCGAGTCCTGTGACTGAACTTTGCTTGGAAACAAGCAGGCAAGAGTCATCTCAGAAGGGTCTTCTGCTAACAGCAACCCCACCAGGACTCACATTCACCTCTCAGGGCCTAAGCAAGGTAACCATCATCCTCTGCCCCTGCCACATCACAGGACATAAAAGTAGCTTGTTCACTGTGGAGAAGTAAATACTTGGCAAATGTTTGTGAAGTGCCTAGCAGGTTTTAGTCCCCATCCTGAAGGATAGTCCTCTACGCTACAGCAATATTCAATGACAGCAAAGGCAGATCTGCCTTCTTCCATCTCTGTTGACCCAAGAAGTTCAAGGAGGAAAAATAAAGAACTACCATTTTGTTCTTACAGCGGAAACAGGTGACAAATACTGGCCTTTTAGCACAGGCTATACTTCAAATCTCACAAATTTCCAGAAACACGTCCACATCACTTGTTCAAAGATGAGCAAATCATACTGTCACTAGCTAATGATCTACCTGAGCTTCTGTGGACAGCGCACACAACGATAACAGAAAACCTCTGATCAATACAATGTATTACACAGTACAAAACATAGGGTAAGCATGCCGCTGATACCAGAATGCAGGATCTCATCAGTACTTCATTATTTCTGAGGCTGAAGTTCCTTTTGCTTTGTCTGCCTCTAACATTTCATCTTTGAACCTTTGCATTCAGTGTCTGCAGATCATCACACATTATAGCAACAATCACTCAAGTTATATTACCTTACTCCATCTTCCACAGCTGAAATTCGGCATGCGCATCCAGTTCTTCTTTAATAAAGTCTGAAAGACACAAAAAGGACAAACCATTTCTGACTAAATGGATCTACATAAACAGGCTAGTAGTATAAGAAATTTTTTTTTGGCAAAAAGTAATAAATACAGGAATAATTTAAAAAAAATCACTAAAAACTTGTAAAAAATGCAGTGTTATTAACGTTTTGTAATATAGCTCCTTTACCATTTGAAACAGAATATGGACTGTGGATCAGTTCTGAGCAAACAGAACGTAAGAATAAAGCTGAAAGAAATTTTAGAATCAGGTACCATTACTGTAACATTTTACACTTAGGGACTGTGATGTATATCTCCCACTATATTAATGAAAATACAATGCATTTAACTAAAATGACTTTTCTATTAAGTCTGTAAAAGACTCAATGCAGTTATGATATAAGAAGCTCAATAAAGTAGCTACTTCATGTCACCAGCAACAACTGAGCTCTCCCAGCGCAGCTTCTCAACTCAGCTACCTTGTCCCATCTGCTCATTGCAGCCACAGTCAGTGCTGGGGTCACCACACGGCACTGCAATTCCTTCCCCATCCACGAAAAAGAAATACTGGCAACTGAACCCAACCTCCCAAGCGATTTTTACTTCCTGCAGGCCCAGACTGAATTCAGATGCCACTGGCAAGGATTCAAGAGTCTCATTTCTTGCTGCCAACACCCACAGCTTGTGTCACCACTGTGACAAGGAACATACTGTCCTTGGCCACACCAACATCACTCACCACACCTAAGCAACAGGCATCTTAATGGGGTGTCTTCCCTTCGAGAAGTAAAATAAGACATTTTCTAGCACATTTTATCCCATATATCAATCAGTCCAGAACCCTTACCCAAGTTCATTGTCAAACAGATAGACAATCCACACAGCAGGAAAGTAAGGCAGCTAGACACGAAGCTTAACTTTAACTTGAGAAAGCCACAGCCTTCCTAGGCTCCCTCTGTAGCCAGCCGAATCCAACATCTACACCACTTAATCCACCAGCTACCGGGGTCAGCCTCTGAGAGGGGCCCTGTGGTGCAGGGGAGGCTCCCTGTCACACTGCACACCGCTGCTTCTGTTTTGCCTAACACAGCTGCCACAGAGTTTAACATCTGGCCCATGGTCTCTTCTCAGCTCCCATGATGATCTTAAGACACAATCATTATTTTGTGAGGGCACTGTTCTGAATTTTGAGGTTTATGGTTTCCGAAATGATGCAACAGCTGTGTTGTAACTCAACAGCACAGTGCTTTATAGCAGTAAACTAGGAAGAGGTGCCTTGCACCCTGGCATGAAGGCAGCCGGGGTGCTGGGTAGTGCATAACCTGCCAGGATGGAGAGCAAAGTGAGGTGCAAACACAAATGTGGCACAGCGCTGGCCATATGGGGGAGCAGCCCATGGGGTGAATTGTTTCTACCAACTCACTCCAGAAAGAAACCCGGAAGTAAAGTAACACACATATAAAAAAAGCAGTGGATCAGGATGAGAGAGCAAACTGGAGAGCAAAGCACAGATGAATCTGATGGGAAACGGGCTGGGTTACAGCAAAGTCCAAGACAGCAGCCAGCTGAATACTCCAGCTCACCTTCTCAGCCTTTTACCTTGAAGGCAGGAAAGAAGCAGGATTCCTCTAATGTGGTCCTACTGAAATTACTATCTCTTGCTATAGCCCAGACATGACCATCTCAGGTATATCTTTTAATTCTTCTCTTTTTTCCTACTGACATGAAAATCCTGTCAGAATGAAAGAGAATTTATGTGAATCCATATAGGCTAGCTGCACAATGGACCCTCTGCAGCATCACAGCATCTTGCAGGCTGAGGCATCACAGATGAGCAGAAGCCAAACACAGCAAAGCAACACCACGATGTTCAACACACTCTGCTGAATGATTATTCCTCTGCACATCTCTTTCCAAGAGGGAACCCATTCCTCAGCAAGAGGTAGTGGAATCTGACTTTACAGAATAATTAAGACTGGAAAGGATAGTCCAGCTTTCTGCTCCAAGCAGGGTCACCTCTCAGCTCAGAAAAGGTTGCTCAGGGCTTTGTCCGGTTGGGTCTTAAAAACATCCAAGGACAGAAACTGTTGAGCCTCTCTTGGCACTGCTGGACTACCTGTTGTTACAGGTGCCACTGGAACTAGTAGCACTAGTTATTTCAGGTTTCCAAAAGCATTACAGAAGGAAAACAGTAATTTATAAGCAACTGCTTACTGCACAACTGATGCACTACACAAACTCATGTTTCAGTTTCACACCTTCACCTCTCTATTTACACTCAAATTACAGAACAAAGACATTAACTGTGTACCTTGGAGTTAGCAAATAACTATAGATTAAATTAAGGCCAAAACAAAAGCTTTTCAGCTAGTATGCTCTCCAGGACAACAAGTACGATTTTTAACCTAAAATAGCAGCCATTTTGCTACAACAGCGCATGTTAGAAATCTTTGACCATGGTACCACAGAACTGTGGGAAGACAACAGGTTCCTATGTGAAGATGACACTTCTCTAGTAAAATATATAGATGGGACAAATATATAAATATATACTGTAGGAACCAGAACACTAAAACTTTAATTCACAGAAAAATATACTGATCAGCTATAAGAAAAACACTCCTTACAACATTAATTTCAGGGAAGATTCATACATACAGCAAACGGTGTTCAGATTTGTGATGCAGTAATTAAGATGCAACTCATCAGTTTACAGTGCTGTGTGTAAATATGAGGAAAATCAGAACTACCAAAGAAGAACCAGAAGTGAAATAAAACAAAAAAGATTAAGTTAAAAAGACAAAATGACACACTACAGACTAACAAAAACCACCTCTGCTAAAAATTGGAAGTTTATCAGTTGAGAAAAACCAAGAAGAAGGAAGACTTCTATGTCAGACAAAGCAGCCGCAAACCAGGCAGATCCTGCATTAATGTGTACCAGCCAGTATGCTCGTCACCACAAAAAGCAGCAATGAGACTGAGTCAGGAACACTGGCTACAACAAGCTAAGCGCTGCCCACCTCAGTCTGTAACACACGTAGAGAAAGGCTTACAAGGACAACAGAGTCAGCCTCCCCAGGGTAGACCAAAAAATTGTTAAGCTCGGCAAAGTGGAGGCTGAGATGAGTTACAATTTGCTGTCCAGAAATACGTGACACCAGAGGTGAAAAAAGCATTAAGATATATCGGATGTTAACAAAATAATTAACCTAATGGGAGTAACAGCAACCAACAAAGGTAGCTTAGCCAAGGAACAATTTGGTTTCCATATAAAAGGAAAATTATGCCACTGTTAAGACTAGACTCCACAGTGCAGGAAACTCCATCCAGTCCTATGCATCTGTGCACTCATCAGCAAAGTAGCTAAAATTTCTTAGAAAATTCTATCGCTTCACAGAAAGGGCCTATAAGGCGGCTCAAGTTTTCTTCTCTTTTTGTTGTCCACGGTGAAGGCAGAACATACTTGAGGTTCACTTCTACGACTGCCAGTTCAGATGAGAAGTTTCAAAGCATTTTACCTACCCTGCCTTTTAGAGGGTTCTTCAATGAGGACAGAGAATCTGACGTTATGTGGAGCTCTTTTCAGGGTTAAATGCCATATGCAATAGTTTTTGGCAAAAAAATCAGCATTTTACTTTGGCAAATTCAGTGCAGGCACACAAAGTTCCAATTTGATGTCCTTTATAATTTCAACTGTATTTATTTAGTACAGCTATTTTTTCCTTTTTCCATTCTAAAAGCAGGGCACATACTGTGAAAGCTCCTAGACACTGTGAAAGCTACTCACAAAGCAAGTCACAGCCAGCCACAGTTACCAGATCAAGGGCTGATACAATGGACCTGCGACATTACAAACCCTGTAATATACTGTACCACCATTCACCTTCAGGACATTTAATACAAATATTTAAATCTGGTCAGCCATTATTCGTTTCTCTTAAAATGAAGAAATGAAAATGGCACAGATGATAAAGGAATCTAAAAATCCTATTTACAACACTATGACAAAAAAATGACTAGTTCTATGGCCACAGGCAAATCCTTTCATCTCTGTGAGTTAAGCTCACACATCTGTAAAATACAGATGAGGCAACCTAGTAACAACACAGAGTTTCTCTGCTGGCAAGTTATAGTTGTGCCTTGCTTACTACCATCCGGAAGTCACATCCATATTGCAGAGTAACACTGGAAATCACATATTCTAGAGCGATGTGTTTTAAAATCATGCCGTCAGTGAGACTTTTCAAAAAATCTTGCAACTTCTGCAGACAAGTCCTACCTACCCATCTCCCAGAAAGTTCTGACCTCGTGCAGGTGCCTTCCTACCCTGCATTCCATTTTAAAGGTGAATTTAGTTCTTCAACTATATTTCTAGATATATCTGCCTGTAAGTTCTCCTCTTTGACACAATCACATTTTTTAACTGCACTCCAGTTCCGTTGTGCTTTGATAACCGATCTTAAACAACTAAAGTGCTAGCTTTAGCCATAGCAACTAAATTCAACGGCATTAGTACATGCCCAGGTAGTAAGCCCCGAGAGTCCAATGTCCATCCAATATGAAAGATCCTAACTGGGCACCAATGTAAGCTGCTCTTTTTCACCCTACACTGTACAGTTTTTAAATTACACTGCCCTGTAATTAGCAGGGCCTCAGGGCAGAGCGTGGTAATGCACTACTGCAGACCACACCAAAGCACCAGATTCCGGGCATGTTCTACCTCTGGCCTTCTGCATTAAGAATTGATGATTATAGAAAAAAAGATTCTTCAAAGACTGCAGCATGGTTTTGCATAATTAAAACCATAGAGAAATTGTTTTGCAGTTGACTGATGGTGGCAGTTAAAGCCTAAGTGGTTGCTGCCAGATTTTAAAAGCCATTCAGATCCCTGACTATAAGGAAATGATATATATAGTGAGATATTTTTTTTTCTCCCTAACCCCTTGTACTTGCAACCAGGGTTACCTCACGAACTGAGGAGAACACCAGTTCTCAATTAAATCTGCTGCACCATTATTCCTAAATACCGCAGAAAGTAAAACACGTGACACTATTCCCTGTGGAGAAACCTCGAAGTATGATACAAAACAGACACAGGAACGACAGGGAGTATACGTGCTCCTATTGAAACCCCCTCACTCGCTTGTCCACCCTCCCTTCTTTCCTCTTTCTCACTCGCTGGACAGCAGCCAAATCACTCCAGGGAGAAACAAATGACCGACCCTTTTCCTTTGCAATTAAACATGGTGTCAACATCCCTGAAGGGTACCTGCAACCCCTAACACCAGGTATGATTTTGTCCATTAGTTAAACAGAGGAGAAAAACAGAGCTACTTTGCCCAAAGGCTAGCTTTGATAGCTTTTATCCAGGTACAGTCCAACAGACATGCTATTCCCACGGGAGATGAGCCAATCTGAACTGCTGCCTCCCATTGCTTGTCCTCCTCACTTTTCCCCTCCTCCTCTCTGTCAGCAAAACTGAGCATGTTGGTACAACCTAAATTTCTTAAAAAAACCCAACCAACCAACCAAAGAAAACAACCCAACACCCCTGTACCCTAGAATGCTTGGACAGAAAAAAAGAGCAAAACAGAACAGTTTACAAAAGGTACAATTTAAACCAAAGCACACTGACAGAACCAAGCTGGGGAAGGACTATATTTGCTGTTTATGCTGACAAATTTGAGGAGCAGGAACCTCTGAGGCAGACAAGAAGCTGAGGATGAACCACATGATGGTAGAGCTGCAAACTAATGCTCACTTCAAAGCATCTTATCAGACCCAATGTAGCTCAGAAGACATTTCCTGTAAACATATTTTAAAGGCTCAAGTTTCCAATAATCAGCCTACAAACCCAGACAGCACATTCTTTTTCTAGGTCAAAATAGTTATGACCTCTGCTACCAGCCCCAAGCAGAGAGAAGGTAGAATATACTGTGCATCCTGCTGTGCTGTCTGATCTTCTCCCTTATTTAGCCTTGTGGCAAATAGAACGCCGCGTTCTTTAAACTCATTTACGAACTATGAGTGATTTCCTGAAGTCTTCCCTCATACCCCCCATTTTGAAACACCAGCCTGTTTTAAAGAACACACTCTTCATTCCGAGCAAATTATTACTGTGATCAATGTGGCAACTTTTTCTGCAATACTTACACAAGATGCTATCACCATTATATCAAAATAGGCCTTATAGAAAAAGAGGAAACTTGCTCTGTCTTGATCTGACTTCCCCAGAATTATTTCAGATTTGTTTGCATTATGTATGCAACCTGTACTTTCACAACGTTAAAGTTTGAGCTATTTTCTCTCCTGGTTGGGAAGAAATAAAACATCTGTGACTACCTGTATCCCTGGTTGCAGCAGTGCTTCAGCATTTCTAATGCTAGGTTGTGTCCCTGAAAAAGTCACAACTTCTTGTTGGGCAGAAACACAGTCACAATTCATCTTGCTCTGCACCTGATTTTCACGGAAAGGACATCATAGTACGCACCAATGCCTCCCCAGGAACACACACAGTGCCAGCAACCACAGTAGGACTGTTCCTCAACACTGTCACATCTAAACCTCCACAAGTCAGTCTAGCTGAAGTGCTGTCCTGTAAAATGGGAAGAAAAAGATTACAAAATACAGTCTCAAGGTCAAACCAGTCTGCAAAAGTGGATCCTGTATTTCACATTCTATTTTAAATACTAAAGAGAAGCCCTCATTTGCTATTACAACCATGATCGACCAACCACTTACTATGTGCTTATGCAGAAGAGATATGGTGTATGAAAACACCCAGGACCATGGCGAATCAACTTGAACGGTTTTGTGATATTGTTAACAGTAAATGAATGGTATCCAGTACTTAATTCTCGCTCACTTCTTTCATTTATTATATTAGTGTCACAGTACAACTTTCAGCTACCAAATGTCCACATGCCTGTCTCTTTTTTTATCACAGGAGGCTGTATTTTCAGGCTAAATAATATTCCATTGTCAAACTAAACATCCAAGTAGTAATGGGTGAGAAATAACTTCATGCAGTGTAATGAAATGATTATTTTCTGGGGGTGTTCAGTTTTACACAAATCCAAGATGACATCGACATGAAGATGGGTTTTCCTTCTAGAGTAATCCATTGCACTGACCTTGAAATGCAGACCTATTTTATGGACCCCCAAATGCAACTTGAGAGCTGATGCAAACTGGAACATTGGGCATTCCAACCGTGACATCTGCAGCACAATTTAGAGAAATCTAGGCTGCATTATTAATTTTTTGCATATAGTCACAAGCTTCCTGTGAAGACATTGTGTTCTTGGGCCCCAGACATATGAATCACAGAGGAATAGGAAAAAAAGTACAAGTTGTAGGGAAGTTGGGAAAGGTGTAGGGATGTTGGGAAAGATGTCATACTTCCAAAAAAATAAATGGCGCAAAATATTACACCCTCCACTAGCTACCAGAGCCCTCCCAAATGCCTGTTTGCTAACTTCCTTCTTTCTCTTAGAAGCCTTTTAACAGGTTTGCAAATGTTGTTATGACAAGTAAGCACTGTGCTGGGAAGGAATGACTCTTCCATTTATCCCGGATGTCTTACTCATTACTAGAAGGGGTATCAAATCTTAACATAAATTGAGTCAAATTACTAGAGAGCTCTTGGCTGCTACTTATCACAAATATAACACTAGCTAAGCAGATCTTCACTGATAAGTGTTCTGCCCTCCATTTGTCTTTCTGCTAAATTTTACATAAAGTTGGTATTTAAAGACACTCCCAGTTTTTGAAGAGACAATTGTTACACCTGCCAAATTGTTTCTAGCCCTCAATAAAATCTTACCAGTGGCCCCTTTTGACATTTTTTGATTTTCCATGAAATTAAAGGCTGTGGGGACGTTTACATATCTGAAATATAAATCTCACAAATGAGTACAGATAAGCATGTTCAGTCCTTCTTGAACTATTAGGAAATACTTGCGTCCTACAAAAAAGGCAAAGCATTTACAAGACAGTAAAAATTCACACACCATGGGTGGGGAAGCCAAGCCCCCCCCCCCCCCCCCCCCACACACACACACGCACGCGCACGCGCACGCACACGCACACGCACACGCACACACCCACACCCACACCCACACCCACACACACACACAGAGTCAGCTTCCCATCACTTCCAAACACATAAACAGTCACTTCCTTCAAGCGTACCCTTGGGCAAATACCTAGCCAGGTCCTCCCTCTCACTGCTTTCTGCACCCTAAAGGTGCTCAGCCCTTTCCACTACCCCCATGCACTGAAATGACATGGCGTCTTCAAAAGGATCCTGTGAGAGAGCTCTTCCTCAAGGGGAAAAACAAAACACACCAACTGCCCCGTGCAAACCGCCAGCACCCCCACCTCCCTCGCTGGGGCACAGAGCAGCTGGCAGAAATGGGGCGTTCGTGGCAGAAGGGGGCTCAATGGCAGGAGGCAGGAGGACTGTCGCTGCCTTGGTCTCCTGCCTGCAGGCATCGCTGCCCTTCACAATCCAGCCTGCCCCATAGGCAGCAAAGCCACATCTCACCCTGCCCACTCAGGCCCACGAGGAGCCGAATGCTGGGTGGCATTTGCAGTTGCACTGTGGAGAAGCCGTCAGATAACTGATTCAGTCTCTCAGACCGTGTCAGTTAAAAGGCAGTAACACTTGTGTGCATTCCATTGCAAAAGGTGCTGGTAAAAGGGAGGCAAAAATAAAGGATGTAATTTCACTATATAGCAATACATGTGACAAACGGAGGTCGCGGCATGGGAGACAATACTGACTGTATTTCACTCTGATCCCTCCAGCCATGGCTTTGTGGAGCTCACAAAAATAAGCTTCTGAGCACCTCTTGCAATGGTAGTGGTGGTTTTGCTCCAGAGACCACAGGTCTGGATCCTCACAGCATGGATTAAACACCATCAAACACGATTCCCTTCAATTCAGCTCCCATTTCTTACTTTAATCTGT
Source organism: Falco rusticolus (assembly GCF_015220075.1). Classification (NCBI taxonomy): domain Eukaryota; kingdom Metazoa; phylum Chordata; class Aves; order Falconiformes; family Falconidae; genus Falco; species Falco rusticolus. The sequence goes on along the minus strand of NC_051188.1, from coordinate 70,375,991 downwards.
AACACTGCCCACACCCTTAAGTGGCTACTTCCACTCACCAGCTATTTTAGTGAATATGCTATAGATAAATTTATTGTACAAACTGTTTGTGAACATTCAGTAAAGATGGCAAAGCCCTCTAGGGTCTCTCATAGGATCCTCAATAAGACACCACATCGCTTCATGACAAACTTAGGACTAAAATTTTATTTAATTTGCTTCTGACAAGTAACAACAAATACCTGGTGTTGGGAAAAAGCAAATTACATGACAGTATGAATGTTTACCCACACTATGTCATAAATTCTAAAAATGGCCAATCTGCAAAGATAAGCACTCTCAACTTACTTTCTGATAAAAGATCATAAGCTATTTCTCTGAAATTCATAAATCTGACATCAAATTTGTCCTGGTTTCCCTCTATTCCCCAGCTGAACTGCAGACTTCGTAAGGAGGTCAGCCAGGAAGAATCCCCTCTAATTTCCCATTAGGCCTTCTTTACAAAGTCCATTTCTGGTCTAGTTTGCAAGTCTGCCTCACTGCATACGTATCAGCAAAAAGAGTAGTTACTTTTCCATGCAACTTTTCCATGTAAAATCACTGTCCTGTAGAAGTATCAGCGTTTTTAATGTCATGTTCTCATCAATGAGTCTACAAAGCTATGGGACAACAATTTGAAATCTTTGTTATGTAGGCAAAACCACAAAGGCCACATTCTTCCTATTACTCACTACCTCCTGTTTACCCAAACACAATGAAAAGTCATCCACTTATCTCAGGAACAGAGAATAATTTAATGAACTTTTCCCAGGCACCCACATTTAAGAGACTTTATAACAGAAAGACCTCATTCTAGCCAGCTCAGTTGCATGCATTTTTACGTCATGTATTCACAGCCACAATACTAGTATTTACTGATAATACTACTCAGGATGCAATTCTTTCCAGACAAATCCTCCATACTAATGTACAGAGCTCAAAAGAGCGCTTCTTGCAAGCTTTCCTGAAACAACAGAAGACACTGCCATTTTTTCATGTCCTTCTATGTGCATTAAAGGAATCAACATTTTACCATGTTGGTCCATATGTCCTTAGGAGAATCCCTCCCAGTTGCCCAACAGAAATAACATCGATGCCGGGGGAAAAGTAGATCTTCTGCTTTAAAGTCACAGAACCACAGAATCTTTTAGTTTGGAAATGACCTTTAAGATCACCGAGTCCAACCGTGAATCTAGCACTGCCGAGTCCATCATTAAACCATGTCCCTAAATGCCACTTTCGCTTTTTTAAATACCTTTAATACACATGTCTTTTAAATACCTCCAGGGATGGCGACTCCACCACTTCCCTGGGCAGCCTGTTCCAACACCAGATCATTAGTGTCTATTTCTGAAATGAGAGAGAAGAAATCTTCTATAGCAGCTTGTACTTTATGAATCTGGGTCTTAAAATACGCTTACCTATCACACACAGGAAACCTGATGAAGTTACTGGCTTTTTAATGCCATCTAGAATATTGCAGTGTTGTCTTTTTTTTTTTTTTTTTAAATCAGATTTGCTGCCTGAATAACCTGCAGAAACAGACATGCTCTGTTATTCACCTCTGCCTGTAGCAGCTCTGCCATCTGGCACTAGCAAGTATTTATCTAAAAAATAAATCTGAATTAAGGATTATGAACCCACTCCTTTTAAACTGTGTTTCACCTGAACACAAAGGTCAATTCAGTCACGTGAGACATCAAAACTACCAATTCACTACCATTTATTTAAACCTGCACAGCAGTCAGAGGTACCTTTAAAAGACGAAGCATGAAACTGAAACAAAAACTGAGCTAATCCTCGATTTCTCATCCCTATGAAATACAAGGAGAATTCAGCACAGAAATAGCATGTCATCATAATCCAGGCCGTAATCTCATTTAACCAGAGCAAAATGAACCACAGTCATCCCCAAGCTGGCTCTGACTGCAGAGCAGGGCAGGGGGACTACCATCATGAAGGACCAGTTCAAGTGGAAACTCAGACCCCGAAGGCAAACGAAAGGACCATCACTGCTACATTCACAGTATAGGCTGCACCCTTCCCTGTTCAATCTAGCACATGCTCAAGAATACACAAAGGTTTCAAGAGACAAAAATTGAGACTGTGACTTTTCCTGTGTGACAAAAACCTCACGCAATACAGTAAAGTGAGAGCCCCTGTAACAGTTTGGGCCTGCCAGGGCAAACAGGACTTGTTCACTGCCTCCCTCTGTGTCCCCCTGCTTGAACTGCTCCAGGATTAAGTGAAGAGCTTTTCAGGACACAGTATAAACAAAGATTTAACAGTTCTTTCCCTATCTCTTTAAAACCAGGCAACAAATCTAATCTAAACAAGAAGACTTACTCAGAAAACAGGAAAAAGGACAAAGAAAATGCCCTCTGGATACATATGCATATACAAGACCCCTTAAAAACTGATGTAAAAATTGCCATTTCTAAAAACTATGCAAATAAAGAGATGAGTTCTCCAACAAACAAGATGGTTCAGTACTGCAAACAGTGCTATTCATGCTGCTTACATGCAAGGATTTTATTCCGATATATCTCTGGTTTTCCAGTGGCTTATTCCTAACATGCAAAAAGAGAAACAAAAACTTGTGAAAAACTCAATTCAAACTTTTCCCCTCCCTCCATTTCAAATTTAGATTTGAAAATAGAAATGCTGTGCTGTTCTGTGACACGATGATGTACTAACAAACACCAATATATTGCTGCTTTTTCATATACCGCAGAGTCCTCTTTCAGAAACTCTAATGTCAAATAACAAATCACCATAAAAAATGTGGCAACCATATTTTGTGGAAGGAAAAAAGAAATGATTACTCAGTACATGGACCATCTTCTACTCTGTGTAAAACTCTGATACAGAGCTCCACTTTGGGTCAACCATTAGGTAAAACTGTAACACAATCAAAAAATCACCCATATTAAAGATGGTTCATGTAAATTTGTTTCAACAAGAGTGGATTTCCCCTACGTTCTTCACCAGTCATTTAGCAAGGCTAGCTATAAATCATTGCTGACACAGCTTTTGTGTAAAAAAAAAAAAAAAAAAAGAGTAAGTGCTTCCTCCCACTGAAGGTCTCAGACCTCCAAGAATTTTGGAGAAATGCTTTTTTTCTCCATGCCCCTCATTTCTCCACTTACTACCCACAGCAACAGCTCTGTTTCCTGCAGTCATTCCCCCCTGCCACGGCAGGGAGAGGTAGAACAGCACGCCCAAGGACGATGCTACTGCCCATTTCAAAACTTCTGCTCAAGGACTGAGGAAGCAAAACATGTAAGAGGTCAGAGCTAACCCAGCAGCATTGCTTCCCAAGTGCTGGGAAGGCAGATGAAGGGCTCAGAATAACACAGGGCATTGTCACAAAGGAAACCACAGAAAAAAGCAGCAGGTTTCATGAAGGAAGAAACAAAAGGACAGCTGAACACCCCACCTGTCATTTGTAACACAAGCAGCACAGCAGCAGAAGGGAAGAGCTAAATTACACGAGCTTTGCGGCTTTGCACTTTTTGAGGCTTACCTAGGTGGAAAACCTACTAAGGGGAGAGAATCATCAAACAGGTTATGGTAGAGCAGCTGAAGTGAAATTGAAAAAGAGGGCTATATTTCAGCAGGAAGTCCACAAAAGCTTCACTGAGGGCCGAGATAAGAAAACGTGGCTCTGGAGTAATGCTGAGATGAGAAAATTAACCGTGCAAGCACCAGTGATGTCCTGCAGATTAGAAACTGAAGGGGAGAACAGTGAGCCAGGAACTTCTGCTTGGGTTCACTGGAGATAATAAACCTTTACCACAGAAATGAGAGGCCAGGGAGATCATGAACTCTCACAGTTCCAGTCCTGCCAAAAGTACAGGTGAAGTGGTCCCAACAGCTTCTGCCAATTGTTGCCTTATGGCCTGATACACAGCCAACTTCAAGAAATAAAAACTAACTTTCAGGGTGCCTGCAGGAGAGACTTTGACAAGCCCTATTACACCTACTACAAAATCCCTGCATAGAAGGATCAAATGCTGCCACTTCCTTTGCACTTAAAGTTATGATCACTTCCCTGCACAAATCTCTGCTACCTTGGATATGTACGTTTTAGTTGTGACTTGTTAGTATATCCAAAAGATGGCACGTAATTATGAAGATAGCATCACACCACCACTAAAACTGCTTTAGTTCTTCCCAGAAGCTTTCCAACTCACATATAACAAACTGCCTAGTTATCTTGCGAGGCTGAGCTTTTTGTTCTTTTTCCAGCTGACGCTCTTTTTCACTTAGTGATATCCAAGGGCAGACAGCGGGACATAACAGGCAGCACAAAAACAAGATGAAGAGGGAGGGGAGAGGGAGTTCTCACTGGTGGTCAGCACTTGCACAGGGAGTTTATGGGCAAGTAGTAAGGAGAGGCTGTCTCCAGGGTTGTGTTGACTCAGAGGCTGTCATCCTGTTTTTTAGATGTTAAGCACATTCTTGAAATTTCTTTTCAAAATGTTAACTGTTAATTATTTAACTGCGCCCACAATGCATTAGTAAAGAAATTATGTAAACTCAATTGAAGATAATTGAGTTTTATTATAATAATTTGTTCTGGTTTGTCATAATAACAGAATTCATACTCAAAATGCATACATACTCAAAGGCAAACATGAAGGCAAACACAATTCTGACACACAGTCTTAGAAAACAATAATGCAGATACAAATCAGTGGAAAAATTAAGATTACAGAGACTGCTTTATTTGGACTTGTTTGGATTCAAGAGGGGAATGAAAAAGACTGCCATGTGCCAGAATTTTGTTAGCGAGCAGTCCTAAAAACACTCCTAACACTGTTTAAACTAGCTTGCATTTATAATGCTGTAACATTAGAAATATTTTATACCAGAAATATAAATCATTAAAATTAGTCACCAAAATTTTGGTCCAGGAGATGGGCATTTATGAGTGGCATTGTTTTAAAAGGTGCTCTCACACTATAGTTTTCTAAGTTCAATACCACAAGAAGCGTAAAGGTACTATAAATGCACTAACCAACTTTACTTTACATTTTATTAAGAAATCTAATCTTTTTCAAAAGAGGAAATAATACCAAATCTAGTTAATACATAGAAACGAAAACACTGTGCATCAGAGAATACTATGAATTAGGAAATAGAAGAAGGACCTGAACTATGCTGTAATTTTTGAATGACCTTACTACAGCACCATATTCCTATGAGAGGAGAAGATAGTGGTCACTTTCATGTAAATTCTACAAGGAAATGAGTGATTGTCTCAAGTAGCTGAAAGTAAGCAGTAAATGATCAGGTTTTGAAAACATCCTCATTCTCTCACTCTGAAAATAATACACAGAAGCGACCAGGCTCCCTTGTTACTAAAAGCAGCTGCCAACCTCACTGTAAGATGCACTTTTGGACACTGCCATGCAAATCTAAAATAAAGGGGTGGGAAGAAAAACATAAAAAAAGAAAAGGCAAGGAAAGAAAAGAAAAAAAGAAAAGAAATTAACATACATTCATTACTGTGGTTCAAAAACAGAATCCCTAACTTAGAAAACCTCCTGTGGGGAGTACAGCAAAGGCTCAAGACTCAGTGGATTCTACATGAGGATAATAAGGGATACCACTCTAGACTACATTAGAATTACCGCACCAGAGTGGATAAAATAGCAGTAAAGCCACTACAAAAAACTACCCACTCTGCATATGTCAACACTACAATATGTCCCAGTTTTTGCATATAATCAATTGTCAGAACAGGACATATATTTTTTTTTATATAGGTATGCTTTTAGGGGCACAAAATGAAAGCCACCCAGTATCTGGAAGTATCATTTAAAGTATTTGAAGAAACTGTTTACATCCAGGCACTGCACATATCACAGAGCGTGCACAGTTGCAGCCTGAATGCCAAGGGCAAAACAACACTGCGATTCTGAAGGTAAACAATTATTTTGCTGTTTCTAATGCCACTGCTTTTTATTCTATTAACACAGAAATTCAGAAGTCAGTAAATTTAGTTCTAAGCAAGAACCAGAGAACTGCAGCGCTCTCCAAAGAACAGCGAGCTGCTTAAAAACTAATTGTTTTCCTTCCCCTACCATCTAACAGCATTGTTTCTCCAAAAGAGGTGTTCTGTCCTTAACATGGCTGCCATGCCTTACATAACATCAATGAATGAGAATATAGTTATTTTGTTTCCTACGACCTGCACTGCCCATTAACCATATGATTCTCCATATGGTACGGCAAACAGTCGAGACAAAGCTTTGCAGTAACGCAGCTCCAAGGATCAGCATCCTCTGAGAATAAGCAGCAGTAGAAAGAGACTCAGCCTCCACAAGCTCTAAATTCCCATTCGTATCTTTCTCTAGTAAATAACAGGCATTCTTACCTTAAGAAAACAGTAAGAATAATAATAACGGTGCTCAGTAGAGCCTCCTCTGTTTCATCTGCGCTCCTAAAAAAAAATCTTGGCGCAACTGTCTGCTGCAGCAGGTAATCAATAATATAACCTGCTTCTTCTGTTGCCAGAGCTGCTCCATCTGAACGCTAGCTAACGTGAACACTGTCAGTGTGACTCATACAGTGACTCAGAGCAGATGCAGAGCTGCAGGAGGAGTTTAAGTTTCAGGGCTTCCTCTTGCTGGCTCGCTCCTGCTTTCTGTCACGCAGGCAGGCACACACTTGCCACCCGTGTGTCTGTGTGTGCCTCCAGCTCTTTCCTCCAGCAGCAGGTTTGATTTCATCCTCTATGTAATCGTGTTTGAGTTTTTCTTCTGGGATGGCAATTCTGTTTCTTTCTTCACTGTAAATATATCTACCTTAAATGCAAAAAGCTTGCCCTGCAAGCCATGTCCATCCTGTGGATTGCCAGGTGGTGTGCTACTACAAGATATCCGTGGGCTCACATCTCTCACCAAGACTAGGGGAAGAACTCAAATTTCCCCCAAAAACGTTCTAAAACAATAGCATTGAGTTAGGGCAATATCCATTTATTCATGACAAGTTTATAGCAAAGTGCCTCTGACTTCATTAAGTAGTCTGGGGAGGACAAATTTAGTCTCAAATACAGTGAGATAAAAGAATTGTAGGAAGGACTATGGGATGCAGGTGAGCAGAAATCCTATGTGCCTGACACCAATTTAGCAGGGAGAAGTGCATCCAGGAAAAGAGCATAGCTGCATTATTGACAGGAGTAGCACATCTGGGTTTAGGGTTGAGTTCTGGCAGCCTCCCCCACAGCTATCCATCTCACTAGGCACTGATCACCACAGTCAAAGCAGCAATTTGATCAGCTATTTATTTCCCTGGCCTGCCAGACTCCCCACCACATACAACTGAGAACAGGCATCATGCAGCCCAAGTTGGGCGCTTAATGCTAGACAGTGTTGATACGCAATGCTGTACTGATTACGCTTTTATTTCTGAAAGGCACTTTATACTAAACAGTTGCAGTTGCAGTGTTGAGCAAATCCAGCCTTCAAAAGAGGCAGATGAAGCCTTCTACTACTGAGCCAGCAGGTCAGCCACATGGAAACAAATGGTGGTGGGATGAATCAAGAGAGTATTGTAAAAAGAAGCTGCTGGCCCAAGGAACAATGCCATTAAAATGTGTAGACCTGTTTCACAGCCATTCATATAAACATCCCAGATAGTTTGGGGAAAAGGCACTTAGTTTATTTCAAAGCATTTCCAGCAGAACATCTTTCCTCATACTTAGCAAATGTCCAGCTGGCTATTGCCCAGATAAACAGATTTGTTTCTCATGGAAAAGCTAGTATCAAAGCATGACTTTGATGGTTCTGTGTTTTTTGTCTTAGAACTCCTTTTTTTGCAAAGCCCTATCAAAGGAAAGGTACGCCCACCCATCCAATCCAAGTATGCGCACAGCACTGTTCAGTACTGTATCTGGTTGTTATTAAAGCTGCTAAACGAACTTCATACTATTGATGGTGAATGTTTACTCTCTCCATGTATCTGAAAGCAGCCAAGAACACTGTTTTGGCAGGGATCAAGAGATCAGAAAGAATCAAGCTGAGCAAAAGTATCCTTGAAGCATGGTCATGGAGATAACATAAACAAGGGGGATAAAAAATAGCTGGTGTCTTATGAAGTTACACTGAACTAAACTCTTTCCCCTAAAACCACTAGTATTCTACCTATCCCTTAGAAAATCTTCTGTTGAAACCCATCCTTTCCCCCAATTTACTAATGACAGTGAATCTTTGCTTCTGTCAAGCTTTCAAGGCTTTATTTTCATGTCTTAAATGGTTGAATAGGCAAAAGAAAGCTAAAATCCATGGCATGCATGGGGAAAAAAATAAAGAACACTAGCAGCAACAAAATACAAATCAAGACCCCTGAGATTTTAAACAGGAAAAGTAACAGCAAGGCCATGGTCCAAATGGCATCTATGACGCAGACAGAGAGGAAGACAAAACTGAAGACAAAACTTGAAGGTACTTAAATGTCTGGGGGTTTGGGGTTTTTTGGGGGTAGGGGTGGTGGCGGCCTTTTTTGTTTGTCTGGTTTTAAATGTACAGCACGCAACTGTGTATCTACATTCAATTTTGTGCTGCTGTCCACCTAAAAGCATAGATCTGGATCAGAAAGGACTCAAAAAAAAAAAAAGCTGTCAAAGGCCTCCAAGATAAAACAACACAAGCAAGCATGCACTGTGTAAAATGCACATACTTGCTTCAGCTGCAAAAGACCTAATCTACAAATCAAAAGTGATCTAGCTGTAAGCAGCTGTTCTGTGTTGCCTAATTTATCAGTCTTCTTAGCTGGACCTTCTGCAATAGAAAGGGTGTGGATTGTGTGTCTAAAAGTGGGAAAACCTGAAGCTTCTTACTCCAGCAGAGGTAAAACCTGAAATCTTGAACAGGAATTTAGTACGGCCTGCTAAACTAAACACTGCTGCAAGAGATTATGCATTAAAAGGCAGTGTAAATTATTATACATTCTTTAAGGACTAGAGATAACAGTTTTCCCTTTTTCTCCTTCAGGAAAAAAGCAAGCAAAGGCTTTTCTGTAGTACCTATTCAACATGGTACCTCAGAACATTCTAGGCTAAAGAATGCTGTTCCTCATCATCATTTTTGTTTGTTTGTTTGGGATTTTTTTTAATTTTTAAACATCATCATTATGCCAATGCTGGTGGAAATAGTTTCCCACAGCCTCTTCTAGGTTGTCAGATTCCATATTAACCTGCTTTCTCATGAAAGCTCAGTCTACAGTCAGGTTGTCCTTACTGAGAACGCCAACCTCTACTCCCGTTCTGGAGTCTTCTTCCTTTTTAGCTATACTGTCCTGGGGGCGGGCAAAAAAAAAAAAAACCAAAACATTCATTTTCTTCAAGGACAGGGCAAGTGTTTTGTAGCCTTGTTCTTCTGAGCCCTGTGAAAAGTTGGCGGATTAGAGATGCTAGTTTTTGAGGGGTACTGACACACATTTTCAAGACGAAAAGCAGAGCTCATTTTCTGAACAGGCTTACACTCCCGTTATCATTGTTATAGCATTGTTACGGGCATTACGGTACTTTCCAAAAGGTCCCCACCACTAGCAGCAGACACGCATGGAGGTGAGAACTACGCACACACACAGTAGAAGAGACCCGCTACAGAAGAAGTGCATATTATGAAAAGACATACAGGCAGAAAGTTGAGAAGTATTTTTTGCATCATCTCATAAAGCACAGCTAACTGTCCTGACCAAGTTTGTTTCCCATGTCCACAGCAAAGCCAAATGCAGAAACTAGATTTCAATCCCTTGTTCACTAGACCATCAGACTCCCCTTTTGGTGCATCTCAGTAGTAGGTTCACTTCTTTCAGCTAATTACTTTTCATGGGTATTTTGACGTGCTTTGACAAAAGCACTATTTGCTCCTCGGGAAAATTAAAACTCCTGCTGGGAAAAGCGTCAGCACCAGAACCTTTACCCTGCACAGGCAATGAACAGAGGAAGCCACACGTGGAAGCAAAACTTTAGTGACTGAGTATGGGAGGAGGGAAGAGGATGCACTTATTCCCCACATTTATCTCAAGGTTTCTGAAGATAAGTAACAGGACACACTACACCAGCTGAACTTTTTACTATCACTACATCATCCACCAATACCTCCGTAGCATCTTGCATCCATCTATACAAAAGCAGATAGCAAAGCAGCCCACAAGAGAGTGTGGGAAACCATTTCCACCACACCACACAAGTACATCTCTTCACTCAGATCACCTCCTCAAGTTACTATTGTAACTATAACCCCCAAAAAAAGTGTTTCTTATTTCTGTCATAACAATTCAAAGCTACATATCCTGCACTGGAAAGAGACTACAAAATGACAAGCTGCCTATAACATACTGCACACCCACCTCAGAGGGAAGTACTTCTGCCCATCTAGTGAAAATAGGCAAGGCGACCTAAATGCCTGTTTCCTCTTTATGGTCTGTTCTTGGCAAATGAAACAAGAGGCTATGAGACACTAAGATCAGCGAAATCAGCCAAAACAAGACAAGAAAAATATATCTTATAGCAACAAAGATGTACTGACCAGATGAGAAACTAGTTTACAGACACTGCTGTGCCTCCTGCGCATACAGACATTGACACATTTGCTGCACGTGAAGCCTTGCTGGGATAAGAAGGACTCTCCGGATTGCACTTGATGTCAGTGTAGTGTCAGCTGATCTTGTGGCAGCTGCCCTGCTCGTATCTACCCATTTCTGTTCTCCTTTTCTCTTTAATGCCAACATCTGTCCATGTTTTGCATTGACAGAAAAGGTCAGCAAGACCCTAATGATACATTAAACCTAATAATCAGATGATACACAGCTTGCAATTACCATGTGCCCAATCTTGCTCCCCTTACATTCAGAGCTTTGATTTTTCCTAAAAACTACACAGTGCAAGTGCAGAAGCATTTGTAATCTCAAATCTTACGTACATGCTACAGAGATCACCTTGGACAACAGAGAAAGCATGTCAGAAAACACCTGGTTTCTTCAGGCTTCCAAGAATATTAAAATTGGTTCTATCAACACAGCCAAAAATTTCTGATTCCAAATAATCTTTTTCTATACAATGCACAACTCCTCTCTGTTTCAAACCAGCATGCCCCATTTTCTGCACTCATACCATAATTTCAATTTAATACTGGTGAATTCTAACAAAAGAGACATCCAAACCCAGGTGTAAACTCATTTTGAGGCAAGCATGTTACCACATGACTTAAACATCATGGTTCCTTGCACTGTCTAATAAAAAGCAATATTCTAGTGGGAATTGTCTGCATCCACTCATTGTGCTCATTCAACACACTCTATACACTTTCTGAGTGAAGTTTTTCCTGTCCTCTTCACAATGCAGGACTTGCAGATCTCATGCTGGTCTTCGGGATCTATGACTGGCAGGTTCTTCAAATGCCTCAGAAAGAACAATTGTCAATACTGGAGAAAGTCGATGCAAAGACCTACTGTTTTCTCTGTACCATCTGCTGCATGGGGTAAACTAAATCAAAACCCAGTAAAACTGAATTAAAGCTAGACAATTTTTATAACCATTCTGCAACATTTCTTATAAAATTTTATAATTTTATCTGAATGAAAAAAGAGCAGCTGTAACGCAAGATTTCTGTGTTTGCACAACAGATTTCTAGTACTTTGTCTTGTCTTTCATCTCCTCTGTACTCCTTTGCAAGTTAACCAGCCCCTATTTTTACCAGGGAAATCATCTTCTGATATGTTCCTCATTGGTAAGGTCATGAAAAGGAACTGCCTACCTAGACACAAGGGCCTCACTCTTTTATTCCTATTCTTGGCATTTTTTGCCTTTGCCCTGCAAAAAAAAGTCCTGTTGTTAGTATAGTGTAATACAACACTTCACTTCTAAGCTAAGAGGGTCCCCAAATGTGTGTTGACTAGCAAAAGATCTAACAAAAAGAAAAGCCAAGGTTAAACCATTTCTCCTTCCCTCTGAAAATTTTTTATTTCTTCTTTCAAAATTTATGTGTATATATATATATAAAATAAATACATCCAATCAGAAAGAGTTATCTGCAAGCTCACAAATTTTAAGTCGCTACACGTGAATCCAACGAAGGCTGGATTCATGGTACGCTGTAAATTATTCCCCAGATTAATGTCACCAAATTATCAATTGGACCATTCAAAGGTTAAGGTACTGTACAAGTTGGATTGTGTATCAGAATTCATACCAGTGGGAGCCCAAGGTGGAAAAACCAATTAAAATTGTTGATAATGGAAGTGTTTCTTTCATGATTAATCTAAATTTTGACATTGACTCTAGATCATCTGGGATTTTTCCTAAAATTAGGCCATGGAAAAAGCTCTCAAAAAGTAGCACCTCAGTGTTTTTAATGTGGTTTTAAAAAAATCTTAATGTCAAAGGTTTTATGTCTTATCCTATGAACAGTCAACAACAAATAAGCTAACCTACACAGATAATAAGAGAAGGCAAATAGAAAAATAAGAATCAGCCCAGAATCTCCTTATTAAAAAACAATTTTCTTTTTCTTCAAGCACATAAAAATAGAGACTGCCCCTAACAGACCCCTGTGCATCATTTGCTGGCACTTCCATCTGTTATGATGTCTTTCCGTGTATCTATTGGAAAATCAGGTGGTATATCAGAGTTGTAAGTCGTTGCTTTGGGGTTTTTTTTTAAATGAGTTTCATTTGTTTATGTATAATGCAAAAGTATGCACTGACATATTGCTATATATATTTCTAGATTATTTTCACTCCCTAGGAGGGTAAAAGGTCTCATTGCATGGGATGTTTGGGGGACTAAAGCGAGACCAGAGATTACAGGTGTTTGCATCGTACAGTGTTTTGGGAAAAGACTTTGATTCCTTAAATTTGAAGGGAATTAGACCAGGCAGATAACTACTGAAGACACTGCATCATTTGATTACCAGATTTAATGCATTATTAGTGTCTCATCGACCTTCTCTAATAACATTTGTGTGTCTGTATTAAGGAAGCGTGATTAGTATTAAAGAATTATGATTAAATGGAAAACATCGCTAACAGTGCTACTTTACAGTTATTTTTTGGTATCTATATCCTTTGATTCTGCAGAGCCTTCATCACTCAGTGTCCCATCAAATGTACCGCATCCATTCATTCAGTTGTTGAACAGATCCATCTAAGTCACCAAACAATTCCAGCTATGTAGAAGTGATGTGCGCAGCTCCACATACAACCTTTTGTTTATAGTTCAGTTCTACCAGCCTAAACTGGCAAGATTACTGGCTTTTATATTATAAAGGCAGTAGAACATGTATTTTCTATTACCCAGCCCTCCCCTATTTCCACCTTCTAATTCTGTCTGTGATGTACTTCAGCTGCCTGGAACTCACAGTAGCTACTCCTGCACTTGCCTGATGAGGCTCGCAGCAGTCACAGACCACGGGTCCTGCTGCCCTGTACCACTGGGAGCTGCAGCTGTCCTTCCCAGCTTTGCCTGGGCCACCAACCCAAGGTTTCCTTGACGTGGAGATTAGTTTGGTGAAAATTGCAGGTCTGTTGGCATGTGCTTTGCACCTGAGACAGAGCCAGGATAGAGAAAAGCATGCACCCAGACGTCAGGGAAGCAACCAGTCACATTATCCTCGTAACCTACACTCCAGGTCACCTCACAGTTTTTAACCCAAACCAAAGGAAAGTAAGGTTTCCCTCTCCCCAGCTCGTCAGTTTGGGGTCTTTCTGGGAGTGTGGGATTGGGTGGTTGTGTTTTACTGTTTTGTGGGTTTTTTCCAAATGGAAGAATGAAGCAAAGTCTAAGCTCAGAGGCACAAGTTTCTAGGGCCCACCTTAGCTTGTAATGATTTTATTAATTACTTGCCTGACATTACCCAAAGAGTCTTAGGAACTGAATCTTAAGCTTTGATTAGTGCACTAAATATTGGACAAGCTTTCCTTCAAGGTATTATTATGTAATTTGGGGATAATGCTTAGTTTTGGAAGAAAGATATCCATTTATCTCCCCTTCCAAATCTCTGAGGTTGATTCTAATCAATGTAGAACTGTTTAAAGCACTATCTAATAAATGACAGTCACATTCCTAGAAAGGTACATTACAAAATACATCTGCTTTTGCAAGTTGAGGATTTCAAACACTCATGAAATCCTTTTAGAGATAAAGATGACATACTGAAAAGGGCCGGCTATAAATACAAAATCACCAACACAAGCATAAGTCTGCAAGAGCCATAAAGACAGATAGTATAAAAATACTTTATTGATTGCTATAATCCAAAATAGCATTAATTTTCTGTTAATTCCTCTTGGGAAAAAACAATCCTAATAACACTCCATGGAAGGGCTTCTGAAATAGAATACTATGTAATTCATCTTTGCTGCTTATATCAAGATTGAATGGAGACACAAAGCTGGGCAGAGAAAGACAGAGCCTTTATCAGTGTCAGTTCTTCAACACAATCCGAGTAAGAAATTCTCTCTAATACAAAGGACAGTCATTTATGGCTTCAGAACCTTCCATTTAGCTTGAGAACCACTGAACTATCTCCAGCTCGGGCAGCTACTGCACAGTACCAGCTCAGTAAGGAAATCACAAGTAGGGGCAACACCAGCCCAGAGCTGTAGTTCCCTTGAGCCAGGCACAGCAGGGTATGGAAACGACATGATCGACACCCGTAACTATGGAAGGAGTCTTAAAACACACAGGCTGAAATTCAGTGTAACAACTGTAGTTAAGATGGAAAAGGAAAGGAACACATTAAAATTAAAGGAAGACAAGTAAAAGCTACCCTCACATTAAACCAGTTGCAAAAGTACAGGTGTCGTTCTTCTAACAGTGGGCCTAAAAAGGGTAAGATGCAAGCAGCACCTGTTAGACAGCGTTTCCAAATAGACTGTCTTTTTTAGGAATTCATGTAATAGCCTGAAACCATACAAAGACTGGCCAAACACTATTTCAAAAGTTTTGTCACCTTCATATAAATGAGCTTAAAGTTTACTTTTATAGACTATAATTTAGATAGCAGCTAATCAGTACAAGCCTTTTTTTGTACAAAAATGGTGCACATTTCTTCTACCCACTCTTCCCCCCTGGTTCTTCCTCTCAAAGAATAACTGATTGCAGGTTCAAAAAACATCATGAAGACCTGCCTCAGCCTTTTTACAAATAGTAACTTTGTATGAAATCAGTAGCAATTATAGCTTATGTAAGAGTGAGAAGGAAATAATCACTTTTTAACCCACATAAAAAGCCTTCCACACAGCAAAGCAACATATATTTGGTATCTTACCTATGAACTTTTGGTTTGTTTGTTTATAAGAGAAGCCTTTTCAGCTTTATTACTCCAATGTTCCATATCACTACAGGCTAAAAGCCTGTAATTTAGGTACTAAAAAGAGGAAATACATAGTCTGCAGAGTTACATTTTTAACTGAAAACCTTCCATTAAAGGGGAAAAAAAATGGAAAGGAAAAGCGGGAACTTCAAAAACTGCATTAAAGAAACAAAACTATTGATTCCTCCTACAGATGCAGCCTGCTTACCGAGAATAAAGAAATATTTAAGAACATAAATTAAAGTCATGGCTTAAAATTCTGTAATGCCTCTGATCTCTGTAATAGCTGAAAATGACTGCAATCCACACATACCCCTTATATGCAATGTGGTTACCGAAGAGACTACATTAAGAACTATGTCCAGGAGTCAGAAAATGCACTGAATTCTCTATTTTCTCACAAACAAGACAGGCAGAATGCAATTCAGAGCATCTAAGGTAAGCCAGAACTAAGCTGCTAACTTCGGTGTCAAGAATCTCCACTCTGAAGGTGCTCACTTCCCTCTAAAACTGCAGAGGGGATGAAGTCGCTGGTGCTAATATGCCCCAATCTGGCCTACCAACAAATAAAAAAATCCACAAAAGATATACAGAAGCGCTGTATAAGCAGCGGCTTAAGTGCTAAAGTTAAATAGGGAGACTATCCAGTAAAAGCAGAGCTCAAAATAGAACATAAACGGGAAGAATTTGGCTGTGAGGTATGAGATGTTTTTAGAAGATGACAGACAGAAACAGAGGAAATGTCAGAGCTGGGAAATCAAGACTCTCAGCAAGGCAAAGATCGATGTTACGATCAAGAGGATATGAGTTCCAGTTAATATACCAACCTGAGAGCAGTTCCTAGCATATGGTCTTGAAAGGAGAGAATTAATGGCACTGTGGTGGCTTGCCAATGGGGCAAACTGGTTTAGAGAGCAGGAAATGGAGAAGTGATGGCAAAACTGCACAGTGGGTCATCTTGGAGGAAAGCATGGCAGGGCAGGTCAAACAGCACAGTTAACCATATGGTGGAGAAAGATCCGAGAACGTGGATTCAGGAGAGGAGAGATTCAGGCAGAGACACAGGCACATGTCTGTAAGCTACAAGAGTGAGCTGCCTGACTGACAGGCTGCTCGGGAGCAAACACAAGGAAATGAAATGCCTGGCCAAGCTGTGACAGTAAAGGGAGAGAGAGGAGACAAAAGGACTTGGGAAGAGATCATCAGGAAAGCTTTATGGAAGTATTATTTGGCAAGAAAAACAATGTTTGTCAAGTCCCTGGGAAAAAACTTTTTTCAGCTCCGTTTCAAAGTTAGGCTGAAGTTGAAAGGCTGTTAACACTTTGCTGTACTCGTTTGCAGTGGTAAGGCCTCTTCCACTGACACAGGTGCCTGAAAAGCCATGCAGACCTCCGCAGATTTCAGCCTGGAAAAAGGTCCTAATCACATCTTGACCAACGGAATTTTCTGGTATGAACCCATCACTCCCTGCAAATTCAAGTCTGACTGGCAGAAACCCAAATGAGACACTAAACCATACAACTCTGTCACCAGAAGCTTCAAAAGTCATTTCTTTGATCAAGCCCATCCTTGTTCGGTGGACTAACCTTTTACCATCACGCAAAACATTCTTCCATCAAAGCAAGTGCTGCTTAACATGAAGTATTTAAGGTCTGCTTATCCTCTTTAATGCACTGAAGGCAGTAATAATGAATAAAGGGAAAGCAATACCATGGAAGTTTCCACCACTTCACGTACCACAGATCGGAAACTCCTGGCCTCCCATTAAGCAACACTCAAAGGCCTGGCTACTGAAGATGCAGTACAGAGCTATGTAAATATTCCACAATCCCTGAGCATGCTGTAGATCAATTACACAAAAAACATTACGTGTTGAGCTTGGATGCTGTTCTGGGCCACCCATGCCTGAAACTCCCGGGGTTTTGACTCATGACAGAAATACTCCTTCATAGTCACTACCGCTTTCCCCAAGTGCTGCACTGCCGATTGGCTCTAGCACCATTTTTCAGAATTATGTGCCACCGACAGAAAAGCCAACAAGAAGAAAAATATTAGTAACTCCAGAAGAACTGCTGTGCAGAGCCTCCACAGGGTATTTTACTGCCCAGGCTGCAGGCTGGGAAATGTACTGTGTGGCGTCTGGCCTCTAATAGCGCAGAAGCCACGCACCACAGAAAAAGGAAAAATGGTACTGCAAAGTTTAAACCTCCTATGATACTCTGTTATCAACACCCTGAAATTTATAACACAGCTGCCTGAAGTAGTCGCCTTTTATTGTCCTCTGCAAGTGCACATGCTTCTTTCTGTACTCCAAAGGAGGAGCTACCAAGTACAGGGTTTTCTTGAGGAGACAGGTAACAAATACAGGAGGAAGGGATAATGAACATAACTGCTTCGTTGCATCTTGGAAATTTCAGGGGCTGCTTATCCTCCTTTTTCCTCAGAAATCTCCTACTCATCAGTTTTCTCTCAGTACAAAGAGCAGTGAAGGAAGGTGTGGAAAAGGTACATAGATAACAAACAGTACTATGGTATTCCAGTCTCGTCCTGGTTTCTAAAAAACTAAAGACAGTAACAGCTAAAGTACACGACAGATCTGGTTTAGATGCAGCACTGTGGAGAATAAAGCACCGGTCAGAATGAAAAACTGTCTTTTGCTCACAGAACACTCAACATACCCCAAATTGTGTATCAAAGCCGACCAGCCTTAGTTTTTCAAAACAGCCTAAAATTAACCCCAGCAAGACATGAGCCACTGGGTAGCATCCTTAGCATTGAACTTGGGAGAGCACCGAAAGCAGCTGGTGCAGAGCAGGATGTCTCTAATCTCTAAGCTGCTATCAAGTCCCAGAGTGCTTCTACTATCATCTGCAAGCACAAAAATAAAACAATGCAGGAAATTACTGTTACTCCTTTTACCCTCCCCTCAATCTCTCAAGCCTGAGAACTAACAACCCTAAAACTAAAAAAAAAAAAAAAAAAAAGGCAAAAACAAAAAACCAGAAGACAAAACCATTTTTTAGGTAGGTAATTAAACTGGTATGTTTTATTTTAGACAGAGACTACACAGTTAAACATCCAAAGAGTAGTCAATCTCCTGAAAAATCGTATCACCAGTTTCAACAAACAAAACAATCTATTTTTGCATCATATAGATTGACATATGGGTGCTAAAGGGTAAGACTTGTATGCCTGGAGCTAATTAAAGGCAATGTCCCACTCATGCACACGTGCACCACAATTAAGCACTTACCTTTATCTGCAGGTGAAAACACAAAATTAATCAAATAGTTTTTTAGGAATTTTGCTCTATTTTGCCAAGTTTATCTGCTTTGTAACCCTTCGAATGATTAAAACAGAGCTGCCACAAAATCATCCACAGCTAATCACCTATTTGAAAATTACGCCTATAGGCAGGTGTAATTTTTAAATGTAAAGACAGGAACGGTTTTCTCCTGGCATCCTTTTAAGAAATGTAAAATTTGTGCCAAAGAAGTAACTCTTGTATTTACAAGAAATCCTTTACTACATTTCTTGAAGAAATGTCACTTAGAACATGAAGCTACACAGACTACAAAACTGGCATCCCTTTAGATTAAGTTCAGCAAATACATTAAGATGATGGTACAGACCTACCCATCTTACTGCCCAGTTCCACATTCAGCCACATGATGCTGCACTGGGAGAGTGAAGATCAAACCAAGGAAAGGTATGTTTGCAAAGAAAATCAAGGCAGAAAACCACCTTAGAACGAAACTACTAGGAGAAGCATTACGCTGACAAAATATATGCTCTGTCTTTGTGTTGTCCAAGGCTGGGGCAGGGTCATAAGTTTTAAAGCAGCTGCAGAGCTATACAGCTTATCAGGAACTAGAAACTCTGCTCAATTGCTAACATGGTAAGACTAGGCAAAAGTCTCAGGTCTGGCTTCTAAAACTAAGTAACCATCACTGCAAATCTCTGCTCTTTCATGATTTAGCAGAGGGAAGTTTGAAGACACGAAACACAGAAGTTCAAGTGCTGGAACTCAGTTTAGGACCTTCCCCTTAGGATTATTTAAAACCTCATCAGTGTTTACACCTACCTTGAAAAGTGAGTTTTGAGCACAGCAGCTGCAACCAAACCAGCTTCCAGTTGCTTGGACTGGAATACTGTGGAAATACTTAGCCCAGGTAGAAAGTAGTAGAAAGGAGAATCCATGTTGCCACAAAACACAACCAAACATTCTGTTCCTTTTGAAAGGAACGGGAGAGGAAATGGAAGAGCAGACACAGAGTAGCTGCCACAGGTAGCTGCCAGCTATCCTTCATGAACTGATAGGAGACCCAGGAATCCTGCGGCCACAGCATTTCAGCCACGGAACCAGAAGAACCAGCTAGCCCACTGAAAGACCATGACTTCTATTTGTTTGTTGTGAATCCCTTCAACTGGCCCACGATGTCTGAAACAAGCTTGCATCTTGAGACATGAGAAAAGGAAGAACTCCTAACACCGCAGCTTGCTCTTCACATGAAAATGCACGTGATAACCAAAACAGACATATAAAGACTTGCTCCTGCACTATGTTAGACTAAGGCCTAACCACAGAAATACGTTCTCTTTTTTTAAAATTCAGCAACCAAATGAAAGTAAGGCTTAGTTCAATGTAGTAACAATGTAGTATTAGCCTGTGTACGGGGCAGAGTGAATTGCAGCTTATTCTTTCTGAAATATGTGATGCCTTTTCAAGGACTAGTAAGATTAAGGGACTGATCAAGAACAGCAAATGTCAAAGAGCAGATATAACTAGCACTTTCTATCCAATGCAGATATTATTCCATAAACCCAACACTTTTATAACAGCTGGGGTTTTGTTTGTTTTTAAAGGCATATTGGTTAGAATCAAAATAGCATAACATAATAGACACATGAAAAGTGCTGATGTAAAAGACAGAAACACCATTCTTTGGCTCAGAAGACCTGCTGTCACAATCAGAATCTAGATGTACGGCTATAAAAATAAAAGCTCAGGATGAAAGTACTGAAGTTTAACAGGTTATAACACATCAGCTGAACCACAGCAAACACAAAGCAAAGTCACTTAGCTTAACCTCACTCCCCTGTGAACTACACATATAAATAACCTTACATCTGCAGTGAGCTAAGAATATGCCTGCATAAGATTACCACTACATGCTGGCATGTTAAACAGTAGTAACAGGATAAAGAGTCTGGTCCTCAAGTCACTAACTTGAATAGACAAAATCAGTCCAAATACATCTTCGGCAAGCTGAATTGTTTGCAGATCAAGGGCAGCTGAAGCCATGAAGGAAGAACATCTTCTGACATACCAGACCACCCCTGTGAGAGACTGTTGCATGCTGAATATAAATATTCACCATGTAACACATGCAAAGAAGTCAGGAGATAGGTCAGTCAAGGATAAAAATCAAGACACTACTCAGAGGTTTTCTTATGAAAATTATGATTGTTCACTTCCACTAATCCACTACTAACACCGGGATCAGAGAGTTATCAAGATGACAGCCACACAAATAAGATAGAAATTTCCCAATTAATAGTTCTGCAGACACAGTCATTCTTTGGGCTTCTCAAGCGGTACATTAAGTACATTTCCTATGCTAAAAAATAGTAGATATGGTAATAAAAATCAGAGCAAGTACTCTGCTGATTTTTAACATTACTTTAGGCAGTCTATACTGGACACAACCCTAAGTTTTCTGTGCATCGTAAATTCTAGTAATGTTTGGCTCTTGGCAATGAACTTTTGTTTTTTCTTTTCCACAGCCACGGAAAAAGTGAGCTGGTTCCCTCCATAAGGACAGTGCTTTTCTCTCAAAAGGACAGCACCAACATCAGACTTCCCCCTAAAAAAGACACAGGCATCTCTTCTGCATTGCTACATCACAGGGTGCTCCCTGCTCAATTACTGCTGCCCTCTGACTCAGTAGCCATACATCCACAAGCAAAGCCACCTCCCCTTCTCCCTCTAGTAGCTCCTTTCAATTTGTTTCTGAAAAATGCTCAAGGACAAGCTGGTTTTCCCTATGGTTATAGGCAATTTCTTTAACAGAAGTTATTAAAAACACTGACTCCAGTCAGGTAACTCCTTATTCTGCAAGTACATTCACCGATGTTGGTAAAACTTACTCAGCACAAGAAAAAAACCCATGCATGACTTTAAGCTGTTTTCAGTATGTAGGACTGGGTGACAAACAGGAATAATTCAGTTTCCCAAGGCAGGAGTTTTGTGCGTCTGAGCACAGCTGCCAAAGGAGAAATTCAATACACATTAATCATGACTGTCTCAAGTGTCCTGTGCAAATGTGTCCCCTTTAGAAAATGGCTAGGAAGCACTATCAATGACTCTATGTAACTCTGAATTGCTTCACTTTGTATATGGCTGAAACATTCAATTTAGCAATGAATTAACAAAAAATAATGACAGAGAATCTGTGGGGACACAAGGCATATCAAAAGGAGAGATTAGCAAAGCCTAACACATCTGTGATCCACATTTCTGAGGGTTTTTTTTGACAAGTATAAGCAAAAGTTACAGCAAAACTGGAGAACCTCTACTGCTAAATGCATACTACTTAAGAAATCCTTCTTAACAATTGTTTCTTTCTTTCATGCTTAATACAGCAAAACCACTTTAAATATTCTAGTGACAGAAATTAAAAGCATTAAAAAACCCCAAAAGTATTTAACTTTGCAGAGACCTTAGGTTTCTCTGACTACACCTGTTACCTTCAGATAGCAATCCCCAAGCTCCACCTGAAATCTGTCAGTGCTTCAGACCTCAACTTGCCTCTGGCTTGCACCTGTTATCCCCATAACCCTTCAGCAGAAAGACGTCATGCCGCTAATAAGTCGTACAATTTTTCACCTCTTTACTACGTGACTTTCTCAAAAGGCTACCTGAGAAGGCACAAGCAAGTAGGTTCAAGCCAGATCATTTTTTCCTGCAGATTTTACTGGTGAAACCAGCACCAATCTCAGTCAGTCCTTCACTCCCATCCTACTTCCAACAGCAGGGACATGTCCCTCAGACTACTGATGGACTGGGTTGAAGCCCAGACAAATGAGTGCACTTACAGCCTTTACAGAAACAGTAATACTGATGCAAACAAGCACATCCTGTTTCAGCTGGTTTCCAAGAGTTACCTAAAATTCTCTGAACTTTGCTTAAACTATGTTTAACTACCAGCCCTGTATTTTGTCTTTCAATTAATCATTTCTCAGTTCCAAAGGGCTGCAAGTAGAGACACCAAAGCTACAGTAGAGCTTTTCTATTCCCCAAAGAAGCAACACACAGTGACCCCAACTCTCACCTGCAAGAGCTAAACCTTTCAGACTTTGTTGATGAACCAGAACATGATGTCATTTTGTTTAAAAGAAATTACTTTTTTCATCTAAAACCAAAGAGCTATAAGTTCTAGTAGTATTTCTGTTTTCTGTACATCGCTTATTATCTTCCCTCATGTTTGTTTGTTCTGTTTCAAACTTCTTGGGATTTACATTCCAGGAGGGAAGAACAGCTCAGTTAGAAATTACCTTCAGTGGTCCACTAGAAGATTTTTTTTTTCATTTATGCACACTTGAGACAGAAATACACATATACGTTTTTTTTATAATTGTGAACATGTCCTCTATCTGTTCACATGATTAATTACAAATTATTCCCCTCCTCTTCAGTCTGTTTCACTTTGAAGTTCTACCTTTGCAGGAGCAGTTATTACCCAGTAAAACCATTCAGATGAGAAATTCAGGTAAAATGCAAATCCTGCAACAAAACACTGTACTTGAAAATAAACCGCAAAACGGGTATAAACAAGTACTACAACCTCTCATCATTTATGGCTGCGGAGATCTAAATGCACAGTTTAAGGGTTAGATGTTCATTGTGTATTTTCATTAGACTGCATGGTTTTAGAGGCAGAAATGTAAGGCTACAGGGCTGTGACTCTAATGCAAGAAGGTGGCCTTTTTCTGTACAATAGATGACATCTGCCTCCACCTAAACCTACAGCAAGTGTTGCTCATGAGACTTTCAGGTTTAATTGCCTGTAACCACAAGCAGCACAAACCACAGTAGGAAGTCAGTTAATGAACTTGCAACAAATGTAACAATTGCTACCAAGACAAAATTATGAGGCTGTTTTAAATAACAGCGCTCCTTCCTTCCTGCATAACTTACATTTTATCCTGCTACAAAAACTTACAGATGCTTTTTTCATCTCCGGTCTCTAAGGTTTTCACAGAAGTAAAGGTTTGATCCAACACCCAGTGATGTCAAAGGAAGCGACAAATCAGACCAAAAAAAGGAGGAAAACATCCAGGTTGTAAAAGGTCTGTTCCGACCAATTCAGACTGGCTTTAGCAGCTTTTAATGATACCAAGTAGAGCCAAGAAAAAAGACTCCCTGAGCTGGAGACCTGGCAGGTTTCATAAGCAAAGACGAGGGGTTTGTGTAGTCTTTGTGTACTTATGAACTCCATTCACATACTGCCAGCTACTTAAGATCCTGCAACAAAACAGAACTTGAAATTCTTTTTAAAAAAAAGAAAAAAAAAAAGAAAAAATCAGAAAATATTAAATCTCCATTCTATCTTGTTATGCACAAAAGTTTCTAGTTTGTTGTCCCTACTTACCTGAATATATACCCTGTACAGCCATAAAGCCAAATCTAGGATTTTCTGTGTATATTTAATTTACTTGCACTTTGAAGTTTGCATATTTGTGTTTCTCACCCACAGATGTGTATACAAACACCTATTTCTGAGCAGAAAACCATCTACATATGTCTCATTTATTTGCTCTCTCTGTGCCCATATCCAAAAAATGGTAAATGTATCCCAGAACTTTCTCTTAAGCAAATCTGTGATTATTAGGTCAAGTTCAAAGAGGAAAGCAGCCAACAGCTCAAAAGAAAAAAAACCCATAATATTTTGATTGGCCTTTTCACTGCTTTTGGAGAGCTCCCGAATAACACACTGGACAAGAGACAGCTACCAATTGTTTTCATTTTCACTGAAATCAAAAGCCAGTTTCAAGGGTAGCAACAATTCTGTCCAGCAAATAAATTATCATAATAATTTACCATCAAGAGTTGTCTCCTTTTTTATACTTTGTTTTCCTCGAGTAATAAGAAAGCACTCATTTCAATGTCTCGGGCATCAAGAATATTTTGTGTCTTAAAGCCTGCATTCACACTGCATGGGAAAGAACACATACTTTTTCCAAAGCAAGATCATTACTGATTGCACTGTAACAAACAGCAACTGTCATACACTCGGCATCCCTCTGTAAAACCAAACTTACATTCAAAACACACCTACCAAATCCAGCACCCCCAGCCTCATTCAACTGTCCAGAAAGAGACAGCTGGCTAAAGCAGTACCGGGCATAACAACCTAGGAAACCCACAGTCCATATGCAGCATAACTTTACACGCTTGCGCTGCGTATGTTAAGAACTAACAGAACTAAGGGAAATGCTGAACACTCGGCCCAGCGCCACAGTGCTTTCTTTGTGAGGCTGACACATCTCCTCTTGCACTGCTGGGGGTCACAGACTGGGTTCTGTCCACCCACAGCTGTTCATCCCTGCTATCAGCAATCACTTTGGACAAAATCAGAGGCAGTAAAGGAGCGGAAAGCCTGCAGCTTCTAATATAGATAGTGACTTGTACCAAAAAATGAACAAAACCACCCCAAAACCTAAAGAACTACTATGTTTGCCCTTATACTTTTTCTTGGGATATTCCAAAAGGACTGAAACTCTCACCAGTTAACAGCCACATATAGCCTTTTATTTCACCATCCTATGAGCCATGTTGCATTTTTTCCCCATGATGCAAGCAGCCATAAATAGATGTGGGAATCCAAAAATATTAAATGAGATTTGTGGGATTTGTTTTCTTTACTTAAAAAGGGAGGAAGGATGAAAGAAAGAAGAAAAAAAACCACACTGAAATAATACAGTGCAATACATTTAATTACATTTAGAATTGTCTGGGGGGGAAAAAAGAATGATCTGAACAAGTTTAGCATCTGAAACAAAATTCAGGGTTTTACAGCACACCAAAATAAAACCACACAGAAATACAGAACTGTCACAAAGCCAGAGTACAGGATGTGTGTTTATGTAGAAACCATCTTTGTACAAATAGATGTTGATATCTATTAATTATACATGAGAATATAGTTTTTCCCTTCTATTTGAACTAAAGTCACTGAAGAAAAACCACCAAGGAATTTGACTAGCTTACAGATACTGTTGTCCCATGCTTGGTCTGAAGTAGTTTGCATTTCCTTCATCAAGAAAACACCTCAAAGTCAAATATAAAAATACACTTCAGTGAGATATACAAACTCCAGAAACTTACTCTTTTTCTCGAATATTTTGTTTTTCACTAACTATAAAGTCAAAGACAATCTGAAATCACAATCTAAAAAACAAAAATACAGGAAATTTCTAAAAATCCTGTGAAAATGGTAACTTAAATCATGAAATCTCTACAATTATTTTCTTCACAAAATAGAAATAAGCGTGCTGCCACATTTACTGTTGGTTTGTTTGTTTTATAATTATAAACTTGATCAGTGACAATACAAAAATACAAAACCTCCTGCATCTGCTTTGTGAAGAAAGCCCCAGATTATTTCCATCTTGAGATCTCCAAGTATTTCTACTGTCCAAGACACTATACTTTGGCTTAACAATTAGTGATTTTACAGAGCTTTTACTAAATAGTTGATTTTTACTACTGTAACACAGGCAAAATAGTATTGAACTTTCATTTATTGGAGGTATGTTAGAAAACAGAATTGTTAACACCTACATCAAAAGTTAGATTTCAAGCTTTGCTGCAATTTTAGTTGAGAAAACACTTTTCTCTAAAACCTGGGACATACAATTGCTAAAGAATTTGGAAAGTATATGATACCACAGATGTCACTGAAACTTTGGTTCAATGAAATACTGCTATTTCATGGATATTGGCCTTGAAACTTTGGCATACAAATGTAAAATTCTGTTTCTAACAGTAAGACTGTTAGATATCAAGAGTGAAACATTAAACAAATATCTTAGAAATATATGTCTGCACATATAAAAGTGATCACTATTCAAAGAGTCCAGACAAAATGCAAGGTGAAAAATAACTGACACATCATTGCTGCTAAAAGTAAAGCCTATTATATCCTTTCTCTTACAACTTGAGCACATGTCTAGAAAAAAATGTACATAATTTTTTTTCATGCAGATGTTTCCAAGTAGGATTTAAACACTGAACATTTCACTTTCCTGTTTCTTGTTTAGTGAGCAGAAATAGACTGCTTTAAAAGAAGAAGCATTCAATCCAAGCAGAAGACAAGTGAATTCATGTTCTTCAAACAAAGTTCTTAGTCTGAATAAAGGAAAAAGTTTAATCACATTGCTCGCTTAAGCCTGCATAATTAAGAAATATTTCTGGACAGGAGCTTTGCAAATGATCGTTTTAATACTTGTATGAAACTAAGGTGACCTAAACAAAGAGGCCTTTTTTCTGTGTAGATGTCTTTTTTCATTAAAAACAGGCCTTCCAGTTCAAGACCTGTAGCGTGAAGGAAAATATGCTGTTGTTGCTCAAACTTTATACACTATTTGTTTAAGACTTAATCCCTCTGAGCTGTCAAAACACAACCTTTCAGCAGTTCAAAACTTTAACCAAAAAAAAAAAAAACCCAAAACAAAAACCAACCAACCACATTCACAAACACCTTCGGCCTCACAAGAGGAGACCTGGTTTGTATCAGAGCTGCACAAAATCCTTTTGCAATGGACAATTCTCTTACACAGCTGATAGCCAGCCTAAAATCACCACCACCAATGTCCCCCAACATACTCATTACAGAGACAACACTGCAAGCTTGAAAGTCCTTGCAGATGAGCATTTATATTTTAGTTTAGCATCAAACATTTCTACTGTGCACTTTGGCCTGGCACTGGTACCTGTGGGTACCACTGTGAGTGGCAGAGAGGGGCTCTCCACTCAGGGCAGGCAACACACAAACAGCCCTTCCCCTCCTATTCCCAGCAAAGCAGGGACAGGGAAGATGAAGGTCCCCAGTACTGACCCCTACCACTAAAATGTATGTGCACACACAATCCAGGCCCCCGTGCTCCCTCCCCACCATACGGGTTGCCTTGTTTAGCCACCATTAGCGGGAGTCTATGGTTGCTTGTGCAATTACCACCTCACCAGGATGTTGGGCTAAGCCACATTTCTCCACTCTGCTCTAGTCTCAGCTCAAACAGCTGATGCAACAACAGAGAAACGGCACCTGAACTGAGTTATAAATTATTTTCAGCAGAAAACATTCCGTTCTAGATTCCAGCTACAAAGTACTATGTCGAGCAAATTATTACATCTTCTCATAGATGCCCAAGAACCTAAAAATGTCTCTACCTAAGCCACACCAGAGCAGTTCCATTTCTGCCCTGCACTGGCTCATTTACATCTGTAAAAAGTATCTTTTACAATCAGATCTAGACAACCACTGCTAATGACTCACTGAAGCACCATTACTAATCTGGGATTTATGCCATCATTTTTTCAGTCAAGACTGATTAAAGAGATTTGGCAATATTGCAAACATAATTCAGCATCTCTGGCACTGTTTAGAAAACTGTGATCACAGCTTCACATGTATTAAGACTAGTGGCCATCTGCAAAATTTCATGCTAATGCATCTAAAGAACATATCCTTAGCCAGCCATTTAAACTGGGTGAAAAAGATGGGTGGGAAAAGAAGGTAAGATCCAACAGAGTATGATTAAGTAAATATCTTGTTCTAGAGAGGCTAAAACTCTGGCATTAAAAATAGATAATCTACGCAATGTCATCTCAAGTGTTGCATACACTTTTCATAAAACCAAAATATTCTTATATTAACAACAAACTAAAAAAAAAAAAAGACTTCTATTAAAAATACAGACAACTGGTTTTGAGACATCACACCTCAAAACAATAATTATTTAAACATGTTACCAAACTGCAACAATGTTTCTCCCCCACACGTGCCTTTCAACTTTGCCTGAAATCAGTACTTCAACAACAGGAGCAAACCCACATCGCTTCAAGCATTCTCCTGGCTCCAAGAAATGGAAGCAGGGCATAAAGCTAATTAAGAGTGCAATATTAAAAGCTGTGGTATCAGCAAAGTGAAGGTGCAGACAGCAGCAGATTTTCTGTGACTCTTTACTAGATAACTTGTCTCTACTTCCATCTGAAAGCCAACATCTAGTGCTCTGAATATGGAAATTCAGTTTTAAGTCTGGAGGTTGAACTGCTGCCAGCAACAGATTCAGATTCAAGCAGATGGAAGAGAGAAACTCCAGCTCCGACAGGTAGGGACTGCTGCTGCTATGTGGAGCTACACTTTCATTTGGTACATTTTCACACAGTTGTTAACCAAATCCTTTTCAGAGGAAAAGTAGGCCAATCAGCCTGACAGTATCACATTTCCAAAGCCTTCCAACAGGTCCCTCTCATTATTCCCCTGACCACCACATTTTCCACTAAAAATCACAGGGACATCACAGACCTCCAACTCCAGCTTCATGTCCCTCCTTTTCTCCAGAGGAGACCGCTCCCTTACTATTCATCTTACGAACTTGCTCATCACGTGTCATTTCAAGGATTTCCACGCTGGCCATTACTGCCAGGAACACTTCTCTTTTTGAGCCTAGACCCTGCCCCTATTTCCACCCTTGCTAGCACCAAATACTCAATGCTGAGGAGAAACTAAGCACCCAATAAATGCAATGTCATACACATTCATCAGTACCAAAATATCACTGTCAAATGTAAATGTGACAGAAGAGGCGGTCTCTGGGAAAGGACTTTTTTGAGCATCTGAAGCACACTGAGCTAGAATATCAGGCCTGAACAGCATATGGCAGAGTTTCTTAGTGTAAAATTGGAGGGACAAGAGCAGCACACATGCCTGAAAGGCAACATGGAAAATGGCTTTAGCTGGGCTGTCACAAGAAGAGAAAGGTTATCAACCCTGCTGGTATTTTGATAAAAATGAGCACATGCTATATACACACACAAGCACAGTCACCTTTTCGCACACAAATCTTCACTAAATGTTATTTAAGAATATTCAAATGAATGCCCAAAACCATGTAAAAAAACAACAAAACAAAACTACCCGACCGTAAAAAGGAAATACGTAGCTTTATCTTCCTTTTCAACCTTCAGCTACCTCCCCCATTACCTTACTCACAATGTCTGCTCTCAGCCCCGTGCAACACGTCATTTAGGAGAAAACCAGGTCTACACCCAGCACACATACCACAACAGGAAAGCACAAATATATCCTGCATCATGACACCTCATTCCTGTCTGCAAACAGTAACCTCAGGCAAACGCAAGACTCTATTACAAAGTGCCTCCACTAAAAAAAGCAACCAAAACAATCTTTTCCCTACAGTTACCCACCTGCACAATGCCTTTAAATACTATTAACCAAACCATTCCTCAACACACACCCATTCACCTTGTTAAAGGGGTGCAACAGCTGTTCAAAAGTAAACAGAGAGGCAAGCGACCAGATGGGGAAGGGGGCTGACTTCCATTTGAGAGCCTGGGAAGGCTTTCGCTTCAGGAAGGACAGGAAACAGCTCTACAGAGGCAGAGGCTGTTCCTCTGACCAGAACCAACCATCATGCTGCCTAGTCTAGAGGGGGACAGAGGAGTTTCTTACTCATGGGATGTTACCCTCTTAATCTGGGTTCAGTAGGAAACAAAAAACCTTTTACATCCAATATGCCATGGCACTCAGACCTACCAGACAGAAAGGACTACAAGCTAACATTTTAGCAACACATCAAAGTTCCAGCGCAAACGCACAACAGCCACATGAGTCCCACCTTAAGAAACATCCTAAACCAGCGTTCAGTCAGAAGTAAAGAGCTGTTCTTTGGGCCAAGAGAGAAGAAACTGGTATGTATCTTGCTGCTGATGGAAACAGGAAAGCTGAGAACACGACTGTGGATTACTGACAACAGGATAACAAGCCATTTCTTTGGTGTCAATGGCTTGTTGAAGACATAGTCAATTGGGCAACCATAGTTTTATTCCTAAGTCACCTCTCTTCCTCTCTGGAAATTAACTACATTTGCATGTCTTTCTACCCACAGGGTAACCATTAAAGAAGTTTTTATATTAATCAGCATCACTAAGATCAAAGCATCTGAGACACAGTATTTTAGGATAATCATGCAAAGTGAAATGTTATTTCTATCTGTATCAACTGCTATTAATAGTTTTCTTTAATTTAGTTATCTGTAGCAGTCAACATGGGAACCTCATGTTTCACTTTCTGCCTTTCTTTTTTCCTGTTATGCTTTAGGAGGCTGATTCAGAAAACACAGGAAATTCTATCACTTAGGAATTCTACACAGCCTCTGTACTAGACCCTCTAATTCACACAGTGCCTTGAAGGTATTCCTTTCAAGCATTTGTTCAGTATTTTGAACATTCGTGCAGAGGGCTGCTTCTCCTTTCATTTTCTTTCTGAGAAATGCAAATCTCCAATTTTTAGACTTTTGGGTGATTTCAGTTTCTGACTGCTAATTCTGTGAATTCAGTAATACCAAAGTTCCCTCAGAGTTCACTGTTCCTCTTCCTTGGTTTTTTTCTTGGGTTTTTTTGTTTGTTTTGTTTTTTCAAGCCTTGCTTCTCACAGTTCTCTAAATTATGCTCTCATAATCTTTGACCATAAATCTAGAGGGTCTTTCATCATCTCCTCCCCATCAGCTGCATCATAAAAATAATGACAGGTAAATTATATTTTCCCTATCTTCTCCATAAATTAATGTAAAGGTATTTAAAAGTCTGTTTGCCTACAACTCATAAATATGGCTTTTCCTAATCCTGTCAAACTTTCACAGAGAGCTCATGCCTCTCAACTTGTGCTCTGCAAGTACCCTTTCTGTTCAGGTATATCTCTTGCCACCTTCATGGCTTCACCACTTCAAACGGTATCAGTTCTAGTCTAATCCTAATCTGCAAGCCTAACTGCAGCAAAAAAGGACCACTGAAAAAAAAAATCCCCACTACCTTCTACTTATAGACCTAATGCATATTTTCTTTTTTATTCTCCGAGCTCTTGACACTTTTAGGTGAACCGAAGCTCTTCTCCTTCCAGAGCCACACATTACCCTCCCTAGAGGCGTATGTGTTCATGGGCTCTCCATCCCAGATGCTAAACAATAAACCAAAAAAAGGGCAAGAATATAGATTTTTTTTTTACGACTTCTTGCGTCCTCCAGTCCTTAGACATCACAGTTTAAATTAGGCCAACCGTTGGCAAGGTCTAACTTATGTATCTCAGTAGCAGGCCCCAGATGGAAATTACTGGGGTACACTGTGCTCTCAGAACCTCAGAATGCTTCTGAGAGGGCACTCATCACAACAGGGAGGGTCAGAGTACTGGCTACAGGAGCAGCCTGAAAGTAAATGCTTCCCATGAAACATTTGGCTCAAAACCTCTACTTCAGAGACTGTGTAGCTCCTGATACTGCTCTGCTGCAGAAACACCATAAAATGGACTTGTTTGCATTTCACTAACCTTTCACTTTGTAGATGTTCCAGGTAGATACAATACACACAAATATGATGTCGGCACCAAACTGGCACTCTGTGCGGAGTTTTGCACCATGAATCCCTAAGGCAGTCAACCATATACAATTACACAAATCCAGACATAATTAGAAGCCTATATAAAGGGTGGGGATTTGCCCATCCTCATAACTACTCTGAAGGGCCTCAGTGAAACACAGATGTTTAGAAGAATCTCCAACAATTATTCCCTCAGGAATCACTGGTCCTTCTGATCATTTTACCCAAGTCTCACAACACCCAGCCTTCTCCTGAAAGTCTCAGGTCCTTGAAGCGTGTATTACACATAAGAAAGACAAAACCTTTCACCTTATCACTATCAGACTAGAGCCTGGAAACATACCTTACAAGTCAACTCATAAAGAGGGAAGGATGCATGTTAGACCTTCAGTACCACTGACACAAAAAATTTAAAGACACAAGTGTTTCCAGGAAGAGCAGCCTGTAAGGCGACCATGCAGCATGCTATTTTACTCTATATTAGTGATGGAGACCATCAAGATTGGGAGCTACCTAAGAACTCCCAAAGCTGGGAGAAAAATATGAGGTCTATGGCAGGATTATTTCAACAACCCTCACAATTCTGAAGGCTTCCTGTGATTTCCAAACATCCAAGGTTGACAATACTACTGCCACATAAGTTCCCTGACATCTTTTTTTAACTGCCGCATGCAAAAGTGAGGCTTCACGACCTCCTCTGTTCTAGAGACAATTACTCATGACCTTACTTTACTGGAGACATGACCACCATGGCTTCTCCTGAAAGAACCTTTCACTGGATTCTCACAACCTGTTTCAAATAACTGTTTCCCCTTCCCTCCTATCATCAGCTGCCTGTCTCAAATGCAAATTTCTGGAGCAGGAAGTAGGAGGGAGAAAAAGGTGCACTTACAGCAAAGTAAATTTCTACCCTCAGGAGCACCCTTGCAGAAGAACTACTGTACCACTGTGACTCTCTCCAGCCCCTACCTGTCAGACGTGGTGTGGAAGGGAAGGCAGGTTCCAATGGTAACTCCTGGGATGAACTATCCTGTTCATATATATGTCAGTGGAGAGGACTGTGTTGCTGGCTTCTTTCTTCACACGGCAAAAGACACCCCAGGAGCAAATATTTTGGGGATTTTAATGCTCCAAAGCTAGACGAGAGATGTTCAAAGCAACCCTGGACTGCTACAGCAAGATGGTAATACAACAGGACACTACTGTTCCAAGAGTAAGAACTAACGTAGTACTTTCCGAGGTGCAGCACCCTGAGATAACTCTGAGGTAAGGGAAACCAGGGGGGAACTTGCTTTTATCCCTTCAGAGCAACAGAAAGGAAACAGAACAAGGATGCAACCTAAGAGAACCACAGAAATAAAGAATTTTTATTCCTATGCCAGGTCTTTAGCCCCTGAAACATCTAGATGAGACATGACATTCCACATAACAAAACAGCAGAAGTTTTCACTGCTCTTCCTGAGAAGGGATATCTCACTAGAAAAACACTGATCCTCACAATTCATTCCCCATTGTCTCCCCACATACCTGCTTTCTGCTGGGACTGAAGAGCAGTGTTTTTAGAGCAGCTCTCAAAAGTCTCCCTGTGCTTAGCAGCTACTCTAATTGCTGAGTTTCTTCTACACAACAGAGCAGAAGCCTCCACTACACCAGCGTCTCTTCTCCCAGGGCGGTATTATCCTGTTGAGAAGTAACAGGCATAATGCAGTCACTGAAAAGCGGCACAGTTCACATACAAAGAGCCAACAGTGAGCCTGTGATGACTTCTAATGGCTTCATTTACATCTCACCAGTCCATTTTCAGCAGCATGCTTCCTTTACCTACAAGATTTTAATACAGTTGCTCAGTTCACATCCAAGTCTGCAAGGTACTGAAGCTCCCAGTTCCTGACAGCACCTGGACACTTACTGCTCTACTGTAACTGGGCTACTTAGGCTATACAAGAGAACTGCTAAATATCTCATGTAAGCATGTTCATTCAACATATTAACTAGACATTTAATCTGAAGTGTTCTCAAAATTGAATAGAGCACACACATCCAAAACTCTCCTTGCAGATTCACTCATTATAGAAGCTTTCACATAGATTTCTTGACTGACTGTTCTGCTGTGCTCTCTTTTTATAGAGTCTATAACCTTCTGGTCATAACAGATTACTTGCTCCCAGCTGGAAAGCCTCTTGGGAACACAGAACAGTAACCTACCGTTAATGTATTAAGTACAGAACATTTCAGACACCGTGACGCAGAAATCACAAAGATAGAAAGCTATGTGAGAACCTGATGTAGAATTAACAAGGCCTGTTCCATATCCATCTCTAGCTCAAGAGAAGCAGTAAATCTACAGATCACGTTGGAAGCCTGTGGCTCAGGCACCGCTCCTGTAGCCGCTGGTACTTCTACCAGAAATACAGTTCTTACTGATACTTCTTGGAAAGGGTAATTTTACTAAAATATAGATTGGGTCAAACCAACAGGAAAAAATAACTATTCCTGGGTAATCTGTTCTTGCCAAAAGAAACATACTGTCAAAAAGATTCAGTCAGAGCATATGTAGTTTTCTCAACTCTTATATTCTTTGTAAGATGAAGTCTGTCTATTACTTGAAAAAAAACCCTAAGTAATGCAGACAACTTAGATGGCAGTACCCATACGTTCTGAGTTAGTGCTCAATAAATGCTTCCTCACAGTTGTTTGGGAAAGGTACATTGCCTGGGGAGAGAAATAGTTTTGATATATATCATATATACGAAGATGCAAGTCAACATTTCCACCATTCTTACTAAAAGGGGAAGAGTAGGAAAGTCTCTGGCTACATTGAAAGCAGTTCCTTGCTATGCAAGATTTCCCCCATTTTCTAACAGACAAGTCATTTATATGCCATCACTAGTCCCACATTGTTTTAAAACCTCTTATATGCCACTGCATGCCAAACATGATGCTGTTGTGTCACTGCACAACAGCTGAGACACAGAGGATCATACGAAGTGAATTAACACTTTGTGAAGCACTTTCTAATCCTTCAGCAAGAGAGAAGCAATCAGAAGGTGGGACCAGTAGCATCACCACCCATAACTATGGCTGTTCAACTCCACTTCTTAAAAGACTGTTTTCAGTGGCTTACATTTTCCCAAAGTGTGTGCCCAGAAATTTTTCATGCTGAGTGTTTGCCTCAGACTGATTTTTAAAGAATAATCACTAGCTTCAGCTAAAACAGTTCAGCTGCTGCCAAGAATAAGGGCTAAAGGAACAATGTTTTGCATAAATTTAAAAAAACAAAAAAAACTGGCAGTCTTTCCCTTCTACCCAAATTCTTTTAAAAATCACAGTAAACACAGATCCTGTAGAGATTCACTCACAACTAAAATCTCCAAAGATTCCAAAAAACTGAGTACTCCTGATTTCCAAAGGTGACCTAAGCGCACATGCACTGCCCTATAAGCAGGCTCACTGCTCCAGCCCATGGGGTTCAGAAAACAGTTTCTTTTAATAAACATTCAACATCAGTTTGGTTGAACATTGAACTGGGCCAACAGACCTTGTATCTCAGGACAAACCTTCGGGACTATGAAAGAAATATCAAATTCAAAAGCGTGGGGAAAAACAACGAAACCAAAGGAGCAGAGGAAGGAGTAATAGATCTGAAGAGCAATACTGGCAAAGTTGGCTTAAAGAAAACGAAGGTGTCAAAAGACCAGGACTGAAGTTTGGGGGTAGAAATAAAGTCAGAAATTACTTGGCTGGGAGGAATCATTGCAATAAAGAGCTGAGGAACAGACAGGTATAGGCAGATCAAAGACACTGGAGAAGCAGCATCAGCAGGAAACCCAAGGCAGGCAGCCTAAGCTGATGCAAGGAGGCTGGTAACCAGCTGTGGGAATGGGAGAGATACTGGACGCAGACTTCAAGGGAGAACCAGCCTTCTTCTGCAGAAAGAATAAAGTATCAACTAGCTTGGGATGTCCGACTCAAGACATTCCATGATTCAACTTTGGAAGTATACAGTCTTTTACGTAACATATGAAGAAATAGCTGGGAGGGCTTAGCAGTTCTGTAAAACTGAAACTGGATCTTAAATCAGGCATCCAAACCCAGAAATATTGACCAATGGCAAAAGCACAATTTTTAAAGACTTGCCTTGCACCACACAGGAACTGCGGGGAGCGGTAGGGTTGTGTCCCAGGCCTCCAGAAGGATGCAGCTCTCACTTAGAAAACCACCTTGTCCTGCTCTTCCTTCAATCCCCCCTGTTTTGATCACTGTACAACTTCCAATTTCTGCAACAAATAAAGCTGTTACACTCACTGATGTCCTTGACTGCATGGTTCATCCCCACATTAGGCCCCTCCTGTGCATTAAATACAACACAGAGGAGCAGATCACCTAAGTAAAGTTTCAGCGTAATTGGAACCCATGAGGCCTAACTGTGGTTACATGGACTGATCTTTTAAGTCAGCTATTGTGTCAGCAGGGTAGGTCACTTGTGGTTTAAAATACTGTCTTCCGGCCTATAACCATCTTGTTTGTCTGGGGCAGCACTGCTTCGCATTCAGCATGGAACCAATAATGCCAAACACTTCCACGCTTCTGCCAATCCCAGAAATTGTGAGAGATGATTCACCCACACTTTGGGAGCAATAGTTATGACGACTAGAAAACCTCAAGGACCATGTTCATCCATGTTTCTAGAAGTATGCAACTGGACAGCAGAGCAAGTTCACAAGCGCACAGGGAGTTAAGTTTGTCACTCAAGGCTACCTCCTAGCTTTCGGCTGTGCACTGACTTTTAAACATGGCTAGACATACGTGACTTTTCTACTGACAGTATTATCTACTGGTCTCGTATTAATTGTTGCTATATCTGTCTGTGTGATACTGTACAATTTTAAACTTTAAAAAGTGACCCATAAAAACTGGAAGGGTTAAGATACCCACAGCATAATTCTCTTGTGCAGACGATGTCCGTACTCACAAAGCACCTGAGAAATGCTCTACAGATTTCTGGACCTGGACAGGAAGACTCATCCCAGATTTTTCATTTTATACATAGCATCTTCCACAAGACAATACACAAGCACCTTTTTAAAAACAAATGCTGTAATCTTCAGTAAATTCTGACATTTTCAGAACTGCTATCAAAATTAACAATGTTCTAATACTTACCGCTTTATGGTAAAAATATAACCAAAAAGTGGCACACACTGAGCTAGGCAAGTAGCTCTGGTGACTGAAGATATTACCACGCTGCTGTTCAAGTTTATGGCCTCCCAAGCAAAGTCACTGGACCAGATTGAGTGGACCGCTCTTCAGAAATGTCAAACCAACAGTTTAAATTAAGCCACTGAACTTTGCACTAGAGTTGCTGAAGTGCAGGCACACATTTCTTTCCACCTGCCCTGCTGTGGGAGGCACAGTAATTTTCAGCCGAGTGAATGTTAAAAGTAGCTACAGGATCAAAAGAACCGTTCGTGGCAAGACAAGACAAAACACCGCAAGATGCACAGAGAAATCCAGGTGGATAACGGGGGTGGGGTGGGGGGGTGGGGTGCATATCATGAGAGGGTCTACCAATAACTACTTCATTCTGAGCAACACTCAAAAAAACCTCAAGTTGTTTTTCTAAAGAGCACTAGAACAATTAGAGGCTTAGCAACCTAAGAAAAACTACTCCCTTAATACCGGTCATCACAGAGACAACGCAGAAAAAGAACAGCACAGATTCCAAGCAGGCAAGTATTTTTAAGACACCTTATACAAAGCAATTTAATTCTGAAGTCTTATTATAAGTCTTAAAGACTGGACAATTCTTGAAAATTTCTTCTAAAGCCTGAAACCGCACTTCAGACTGCAAGGGTTAAGGCTTAAACAAACACAAACCAGAATTACAGAAAGATCCAATGCCTAACCCTAGCAGTAAGTCCAGCAGTAAGTACAGCACTGCACTTTCCCCAACACAACAGATTTAGTGACAGAGAATGAGTGGAAGAACAAATCCTCAGCAAATCTAGTATGCTCTGTGCCTCCACTGTTTACCTTAAAGACTTGTCCTACTCATCGCAAGGAGAAATTCCAAGCATCAAATTCTTTCTAAGCACAGCTCATTTTGCTTGTAAGTGCTTCTGTAACTGCAAGGAAGTTATGGAAACCTCAGTGATACAGCTGGGTACCGCCTGGTAAAACAGCTGCTCGAACACAGAATTAACCTGGACTTCTTAGCCTTGTAAAAAAGGAAGAAACTGGGCATTTGCAAGGCATTCGCAGGCACTGATTATATTTATAGAATTCTGTACAGTTTGCTACACTGCAGCAAGGGTATCTTAGCTGTAAACTGCCCCAAGGAATTGAGGCGTGCAGTTTCTGAAGATTTGCAACATCTGTACATAGACGCTTCCTGTAATTAGTCATATCTTGGAAAGAATAACTATTCTTATAAAAGTTTAGAGGGATGGTAAAAAATATTATTTTCTCAAGCAAGCGGGCTTGCTTATTGGGAAGACAGCATAGAACAGAGAGCTGAGGTTGCACATGGAATCTTATTTCCATACTTCTTGCATGTGAGAGCAGACAACCCCAGCTTCTCTAAAGCATCCAGCAATGGCAGTCAGCAGCACACAAACCCCGTACCGGGCCCTTGTCTGCAGGTTCTCACTCAGAGCAGCACAGCCCCTCGTGCTTCCCATATGTTTGGGTCCAGGATGCATATGCCAGGGAAGCCCAGCTCTAAAGCCTAGCCCCTGCTTTTGCATTCTCCCCAGGCACACACCAGCTGGAGGTACAGGTACAGAAACATTTTTTGCAGAAACTACAGTTTTGAAGTGCTCCACCGGAGAGTGCTATGAACATAGATCAGAAACACACCGCGTGCATTTTTCTATCACTCTCCTCTTTCCCCTGTGGGCCACCTACTCTCTCATCCTCCCTGCTCTTCCCTTCATGTCCCCCCTCTATATGTACACTCCTTTTCTCCCATGCCTCTTACTCCCTTTCACCTCGCTCAGTTATCTCCTCCACAAAATCTGTTCTGCCTGCAACAAGCTGGAAGAATACAGCTGTATTTCGACAGCGTCGCCTCTCACACAGCAGGCTTCTCCGTCAGCATGGCAAGAGCGGTAGGCCACAAACAAGATGCAGGCCTTAATGAAAAATACAAGACTATCAAAGGGGTTATACTCCCACAAGTGGGCCAAGTCTACACCTAACAGCTCACGGATGTCTTTTTCAAAATACCATTTTGAAGTTATTTCATGTAAGGTCTTAGTGGTATCTCACTGCTGTATGTCGTGAGCACTTTCAGTGAATACAGATGCACATGTTCACTCCATAAGCTGTGCAGAAAGTCTCCTACATCCAAGATCAAGACCTGAACTTGCCTGAATATCAGGGGGGAAACTGTTACCCTCCCGTATTTCATCAAGATGATTTTAGCCAAGTTCGGATGTACCTTGGTACTTTAATCCCCCTATTTACTCTTCATTGCATATTTGGTAAAAATACCATAAAATTCACACTCAGTGGAAGTATAAACAGCCAGGGATAGCCTTCTTGCTGAGTGAATACACTTTATTACAGCTTTTAAACGTTGTTTTCAAGAAGGGCTAACATATTTCTGCAGTGCTGGCACCTCCCTTCCTCTGTGAGACAGAAGAGTGGCTGGCTCAGTGGGCTGACAGAAGTGGCAGCTCAACATCCACCTGTGCTGACAGATGCAACATCCTTAACCCCAGTTTCTGAAACAGGGAAAATACAGCAGCAACTGCTGGGGAAGTCTGGGGAGTTCACCTTCTGTTATCTACTGCACACCTCCCTCACCACAAGCCATACAAACCACAAAAGCTGGCTATGACCCTACCACATCCCTGCGCAGCCCAGACACATGCCCTCCTCTCAGTCAGGTCCCTAATTTATAAATGCCCCTGTTATATTCCTTACTTCACTTGGTCCACACTTCGTTCTCAACCTGCTTTGCCACGGTTCTTCCTTGGTTTTGCCTCGCACACTGCCAATCTGTGGCGACACTTCCCCTACAGTAACCGGAGTGCTGCAGAGAACGCAACATGGGAAGCAAAGGAAGGAGAGCAGCGGCAGCAGGAAGCAGCTGTGAAGTGGGAAAAGGAAAATCCTCCTAACCACAAGTCAGAAGAATCAACTTCATCTATAGTAAAGAGCTTATCATATTAGGTTAAGCAGCAAAAGGTATGATTTAAACACATTTGAGGCTATGCCTATCTCTCTGACAGACGTGGACACTCCAAAGCTTTCTTCTTCCAAGGTCAACATTTTTCAACAGCGTTTCTGCAAAGGATGTCTGTTTGAGATTTAGGTAGATAACCCAACAATAGAGAGGAAATCCAGTTTGTCAGAAAAGAAACAGGATGGGAAGTGACAAGCAGAAGCAAAAAGCGTGTAAGAGAGCTCTGAGCCACGCTGCCTGCATTATTTATCTCCTCTCTCTCTTCAAGGACAACAGGTAGAGGTTTCAAACTTCATCTCCAAGCAAGGCAATGGCTCCCCACATACTGGAAAGAAACACGGAAGTTTTTCCAACAAGTAATCTACAAAGTGGGTCCAAGAGGTAGTCTTATATTCTAAAGGTGTATTTTATGTACTAGCAATTAGGTAATGAAAATTTGCTGTAACAAAGTACATGCCAGAAGCCTTAATTAAATCTTAACAATGAAACGAAAACCAAAAAGGGGTCCCTGGCCTTCTTATTTTCCTTCCTAATTCCAGTACAATAATATGGAGATTAAGGAGCCCAGAACATACAGGAAACAGAGCACCCATTTCACTCCACAGGGAGAACTTCTTCCATTTAACACAGCACCTGTGCAACCAGACTGGACTTAAACAGGTCTGAGAGACCACTGAGGATGTCCAACCTTCCATATATCTGAGATCTGAAGACTGAAAATTCTACTGCCCTACTAGGGGTACAGGCTTCTGTCTCAGCTGACAGCAAGCAAGACAAGTAAACTTCTGCAGAGGTCACTGTCTTCAGTAACAGAACCAAACGCCCTCTGAAGATCACACAGCTCTTTTGCCACATTTTGGCAGGGACTGTTTCTCCATGGATCCCTACAAGCTACCACCCACTACAGATTAAGTCAAAATTAGCTGATTAAAAATAAATTAAATCACAGGTAAAGTTGTCATGTTTCAAGAAAAATGTATATAGCCTAGATAGAGATACTTGAAAACAGCACTGAAATCACGAGCTGGTAACAGCTTGGTACTGCCAGCAGAGAGCAGTGAATAAAAGAGGTCACACCCACCTCAAAGTTTGGAAAGTGCCAGAACTTCTAAATTTAAGAATACCAAATTTAAAGTTCTTGCCAAAAATACATGTATGTCGCACCCCACCCTCCCATTTGTTCCTGCCTAACATTTGCACCGAGAGTCAGACAGATAGACCTGTGAAAAAAATTGGCAAGATACTGCATTTTCTGAGTTCCTAGAAGCAAGACAGCCCGTTGAAATAAAATCTTCAGAAGCAGGACAAAAACTTAGTAAGTTTTTAAATGAAGAGTCTTTGAAAAAAAGCATTAGCAAATGGTGGTTCCTCGAGGGGAAACTAATAATCATGCTTTCAGGACAACAGGGTTCTGCTACCTCATCTCCCTTGCTTTAGAGTTTGAGGACATACAAACACAGAAGTGTCTCTGCTTCTGTTGCTTGAAAAGTAACCCAGCAAGACCTTCCCAGCTGGCTCTTTACTGCCAACATAGACAAGTTCAATACTACAGACTTCTGCAGAAATAATCATATTGGTCTGCAGATGAAGAGCTACTGGCAACATAGTCCAGACAAAAGCCCCTGTACCATCTATGTAGTCCATGCTGAGCACTAACCTGCATATGTTGGCTTTACTCCTTGTATGGAGGAACATGTACACCCCTGGGACAAAGCTGCAACTTCATTCTTACACTGCTCCATCAAAGCCACGTGAAACGGATGATGGTGCACCTGTACTGCAAAGGCAGGGCAAAAGCATTTCTACTGTAACTCACTACCATAATCTAGCTTAATTCATGGGCAAAAATCTGAAATATGCACCAAACTAAACATACAATCTGTTGCCTTTTAAGACTTCTCTACACCGGGAAGGCATCGTAAAAGCCAATCTGGAACAACTTAAGGGAGGTTAAATGTTCTTAAGCATCCCGTCACTTCCCGCTGCACACTCTGCTCGCCAGGTTCTGCTCTCCGATTCCTATTCCTCGAAGGTCAGCATCGCCGCCGGAGCAGCACTGCTGAGCGAGCCCGGCCGCACCACACGCCACCGGGCCGCAGTGGCTCTGCCCTTCGCTTTTTCAGATTCCCGCTGGCGACCCCGAGCGCGCAGCTCCCCCAGCACGGGGCCTGCTGCGCCCCCAGCGCGCCCGCGACCCCCCACTGCCACAGCGCGCAGGTGCGGCGGGCGCAGCGCTGCTCACGGGCCCCGCCGCCCCGCGCCGCTCCCCGCCGCGCCGCCCAGGCACCGCCGCACCGCCCGGCCGCGGGCCACCCTGCCGCCGCGGGGACGGGTCTGGGGGCGCGGAGCCCGCCGGCCGCTGCGCCACACGCCCAGAGCACAAAGCCGGGCGAGCAGCGCCCGGGCTAGCGCCGGAAGGCGCAGATCTCGTAAAAACATCTGGGCGCGGGACCGCACAGGAGCTTTCAAGCACACAGCCCCCCGAATCACATATTAAAAGCAACATCATCCCTTCGCCTTTTTTCTTTTTTTTTTTGGTTTTTTTTTTTGACGTCTCCCTCTCGCATCTCCTCCCGAGACCGCTGTCCGTGCGCCCCGCCTCACACACGGCGGCCGGGCCCGGCCCGGCTCAGGCGGGGGCTCAGGACGCACCTTCACCGGCGGCGAGGCCGCAGCCGCAGCCCCCTGGCGCCCCCCGACAAAGCCACCACAGCGATGGCCGAGACCGCGCGACGGCACGACGCACAGCGGGGGCCGGGGCCGCCCCAAGATGGGGGCTCGGCGGTGCGCGCCCGGGACGCCCCCAGCGGCGGCGCCCCCCGCCCAACGGCCGCCCCCCCGCGCGCTGTCAGCGGCGCTCCCCGCCTCGGCCTTGAGAGCCCCGCCGGCCCCGGCCCCCGCCGCGCTCCCTCCCGCTCCGGCCCCCTCCTCGCAGCGCAGCGCGGCGCGGCGCGGCAGCCCCCGGCCGGAGCCCCCCGGCTGCCCCTCGCTCACCTCCGCCGCCCCGGCTCGCCGGGCCCCGCCCCGCGGCAGCCCCCGGCCCCGCACCCCGGCGGCCCGTTGCGCGCCGGCGCCCGCCCGCTCGTGACGGCACCGGGAGCGGCGGCCCCGCCCCGCCCCTCCGCGCCGCGCCGCGGGGGGCGGGCAGGGAGGGTGGCAGCGGCACGGCCCTCCCGCCGGGGCTGGGCGCCGCCGGCTTCCAGCACGCCTGCCGTTACCGAGGCCGGCCCCCGCTTCTGCGTGCGCCGCCACCGCCGGCTGCGGGGACCCCCGAGACGGAGGCCGGGCGTCGCCCCTATCCCCGTCTGCCGGCAGGACCCGCGGACCCCGAGAAGGAGAACGTCACGGCTGCGGGACGCGCCCCCACCGCGGCCATGAAGTTTCAGCCGTACCCCGCGCGGTGCCCGCCGTGTTTTTCCCTTTTCTAACAGCGCGCTTCCTCCGCTCACCCGCACCCGCGCCCCCTCGGGGGCTGCACCGCAGCGGGCTCAGCCCGCTACATCTCTTGAAACTGCTGTACAGCCCGAGTCTGGGCCCCTTCGCTTCATTTCTACACCATTGCTATCCGGGGGGGATTTAACTTGCTCCAGCCGTCTCCGGTGTCATTTGAAAGAAAGTAAGAAGAGGGCACCGCCCGCCTCTGGCTCATTCCATTATTTTTCGCACGGTGCACAAACACCAAGACGACGACAGGTTACTCACAAGCTACGCTGTGAGAACTCCCAGGAGGTAGGAGGGGCTCCCACGTGCCACAAACACACTGCAGTGGGATATTACCAGGCGCACACAGACACGCTCCTTTGGATTCCTCCAGCCAGCCGCGCATGACCTGCAGGACTGCTGCCAAGTACCAGCCGAGCCAGCCCCAGCACCGCTCTAGTGCAAGAATTTTAATTGGCCTGTTGCACTTCCCCAATGCTGGGAGCTGCCAGCTCAAATCTTCAATATGATCCGAATTTGGGTGGAAAAGCCAGGCGATGCAGCTTTAATTTTTCACTTTTCTGCCACCTGTCATTGGTGAAATTCCATGCAAGCACTTCTGCTTCAAAATCACACAGAACCATAAGCTGTTTTTAACATTTATCTTTGGTCATAGTTTAGCACAAAGTTAATGAACCATGCCGTGTTTTTAAACAAAATGGAGACAAAATAGGAGTTCCTTTACATACTGTGCAAGCTGAAAGCCATCCTCATAAAAATACTTGGCTAGAAAGCAAGCAGACACTGTCACTAGCACCCTTCAATTTTAATACAGAGCTTGACAGCATTAAGCACATTAAACACTGTAGTTTATTTGTAGCTGATGACAACGTTCATCATCATCAATCAAACCACAGCCTTTTAA
The DNA here is from genome assembly GCF_015220075.1 of Falco rusticolus. Lineage (NCBI taxonomy): Eukaryota > Metazoa > Chordata > Aves > Falconiformes > Falconidae > Falco > Falco rusticolus. The sequence continues at coordinate 70,331,430 of NC_051188.1, read as the reverse complement.
AGACAACAGGCTTGGACAACTCCCCACCAGGGATCCTGAAAGAACAATGTTTACTACTGATGTTCACGTAGCATCAGTGAATCAAAACAGCACCAAAACCCAACGGATGGGAAGGGCGTGTACATTGCCCCAGCATTGAAGGAAGATGCGGAGAACCACATTATTTATAGGCAGAGCACTGAGAGTTACCCAGGGCAAAGTAAGAGAAAAGCCAGTGGGGCACAAATGCATAGGGAAGGCAGGTTTTTAATTTACCTGATTTTCTTGTAAGATTATAGATTTGTTTGATTTAAGAAAACCTACGCAACAAACCTCAAAAACTGTCAGAGGGGAGTTGTTTTGGAGTAGAGATACTCGAAGAACTGCCCTGGGACCATTACCAGGTATAAGCAGATTCAACATCTTCCTCAAAGATGTGGAAGCATGTATAAATTCACTGCTGATTGTATTTGCGGACAACACAAAAGCTGGCACTGTGGTAAACAAAACAATCGGGACCAGCTGATAAAGCATTATGTTAAAAAATTATTTTTTTTGTCGCCAAATCTCAGGTTATAAATCCAGGAAAAGAACAAAAAGCCATACCTTGAACACTTGGAAAACAGCAAAGTGAAAAACTACTGACTCCAGGAAAGGCTCTGGAGTCATAATGGATAAAGAACTGAAGACAAGATGCCAACTTAATGCTTTGTCAAAGTGTGACATGCATCTTGGAAGCACAGTCAACAGTGTACAAAGAAAGAGGAGATTTTACCTATATGTAGATCACTGAAAAAAAAACGTAACAGGGGGTTATGTCCTTAAAAGAAGATTACAAATTTGTGAGGGGACTAAGGAAGACAGGCATAACACAAGATTTTAGGAAGTCAATCTATACATTTAATCAAAAAATATTAGACACACATTTTTATTTTTATTTCATTATTATTTTTTAGTTTTAAATGCATACCCAGCAGGAAAATACAAGATACTGCTGACCTGTCTTGCAGAGCAATCCCTTCCCCTTCTTCTGTTAGTGAAAGCTGAAGTCAAATTCTAATCACAAGACAGACACGCGCTTTTAACAGAAGATTACTAGCTGCTGAAATATACTAACAAAAGAAAACAATTACATTTTATGCCCTTTCCAAGGGCTAACACCTTCCTCTAGCATAAAAACCTTCACAGGAGGTCAGACTAGACAAAGGGTGTCAAACTGCCTTACCCTGTCTTACCTTAACTGCTAATATAAAGCAGGGACACTCCACCAGATGTCCAGTCTCAGTCAATAAAGGGCTTTATGCGGTCTCTGCCTTTATATTAAGTAATGCAAAAATTTACCCATCTGATTATCGAACCCCTCAGCACACTGTCTATTCACCCTCATATTCCTCAGTATGCCAGCAATCCAACAACCTGTAACAGATTTCTTCCCACTCAGATTTAAAAAAACATCCTGCTATAGCCAAGACAGAGGGACAGGTGATACAGAACCAAAAGCCTGAGACCAGCAATAGCAATAATAACAAATTATTAGACCTGTGTGACCTGTGTACAAGAACAACTTCAAAACTTCCTCCACCAAAAAAGCCTCAAAAATTCCTGCCATATATTGATAGAAAGCATCTGTATTCCTCATCCTTCATGATAATGAAGGACAACACAATACAATTTTACAGTAACAAAGTTTAGCATTAGAACTCAGGAATTACCAGCCAATTTCTATATTCGCTTCTTTTCCCTAGCTCCTTTTAAACTAACAATAGCGATATTGCAAAAATAGGTTTGGGTATCTTGTTCTAAATCACAGAGATTAGCTTGTATCCTTTCCTCTGTTACTAAAAATCTTTTAAGAAATTATCCCCTTCCATTTCACTGCAGCCCATTAGGACCTACAGGCAAAGAAAGAGCACGGCACGTGAAAGCTTTCATCAGGGCAAACACACCTCAGCTTGACATAAAAATATTATTTCAATGTTTATCTATTAAAATAATTATTACTTGAAATATATCACCTGATACTGACATCCTTAAGGAGCTATTAAAATGCCAATCTTGTTGCTTCTTCTCCTTTCAGTGTTTAAGGGCATTATTAATCAGCCTACTGTACAACCTGAAAATAAAGCAGAGTCTATGTCAAGAAGCTGCTCTCCATGTTTACAGAATTTTCTTCTACAGAGCGTCAACCAAGACATTGTGAGGCATACCACTTACAGAAATAACTGGTTAATAATTTTCTGAAGATACCTGCAGCAAAGCCATCCAGAGACAGATAATTCAGCATGAACATTTGGAAGAAAAAGGAGAAAGGATCTTAAGGCTTCTGGTTACCACACTGTCAACTACAGTTTATGACAGAAACTGAACTGCCATGCCCCTCAGCTTTAGACAACAAGATATGTATTTAGAACACACACGCGTATCCTAAATGACCACACACCAAGTGACAAGGCAGCCTGAGTACTTGTGAAATTCTTCATGCCAACAAAGCTGCTACTGTTCTAAGTTTTCCAACCAAAGGCTTAAATGGATCCTGCTTGCCACCTACATTTTGTGACACTTAGCCCTCTCCTGAAGAGCAGGTGTCAGCCTAGTTTGTTCCAGGCTTCCACCAAAATAATAGTAATTTTTAAAGTTTGCTTTGGAAAAAACCATTATCATCCAACCAGCTCCTCCCCAGAGACTTAAAAGTGAAGAGAGAATACACAACCAATTTCTTATGCCAACCAGGGAATAATGAAGTTCTTTGTAATACAAATGCACACATTCCAAAAGCAGAAAAGCTTTCAAAAGTATTTTTTTTTAAATGGATGTTCTGTCTTTCCTTTTAAGAGGTATAACTTAAATAATAAATGCATGCATACTTGTTAAACACCAACCACTTTCACTTTTTAATATACCTACACATGGGTCTTTAAATAGATTCTGCTTAAACTACATGCTTATAGCTCGTAATGAAAGAATAAAGTTAAGGACCAAAAAAAATTTTAAACCAGAGTAAATGACTATGGCCTATTTTTTATCACAATAAGCACGCCAGTAGTTCTACAACATGCATTTACAGCTATGTAAGTAGAAACGTGTTTGTAGGAGTGGACCACGGAGAGAACATGTTAGGTGATGAAACTACATGTAGTAACACAGACAGGTCCTAATGCTGACAGCGCCACAGTCTGCAACGTGAATCTCAACAGCATTCAGCACCCTTTGACTCTGCCACGATTTAAACAAATGGGAGAAGTGAGAGCAGCAGTGAAAGGTTTTTGCAGACTGCACCCTGTACTTAACATGAATTATTATTAGCAATGCATATATTTGTGATCCTAAAACCAGCAAGAGCCTTTTGGCACGATTCAACCTTTTGTCCTCAGCAGTTCAATTTCACAGATTCAAATACATTGCATGTTCAGTCTTACAAAATCTACCATAGTCTAGAAATATATATGTATTTTTTTTAACAAAAGCCAGTGATATAGCACAAGGTGTGAGACTTAAAAATATCAACACATTCAAATAAAAACATTTTGTGCATTAGGAAAAATGCCAAAATTATAATACACAAATTCATAGTACCTAGGGCTTTCCATTAACAAAACAAATTCTTTTTCACACAAGAAACATTCATAGCTCTCAAGCAGGACAGTACTCAAAATCCCAAGGCAATTATATAGTCCTTTTTAGACAGAATATTATGTTACACAATACTGGACTTGAACAATGAGAGTCTCTCAAGCAAGTCAGTATTTTGATACATATTATATGTATTTTTATACTGTCCTGGATAGCCTAGTGAACCCTTAGGAAGTTTCAACACTAAGATTCTATTTGCTCAAATAATACATGTATTCTGTTAAATCAATTATTAAATCCTTAAATGTCCAACAGCAAACACTGTGTTTAATTTTAACACTTGATCTCCACTAGATAAAGCCAATTACTAAAAATAACTTTAACTAGTTGTCTGTTCCTTTCCAAAAGGAGTTGCTGCAACACCATTAGGTGAGGCTGTGTGATTACACCTGAAAAAGGAACAGATCACCTGAACGATCAAGCCCACAGTCCACTAAGGCAGGATAGACCACAGAAGTGTCCCTGACTACCAAACCCACACACCATTCCCACTCTTCTCTCTAACTGACATTTAATTGCATGTCAAGTGGCTTTGAATTTGGTTTTACTCCCATTTTTATTTTTTCTTCCCCCCATGGAGAAAGCTTGTGAGTAGTACTTTGAAATTAGAATGCTAAGCTAAGAATATTCTCATAGACATCAATATTAGCATACGTAAAGATATAATAGAGAAATTAGGCTGCAGAAAACAAAAGGATGTTTACAGCACTTCAACAAAGAAACTAGCTTTTACACGATCAACGGACATGAAAATGTGAAATCTGTGTTGATTTACAATCGCAAAAATAATACACATACAATGAATATAAACATACTTTGATCACAGAGCAGTTGCTTAAGACAGACAGAAACAATAAACATGCACTCATTCACTGAAGTCATCAGTTTTACAAACAATAAATGTTGCGAGCATCTGTTCAGATGAAATTTAAATCAGTCACATGGCTATAAGCTTAGCCAAGAAAAGAAATTATTATGACTCTCTCACCTCTCGCTATTTCCTGATCTTGTTTCTAATCACCTTGTCTGAAGTTATTTGTTTCCACATATAAGAGTTGCACTACCATTTATTTCTTAAAGGCTTCAAAAGACAGAGAAGGAAGGAGATAAAGACACTGAAGGAAGGAAAGAGAAATACTCTTCAGAAACAAATCCTTACACAGAACCAGCACATATCAACCATAGTCATGGCTTAAGCACTATTTAATGCTTGTTACCCCCACAACTCCCACTTCCTTAACAAGGTGAGGCAAGACACTAATTGATAGATGTTACTATGTAGGTCTCAAAGAACACTGTCATGGCTGCAGACAGATCTGCCACAGTCATCCTCGATCAAAGGAAAGCAAAGCAGTATTTTCCTCTATTAATTTCTTCACTTTTTCACTGCAGCTGTTTTATAACTTATGAAACTACAATAACATTTGACTAAGCACAAAGAATTCTAAAGGAAGAGCAAGTAGCAGAAACTAGTTACCATTTATATGAATATGGAGGGAAATTTGAAACTTTTACATCCATAAAGCAAATCATAGAATTCAGAAAGTAACACCAAGAAAAATGCTCACAAAGTAAATTTGTAGAACACGTCTTCCCATAAACACAATTAAGTCCAGATCATCATCCCTCACTTGTACTTATGTTTGGATTAGTATTTAGACACTTGCTTGGAAAATAATGCAGAAATGCAGACTCATTCCGGGTCATCTCAGAGTGGCTTAAATACTGTTGCAAATACTTCCAAAACCCAGTAAAAGTGGCCATGGTCTCCTTAACCGTTAGCCTAAGGAACACCTTTCACCCATCCAAAGATACACAATCCAGGCATACAGCTTTCAAGTCACTGACTAGAATAATTCTGTAGTTCTCTTGCACTTGTGTCAAAACAACAAGAAGACCAATTACCGAACGATAAATCAGACAACTTTCAATTTAGAGTAACCAAATTTTAATCTAGATGTCCAACAAGCCTAGACTGTACTAATAACCATGTACATCAATCATCACATTACATGGAATCTGTAGTAAAAGGAAAGAGACGCCAGCCTTGTATATGTGGGACTGCAAAAACATCACCACTCCTACTACTGCAGGTTTATTGGGTAACAAACCTACTGGGGAGGAAGCAGCTTGCACAGAGATTTCACAACCTTGGTCAACTCCTCACCTCTGAAAAATCCTGAGGTACCCTCTGGGATACCAGTCAAGTAAACTCCCACTTCTGTGTCTTGTATTATTTGTAATATTAAAACATGATCAGAATTAGTAGAATCACAAAAGGCAACTTCACTTCAAAAACCTTCTGCAGCTTATTCTGGATTTTATGTATTTTATTGCAAGTGCATGACAAATATCCATTTTGGCCAGAACTTGCAGTTTATGCTCATCTTTTTAACATTTAAATGCATATCCAGGTCAATCTATTGGAATACTCAGGAGCAGATATAGTAGACACCTTCCACAAAAAACCTGCATGAAAGGATGCAGCAGATACAATCTTCTTACTTTAGTCTCCGTTTTGCTTAAAGTGCTGATGAACCCTGACTTCCCATGGCTGAGTCTCCACGAGGACTTCAGTACCCCTTCCTTCCTCTGAATCTTGCTCTGGTATCCAACTGAAAATTGAAGTCAGTATATTAAAAACATATATTTTGCAAAAGAAACACTTTAGAGTGCTTGTGCTATCTTGGCCCCTTGAAACATCAGAAGAAAGCAGAGAATAAAGCAGAAACCACTGTAAAGAAAATTAGTGATGTAGCAAACAGACCACAGGGTTCTTCCAATGAAACAGACTTTGTATTATTTTAAGTATCACACAAAATATGTGATAAGCATCCTGTGCATTCTAAAATAAACAGCGTGATAACACAAATGACAGAACAGCATGGCAAGGAACACATGAAAACAAGGTAGTGTAAATCTGCTTAGATCTGGTTTTCCAAACTTAACTGGTAAGCTGAAGGAGGAAAATTCAGATTGGGTTGAAGTGGGAGTCACTGCAAATGTCAGTGAGGACAGTGATAACTAAATACAAGAAGTTTCTGGTAAAAAAAGAAATAAAGCCTGAAATAATATTCAGCTTGTAAAATCTGCAGGTTTATTCTTGGCTGTTACAAAAAAGCATTTAATGAAAGGCAAAAAATTACAGTACAGCTACAATAAAAGCTACAATAAAAGCTACAGTGCAACACTTACAGAAGCTAAATTGCAAGTTCTTTCTCAGTGCAGCAGAAAAAGATACTTCAAATCTTAAGAGAATTCTTCTGAATTTAGATAAGTCAGTCTTGAAGATAGCAGTTACAGATTGCAATTCAGGTATTAGATTGAGGAGGTATCTTCTACCTCCATTAACTAAGCCTCTTTCAGAACTCAGAACAGTCGCAAAATCTTTAAATAACTGAACTACACAATGACACAGGTTGTCCAACAACCAAGCAGCTTCCATTTCAAACTTGTACCTACTTTAAAGTGTACTAAAGTTTACTCCTATGCTAAGACACTGTATTTCCTTGCACACAAAACAGTATCTAGGCAAAACCTGTAATGACTTTAGCATATTGTAAACTATATCTGCATTTAGTGTTTAACTTGGTTTTGGATACTCTTCAAGCCTCACTATTACACCAAATAACAAATTTGGCAGAGCACAATTCTTGAAATTTACGGAGTTAACAGGACCAGAAAAATATCACTTATCAGCCTTAGAATTTGGGGCAGTTAAATAGAGACATGCAAGAGCCAGGCCTCTTCCCACATGACTGCTGACAATTAGCTAGAAACTCAGTTTCATCAGGCTCCTTTAAGAACCTACTGGCAGAAAGACAGGCACATCATCTGGAGACACCTATATTGCTATTGCAGGGTCAAATAGGTACTTCAAGCACTAAGTACATAGCATTTTTTTCCTGTCCACAGAACTAATTTTTTGTCACTTTATGGATTAATACAGTTCATAAAGGAGAGGTACAAAAAGCTACTGTGACTTAAATCACGCAGAATGGAAGAAAAATTTTAGGTTCAGTTTCAGCTGTATATTCTTCATTTTGTAATCACATTTGCTAAAATAAAACGAGCCCTGCACTACCCATGCTTAGAAAGTTTTGATACCATCTTTACCACACCTTAACTCCTTTTTTAAATGCCAGAGTAACACAAGATGTTTCTGGACAAGGAACTCCCATCATGAGAGAAACTTTAACTACGTTTTTAAAACTGACTTCTTGCTATCATACTTGATAGCTCACTATATAAGAACTCCCAAAAGTGTTACCGATCATGAATTCAAGTCCTCCAAGAAAATCAATGACAGCACAACCTGAACGCAAGAGCCTGGTTCAAGAGTGAAAGTCGCTTTTTTTAACAGAATATCCTTTTCAACTAGAAGTTCTCTACACACACCTCTTCCAATGGCTCCACTGACAAAAATTAGCTTATCAGTATCTTCTCGCACAATTACTGATCTACGGATACTGTTTAAACCAAAGCTTTACCAAAACAAGTATTAAAATAGGGGGTGGGGTGGGGTCCACCTCATGTCACATTCTAAGCCTAATTCAATCCAAATATACATTTTCCCCATCTTTTTCATACTCTGCAACTCTGTTTTTCCTTCATGAAAAGGAGCGTACTAAATTCAGAGGCAAGACCTGTTCTGCTTGACCGACCCCAGCTTTACTGAATTAAAGTGGTCTTCAGAAAACGGAAAAGGACAGCAAGAATTCAGGCTGCTAACAGCAAACACACCACAAACACTTACCATCGATCTTTTGCATGCAAAAAACGTCATTTGCAAACTCCTACAGTGTCCTTCCCTCAGGCATTGTTTAGGGCTTTTGTTCTCCTGTTAGATGGAAAATAAAAGATCAAAAACTTAATGGATTTCTGCAGCTTGTCGGAGAGACATTAAAATACTTCAGACAAGGCCTGCTCGGGGTTTTGCTACGGTACGGTAACTCGCTCTTTCCTCTTAAATCGCTTAACCCGCTTAAAACAGGAATTGGCAGGCTCGAAAGGCGCGACAGAACACCCCCCCGCCGCGGGCGGGCTCACGCCAGAGGAAGGCCGCCTCCCCCCGGGCCCGGCAGCAGCTCCCCCCGCCAGAAGCCGGCCCCTACGCCTGGGAAGGCCGCGGGCGCGGCGGGGGCCGGCTCACACGGCGGCCGCCTGCGGCCTGGCCCCTCGGGGCGCCGTCCCTCAGGGCTCAACGGCAGCGACGGCGGGGCCGAGGGCGGCGGGGCTCGTCCCGGGAGGGCAGCAGCGCTCACCTGCAGGACGCAGGGGCTGTCCAGCAGGCACTGCCGCAGGTCCTCCCGCACCCCCCCGCAGGCCCGCCCGTCCTCCTCCTTCTCCTCGTAGTACTTGGGCATGGCGGCCGGGCCGGCTCTACGCCTCGCTGCGGCCCGCCCACACGCCGCAACAGGCAGCAGCCGCCATCTTGCGGCCCGGAGCCCCGGCAACGCTTCCGGCGGCTCCAGGAAGGGGCGGGGCGGGGCGGCTGCGCCGGGGACGTTGCCGGAAGGGCGGCGGGCGGCGGCGGGTGTGGCGGGGGTCGCGCCGCGAGCCGGGGCGGCAGGTGAGGCCCCGTCCTGTCTCCGCCCGCAGGGGGGCGAGCGGTGCGGGGCCCGGCGGCGCGAGCCTGGCTGCTGCGGGGAAGGGGAGGGGGGTGGGGCGGGGCTGGGCACCTCCCGCCCCGGTGCTGAGGTGCGGGGCCCGCCGGGCGAGCGGGCAGGCGGTGGCTGTTTGCGGGGCGGGGGTCGACTCGGGCGGCGCAGGGCCGGCGGGGGCGCTCAACAGCGACCCGGGGAGGCCGGTAACCCGGCCCTGGCTGCGCCCACCGGCCCTCAGCGCCTTGGTTCACCTCTGCGGGGGGGGGCCTGGGCCGGGGGGGCGCCGGCCTGGGGCCTCCCCCGCTGCCGCCCCGCACCCGCACTGCCTGGGCCGAGCCCGCAGACGCGCAAGTACACTCGGGCGTGTTTTCTGCGAGCCGGGGGGCGCCGGTGCGGCCTGCTTTTTTTGCTTTTATCCCGCGTTACGTGCGAAACCAAACGCATCTTCTGAAATTCCCGTTCCAGCAAAATGCTGCCGACCACTTCGCTTAATTCCCGGAGCCAGGGCAACGGTGTGCTGAGCCCCAGGGATGCTGCGAGGCACACGGCCGGGGCAAAACGCTACAAGTACCTGCGGAGGCTCCTCCACTTCCGACAGATGGACTTTGAGTTTGCCCTTTGGCAGATGCTATACCTCTTCGTATCGCCACAGAGGGTCTATAGGAACTTTCACTACAGGAAACAGACCAAGGACCAGTGGGCGAGAGATGATCCGGCTTTCCTGGTGCTCCTCAGTATCTGGCTCTGTGGTGAGTGCGGGGAAATAGGCATGGACACTCGTGGCCCTTCTGACAACACACACACAAAAAGGACCAGTCTATATGGATTGTCTTTTAATTGAAGTAGAAAATGACCTAACCATTTGGAAGCTAAGGTGGGCATTAGAAAACAGAGGAGGTATGAATAATACCATGCAGTCTTGAATTGTCTCTCTACTGCAACTAATTTTCTGTTACATTTCAAACTGTGTCATTCCCTGTAACTTTATGGACAGGAATAAAACCCCATGCTGCACAGCAACGCTTTAGTTAAAAAATACTGAACATTTTGTTTATCCGAATGTTACAGATAAAATACTGTTTTTATGATAAAAGCCCTAGTGAGTTTCTGTATATTGCAGAATTAAGCTATAAACAAAATGTCTCGTAATTTTTGGACTGAGCTGCAAATGCAGTAAGTATTATTGGGACGTTAAGAGCTCATGCTTTCTTTTCAACAGCTAACTTTAATAATCTTTTTTTCCTTTCAGTGTCTACTGTGGGATTTGGATTTGTGCTGGACATGGGTTTTTTTGAAACAATAAAGCTGCTACTTTGGGTTGTATTCATAGACTGCGTAGGCGTTGGCCTCCTGATTGCAACTCTAATGTGGTAAGTCATGATGTCTGAAACTGAGCTTAGCGTTGCTGTTTGGACACAGACAGTCCTCTGCTGTTTGCAAGAACTTGCTTCTCTGTTTGGGTCAAAATTAAAAAGTATGTATTGATTATAGGTTTTGTGCTGTTGTTTCAAAACGTTGCTGTAAAAATGAGCATGTCTTTTCCTGGAAAAGACGAATGTTAGAAAGCCTGTGTTATGATGTACATTTCAGATTGTTTTCTTTCTTGAGCTGGTTAATCTTCACCAATAATGCTAAAAAAAAAAGTGGTGATCAGAATTCTTCATTCCTTATTTTGATTGAACAGCTTAAGTAATGTAAACCTGAGGATAATTAGGTTTAAATAGAGCAGTATATAATTGACCCATGCTTCTTGCTGAAGTTTTTAGCTATTTGCACTACAAGCAATGTCTGCTCTATCCCATGCATGTTGGCTTTGTTGCTTTGGTGGTAGTTGCTGCGAGTTTCATCCTATAATATCCAGAGACTTACAGAAGCGTAGCGGCAATAGTGAGTCAGTTTATAACCCAGGCCTCTCAGCACCTTATAGGTGTGTCTGCACCAGCAAGTCAGCCATGAAACGACAGGTCAGTGCTTCTGCCCTGTAGCAAGGGGAAGGGCGCCAAGGAAAGAATTTTTATTTTACCAAGAACTTAAGGAAGCAAGGGCACCTAAAAGACACCTTAGTAATGGAGCTGACACCTTAAACTGATGCCAATCAGAAAAGGGATGGATTCCTTACAGTAACCTCAGGAACTCCCGATTGTAGTTGCAAAATTCAGGATGAGGCACATACAAGAACTGTAGCTGGTAAGTGAAAGGTCCATCTGACCGACTCTCCTGTCTGGGACAGCAACCCATAAATTGCTTGGGGGATGAGCATAGAGTAATGCTTTCCGCCCATCCTGCAGCAGTTTGTCACTGGATGCAGTCTCCTGAACCAGAAAGACTATTCATCTGCTGGTTTTCCTGTCCTTTAGGCCTCAATACCAGTCACCTGGCTCCAGTCTGGTTCAAGTCCCCTCTTCTAGTGCAGGCTCACCCCTTTTTTTTTTTTTTCTCTTTTTTTTTTCCTCTTTTTTTTTTTTTCCTCTTTTTTTTTTTTTTTCTCTCAAAACCCCCTTATTCCTAACGAGCCTAAACCCCTTCTTGCCTTGCTTTACCTTGCAACCCAGGCTCTGCCTCTGACCTGCCCTTGGCACAAAGAGTGTGTCGAAGGAAGCCACCTTGAAAGCTCAGGCCTCTTAGCTTCTTATTTCTGAGCATGTATTGACTTCTTGTTCCTCTTCTAAATGGGATAAATTTTCTGATGTCAGCAGAACTTCAGCTGAAGAAAACACAGTCGTGAGGTTTGTTCTCTAGTCTGTAACACCAGGCATTGCACATCCTGTTAGCACTTCTCTTCAGTAAGAATGGGCTCACCTTAAGGGTGCTAACCTGCCCTTCCTGTCCGTGCAGCGCCCCGTTTCTGCAGAGGTGACATAAACCATCAGCGAGCTGTGCTGATGAGGCCCAAGCACTTTCCTGAAGTCATGTCTGTTTGTACACAAACAGAAGTGGCACACTGCCTGAGAACTTGTAAATGCATTGGTAATTCTAGCACTGATCTATTTTGTTTCTTTCAGCTGCCTCTTGAACGCGAGGGATGTGATTACAGTTTTAACACAAATATCGTAATGGTAGCCTGGTCTGCATAATTCTCGCGTATTTCCCTTCCAGATAGCAGAAACTTTGTCAGGGTAGAGGGTTAGGATCACATACGGCTTACTATCTCAGATCAGTGTTTTGTCAGTCAGCTTTATAGATGCACATTAACAACGTTCTCATCTTTCCATGTAGGTTCATTTCTAATAAATACTTGGTGAAGCAGCAGAACAGAGACTATGATGTGGAGTGGGGATATGCCTTTGATGTTCACCTGAATGCTTTCTATCCACTTCTTGTCATTCTGCATTTTATCCAGCTGTTTTTCATCAACTGTAAGTAGAATATTTTGTTTTCTCTGCTTCAAAATCGTGCTCTATCAAACCCGCTGAGACCAGCTGTCTCTTTCAGATGTCATCATATCTGATTCTGTGATTGGGTATTTTGTTGGGAATACATTATGGCTGATTGCAATCGGCTATTATATCTATGTGACATTCCTAGGATACAGTGGTGAGTAACGGCAACTTCTTTTCTATTTGTTTGACTAAAACCAAGAGCATGATTTTAGTCTATTAATTTTATTTTAGTCTGTTTAAAGCAGAGGCTCAGCTGGGTGTTCAAGTAATTCTTTCCTTGTGGTGAAAGAAGTGTGATAGAAATCTACCCATCTATTATTTGTTATCAGCTGGGTGGACATTATAACCAAAGAATTTCTATTCTTCACCATACCAACTTCCCTGTTTGTATTAGAACCCGTAGCGCCACAACTTGTTTTTCTTGTTCCTCTGTTAATCCACTTCAAAATGTTTGTATTGGATAAAAATTCTGTAGTGAGTTAAGACTAACAGTTTTAGGTAAAAGAGTTTCCCAGGGTATTACCTATACTAATTAACTCGGGTACTCTTCAAGTCTGTGATAGTGGTAGGACAAGTGGAGCAGAGATGACAGACCTGCCCTCCTAAGGAGGCTGGCAGAGCAGTACTGTGTTTCCTTGCCATCTTCCCCCAAGGCCGTTCCATCTGAAAGCTCATTTTTTTGAAAGAACACTACTTTTACGCTTGCTTCATTGTTGCTTCTGTTTCAGCATTGCCCTTTTTGAAGAACACAGCTATTCTTCTGTATCCGTTTGCACTTCTCATCATGCTCTATTTGATCTCATTAGCATGTGGATGGAACTTCACCAAGATGCTTTGTTCCTTTTATAAGTACAGAGTGAAATAAAAACCGGGACTTCATGTATCTAATGTTTATTTTGTTTTTATCTCAGCTGTCTTGACAGTAAAGGAAAAGTTAAGAACATTTTGTAAATGATTGTAAATTTCTCTTTATTGTAGATAATTGTGTAAAAAAGTTTGAAGTGTCCTTTTTTATTAAAATATTTACAACAGTAAACATGTTAGCAATTCTGTTCAAATACTTTTGCAGTACATTCCTAGAAACAATTTACTTGTACATCTCTGTAGCTTAAATTTAACTGCAACAAGTCTATTTAGCATAACTCTTACTGCAGATATTTTGCACATACTGGCATAAGCTCTACATTATCAGGGTTTTAAGTGACACCAAAAAGCAGTTTTACTTCAGAACAATATTGGAATACCTTGCCTTGGGACTGTGTGAAGGTACAGATCTTAGAGTGTTGCAACGGTAAAGCAACATTACCTGTCTCGAGATACAGAACTGTCCCCTCCTTTCATGAAAGAACTTGGAGAACAGATTTATTTTAATGACTACTTCAAATATACATGGACAACTGGCACACAGAAGAAACAGTGATGAAAGGCACAATTAACATGACCCATATCAGGTTTCCAAATATAGCAGCAAGTTTTTAAACCCAATCTCTAGAAGTCCAGTGAGTGTTACTACATCCACCATTACGAGTGGCGGGTCAATGAACATGGAAGGGGAGTACAAGTTTAGTTGGGCTACAAGGGTGGGCCTGTGGCAATGCCTGCAGCTGTAAAGTCCACAAGGCAGGAGGATAAACTGACCATCACAAACAGTATCTTCTGGAAAATGAAGATGACAACTTTCCAAAGCAGTGTTCAGTATGAAACATGAGCACTAGGATTCAGTTTCCCAAACAACACGAGAGTAAACTGGTTACAGTAAGACTTAATTTCAATACTAGAATTTGATCTCTAAGGAAAAACTATATTTATCTTAAAATACCAAATATGCTGGCAGTGCATCTTACAGTACTGTGTGTTTCAGCCACTGTTAAGGCTCGAAGAGAATTGTCTCCTCCTCTCAGCAGATGCTGAGCAATGTTCCCCTTTTAACAAGGAAAGCACTGAACTGCTGATCCGTGGAAGGTGAAGGATTCCAGCCAGGACCTGCTCCCACGCTGGCTAACAGCACGAGCTCCTGTCCTGCAGGCAGCTGTGGCCTAACTACACCTTTTCCCGAACAGGAATCCTAGCACCAGTGATCACCCACTTCAGTTCAACAGTAAAAATAACTTCCTATTTAGTGCCCAGTGGCAGGACACCACTGAAATCAATGAAGGACTCGGGGCCTGCACACCTTCCCTTTAGAGATACCAAAGTTTGTCCCTTTGAAAGAAGGCTTCGTCATTCTCAAAATGAAGCTGCTTCAAGTTCTAGCAGCATACTGTTTACAGCAGAAATCAGCAAAAACATTAAGGGACCACTAAGGTCAGGGAAGTGACACTCTCAAAGACTAGTTCATCAGGTCTGTGTGTTTCTTATGTCAGCAATCAATGCTAGCCTGAAAACCAGTTGTTTAATAGCCTTTCAGCATTATGCTGGTGATTGTAAAGATGAATTAAAAACACAGGGGTTTTTTCCCCTTTCTACTACAGTTACTTGCTTTAGCTTTTTCAGAATAAATCCTTCCTAGTAAGAACAAATACTGAACCTAGGGTTAATTTCAGGGGAGCAAAGTTTCAAGTGATTCAATTCTTCTTTTCCCCCTCAAGACTAAAATAATTCCAAATTGGAAGCAAATTACAAATTACTACAATACTTCATCTGCAGAAATGTTTCCAACAAAAAAACCAAAGATTACTGAAATTATAATATACTTTGGAAAAAATGAAGAAGAGATGTTACACAGTTGTTTGATTTTGCCAAAGACTAACCCCACTCCAGCCCATTCAAGGAATCGTGTATCACATGGGCAAAGTATAAACTGCTTTGCTCTAAACTGACTCAAGGTATTTAGAAACTGCTTTTGGAACAGCCAGACAAGCGGTGATACAGCAGGAGAGTCCAGTCTTTTATTGGTCCATGAATAATTTATTTATCCATTTGAATTTTTCTAAGCCATGTTTCAGCTAAGAAAAAACAAATGTATCTATAGGAGAATTTCCTATCAATGCAAATACATGGTTGAGATGTCCGCAAAAGCGCAAAGCCTTATACAGTGCTTTAGAAAAACTCTTATTAATTAAAAAAAAAAAAAAAAAAAAGTGCTTATTTGGGATATTTGCGATCACATCCTGTTCACATTATTTACAACGTTTTCAGTAGGACTACCCACTGAACGAGCAAAGCGAGATTATACTCACAGTCTTGTATTTCCTTGGTCCAGAGCAATTCTGATCAACTCAGAAAAGCCAGCACTCATACCAGCTGGTCTGGCATCCAGTATAAGAATAATTTGCCCAGATAATGAAGGTTTCTGCTAACGCCTTTGGTTTCACAAAAGTTCGCTTTTCTGAAGCTTTAACAGCATCAGAAGGAGCCTAACAGGATAATGCAGTATATTTTGATACATTTTCCATTATTTGATTACTGTAAGACTCAGTGGCCTAGAGGTGATTTTTAAGGTCACAACAAAAAGAACTTGAAATTAAATGCATGTAGGAAAAAATCTTCCAAAAAATCAGGTAACAGGTTTAAGATGCTGAGAAACTCCTGTGGTAATACCATAACTTAGGACTGAGATGTGTAAGAGACACCAGCCCCTCTGGAGTGTACAAAGTCATAAAGAGTGCCCAAGCCAATGGCTGTTGAGCCAAACAGCTGAAGCGTTGTTTCACCATAATTCCAGGAAGGAGACTTCCAACACTTCAGCCTGACTTGGGGATTGGAATTTGAAAGGTAGAAAGCCTAAATAGTTGTCTGCAGAAATAGTTAGATAGGAAATATTTTCCCTGCTTTTTCTATTTCTCAGCAAAATTTCCAAGCAAATCTGCAGAACTATCCGATTACACCAGGTCTGAAGGTAACTGAATTTACAAAACATAATTTGTCTTAATGTGGCACATTTATTTAGAGAGCATATAAGCTCAGGAACATTTAGAGTGTTAAAGCAGCCCAGAGTATTTCCAACTCCTGCTAATACAATGTAATAAAAATGCAACAATCTTCAAAAAAACCCCCACATATTTTACTAAGCACTACTTAATTTGTTGTCTTGATAAGTATCATCTCAACATTTTTGAAAATGAAAATATACTGTTAACCAGAGTCCTGCAGTCAATGTGGTAAGGGTTCTATATATTTAAATATATTAGCAATGATTCATCTTAACCACTGTGAAACATCAGGAACAGTGGTGCTTTGAGAATAAGCACACAGCTTACTTACATAAGTGGTACCAGTAAACTTTTGAACTCATGGAAAAAGATGCAAGTCACTGTCAGCAAAACTACTTATATTAACAAACTGCAATATCTAACATATTTCTGCAATCTAAATTGTTATAAATAGCTATAGCTTAAATTACTTGCATCATTCATTCACAGGCACAGCTGAGAAGAAAACCTAAATATTTTCTTAGACCTTTACTAGCTAATGTGTAATAAAAAGCCATTGCATGGCAATAATTTGATGGCATGGCATTAAACATCTAACGAATGGGGCTGTGGCACCACAATAGGCGAGATTCACACAGGATTCTGAGCCTATTCACCCATGTTTCTAAATCCAAGAATAAACTCCATTTATGTGGCCAGTGGCTTAGCTTATGCCCACAGTCTGTACGGGCAAGACGAGCTTTCCAAGTAACGTTTTATTTACACCATCTGATGCAACCAGAAAAAAGTAAACAAGGCCTGCCTTGTAGCTTTCTGCTTTTCTTCAAATAATGCCAGTCAATCTAAACAGAAGGTCTCACCTCTGTGTACAAATCTTGGCTTCCCTGTGTCCATAGACAGCACAGCTAAACCAAAATGACTCTGGTCTGTAGAAGTAGTTAAGCTCTTAAACTTGAAAATTGCTGAACTGTCAAAGCTACGACACAATTTTCCCACAAGGCAGAAGAAAAGACTCTGTATCCCAGTGGTGATGGCTTGCAGTGCTGGACAGTCAGGTTTAGGCTCCTGATCCTTATAAATATGTCACAAAAAAGAGGCCAAATCTATTAGTCGAACTTTCATCCTGGAGATACAAATTCAAGATTTAGATCAGGGACCCCGCAACAGGTTTTGTGTATCTGTGCCCTGACCATGGATCGCAAAGGTCTTTTCCAGCCTAAACGATTCTATGATTCTGTGTTGGGGATAACGGAGGTTTTTTTCTTTCCTCCCAGGGAAAACTGGGCCAGCTTTTGAGATGTCAGTTCCAGGAGGCTAGTTCACAGCGCAGCTGAGAATCCCCAAGCCAGGGAAGATGCCTCCCTTCCAATGTCAATCAGGCACTTTGTTCCTATTAAAGAGAGGAATTTCTGCCTCTCTTCTTCCTGACCATTTCTAACTAGATGACTTACCATGCCTGTGTCTTTACACCTAAGCAGCTAAGCAGCATCAGAGCAGCCGCAGCATTAGTACTGCCTGCAACAATTCTGCTCTGGATTTAATCCAAACCACTTTCTGTTCCTGACACAGTTTCTGATTCATTTAAGATCAGCGTTGTTTTCCTTGAAATGAAAAGGCAGGGTAGTAACTTGAGGCCAAACTCAGTTCCTACTAAAAGTTAGTGCAAGTTACTACACCGATCACTAAAGGAGTCAAACTGAAACCTTGCTTCTTGAACAATGGAAGAAAACAAAAATAAACCGTGACTACTGACTGTAATGTATCTAAAATAAATGCTGTGGTAACTGATCTTTTTAAAAGAAGGCTTCTGTAGATCAAATGTATTAACTACTCTTAACACTTCTGATAAAAGGTAACTACTCTGTCACTCCAAAGCAAAGCTGGAGAATGATTTTTTTTCAGTACAGAAAATGAATCTGTCCAGGCTAGGAAATGTCTACAAAGATTTTTAGAAAGAACTGTTTGCAATTGAAAAAATTCTTCTAAAATGCAATGGATTCAATCTAAAATCACTGCAGATTTAGTACATAATATGAAACAAGACATTTCAGCATGCTTTTTATGTGGCTACAAACTGTACATAGTGGAATTTCATAGCCCCAAAGAATAATGCTCTTCAGAACTCTGTTAATGCCTCTGAACATCATTCAGATTCTGTGTACAAAACTACATAATTTAGAAACTTAATCTAGTTTTTTTAAACATGGCAGTATATTTGAAGTATGGTATTAATTTATGTTTGCATCTCCAAAGAAAAATGTAGAAAGATAACTTAAACTAGAGAATTCATAAAAAAAACTATATCAATTTAAAATTTTACTGCATAAAAATATGTACTTTTCAAATTATTTTAATAAATTAAATATCCCTAACATTTTTAATATATATCCCTGACAGTCTAAAAAAGAGGGTTCTTGTTATAGAAAATAAATGGAACTCCGAAAGTACCCCCTTCATAAAACATATTTAGCAATAATTATATTTTTTCTCTTCTTCAAGGAATGTAACAATATGTACAACTTCTCTATATTACTATACTATCAAAATAGTACAGGTTAAGTGTAGCAGGGTTCTGTAACCATAAGATGGTAAAGTCACATTAAAGTGGAGGACAACTTAGGCCTCAGACGAACGTTATCAGTGTAGAGCATCAGTTTCTGGATGGATCAGATAAGAAGGGGTAAGTACAATCTTCTCATCTACAGTAGATTTCACAAGAGGTAGAGTTCAAGTGAAAATGAAAGAAATTTGGAATAAGGTGCATGCTCAGTATTTTCAATTTGTGACTTCCTAAGGATGTCTGATTTTATAGGAAAAGTTTTCAAGGATTCTTCCTTTTTCCTCTAAAGCAGATTTCCATGATCAGTTTGTAATCTTTTTAATATGAATCTGAAATAAGAGAATCAGAAAAAAAGAAGTCATGTTTTAGGGTAGTACATTTCTCAGTAATAAGAGGTAACTGTTTTCAGCATTAGCCAAACTTTAAGTTTTCAGAATTAGCTTCAAAACACTGACAGGATGAGGAAATCTCACATTTGCCAGTTTTATGTTTAAAAGGTTACACCACGTCTCACCTCATTCAGAATTGCCCAGACTGCTGAATTTTGTATCACTGAAAGCCGAAATGATGAAATAGGATTTAGGCTAGGGTCAACTGTTCCTTCAGCTACACCATTTTCAAATTTCCCTGCAAAGAAGCAAAAGTATATCCTCAATTAACTCCTGTGCAACAAAGTACAGTACAAAATCTGTGTCCAGAAAAACGTCTCTGTAATACCACAATTCACAGGTGAAACCTATTGCTGGCGGCTGTAGGGCTGACTGGTATCATTCCCTAAACAAAAGACAGCCAGCGATTTTTGCTGTCAGACTCAGCTTTGCAGCAGCAAACCAGACAGCGCGTGTCATCAGAGCACACCAATCTGAACAGGATTACACTTCAGAACAAAAACTTTGGAACTGTCTAAGGGTATAAGCACCTCAAACTCTGGGAAGATTTTGGCACAGATTTTCATTTAATATCATTGAACAAAACATGGCTTGTGTGTTTTCAGGGAGGACTGAGGACAAGGGATATCATTCCTGCTTAATACATTCCTATTTAAAGGATCTTCAATTATATTAGGATGAGTAAGAATTCAATTTAAAAGCCCAGTGAGACTTTACACTTAAAACATACACACAGCAACTGCAGTTCATTAAGATGAAAAAAACTTGCTTTCACTGTAACAGGGATGCCCAACCTAAATCCAGCAACCCACGAGTAAATTTCTCTTCCTTGACAACAGGTATCCTTGGAACCTTCCCCAACTGCTGCTTGGCTATGGAAATGCCAATCTCATCCCGTGACAGGACAGCTGATTGTCTGTAGCATGGGTTCAAATGCAAGCCAAGCACACAGCTCACGCAGAGGCACTTGCGCAGTCACAGGACAGAAGAGGTGATCTTATACAACCTGGAAATGCCTCTACAATAATCTAGGTGATCGATCCTGGCAGAGACGTTGGATATAGCTGCACTACAACCAAGAGTCACACTAGATCTTTGTTTAGTACATCAGACTCAGAAAAGAAATACTGGGAACAATATTAAGTGAAGCCTGCAAGGTCACATACCCAAAAATGAATGATCAAAACTCAGATTTAAGTTTGTTTTGATTTTAATGAAAATTTCTTAACTGTTGCAGTAGTAACAATACACATTTCTTTCCACTGTGACATACCTATCCTGAAGTAACCATCCTCTAAGCGTTTGTCTTTGGTTTCTTTGCTTAATACCAGTTCTTCATTCTAGAACAACAAAGCATAAATGAGATCATTTATTTTGACATATGACTTTGCCAGAGAAAGACAAATGCGTGTGCAGTCATTATATATTCAGCATCCATCTTTCCTAAATAATTATGAACTAGAGTTCACATAAATAACTGGAGTAGTTATTTATAGCCTTAGACAAGCCAGTATAAAAAAAAAAAAGAAAAAGCAGCAGTGTTCCAGAACTGAACAATGTTTGGCTTCAAAGTAGAAAAAAGGAGTACCTTAAGTGCCCTATGTAACTTGCATAGTAACTGCCACGTGAACAGAATACAGAGCAGATACTGGCACACACACTGGAAGAAAAGCTAAGTCAGGATCTTGCCTTCTTTTCCTATAGTTGGACCAGAGATTTCTCTAAGGACAAACAAAAGAGCTACTTTTTGCTGTAAGAATTTGGGTGAGATGAAGAGACCAGAGCTTCAAAAACAGCTGGAAAATTACACCCAGAATCACACGATCCAATACTAAAAGACCCAATGTAAGAATTTCCTAGGAATCTTTCAAAAATGCTTGACAAAACAGGAGATTAAATATATCAGGGGTTTTGTTGGGTTTTTTTTTTCTTTTAATTTCTACTGTTAAGAGAAGCTGCTGAAAAAACAGGATTTTGGGGGGTTTTGCAGTGGGTTTTTTGATGTTTTGGGGTTTTTCTTTGATTTTTTCATTTTGGTTTGGGAGGGGTTGTTTGGTTTTGGCATTTTGGTTTTTGGTTGGTTGGGTTTTTCTGAAGGTGTTGCTTGAGTCCCAGACAAATCCAGTCTGGGCATTTTAAGGGTTGTTTTTGTTTTTTCTGAGTTCTGCTTAGGGAGGATCAGGGTCAAAGTACCTGAAAAGGCTTCCAGCTCTACTGAAGTCCATAGTGGAGAAATGCTTCCCTCAGGAGAGTACCTATCCCTTCTGCAGCTGCTGTCCTCATATTAGTGACACTTCCTGCTGACACCAACAGCTTAGGGATGGGCCAGATAGAGAATTTCCTGTTTACCTATCCACAAACTGTGTCAATAGCAATAGAAGCTCAGCAGCATTACTTCCTTAAGGGATGTTCCAGTTTGAGGGACATTAGACTAGGGAAAATGCGGGCCCTCTCTGGAAGGAAATAGGAGACCTGGTTACCCAGGACATGGAGAAGACCGAGGTACTCAATGACTTTCACTGCCTCAGTCTTCCCCAGAAAGTGCCCCAGCTACACTGCCCAAAATCACAGAAGGCAAAAAGCAGGAACTGGGAGAATGAAGAACTGCCCACTGTAGGAGAAAATCAGGTTTGAAACCATCCAAGGAACCTGAAAAAGTCTATAGGACCTGATGAGATGCATCCACGGGTCTGGAGGGAACTGGTGGATGAAGTGGCTAAGCCACTATCCACCATATTTGAGAAGCTGTGGCAGTCCAGTGAAGTTCCCACTGACTGGAAAAGGGGAAACATAACCCCCTTTTTAAAAAGGGAAATAAGGAGGACCCAGGCAACTGGCCAGTCAGTCTCACCTTAGTGCCTGGCCAAGATCATGGAGCAGATCCTCCTGGAAACTATGCTAAGGCACATGGAAAATAAGGAGGTGACAGCCAGTATGGCTTCACTAAGGGCAAGTCGTGTCTGACAAACTTGGTATCCTTCTATGATGGGATTACAGCACTGATGGACCAGGGAAGAGCAAATGATGTCATCTACCTGGACTTGTGCAAAGCTTTTGACTCTATCCTGCATGGCATCCTTGGCTCTAAACTGGAGAGGCATGGATTCAACAGATACGCCACTCACTGGATAAGGAATTGGCTGGATGGTCACATTCAAAGAGTTGCAGACAACAGCTCAATGTCCAAGTGGAGACCAGTGACAAGTGGCATTCCTCAGGGGTCGGTATTGGGACTGGCACTGTTTCAACGTCTTTGTTGGTGACACGGGACACATTGAGTGCACCCTCATCAAGTTTGCTGATGACACCAAGCAGCGTGGTGCCGTCAACACACTGGAGGGAAGGGATGCCATCCAGAGGGACCTTGACAGGCCTGAGAAGTGGGCCTGTGCAAACCTCATGAAGCTCAACAAGGCCAAGGGCAAGGTCCTGCACCATGGGTCAGGGCAATCCCAAGCACAAACACAGGCTGGGCAGAGAATGGATCGAGGCCAGCCCTGAGAAGAAGGACTTCAGGGTGTGTGTTGATGAGAAGCTCAACATGGCCCAGCAATGTACGTCGGCAGCCCAGCAAGCCAACCGCACCCTGAGCTGCATCAAAAGAAACAAAGCCAGCAAGCTGAAGGAGGCGATTCTCGCCCTCTGCTCTCGTGAGACCCCACCTGCAGTACTGCATTCAGCTGTGGAGTCCCCAACATAAGAAGGACATGGACCTGTTGGAGTGGGTCCAGAGGAGAGCCATGAAGATGATCAGAGGGCTGAAGCACCTCTCCTATGAAGAAGACAGGCTGAGAGAGTTGGGGTTATTCAGCCTCGAGAAGAGAAGGCTTCGGGGAGACCTTATAGCAGCCTTCCAGTACCTAAAGGAGGCCTACAGGAAAGCTGGAGAGAAAGCCTTTCTACAAGGGCATGTAGTGCTAGGACGAGGGGGAATGGCTTTAAACTGAAAGAGGGAAGATTTAGATTAGATGATATAAGAAAGAAATTCTTCACTCTGAGGGTGGTGAGGCACTGGAACAGGCTGCCCAGAGGAGCTGTGATGCCCCATCCCTGGAAGTGTTCAAGGCCAGGCTGGATGGGGCTCTGGGCAACCTGGTCTAGTGGAAGGTGCCCCTGCCCATGGCACAGTGGTTGGAACTAGAAGATCTTTAAGGTCCCTTCCAACCCAAACTGGTTTATGTTTCTATGATTTTTTTTGTTTTAAATAGTAGCGGTGAATGGGAAGAAAATGAGCTTGTTCACTTCCAAATTACCAACAGCACTTGCAGCAGACTGCACTCTGAGTAAACGTCTGAATAGTTACAATAGTTCTCTGTGACTAGATCCAATTTAAAAAGTATGAAAGCATCAGAGCATCAAGATTCTATGCTTAAAAAAAGAAGCATGCATGTCTACCTCACCCTGTTAAAAAAGTCAATAAAATTAGGAGGGTTTGCTTCCATCCTGTAATAGCAAAGACACAATAAAGTCATACCTGAAAAGGCAAAACTTCCACAGTTGTGTTTAGAAGTATGTCTCCTGGATGCTCTGGATTGCCACTGTGAAACAAGTACCTATAAATGAAAAGGGAGAAATAAAATACACTGCATACCTCAGTCAGAATTAGCTAAATTACTGTTTTACATGTTAATAATGACATTACAGATGTTACAATGATAAAGGTAATGTTTATACTGGACCTACATCAGCTGGCAATAAGAAATGACAGAGGGTTTCACATACTACCGTAATGGAAAGGGCTAAAATTGTTCATTTTTGAAAGTGTAGTTGGGCAGGATTTTACTTAGGTAGTTTCCATAATCTGATCTTGACAGATCGCATTCTACAAAGTGACCCAACACTGTAGTCATTATTGCCTGGCATGCACTGGTATCACCTCCAGAAGCAGTAGCCCTGCCTTCCTTCAGCCTCTCCCCATTGTTGCCCACCATGTCACCTCCTCCTTGTGCCCACAGGATGAACTCTGCACATCCATTCTGAACAAGCTCTGGGAATCTATCCAAGTCAATATTTTGCCAGGCCAGTTTTCCCCAAGACCAGTTCTCCACCCTGGTTCATTGCAGTCTCATTAATGACTGTGCCAGGAATTCCCAACCCATATCCACACCCTTAATGTTACCTGAATTCAAACTTCTACTCCAAAGACAGATTTTTTTGGTTTTAAACAAAAGCATGTTTTTGATGTGCATACACACACAGAAAAGGACTTCTTTTTTATACCTGTACAAAGTCCCCATTACTCTCATTCAGTTGTGCATTTAATTAAATGTCTCTTTTTTTTTTTTCAAAGGAGACTGAGTAATTATGTCTAGAATTGTATCAAAACCATCCCTATACATACCAAGCAGTGAAACGCAATTCTAGCTGCCCACTCTCAAACATCTTTTGCAGTATCACACATGTGTAGATGTTACAAAAGACAGTTTAATTTCCCTTTATATATAGACAGACTTCATATTCTTTTGAATACATATTACGTAAACAAGTAACAATATTTTTTTACCACTAGGTGGTATCAATGCTTGAAAAATTGTTCATTACCATTTTTTCTAGTGGACTACGGTTTATTCAGATTGCTGTCAAAAACTACCTAGATATTACACCTACTCAGATGCCACTTTTAACAAGCCTATTTTATTTTTAATACATTTAAATGAATATGTAAAAATCTCTCAACACATTTCAAACCTTTCTTCAATTGGAACTTAGAGAAATTAACAGTAAGCACCATCTTCAACATTAAATATATCACCAGCCAGGGACAAAATTAGTTCAGAAATTATCACTTGATTAAAATTACAAACATTAGCTCAATTTGCAATTTATTAAGACATAATTGGAGATGTAAATTCCAGTTTGTCTTTAACTAATATGTCTGCAGCCAGGTAAACATTTTCATTAACCCATACTCCATAGCTACAAGACAAGTAGAAGAAAACAGAGCTCTCTGACCCTGACTTAGAAACGTCAATGATCCCAAAATGAGATAAGTAATTTAAAAAAATACACACACACACGCCATTTCTTTTATCAAGGCTCAGAAAAGGAATAAAACCACACAGAGTGTGATGTAAAAAAAGCCACATTGACTTCCATTGCACTGGTTTCAGCAGAACATGGATTGAACTGCAAAACAAAACTGGATTCAGTAAGCTTCAACACTGTCTGTGCTTCAAGAAACACTATTTCCCCACTGCAGTTTAACGTAAAGGTTAGTCAATTCTAAAGTATCCAAACTACGTAAAACATCCACAGTTCTTCCAAGAAAAATCTTGTGACTTTTTCTATAACATTAGTGACATCCAAGACCCCCCAAAGACTTAATTATACTTTCTAGGAAGATGCCTTTATTGTACATTTCAATAATAAGCAAAACAAAAGTCTTGGCAAAGCTGGTCAGAAGACCAAAGGTATATTCCGATGTCTTCTGACCTAGCAGATCTAACTTGCTATCCTTCAGTCTGTTGCATATCCTAACTGCTACTGCAATTTCCTCTTGAAAACACTGAAATTTCTAAGGTGCCTTATTTTAACATGCAAGTGATCAGACACCCACATCTAAGGTGCTGCCATCAAATGCTCCAATCAAACCACAGACATGATGCTTTTCTTTAGTGTTTTCTGGTTCACAAATCTGATTTCTGAGAAGACACACCTAAAAAGCCACAAAGAAACTCCTTGTGATCTGTGATCTCAATGAGTGATAATGGGTTTGGGATGCCTGGGTGGGGATTTTTTTGGGGAGGTGGGTAGGGAAGAAGTGGTAGTATGGGTTATTCTTTATTTGTGGGTTGGGTTGTGGGTTTTTTGGAGGTGGTAGTCTTGTGCTATTTATTTATTTGGGTTTTTTTTTTTTTAAAAAAAAACAACCTTGCAGCCATATAACCATAGCCAACCATTTCTCCTCCTGTGCTATCAACTTCTGAAACTGAAGTGCAGTTTCCTCCCCACAACAGTCATCACTCCATTAGGGCAATGCACTCAAAAGTTGGCAGAATGCCAAAACAATTTATGGAAGTAATTAATAAAATCTGATTTCCAGATTTCCGTATAATCAAACCCACATTTTTAGTATGCTTTCTGTAACTGTATGTCTACTCATATGCACAAGCATATTAACACATGCGTATGTCACATCTTATTTCACATTACATTTAGAAAGGAAGGGTTATTTTTATATCTGAGCCTTGCTTGAACACTTGACAGATAACACCTACTTAGACGTAAAAAGTTACACAGATTAAAAACAGAAGTATGAATACATACACACAGTCGATTCACATCTGATGAATGTTTGCTTAGAAATAAAATTCAGAAATTAGAAAATCTAATTTGACATACAGTTTTATTTACAAACACATACTCTAGAGCTCCTAAAGTGTCATTAGCTATTCTTCTGTAAAACTTGTTTTCCTGACACACTGATACATCAGAGGCTTTCAAGGACGACAGGTATTTCTTGATACAGATTCTGAAAGAGTCGGAAATATCTGTGCTTTCATCTGCTATATTATTCTGACATCTGTGCTGGGATTTACATGACAGTCCATTTAAACAATAAAACCATTCTTTTTTCTTTCTGGTAAATCGACATTTTTCTTAGGATGGAATCACTAAGATATTCTTGTCTGCCTGCTGCTTAAACATAACACCTTCTGAACTATTCTTTCAAATTAAAATTCTGAAAGCCATAGACCTCTAAATACAGTAATGCCAAACAAACACAAATTCACCTAAAGTTAAGAAAAACATACTACTATTACCTTATGGAATATTACCTCACAGCTTTTTATATTACAAAACACAAACATGAACACATTTGGACATTCTTGATGGAAGTTATCAGAGAGAAGTAAATAACATGACTGGTAAATGAAATACGAATGTATCTGCATTTTACAGAACCTTTTCCTCTGGCAGTGTCTTTTTAAAGAGTCAAAGATAATAAACTAGCTACTGTAGGTATTCAAGAACAGAGACAACCTCCTCGCTGCCAGAAGTTACTAAATGTATGAACTTAACACATCCTCCTCATGATGTCAATGTAGTATGAGAGTAACAGAGGACGCTAGACACTAGAACCTCATGTGGCATAAAAAACTACACAAAATTTCAAGAGCACTGAAGGTTTTAAAAAAGCCCCAAAACCAAAATGGAACAAAGTCAAAGCTGCAAAGAAAATTTCAGTTTTCATATTCAGTGACTTGTGTATTTACCAAAGTGGAGTGTTTGACTTCTTGCCATGGAGCTACATACACCTATAAACTCAAGCCAATTGGGGGGGGGGGGGAACCCCAATAAGCTGAAACAAATATTCATACACATCCTAACACACAAAGGGAGGGGAGGGCAGAAGCATGATTATCATTAACACACTGACAAAAGACATCATTAGTTTGTCAATGCAGTTAACTGTTACAGTACTTTAAAAGCCTACACTGAGATTCAGAACTCCACCAGTAGTGAGCACCTGGAAAGATTCTCACCTTTTGCAACATCCCCGAAAAGATGCAGATAAATTAATATAAAAATTACTAATCTGCACTGTTAGCTTTAATATTCTTCTTTGAAGATGGCTTTTTCATCACCTGTACTTTAAAACAAACAAACAAACACCAAATACAAACAACTCTTCACCCTCCTTTTTTTCTTATGAAGGGAAGGTCTCTTTCCCTCACATCAAAGCAGATTTAAGCCCAGGAAAATGTTACTCTACCTATTACCGAATTTTTTTTCTTTTAGGCATTAAAAAAATCTGTCTTACCATCTTTTATATTTTATTTAAATAAACAGAAGTGCCAATGATTTTTTTTAATATACATAAAGTGTGATTCCATCATTTTCTATTTTGTTGAGCAATTAAAAATTAGAACACACCACACAATAACTTTATCAGTAAATTATGGCAGCTTTAGAAAAAAGAAATAATACACAAAACATTTTTTAAAAGCACAATTCACACCCACTGTCAATAGATTTACGTTTTGTTTTGAAGGAAACAAAGGACTTACCTCACTTGATGGTAAACAAATATTCTAAGAATCTATTTATTAAAGCAGACTTTTGTGCTCTGTAAACATCAGGAATCAAATCTTTTTCTCTATGTATCCTCCTTACACATCTTTTTAGCAATCTGATATGTATTAGTGTATCCATTTTCAGAAGAGAAAAAGAGGTAGGAAGGCAGAGAGAAGTATTTCCTTCCATGTTTAAACAATTTATCCATAGCAACATGCAGCGTAACAGTTCTTAATTTTGCACAACATGTATTTCTATAAAAGCCACATTCAGTCAGCAAATTTTTGGTTTTCTACAGGTGGTGTTCATCCACTGCAAGAGTCATTATTCACCAATTCTATCTAGCACTTTTGATCACTGGATGCAAATGTAGTAAAAGAAATCTACTCTACCTGCTCTCTGTCGTTTTCCCAGAATCCTCATTAGGAAATGTTATTTTCCTGTCACTGGAAACTGTATTAACCATTAATTATTTCCTCGTGCAAAATACAAAAGAGGAGGAATAATTTCTTTTCCCTCTCTCAAGCTCAATTTCTTCTCCTATCCTTTATGCCTTTTACGCACTCTTTGCAAAAACTGTTTATACTTTTTAAAAAAAAAAAGCTAAATTTATCAAGTCTAAACATATAGCCACCAAGTACTCACAATAGGTAAGCAATCTAATAGTAGCTTTTCCATCTTGTTCCTGATTTGGAAAAAAAAACCCAACTGAAAAACAACAAAACACCCACACCAAAAACACCCCATTAACTTCTATACAAAGTGCCTCGTAAGATTTGATTTCCTCTGCCAAAACCAGCCAGTCTGTCCATAGTAGGTAAACTGGGCTGCATGTTTGAGAGCTGCAGGTGATGAATTCCCCATTTTTACAGAAGTGTTAAACCAGCACACCAAGAGGAGAGAACTTTCTCATGTTTGTCAAAGGACCACAAAGCAGCCTGACTGAAGAGGTGACTGGGGGATCCAGGGGAGTGTTCGGAGTCTTTTTTACCCAACACACATGGTTTATGGTTGGGTTTTTTTTGTTTGTTTGGGCTTTTTGTTGTTGGTTGGTCAATTGGTTGGTCAGTTGGTTGTTTTTAAGGGAGGAGCTATTCTCTGTCCTGAAATGTCTGCTCATCCCTTTAATAAATTTACTAATTTTCCCACTGCATCAATATTAGTTAAAAGGCCCTTATGTTCCTTTGCAAGGTTATTTCAGCTAATCCACTGAAATTTAGAAAGGTCTTGGAGTTTGTTTTGGTTTTTGTTTGGTTGGGGTTTTTTTTAATATATATGTGTGTGTGTGTGCACATAAACATATTTCCCCTCCCCCACCCCCAGCTTAATTCTGCAGAAGCACAAATAACTTCATTCAGTTTTCTTAAATATAGGGCATTTGCCACCATTTGAGACTGCACTTGGGTATGAGACCTTGTCACAGGCTGGCAAGGTGCAATTACAGCATCTCAGAGACTCAAGCCCTTCTAGAAATCAGGTGAAGTATTTTAGGGTACCTCAAGTGGCATTAGACATCTAACATTTCGGCAACAGCATCAAACCCCTAAGATTTCTGACTAAGAACTGTAAACCCAGGAACACTGCCAAACACATATATCTTGAATATTAGTGCCATTAAGGAGAAGCAGCATGTCCTTGGCTCAAGCAGCTCTTTTCTTCTGTCTCTGATCCATACTTTGGGGTTTTTTTCCCCTTTTCATATGAAGTTCTTGCCTCACTGTTATGGGCAGAGTTCCATGCCTGGAGCAAGCAGCATCAGCAGCTGGGAGCCTGCCTGCCAAACCCCTTTGTCAGTGCATCCATTTGAGGATGTTCCACTCATTATCACTGGTTTCTGTGTTTACAGAAGCTTCTAAGTCCTCAATTATTTTTTTTTTATACACACTAAATATATCATCCCACCTGAAATGTATTGACAAACACCAAAACATTTAAAATAATAAATTAAAGACTTTCAAGAACTTCCTAAAAACTAACACTACCATTAAAGCTCAATAAAATAAAGATGCTCTTAAACTTTAATAACCTATATTATATCTTTAGAATCAGAACAAAGATTATTTCCAGCCATACACTCTGTGTGTGCGTGTACATATATGGTTCTTCAGCTCAAATTGCCCAAGAAAGGCTGAATGTATTGCATTGTGCTGAAGGAGAGTTTCTACACTGAACAACCGTTATGAACAAACAACTTATATATGTCAAGTTACTGCTGTACTGATCTAAACCCCAAACAATTTTGCAATTCCCTAGGTTTTTAGTGGTTTTTACTGCAAAAGCAAATGATGGGAAAGTTCCACTTCACTGCTAGTTACGGAAAGCTGTTAAAAAGTCTTTTCTTCCTTTGTAACACATTTGACCTTACATCTCTCTACCCACAGAAGGACTTGCATCCCATAGGATGGAAAATTAACCACATTTCGGACACATACATAACCAACTGCTATAATTTTTTTTTTTTGGTAACTTTCTTGTACTCAGAAGAAAATTAAATTCCATTTAAGCTTTCACTGCTAGAGAACCTGTTTTAAAAGCTGTGTTTATTTTCCTTTAGAATGAAGTGGCAATAATAACAGGTAAGTCAATTTTTATGCAGGTATTTTTCAACACTGTCACAATAATTTCAAAACAAAGTAATGTGTATGTTTAGTTACCAGGAGCCCAACAACACATTTATTTTCTAGCCTAAATCGTCAAATACTTATTCCTTGCATGAGTGGGAATTCTATGTTGTAAGAAGATGCCATGGGAAATATATGTGAGGTTAACATCACATGTTCCCTGGGATTCCAGGGTCAACAATACGGAAAGCTAGATGGTTAGTCTCAAATACTGCACATCCAGCATCTATGCCAATATCAGAACACAAAGCAGTAAATGTAATCTACAAGTTGGTTTGTCAAAGTATTAAGACTTCAGTTTAAAGCTAAAATTCCAGTCAGCAAGTTCCTAGCTAATAAAATCACTTTATTAATAATCAATGTCACATTAGGATCACTCCCCAATAACTTGCTAAAAGAAGAACCCAACTATGGGGCAACTAAAGAGTTAAAAGCAGGGCTAGGGAGGGAAGGAAAAAAAAACCCACAAACCCAAACAAAAATCAAATATCCCCCCAAAAAAACCTTCTGCTAATCCTTTTGAAAATATTCAAAGTAACACTACCAGGCAGTTACATACAAGAAAGGGTGAGCCTCATATTTTAAAAAAATAAAGCAAAATTAAATATATATATATACACACTGTTGAGGTTCAGGTGGGGTTTGCGTTTTGGTGGGTTTTTTTCCTTTCCATAGTGTAAAATATATCCTTGGGTTTTCCTGCAGGTTTGGTTTTTTTGGTTTTTTTTTTAGTAAAGGTCAGATTTGAAAGCAATATACACAGAAACAAACCTGAAGCCCTTTTTATAAATATCCATTCTAAATTCCTATTGCAGAAAAGCTCACAAGTGTAAACACAATCTAATTAAAACAGCCATAGATTATGTGCTTCCAAGGGATTCCTCAATGTCATTAGTGCACATGTTCTTTGAAAACAGTATCTAATTTTTGTCAATCACATCTACAGGGAGGAGTCTGAAACTTAAGACAGTCAAAAAAGAGGTGGTTGTGATGATGATGGACACCAGCATCACTTAAGCGCTGCAATGCAACATCCTTCTGGGATGTGTTTTTGTTTTGGGTTTGTTGTTTTTTTTAAACCATGGTCACGTTCAAAGTTTATTACTTCTGTTCAAGACTCACTACTCATCCACCAGTATTTCAGAGCTTCCTACATACAGAAACAAGCTCTTAACAATGAGCTGTTCGGAAACAACATTCCTCACTGACATCTCTGAAGAAAAAGAGTAACTAGTAAAGAAAAGAATTATCTTGAATCTGTTATTCATAGTGAGGAAAATGAATCTATATGCAGTACTGCCGTTGAAGTAGTAATAATGTATGCTTCATAAAGAAACGTTTAAATATAACTGTCAGTTTTAATAACTAAATGTGTGCTTAGAACAACAGTGTACATACCAAAATAGCAAAGCAGATTTCAATAATAATATAACATCCAAAAGGAACAGAAATTCTTTATTTCTTATCTTTAAAATGTCAGCTGTTTTCAGCATTTAAAAGAGAGTCCATCCATTCATTAAAAAAAATCAACAAACCAACAAAAAAACCAAGAAACTAAAACCAAACCACACCTTCAATATTGCTGCACGATTTGGTTTTAAAAGGGAAGCAGGAAAGTCAGTGGATCTACTTTCATTCCTAAGGATATGCTACTGAAAGAGAGCTATGTATCTCACTGCAAAAATAAAAATGAGGTCCTAGCTTAATATTAAGGGACCTCAGCGTTGTGGCTGGAAATCATTTGCTTAGAAAAAGAAAACAACTAAAAAGGTTCAGCACAAGAGCTGTTACTAAAATGAGCATTAGACAATTTCAGTTTACACATTGCTGTTCTCCAAGTGTGGTTTAGAACAAGCACCAACTATTTGACTGTTCAACATTCAGCAGGGATCTGCCAACCAGGTCTTGCACAAAATAGCCACAAATGTTACTTTCTGCTCAGCAAACCGAGCTCAGTTCTCACTTTGAACTAGTAAGACATCCTTGCCAGTGTTACCCCTGACAATATTCTCAGGTCTCAAATATGAAATACTTAAAGACTTAATGAAAGCTAATTACTGACTGCTATACTCAGCAGAAAATTTAAATTCACTTAGCAAAATGTCTGACATGGAAAAATAAACTATAGGAACAAGTTAGTGCTCTGTCACAGTGTAACAGACTTGCCATTCATTGAGTCAGAGTTGTGGTCACTATTTCCATTAAAAAACTTGTTTATCAGGAATTTATTATGGGAGTTATTAAGCAGCTACACCTCAAACCGACTTGGCAGACACTATTTTCTGTAAATTCAAAGAGCTTCTCTATTACTTAAACAAAAAACAAACAAAACAAAAAAAAAAAAGAAAAAACCTGTTGCATCCCTTTACAAAGACAAGATGGCTTTCAAAGGCATATTTTCTACTCTGAATTCCCACAAGCAGATATATCTCCCCACCAGGTAAGTCTTCCTAATGCTCCATCCATTTTCCCTTTTCTGTGTTTCAACCCACAAGTCACAGGTTTTTTTTGACTGCCTAGCAAGCATCCTTGAAACATCAGGAAACATCATTGCTCCACTTCACCTTCACCTACCAAAATCTGCTGCTGCTGCTGAACTTAAGACGACAAACAAAATTAAGTCCCCAACAATTTGAAATTACAGTATCTTTAGCCCTCATCAGCCACTGGCTTCAGAAAGGCAAAACATTGCATTTTTGAGGACACTGTGGCAACAAAAGCTAAAATGATAATAAACTGAGAAATGGCTTACAATGACAGCTCAAAGAATGTAAAGTCTGAACAGGTAGCATCATTCTAATTGGTGGACTTCCTTTGAGGAAGCAAGAGAATACAAGATGTTCCCTTTCTTATAAAACTAAAATGCATTTCTTCAATAAATAGAAACAACGAAAAAAAAATCATATTGCCCCCCACTGCTGGGATTGTTCTTGACACAGCAGGTAGATGGAACTACCTCCGGCCTAAGCTACTATTTTCCAGGGCATAATAACGCACACTATCTTCCCACCTTTTGCACAGATAATTACTAATTACTCATTCCCTCAATTCCCTCACTGCTAAGGTAATGCACATCAAAAAATATCTTCTTCAGACTGTGCATGCCGTTTTTAAAATAACACTGCTGACCTAGGACACTTGCTAGCAATGCTTCCCAAAATTGACATTGTGCATTTGGCTCATCCTAATCCACCCAAGATCAACATCTGATGCTTACAGTTACCCTATTCATTACATAGATGCATGTAATTCTTCTTAAAAAAAACTCAAAACACACACACAAAAGGGACATTTACTTCATAACTTTGAAAAGGAAAATTTGATCAAAAAGAAATTAATGAATTAATGAACATCTGAGTTGAATTCTGCCTTTAACCCAAGGAGCTATGGCAGTCATATTCTTCAACACACACATCTTGGAAAGCTAACCAGGAAAGTCTTTTAATGTACAGCAACCAACTGAAAGAGTAATTTCACATCTCAGAAGACAAACTTGAGTTTCATAGGTCAGACTAGTTTGAACAACATGGTAACAAGGAAACTATTGATCCTCCCTGTTGCACTAAGCCAAGGTGAAGATTTAGCCTTTGATTATGTACCAAGGCACAGAAGCTGACTAATTGGATTCAGGTGAGGACTGTAAAAAGGGCTGCTTTACAAGCAAAGCATCCAGTCAAACTGATCCAAAGAAACTCTGCTCTACCAGACTACAGGTACTGGCCTCAAAAGAACACATAAGGCATGTGAAGAATAGAGAAGAGGAATCCACTAACATAACGATATTTAAACAGACACTAAATAAACTGTTTTGTAAGTCTTGGACTACTATGTTGGCAAGACAGTAAAAACCAAAGCAGCAAATGAGTTTCAATAAAACTGAAGGATGACTACACTCTAAAGCGCAAACTCTATCATCCTTATTTAATCTGACTAGTAGCTGAAAGAAGTCACCTTTAGTCCTCTTAGCGAATCACAGAAATCTGTATTTCAAGGGCACTGCCTTCGCTCCCACCCCTTCTTTTTTTCTTTTGGTTAAATTTTAATTCTTTTTAAATAGGTCAACTTGGACTCTTAGCACAGTGACATTTTTCAAGCCCCGCATCTACACCTAAAAACCATTACCCTCCAGAGTTCCCAGCTTTCAGGTCTGGGGACTTCATGATATGCCCCAACAAGATTTCTGATCTGGACAAATCAAGGCTGCAGGGCACAACATACTGTATCACATACCATGCTGTACAATCGCTCTGTAATTAGAAACAACCCAACCAAATACAAACAGAATAAAATTTGCTTCTTCTAAATTCTCTTACGAACTGCCAGATAAGCACTGGGTTTGAATTGCATTTATCAAAAAGGCTCCAGATTAAATAAATTAAAAAAAAAAATTAAGAGAGCAAACCACACTGTACAGTAGCAAAAGAATTAAAGACACTAACAATCATAGTTTCAGTTTAACTCCAAAGACCTTATGTCATTTCCCTTTATGTTACAATGGCAGTGCCAAATTCAATCTTCAAGCATTCTTGATGAACAAGCAGCTTTAGATAAGAGACCAAAGGCAAATAATTACTAACCTTTCTACATTGACTGGCTTGTCGAATTTGAAAAGAATATAATCCCCAGCAACTGGTGTGACCGCCCAGAAGAAATCTTCCCCTACATAGGTTTTTTCTAGTGTATGTCCCTGGTAGACTTTTAAAGATGTTGAAACTTCTGCAGGTGGATTCACGTGGATTTTATGCAGTAAGGGTTTCAGAAAGTCTTTATCCTAATTGAAAGAAAGACAAACATCATGCTGGTCAGATAAACTTTTTTATTACATTCATTTCCTAAGTGGTTACACTTAAAACAAATACTTGCATAAAATGGAAAATAAATGGATTACGCATTTTGGGATGTATCAGATCTCGTACTGTTTAATAAGATGAATACACCATTAAAGTAAAAAAAATAGAAAAAATATCCCCTAGCAAAAATCCACAAAAATAAGTTGAGATTAGCACTTCTTACACTTGATAGTAACCAGTTTAAATCAGATTTCATTCCAACTGGAATAATATACAACATGCTTGAAAATGCCAGACAACAAGAAAATGCCTCTTTTCTCAAAGGCTACAAAGTTTTTCATTTAATCAGCCTGCTCTGGAAAGGAAGAAAAATTTTAGCTACTAACTGTGAGTTTCTGGATCTTCCCTGCTAGAGAGGAGTGGAGGCCAACATGCTGGAAAAGAGAAGGCCTGAAGCGTATCCGTAGGTTAGATTTTTGTCGATCACAATGTTTCTAAAATGAGGGGGGGAGGGAGTTAAAAAAAAAAAATCACATTAGTAAAACAAACACAAGGTTGCTGAGTTTTTACTGCAAGTACATGATGTTACATGAACCAAAAAGTCTCAACAAGAACCCAGCCCTATTTATCTAACTGTTCTTGTTTTCATTCCAGAAATCTACCAAGACCGCTGTGCAAATAAAATACTGTTCAAGGTTCCTGCACATAATCTGTTTATTCAGTCTTTCAGCAAGGGTGCTACTTGAGAAATGAAGGCCCAAAATCCAAAGTTTATTCCCCATTCTCTATGACTGCTCTCCAAGCAGTGGCCCTCTGCAGAGCCTCAATGGCAGTTACATGAATGAGTTTTATTTTAGGACTGTTACACAGAGAAACTAACTAGACTTTTGCTTTTCAGTCTACTGCATCCTACCCTGAGAACTGTCTCTCTAAATTCTTTTGAGATTAAAATCTTGGTAGAAATAAGGACTCTTTCAGGACATGCAGTAACCACAATACACAGTATGCTAGCCTCCAGCTCACCAAAACCAACTCATATACCACCATGAAAACATTTTAGAAGCTTTATAATAAAAACAAACTTACAGCATCTTTCTCAGGGTTGCACACTTTCACCCAGAGGATATGGTCCAGGAGCCAATCAATAGGTTTTTCCTTATAAAACATAAATATGAACTCTACAATAAGAGTGATATCTGGAGACTGGAACATTTTACCTGTGATGACATTAAGAATAACTGGAGTTATTTTAGATTGAAGATAACATTGTCTTTTGAAATCAGTGAGGCAATAAATGATAAGTTTGTGCCAAGAAGAGGAAATGTTAGCAATGAACAATTTGAAATCTCAATGTTATTAAAAGCTCCATACCTTTCAGCTATGCAAAGCTAAATAAAAGAACTATTCAAGCAAGAACTCATACCCTGGTGATATCAAAATAGTCAACATATATTATAACACAGTCTCCTTAAGAACAGAAATTGTCAGTCTGCAAAAACAGAAAAAGTTTGTGTCTATCATTCTCTATGCCATGTGTAAGCTCCAAGCATGAGACATGGAGCTGTTGCAAGTGTTACCTGTCCAGTCACACGATTTCAGCTTTTGCAGGTACAAAAAGCAGAGATGGAACACCTACCACTACCTCTAGATCCTTCTGTGTAGAAAATCAAAGGGAAAGAAGGAAGCTACTAGAACATCACCAGAGACAATGCAACTTAAAAAAAAGAGACATCACACAGCACCAGCCAGAGTTTTTTTTCTGAAATGCACAGGCCATCAGCAAACTCACACTGACCACACTCAAAGCAGTCAGCTGCCGAGTAGAAAGTCTTAAGTTCCTCCAAGAAACAAAAACTGCACAACTTCTTCACCAAGTGCTGCCATGACTCTGGGGCTTCCAAGACAGTATACTTCTTGGTCAAGTAGAGATGGGCTTCTGGGTGGCACTGTGCTACAGGATTCTTGGGAACCCTGCAAACTGTGCAGTTTAAAGAACGCCTTGACAAAAGATGGAAACTTACTGTTGATGAAGAAAATCTATTTACTATCAACAAGAGCAACTATTTATGTGGTTGTGGAATACACTTCACTGCCAGTACAGGTGTCTGAAGAGAAAGGTAGCCAGTACACTGGGATATGTTGTTAAACTCAATGCAGCACTTAAGAAAGGTGCCTTGCATGAAGACACTGCTACCAGAAGCAACACATAACTGGGAATGGGCAGTGCAAGCCTGAAGACAGACTGACAACAAGTGCTTGGTACCAGGGGCTGAGTGCCAACTAAAATCCCAAAGACAGTTCCAGATTTGAGGACAGATTCAGAAAACATCAGGTTCGCAGATTGAGTCTACCTCTACTTTGCTAGGCTACAATGGAAGAAGCAAGGGAGAAAGACATTACGTGACAATGAATCTCTGAAGAGAACATCAGCTGAACTGATTCAGTTTTGCAGATGGTGCTGAGATGTGAGCAGTGCTGACTTAAGACAGCCATGGGCTCTTGGGGGTACGTGTGCATTAATGGATCAGAGTCCAACAGAAGCTTTTCTCCAATGTAAGTGCTCTGTCTGTCTACATTTGGGACTTCTGTATGACCCACAAACATACAGCAATGAGGCATGTGAAATGTTTTTTCTTTCCACTTGTAATCTATGAGGCCTTCATACGCTTTTTAAATAGGAAGTTCCACAAGTGGTAGAGGTCCTAGTACTTTCTCCTCCTTTTAGGAAGAACAGCTGGAGAAGACATTAAGAACAGGTTGCCCCCTGAGGTGGCAAAAACACTTCCCACACTCATCAGAAAATGGGACTTGGTTCTGTCCTGGTTTCAGCTGGGATGGAGTTAATTTTCTTCCTAGTAGCTGGTATAATGCTGTGTTTTGGATTTAGGTTAAGAATAATGTTGATAACACACTGCTGTTTTTAGTTGTTGCTAGTAGTGTTTATACTAAGCCAAGGACTTTTCAGCTTCTCATGCCCTGCCAGAAAGTAGCCTGGAGGGCACAAGAAGATGGGAGGGGATGCAGCCAGAACAGCCAACTCAAACTGGCCAAAGGGATATTCCATACCATAGGAATATTCCATACCATAGGACATCAAGTTTAGTAAATAAACTGGGGGGAAAGCTGGCCGGCAACCGCTGCTTAGGAACTGGCTGGGCATTGGTTGGCACATGGTGGGCAGTTGCATTGTGCATCACTTGCTTTGTATATTCTGGTTATTTTATCATTAGAATTTTTTTCCTTTTCTGTCCCATTAAAATGTTGGGTTTTTTCCTCAGCCTGTGAGTTTTCTCACTTTTACTCTTCTGATTTTCTTCTCCAACCCACTGGGGAGGGGGGTGGGGAGTGAGCGAGAGGCTGAGTGGTGCTTAGTTGCTGCCTGAGGTTAAACCACAACAGGTTCTCATCTACAAAAGGACAAAATTCTTTGGAAAGGCCACTAAGGAGCTGTATAGGCTAGTTTGGATGACAAACAAGTGGGGAACAATGTTTTGTATGAAGCTTAAAAACCAGCAGCAGTGTAGCACTCCACTTGAGCATGTGGCTGAGTGAAAATGAAGAAATGCTGCAAGCAGTCTAGCTTATTTAGACATGAAGGAGGATGTTCGCATTTATATAAACAGAAGAAAGGATATACCTAAAGTATCACCCTGAACCAGTACTACACAAAAGGTAAAAAGTTACCTAGTCTTAAGTGATTAGGAACATGCATTTCCACCATGAATGTATATGTGGACTGTCAGTCAGAGCCAGACATTCAATTACTTTTGTTTCTTTTGAGGCTCACCAATGTCTGTAATTCATAGAAGATTATCACAAAGCAGCATTAACAAAACCCCAAGGAGCTGGGATTTCAAATCCCTGTTGTAACAAGGATGCAAAATTTCTCTACTGAAACAGGTGACTGAGCCTGGCTCATTATACAGTATCACAGAGTAGATACAGAATGCCAGGTTGATAGCTTACACATATCAGCAACAAGGATATTTTTAAGGGAAAGCATCAACCTTGCAAGGGTCGTGTTATGTGTTCTTTGACACTGCCAGGTATCAGACCCTTACATACAGAGATTCACTTTGAGAATGCCAGGATCTCGAATTGCAAGATCCTTTATTTTTCTCAAAACGAAGATGCATGCTTAGGGATCGATCACCTAAAGGACCTTGTCCTTTCCAGAGAATGGGTCTGATGTGATCTCATTGCCTTATGATTTGTATGAAATTGGATAAAAACATAGTCAATGAAATAATACTTATTTTGGAATTCTGAGTTGAGTTTGGAGGGGTCTTGGTGAGGCTACATCATGCTGCAGTGCAATAAATACAGAAGCATCTGACAAAAGTCCAAATTATTTCATCTGCTGGAATGATGTTACATTCATAAAGCAGACCATTCACACAGTGGCATGGGGCAGTAAATCTGGTAAGGCATTAACTGACCTGACATTGCTAAATCAAAGTTGTCCCTTACGGAAACCTTTCATTTGGCTGTTTATAAAGCAAACACATTAACATTACTTGTATGTGCTTGTTGCAATGGGGTCCTCAAACACCTATCTCCACTTGAAAATACTCTGTAACGAAAATTTGAAGCTCCCACTAAGCAAGGGACAACTCCTAAGCTTTCTTCTTTGAAGACATAAGAATTATGTTATGATTTTTTATTTGTATACTGTTACTATTTACACACTATATTGTCATATTGTTTAACATTATTTGTGGAAGTAAATATTTAAAAATAGGTAGGAAACAATCACATGATCTGTACAATGTTGTGTAAAATATTCATGCAGAGTAACAGCTCTTTCAGCTTGTCACACTTCCAGCTAAATGGGCTCCCAATTTTCTGGTGATTCATCTCTGCCTACCGTTTTCAATAGCATAGGGCAAGAGAAGAGAAAAATATGAGAAACCCTAATCAAATACAAACTGAAAAATGGAACTAATGATGTTTCTGGGATGTTTATGGGACTGAAACCATCATATCTAGATCACACCTGCTTCCATAGGAAGTGGACCTTTCCATTCATGTCTGTGATGCACAATACCATGCAACTCGGAAGACAAAAACATCCCCACATTATTCCTCCAGTCTCAACAGAAGCAGACTGACTGAAGAGACACAGCTCGTCCTCTTCCAGGAGATACACAGTCATGCTGCTCTGGAATCCTTTTGTTCTTCTACCCAAGGACAGAGCAACAGAACCACGTATTTTCCTTTGACTAGCTCATCTTCTGAAGAGCACAAGGATTAGTCTTCACTTGTCATCTATGGTGAAAAGACATTCACAGACCATATCACATAAACCCTGAATGTTAAGGTACAGGATCCCTACCTACAATTAAATAAGTAGAGAACAAGACTGAAGGTTAAGAGTAGGAATTCCCTAATTTAGGTTATCCTAATTTTACCTAAAATAGAAACAGGATATCAACAAACAAATTATTTCCTTTTTTATGGCAAACTTGTCTAGGCCTAGACTGGCATACAACTGTCAACCACCCCTGACTCCAGGAATAATCTGGTTAACATGGTGGCATCCTAGGACACACCAGGAAAACAAAACAAAACATCCCTGGTACATCCAACTGCAACTAGTCAGAATATGTTAGGTAAGCATCACCTGCACTAAGCTTCAGACCCAACTGGCCTCTCTACATTACACTGCCCAGCACTGTGGAAGGGTTCAACATCACAAGGAAATCCTTCTGACTTTAATTTGTAATGATCACTGGAGCAAAAGATGGAACAGGCAACACCCTGCTCCTAAGACAAGCTCTCATAACCCTTCAGTAACCAAGGACAGACATCCACACACTACTTGCTGAAACACTGTCACCACCTTCCACATCCAGCCTGGCAGAGCTCTGTCCCAGGTCCTTGCCCTTTGGTATAACACAGCATCCCTCATCTGTCGTTTCTGCCTCAGGACACCACCAGCACAGCACAGCAGTACTGCCATGGATCACTGTCCCCCTTTGCTACCCCACAACACCCTCCCTACACCAGCTCAAAACCCATCCTCTGCAGTGAGCCCCGGCTGAAACTGGTGTTCAGAACACTGGACCCCTGACTACTGGCAGCTACTCCTTGTGATGGGAAGCAGCCCAGTACAACTACTCCACAGGTCCGACACCCCAGCCCTTCTGAATCCAAGCCAGCCAAGCCCTTACCCAGCCCCTCCTGAGTAAGGGTAGCAGCAAAATCCTGGCTTCCCTAAAAGCCCAAGAACAAGCAGCAGCATTTGCCAAGGTCTTGCAGTCCTGTGGCCTCCCATGCTGCCATGGAGCCACTGAGAAGCCATCCAAATCCAGCCTACAAATTGCCTACTGCCCATCCTATTCACAGTCAAAATTATCAAGCCAGAGACCTAAGCAAAAGCTGCCATCAACACACACTGCTTCAAACCAAAGACAATGTGAAAGGATTGAAGCAGTGGCTCATTTTGCACTGTGTTCAGGCACTTGGTACAATGCATGAGAACAGACACAAATCCAGGAGACGGCTGACAAAATTTCAGAGCTTTCAGATTCTGGGTGCATACAGCCCTTGGAAAGAAACTTCAAAATCCCAAAGAATTAAGACTCAAAGGTAAAGTCTTGTTCCATAAATCCCTAGAGATTAAACGTGGAAGACTTTCTCCATATTATCTCTCTATATTGATAGAAGTGAGAGTCAGGACTGAAAACAAATGACTATATATATTGTGGAACATTTTCTGCTATTTATTGTGCCCTGCCAAGACTTCTATCTGATTTTCAGTCCATTTAAATGCTACACTTAGTGAACTGTTGTGATCCTCTTGGTATTTTGTTGGCAAGAACAAGACACACAAAATGAAAAACTTTGTTTTCTACAGTTCTCTGAACTGCAAATATCTAAATCATTCATTTTCATTCTCCCACATAAGCATCAATGTAACCAGTCCAACAGCAGTTTTATACCTGCAAGCACATATTCTAACTATAGTTGAAGTCTTTCAGTGCTTTCCTTGTTAATGACATGCAAATTACTGACGTTAAACCTCTTAGAAGTTACTTAAATCTCAAATATTTGACTTGATCTACTCTTCCCCAAACTTCAACTGTGTGGACAGCTTCAGCAAAACCGTAATCGGAACAACTTAAAATAATTAGAACAACAGGCCTTAAAACATCAGGGCACAGTATGATTCAGAGGAACTGTATAAGACAACCAAAAGGCTGATGTCAGGCCGCTCCACTCTAAGTTTGTAACAGCTGGCATTACAGCTACAGTGTAGAGTAATGCAGAACCCCTGGAAAACACTTCAGCTCACAGGCAATTGGAAGACAAATCAATATTTCTCATAAAAAGCTAGTAGGACTTTCCTATGTTGTGTCAGGGACTGCAGTGTAAACCAGAATCCAGAAAAG
Source organism: Falco rusticolus (assembly GCF_015220075.1). Classification (NCBI taxonomy): domain Eukaryota; kingdom Metazoa; phylum Chordata; class Aves; order Falconiformes; family Falconidae; genus Falco; species Falco rusticolus. The sequence goes on along the minus strand of NC_051188.1, from coordinate 70,288,191 downwards.
CAAAAGATGCAGCTCCTTCCACAAAGCTTCTTAGGGAAACAGCATACATCTCACCCATTATTTATTAGATACTTGACAGCATTTAAGACTATGCTTTCAGTATTAAAAAAAAACAAAGGAAGCAACTTCTGTTCTGTGGCAGAGGTGACATAATTCTATAATCCTGCTGTCAGCCTAAACAGCTACATTTGCCACTTCCTCAGGTAGTACTTGCATAAATTAGGTTTTCAGTTCAGAAACACACTATGACAAAAAACATTTTTACCTAGCGAACTTGCAAGCTGATCAAGGCTTCCAATATCTTACAGCAAATCAGCCACAACTCTCTTCTTTAGAGATTATTTCTAAATCGGTAGCATCTAGGCAATTTAGTGCTCCACTTTCTCTCTTAAGACATCTACACATAAAACTCATCCCCAGTTACAAACAACTACTTTTGCTCTTCTGCCTAGTTATCCACATTACCAAATTACCATAGTATCAGTCTGCATCAAGATCCATAAAGGGATAGCAGAGATGAGGCAAATCTACATTACTTGCATAAAATTTCTATGCAATATATGGTTATAGCACACCAATGTGTCTCAAAGCCAGAAGTTTCAGTCACTTTCATGAATACTAATTTTTCTCTCAAAACTTAAAAGCAGGATAAGTAGCTGAATTGGGAGGAAAAAACCTAATTTAATTTTCTAGGTAGAAAAGCAACATTAAGACGTACAGCCATAGCTAAATGCATCTGAAATTCTACTGATATCATCTAATTAAAAGGAGGCAAGCAAATACAAGGAATAAAGAACAGGGATGCAAGCAGCAGGAGATAACAACTAAATTTAACTACAACTATTTTCAGTGCCTACACTGAAAACAGTATACAAACAGTATAGAAAAACAACTTTAAAATATTTTTAAACAGTTAAGCATGTGATTAAGCCAAACCTCGGTATTAACAACTATCTACCTACCCCTTCTGCCTTAGACACTGCTCTCTATAGCAGCACCGAGAACAGAAAGTGGTGTGAAATACACAGTAAGTGATCCAAAATACACCTGCATGGGATAGACAGTGCATGTCCTAAACTTGTAAGTTGGTTTTACACTCATTTTGACATGTCAGTCTTACAAAACTGCATTTTTTAAGCAAGTACGCCCTGCTGCTAAATCAAGCAATTGTTGAATGAATGTAAATTACTTCTATAGCCCAGGAACTTCATACCAAATTTACATCTAAAGTGTAATCAGGACTGGAGCTAAAACTCAAATTATGGACTTAGTTGAGCTTAAACTGTTCAAAAGTAGAAACTAAGCCTAATCAGATGCTGGTATTCAACCAGTCTCTGCAGCCACAGAAACACAAGAGAGCTGCAAGAGGATCTAACAGAAAAGGCAAGTCCATTTAGGGCAAAAGCTCCAGTAAACTACATAAACACTCGTTTCTCCATGATAGGCAGCTCCATTTCCAGTTTCTCCCTTCTACCTCTTGAGGCCACAAAACCAGTCCTGTAAGTATTTCAGTAACAGCGCATCTCTGTTGGTAGCCCAAGGCAACCAGGCAGATCCATTATGTGGTGGCCCAGCTAGATACGGAGACCTCCCTCGGACGACTTCCTCACCTCCTCTCCATTGTTTCTGTAGGGTAGACTGAGAGGCAAATGTACCAAGTACCATTTTGTACCCTAACATAGCATGTTTAGGAGGTAACTACCGTTGTCTCTTCTACTCGGTCAATCTCTGAGACTCGAACTAATGCCTCAGCAGCACACCTGAGAGGCTGAGCTGGAAACAGGATAGTATTTGCCATTCACACAATGCCAACATTCTCTGTGCTACCATCATGGGTCATTGAGCTACAAATGAAGCCATTCTCCGGAAAGTAGATCCAAAGTAAAAACAAGAGAACAAGGATTTCCAAGAGAATGACATAACTCAGGACTGCACATAATCTGTTACATGTAGGATTTTGTTCCTGTTCTGAGCTCAGCTTACAATCTTTGCATTGGAATCATTTGTGTTGACTACACACAGTCTGACTTAGCTTTTGATTTTCTTCCTCGCATATCTCTGGCTTAGCACTTTTAAACAGATCATGACACATCACTGCATTATTGAAATAACCTTCTGATTTGTAAAATCCCTTCAAAATTTCTCTTTCATTGCTCTTCTGTTTAGTTCCTCTCAATAAAAACACATCAGTCTAAGAGCAAAGAATCATAAAGTAAATTCAACAGCACCCTGACAGTCAATCCACAACAGCCCAAGATGCTGCATTAGCTTCTCTCACTGTTGTTCACTGCAGACAGCAGAGATTCTAACTACACCTAAGAAGGATCAGACTGTCATAACTTCTTGACGGAGTAAAATGGTGGATACAGAACAGGTTTTGCAATGAAGAGAAACTTGTGTCTGCTGATTCTTGAAAGTTTTGGCACAAACACCAATAACGTTTTAGGTAGAGTTAGTTTTCATGCTTTTATCTTTTACTTCAGTCAGTTTTGTGGTTTAATGACATTTTTGTTTTAATGGCAGCTAAATTTAAAAAAAAGTCATTCCTTGCAGTTTGACTGTTAGTATTTTTATAAATTAATTAACTTTTGGTTATAAAAATGCCCTCTTTTCCAACAGTTTGAGTTTGCCTCAGTCATAAAAAAGTGTATGAAACAACAGGGGAAAAAAACCACCACTCCACAAGTTAAACCAGAGTTCCTAGAAAAGCTAATGAATTCCTACTTCTTGGTCTATTGCCAGTACAAAGAACATAGCTTTGAAGTCAGATCACTATTAATTCACAGCGTCTGGGATGAATGTGCTCTTTCGAACTACTAAAGTGAGCATTTTCTTACCAATGAAACCCAGCTGAGAAAATTCTAGAATCATCCAATCTTCAGAAGCGAGCTGAAGTGCAAAATTTTTTATTGTGCTGAAATAATTCTGCTTGACAACGATGTCATCTTCAAGCTAGAGGAAGGCAGCAGTGATATCAACATAAATAATAAAAAAAGCACCACCTTTTACAATAGGAAAAAGTACAACTAGGAAATACTGATTTGTAGTATCTTGCCATAGCCATGTATTTCTAACGCAAGCGCTGCTATAAAATCCAGACACTATAGCCAAGAATAACTATTGTAGGGGTCACAGTCTGTCTATTTGAGGAGAATTAACACAGAATCTTTCTGTAATAAGAATCTACAAATGTATCTCAGTTTATTACTTCATTGCTTTTCTAGCTTCTCTCTTCAGAGAGTAATCATCCATGAAATACTGTTAGACTAAATGACATCATCAGTAGAACAAGCAGAATATCTGTATTATTTGTATGCAAATGTGACTGTCTTCACTGACACACCTAACAGCATTAAAAGAGCTTCTTGTCTCAGAGGAGAAATTTAGAGACATGTTGTCTACAGAGGTGGAATTAATTTCACCTGGCTTTAGCTGTCCAACAGAAGAACAGGTGCATAGTCCAAACCAATCACCTAGTCCGGGCAGCAGAACCACCAAGACGGGGTGCTACAATCCCTTTAATTCATACCAAGTGCAGGCCGCTGTTCTAAGGATCCTGCTTCTCCTGTCCTTCCTCCCAGTGCATTCATGGACTCCCCCTTGTGCTGACACCAATATTTGTGCGGCTGCCTAGTTTCAAAAGGACTATCTCATGTCACTGGCTGTGCAGCTTCCAGGAGAATGGAGTCTCCAACAGATGTCAGAGAGCTGTCATAGTTTTGTTAAAACCCGAGTGGGGCTTTATACCCAAAGGACACAGTCCAAAAATCTAAATAAGGATCATAAGCGCAGTTACTCACTAAATCTGCAATACCTGTAGGTAAGGCTTCTACTTCAAAGCAGCAAGACACAACAGGAATAATTCTGAGCTAAATTAAAGAATTGTTTAACTCGGTTCTTAAAAACCTCTTTAAAAAAGAAAAGAGAACAAGGCTAGCAACACATTGAAAACATATCTATACACACAGTCGTATTAAAATGACACTGCACCTGCCTTCAAAAGAAAGTAAAAATGGATTTTAGTTCAATATTCAATCAAATCTATGCTGATGGTTTTTGCCTAGGTGACTCATTTGGGGGACAAGGAAAAAACAGTAGTTAAGCTGTCTGCATTCCTTCACGTTTTTCACTAAGCATCTTAAGATAAAATAAGTCACGTAGGACAAATTATTTTCTACTTCAGAGGCAGTGTCCTCCACAAATCACTTCCTCATATACTACAACCTCCATACTTAATGCTGCTCTTTAACTATGGAATCAAGTTATCTCTGTTCTGTGCAGGTCCTTCTGATGTGTACAACAGCCTAATTTCTAGAGACTCATTTGAAAACTTTCCTCAAAACAAAGAAGAGATATTTACCTGAATGTAATAAACCCCCTTTTTCTGGGCATACATCATAAGAAAACAATAATCCAAGTTCTGTTTTGTTCTCCATCTGAAATTAAATTAAAAGCTTAAGGATTATGAAAAAAAGTTATTTCAATGCAGCCTGGGAATGCAAAGTGAATCACACTACGAAGAATGATGCATATTAGTGAAATGTTAGGACAGCTGCTTTTGGCATTGCTCCCTCAAGATATCCTCTGTCTGAAAAAAAGGAACAAAGCCTTCACCTTATGCTTTAATACAGACATAAAACTGGTTTAACTTGAATCTGATTTTGTGAAAACTACCTGACATTCACTAAAAACACGTGCATTTTAAATGGTAATTCAGTAGGCATTACTGGGTTTTACACTGTATTTTAGGAAGAAAAAACAGTAAACAAAGAAAAAAAAGAGTATCAAGTCTCAGTTCTCCCAAAATTTAACATTAAATGAATTCAACCAAGCATAGCATTAGGCTCTGATAATGCACAGAACAGCACACAGATAGGAATGAGATGGATTCACAGAGCACTTTTAGCGTCTCCATACTTTCAAGAACTACAGTAAGAAAACATTTCAAGAATTCACATCCCACTTGCCATTTCATAAACAGAGTGTGGGTGTGGGAGAAGATGGGAAAAGATCTGAGGAAATAAACTAACCTCACTCTCTCTTTTGAGTCTCCAAAAGTCTCTTTCAAGTTTGTTAAGTCAGGATAGTAAGTTGCAGGAGGGGCTATTACTTCCACCAAGCCAGAATTGATCTCTGTAGAAAACCTGTCAATAGAAAAAGTCACACGAGACTCTGTAGACCTTCTGCTTGCTTTGTGTCCGTACTGTTAGTGTGTCTGGTTACAACAATGACTTATTCAAACAAGGCATGTAAAATAAAAGTAGTATAAAAAAAAGTATTGTTCTCCTTAGCATCTTTTTCAAAGCAGATAGAATTCTGATTGTTGGGCAAGAGGCTAACTAGAGTCTAAACACTTATTTTGGCTTTTTTTCAGAACCTAGTGATTTTTTTCTATAGTACTCCCATTTATTGTTTTACAATTTAACTGACTGAATCACTGCCCCTTAATCTGTCATCTATTACTTTTTTGTTTGAAAGTCCAAACTCTCAAGAAACAAAAATGCACAATCTCGTATTTCCAGAACACTTTTTTTAACTTATCACAACCTGATTTAGGGGAAAAAGAAAAAGCAAACCACCAATAAGTTAAGAAATCCCCCCTTAAAATTACAACTTACTCTTTTTCCAGGCTTGCAACAACAGTGTTAACATAATCAAGATCAGTCTGGAAAAAACAAGCACAAAAAACAAACAGAATACTTAACAGTTTGGATCTACATTTTAAAAGAACCCAGTAAAATAAACACTGGAGGTAGCTGTACTTAAAAATCAATTTCAGTGTATAAGACATTTGAGTAATATAGGAACATACCACAAATGTAACTATGTCTTAGGTCTAATGGGAGAAGAAACAAATTTTTTTTGTAAACAGAGGGGAATAATATCTGTCTCATATCTGCACTTTAACAGACAGCTCTAATCTAACTGTTGGATTTTCTTGCAACCTCTCATGCTCTTAATGACAAAATGATTACTGAGCATTCATGTAGGAAGAACTTATTGTTATAGTAATAATATAGATTAAAATACTAGCAAGGAAAGCTTCTGGAAAACAGTGTACTGAACACACACTCTTCTTTCAAAAATACATCTCCTAAACTCTGCATTTAAAACATGGATGCCCCAAACACAGGCAGCAATGAACATGCTGTTTTCCTGACTAGTACTGATTTTTTTGCATCAGAGACTAAACTTGAAGCACTATCAATCCTATCAATCACCTGGTTCTTAAAGATGCACAGATTCTAAAAATTACTTGTTGGTTAAAATACAAATCGTGACATTCTAGAAAAGTCTGTATCGTCTAACTTGTCAGAACTGGCAAATTATTCAACCTATTTACCTGGTTGTACACATACATTCCAGGAAAAGAGTTCCCGAACTCATAAATGTGACTGAAAACCCTAGTCTTTGTTATACTCACTAATCTAATAATTTGACACACTATTTATCAATTTTCAAAAGAAAATTTACAGTCCATAAATCAACCCAGATTCTGGTGGCTCATGAGTGTTCTGGAGGAACAGCTGCCTTTGAAATGCTGGAAAGAAAGGAACAGTTCATACTTTTCCTGATGCATTTGTAATGCAGGTTATCATTAAAGTATTATACACACAGAGAATAAATCCCTCCCAAGCATTTCTACAGAACCACTAATCTTGTTTGATAAAAGTGCTTACCCTTTGATTTTAAAACCCACCATTCATATTTTTAAAGATTTATTTGTATAAGATCCAGCATAATGCCATGATGCACACTTTTTCAAAAAGGACAACAGTGGGTTTCTTCCAAAAGCAGGTTCTGAATACTACAAGAACATGTCAGTAGAAATCATCTGTCACAAACGTTTCACACATGTTTTCTTCATAAGTGCTATGCCTAGTGCTGGACAGAAGTTCTAATAAGCAGATAAGGCATTCACAATTTAAAACTCATGCTACAGTGTGTTCCACACAAGGGAGACTCACAAGTCCATATGGACCTTGATAGATCACTAAGTCACAGTCCATGCAGACAAGGATTGTTCACACACATTCCTGCAACAGAGTTTAAGACATAACTTCTTCTGCTGTGTATAACAGTTGCAAATCAGTGACCTAGTGACTACCTAAAAATAATTCTAATATATCCATCTTCAAATGAAACATTTTTTCATTTCTTAAACCTTTTAAATATTAAAAATACAGAAATTGGTTTTTAGTCAGCATATGAAAGACAAACGTTTGAATTTCCAGTTGCCATGCCAAACTTCAGTTACCTAGTCTAGCATTAATAACTCAAATACTTGTTAAAGTCCATACTGTAACTGCATAGAAAAATGCAAGATTTTTATGTATAGATATATACACACAGACACAGCAGAAACACAGCTAGTTTCTATAAACTCTTCCAGAGATTTTAAAAAATACCAAACTTCATCCCAACTGGAAGCACATATCTGGCCACAAGCCTATGCCTCAGTGCAAGCCTCGTTAGAGTTAACATAGTTTTGACCTGTTTTGCAGATACACCATAAAGCTTTCCTAGCGCTTTTAAAACTTTCCTTATACATAACTTACCACAATCAGGAAAAAAAAAAAAGAAAATCTGGAATAAGAGGCTTTTTCCCTTCTTCCCCTTATTTGTGTCCATCACGCAAAGGGTCAGCAGCTTCCCTGTCAGAGCTGCAATCCCGATAGCTTTGTGTTTAAAGAGAGGTAGCCTGTAGCCTTTCAGCCTCATATTGCAATCTGTGCTGCTGTCAGACAAAGTGAAGGAGGTCTGGTCTAGCTGCGCTGAACACGAGACACAGCAAATACCATAGCTGGTTTAGTAGGTAACCTTCCTTCTGAATCAACAATCACTGCATCAGCATAGTGCAAAAGGAGATACCACTTTTAGAACAAAAAATACCCACTGAGATCAAAGGAGTTCATGCCATTGTTTGCATGATCAAATGTCTTAAAAACTTGATATCCTGCCATTATTTCTAAATAAGCAGTTGTACTTTTATCTACCACCAGCATCTGAGATTCAGAACCAGGATTTCAACACCAAACTCTTTGCTGCAGGATAGCAGGTTGACTGTCATCTTTCCGTATCAGAACTTCCAGAGGCAACCAACTCCTCTCATTACCGAGCCTAACACTAAGCAGGATCTTCGCCAAATCCCTTCAGCTGTGGACATGTCCCAGGAGGGTGGCACTTGTAAGTTATTTCAAAAAACCTCATGAAATAAATATGGGACTGTGCAATAAATTTGATCAAGCTGTGACTATACCCAAGGAAAAAGTAAAGCATGCAGAAGACTTTGTAGGGTAGCAATGGAAGGAAATCCAGACTAGCCAGGAAATTGCTCTAACCTAAGGATCTTCCAAGCAGTATTAATAACTGTTAATAAAAATTTAAAAAAAAAGTGATGGAAAAAAATATCTTTTATTGACCAAAATCTAGTTTCCATTTTTGAGGAAGAAAATTATTACTGCCTTGACAAAGTAAGACCTAACAACCACTTTATCAACCTGCAGAACATGAGATTACTGAAAAAAATTATGAACTCTATATAACATGAAGAAGCAATGTCCTTATCTTCTCCAGGAACCTTAAACAGGACAAGACAAATCCAGATGAATCGAAAGGAAGTCACCCATGAAAAACAAAGTGTAACTATTGTTTAGGCTTCCAGTAAAGATCATCCAGTAGATACTACATGGACTTTGGAGCAGCTATGATGAACTTAAATTCTGTTTCATGGTATCAGTGCTGCTTGCAACTATTGAAAGGAAATGTCACTGGTGATCCCAACTAAAGCAGCACAACCTGTAAGACTACAGCTATGAAAGTTTTTTTCTACCATATCAGAAAGCAATAACAAAACCAGAATTTTTCCTTCATAAAACTCTTAAGGTTGAAGATTAAATAATCCCTAGGATTTCTGGACCCGAGACAAAGCAGCAAAAAATGAACATTTTAAGAACTAGCCCTTTAAAGCAATTAAATGCAATATTGTGATAGGCCACAACCAAAGAGTTAACAGCACCAGTCACAAAGATGCATCTTATCAATGAATCACATGAAGCCTTACAAACAAGTTTGTCCTGTTAGGTGGATCTCTGGGAACTAATGAAATGCATAAGTAGGGGTGGTTATTTCAATATCAGCAGTTCAAACCTTTCCACCTGTTCCTTCCTCCTAAACACATGAAGTGACTGATCTCTTAAGAAAGCACGAACATCCTCCTTTTTTCATTCATACCATATCAGACCAAAGACTGATCCAGGTCAGCATCTTGCTTCCAGCAGTGGCAGCCATGAAAAGACACACAACAAAGAATAAGGACAGGACAACCATACATAATACTCCCTCCTGCTACCATCCTCACTCCAGCTACCTTCAATTCAGATTACTTCCTGAGACAGATGTGATATTGTGTACTTAATATTCCTCAGTAGACTCCTCTTCAAGGTAACTCACCAGTATCCCCCTGAGCCCATCCAGACTTTCAGCAAGAAGATCTTAGCTTGAGATCTATGGAGTTTCATAAGCCTGTGAACATGGCAACATTTAAGGTTTAACTCCTTGCATCAGCAATTTTGATGAGATGCACATACAGAGTGCTTTGATTAATCCTTCTCAAAGAAAACTCAGAGTCCATTGTGGAAGAAAATAAAGTTTCAGACTGTCAGCAAAGTAAGTTTTTAAATTTCTTCAAGTTTTGTAAGATGGTGCACTTCAATTCTCTAAAGTACCTTCTCTAGTTTAGGTGAGGCTGCATTTCATATTTGCAATTATTCTAAGTTTGTCTGAACAAACATTGTTATTCATAATACACACACAAAGAACCTGAGCAGCAATGAACTTCCCAATCTTTTTTATTGATTTTTATGAGTGAGCATGTGTAAAGTAGTAGAATATATTAGCTAGCAGACAAAATGAAGCTAAAAAGTTCTGATTAACAGCTAGCCAACTATCACACAAAACCAACTTTTCTAGTTTTAAGAATCAACCCTTTCATACTGTTAAATCCTACCTACTTCATAGCTCTGAGAATGACAGAGAGTGGGTGGACTGTTTCTCAAAATGTAAGGAAAACCTTGGCATTTTAGACCAAAGGTCTGTTTGCTGCCTTAGCCAGTAGGACAGACATAGAAAAAAAAAAAAAAAAGAAAAAAAAAGAAGATGCAATCACAGAGTATCTCAAGTTGGAAGGGATCCATAAGCACCATCAAGTCCAACTCCCTCCTCCTCGCTGGATGACCTAAAATTAAACCATATGACTAAGAGTATCATCCAGATACTCCCTGAACTCTGACAGGCTTGGTGCTGTCACCACTTCCTTGGGGAACCTGTTCCAGTGACTGATTGCTCTCTCAGTGAAGAACCTTTTCCTCATGTCCAGTCTGAATTGTCCCTGATGCAGCTTCATTCCATTTCTTTGTGTTCTGTCACTGGTCACCAGAGAGAGATCAGCATCTCCCCCTGCATTGCCTCCCTTAAGGAAGTCATAGTCTGTGATGAGGTCGCTCCTCAGTCTTCTCTCCAAGTTTAACTAACAAAGTGACCTCATCCACTCCTCGTAAATCCTGCCCTCAAGGCCTTTCACCATCTGATCACCTTTCTCTAGACACACTAATACTCTGATGTCCTTCTTACACTGAGGTACCCAAAACTGCACCCAGTACTCAAGGTAGGGTCGCACCAATGCAGTGGAGAGTACAATAAACAGGGTACATAGAGAATGAATCTTCCTTGCCTTCATGTACCTCCCAGTTCTTGGTAATCAACAGTTCATAATTCCTAGCCCTGACTGGTATCCATACCGTTACATTCAATAGCTCCTCCTGGATCTGGTCTTTGTGAATTTGCATGATTCATTTCAGAACTCATTGACTCGCTTGTATTTTACAACATCCAGTAGCAACAATGTCCACAATTTAGCTACATAAAAAAATACTGTCTTTGCTTCAGATTTTGCCTCTGAATTTCATTTAGCGGCACCTAGATTGCACCTGTATCGCCACCTCAAACTGAGAATCAGTTATAATCCATATATATAAAATCTAAACAAGCGCAACACTGGGTTCAATCGAGGTTGGAGTCAGACAGAGCAAGTGCACAAACACTCTGCATTAGACCATGCAAGACGTGGTCTTGTACTCTAACAGTACCAACAAGACATGGTACTGCTAAAAGAAACAAAAATAGCCTTGAACTTCAGACATCTTATTTCCATTATATTCCTATCCCCGCTTTTATTTCCTGTCTCACCCCTCCTGCAACAACTTACCTAGTGATACTGGATACATGACAAAAAAAGTTGTCCTCAGTTTGCCACTAAGCACTACTCTTACTCCAAATCCCATGACTTGTCCACTCAATATGTTCATGAACGCTGGACTTTGACAATATAAATTGCTACAGAATGGCAGCTGCCATGAAAAATGAAACCGTATGAGTCAACACTGACATCTGGCTAGTGAAAAACTTCACTTTCACATTAGGTTCTCCAAATGCAGTGAAACAAAATCCCACCAAAACCCACAAAAAAAGCAAGTAAAACATGATGGAATGCCATGATACAGTGCACGAACAAAGTAATTGTAGTATTTTCTTGTTCTGGAGGTTTGACTTGCAACCTTAGCTTTTTTTAAAGCTATAATTTTTAAGAAGCATCTTGAAATGCTCTGCAAAATGTGCAAGTTTTCATCAGCTTTGAGTAGGGGGGTGGCACTAGATGATCTTCTAAAGTTCCCTTCCAATCTCAGTGATTCTTCGAATCTCAGATACTGCTTTAACAGACCAAACCTCTCTTTGAATTAAATTTCTATTTCAGTTGTCAAGAAGAGTCAGTTTTAAGAAGAGAAGTGCAAACAGAAGCAGAGATGGCACTAAAATCCAAAGATTTTTTTTTTCACAAGTCAGTAGGAAAGGAAATTAAAATGCAGAATACCGAAATACTACAGATACAGAGAAGGAGGGCAAATTTAGATATTAACTGTACAGTACATTCTAAACAATGTGGTTTATCTAGGCTGTTAGATTATCCAGATCTTAATTCTTAAATGGAATTAGTTAAAACTTGCTTCTAGTAGATTTAAGAACATCTTCGAAAAAAAGAAAATACTCCCTGGGAAACAACCATGCTAATCTGCAAAGCATGGTCATTTCATTACTTACTGATTTCTACAATTTTATTTGATTTTTCATCATCCCTGTAGAATAGGGGTGGAATAATTTTACAGTGTGTTTTAAATAATAACAAACAATGAAAAACTGAACTGCCTCCAGAAAAGGCAAAGTAAACGTATATTTGCCTTGAAATGGTGAAAGTACATATGAATATAATTACCTATGTACAAGGCATTAAACTTCATACAGGAAAAAGCAGCCACCAAAGTGGCAATTTGACCTATTTTAGGGTATTTATGCAGTAAAGAAAAAGGCCTAAGGAATAAAAGTGCAGCAGTGGTTTCCAGTGGTTGCAGTAGTGTATGGATATAAACAAAGCCTGTGGAAAAAGGTAATTAATATATGTAAGAGTTCCAACAAATGCAGCTGAAAAAAAATTATTTTCAGGAACACAGTATCTGCTTTCAGGTCTGAGGCAGCAAGTTCAAGTTAAATACAGGCAACAAGATGCAAAGGAAAAAACAGGAAAGCAGAATGCTGTCATAACATAGTCATCTAATGTCACATAAGCAAACTGTAGCCTCTGTGCCCTGCACGAGCTAATGACTTCATCCCTCCTTTACTGAAAGTCCACACGCTACCACACAGGTAAGAAATACCCTTCTCCCTCCAGTCATTCCTGTGATTAACCCAATTCAGTTCAGGACAGGGTTTCACAACGGAAAGCCTTCTCCAGCAGTAACAGGAATACAAGTATATTCTTGTACCATTCCATTCTCATTTCTTCTTACCCTTGAGCCCTGCATGTCAGCTCCTTGATCGTGAGGGCATACAACCACAGGGATTGTGCTGTGAACCATGCCACCACATCAAAGAACAAGTTCAGCTTTTAAGAAGGCCAACCAGAACAAAACAAACAAACAAATGAAATAATCAAGGGACAATTTAAAACAGAACATTCAGATGCAAGTTATGTTAGTGTCATACAGCCTTCTATTAATTTTACGCATATTGCAGATGAAGCCTGGTTTGCAGAGTCTGAAAGAAAGCAGCGTATGTGGCCTGGCAACCTAGGGAAACTTCTTGTCCTTGGCTGAGCTTGTAAATCATTCAAAAGGTCTACATCGTTTGTTTTCCAGAAGATAGGTAGTTACTGTAAACAGTCAAAAGCACCCTTCTATGATATGTGTTCTTTATTTGGAGGACAAAAGGGATTTGTCCTCATTCCCTTTAGGCCAAGGCAGACCACAGTAGCAAAATCAAGTGCTGTACAAAACTCAGTGTCAATTCAATCACCTCCAGGTATGAAGTCACCTGCTAAAATGCTTCTAAAATAAGATTATTGCTGTCACTTTCCATCTCACAAATACACTAGACATTACCAAAGAGATCAGACAGAACTCTGTCTGTTAACAGTGACATTCCCTTACCAGAAGCATCAGATAGTTACTGTGGCCCAGGTGTATCTCAGAAGGTATCTTACAGATAGAGAAGCATTTCAGTCATTCAAGTCTAGGGCTTGAGAAAAGAGTACAATTCTGAACTTTATTTTGTTGCTGAGATACTAAATTTGTCTCAGGTACATAGAAGTCTTCAAATCCTGCCAACAAACTTTTCTTAAATCTAAGAAAGATTTTTACCCCTGGTTTAATCCCATGTAAAAACTTTGCTAGTCACTGCCATGTAGAGAAGAGCATAAAATCCTATGATGGTGCCTGGTATCAGCAATCCATACCCTTTGGGGACTGAAGCTGAGGAGCCAAAGAAGAGGGGATTGCAACAGCAGCTTATATATCTCAAATTCTCACTGACAGGCCCAACTGCCCTTCCAGATGTAAGAGTTGGCAGTATATCTAGAAGCTGTATTCATCCTGACCAGTTTTCAGTGAGATGTCCAAAACAAAGGCTACCAGCTGTGTAGGCCTTTAAAATTACCTGATGAAGGTAACATATCATTTGGCACAACAGCTAGCTTTGATTTTTTGAAAGTGTATATATAACTACATACAAATATATGCATGTATATGCTAAGATCTAATGGTCTTTCTCCAACTCAGGATGTGCAGTCAGATCTCTGGAGGACTAGAAATACACTCTCCAGGGCAGCTCCAGGATGAGGCAGCTCTCAAGTTTTCAACAATTAGCAGAAAGCATGGAACATCTCTGTAGCTGGGATGATACTAATACATCTAAGTTGAGAGCAAGAGAGACAAAATACTCCTTTGTTTTCTATCAAAAGATCTGCTGATCGAAGGGGTCTATAATTCAGGCTGAGAGCATGAAGAGGTGAAAATACAGGCTTGTTTATTTTACTGGAGAAGTCTTCCGTATTGCACTCCAATAATAATACATCCAAAACAGGTTCAGCAAGGTTTGACACAGTATGTTCATTTGGTGCTAATTTGCTGATGTTTTGTTCATACCAGTGCAAAGGACAGTACCTCGCTGGGTGCTTGTGTCACTAACCCAACCAGTACAGAAACTTTTCCAAAGAAATTATAAAGAAAAAATGATTCTCTACAGAAGGAGCACAGAGAAAACACTACTGAAGGTCAGCATCTTTTAATTTAGCAGCCACTGTTTACATAAAAAGATGACACGGTGACAGTAAAAGATAATCAAAACATGCAAGTTTTTCTAGCCTAAGTGAATTGTATACACATGAAACAACAGCATAAGATTTGAAAAAGCAATATGCAAGGAAGTGTAACATATGGCAGTGCTCCAAGAACAAATGGCTGGTCAATTATTGCCAGTGTGTAATCAACAGTGTACAGAATTAGCGTAGTGTCTCCTGATCCTTACAGAAATTATTTGTCTTTCTGAAATTTTTGGTCAAATCAAGGGCTTATCATCTTTCAGATATACACTGATCACTGTTCGTAAAAAAGACTATGCTAAGTGCAGTCACTGCTTAATGAAGTGGACTGACAATAATTTGTGATATATTTAGAACAAGTCCAAGATGCATTTTCTCATGGTAAATGAGATCTCCCTGCCGCAAAAAAAAATACTGCTTAGATACCAGAAAGGTATTTTAATTTCTCATATTCAGTAGAGTGTGTGTGTATACATCTATATATAGTTTTGTTTTCCACTATGATTACGTAAAGTACTTCAAAACCATGTTTCCCGTACTAATTGCAAACCCTATTAAATAAAAATACTAGACAACAATTTTGATCTGGAGTTCACAGTTTCTTAAACCTAGAGCCTACAGTTTATTCCAAAATCAAGTTCTCATACAGAGCACGTTCATGAGATTTGAATCACTTGTTTCAACTCATCTGGTAAGCCTATAAACTAGCTACGTAGTGAAGGGGAATAAAAAGTTAAGTATAGAGGTATATGAATCATGCCTATTTATTAGTCATCCTAATTAATACCTGCAAATTATTCTGCAATAAAGTTATTTTAACAAATTGGAGAACACAGACATATGTCAGTTACTGGGACAATTGCACAGTTTACTGTCAAGCAATTCTAGTAATTATTTAAATTGGTGATTAGAGATCACATCAGCTGAGATATTTTAGAATTCCTTGAACTTCCAGTATGGAAATTTACCGTGTATAATTACATTACTGAGAAATAGCCATACAGTAAATGAATATGCAGATCTCTTCATTTAGCAACCATAATGCATCTATATTTAATAACTCATCTGTTTACACTGTTCATGCTGTTTGCAGAAGGCCATTAGCCTTAATTTTCAACTTGTTTTCTAGTAAAAAAAGTCAAATCTGTAAGAAAGGAGTGAGATTGAACTTCAAAAAAAATGGCAGTATTAAAATAGCTTTTTAGGGTGGTTAGCACAAAGAGATTACAGCCTATGACCATGGTTCCCAGCAATGCTTCTTAAACACCGTCAATTTGATTTCTCAAATAAAGTCAACAAGAAAATAAGAAAATCCTTTTAAAGTAAGATTTTTCACATAAGTCTCCCATAAAAATGTTTTTGTAAAGTCTTGTGCTTTTTCTTGTTGGTACTAGTTATAGACAAAGCACAGATAGTAGTTTTAAGCTTATTAGCAGAATTACCCAAGTCACACTATGACCATTTCTTGCTGTACTTAAACTGAACAGATGTCGAGCAGAGGCACACCTCTTTTCAGAAACTTTTGCCATCATTTTTAATACAAGCCTAGTTGGTCAAAGTTCTAACGTATTTTTAAATAGGCCTTCAGTAATGCACACATATTAATGATAGCAATAATCTAACATATCTTAGGCTAGGAAACCCCACAGACAAAGCCATTTTAAAAACTAAAGCCCTTCCTTTTGTTTAAGAAGAAACAGAAGTCCACCAGGGGAGTAGACCTTCCTTTAAATAACCAGAGAAAATGCTTTGTTTTTCATCTTGCAGAAGGAAGCTGAAATATACAGCATAACTCAGAAAAAAACATAGCATAGTTCAGGAAGAAGTATTTACCATACTATATTAATCATTGAAAGAGTTCCCTGTAGCAATTACAAAACAAACTATAAGATATTGAACCTAAGAAAATATAAAACATGGTCAAAGAAATAGTAAAGCTAGAAATGAAGACATAAAATTTGATGGAGTAAATGAAAAAAAAATTAAAATCTAAAGAATGGTTATAACAAGACAAGAATTTAAACTTAGGTACTTCAAATTTTCCCAGACATTCATGGCTTGCAGTGCCTATAGCAGGTATGTGAGTAAGCACATAGCGCTGCTCTCAAAGAGATAAATACAAAGGTAAGATACAGAGGGTAACAATATCCCACTCCAGAGCAAACCACACAATTCTCCTTGGGCACAGAAGCAATAGCTCCCATGTTAAAATGTTCAGATCCTTCACAGTTACTTATGTAGAATCATGCCCAAGATGAAAGATAATTTCACACCACTCAAAGGAAAAAGTTATTTAGCTAGGGAAAACTTGGGTATAGCACATGGCAGAAACTTGTGCAGCTGGGACACTTTCTTCCTGTTCTAAGTTTTGGAGAAGACAGAGAATCCAATGACAACATAAGAGTCTTCATAGCTCAGAGTTCCTTAAGCAAAACAAAACAAAACTCCATTTTTAAACCTTGAAAGAAGGTGGCAATAAAATTACTCCAACTAACACAGTGAAGAAAAACCCAGTGTTCCAGTCCTCTTGATATTCTCAACCAACAGGTGTTTTAAGAGCATTTTCTGCAGAAAAGCAGTATCTATCCAGACCGATAGCTTTTGACTGACTGTCAAAAAAACCCACAAAACAAAGCAACCTACATTAGAAAACCATAAGAATCAGTTCTCAGGTACAGGTTAAAAGTTTCCCAACTTTTCAAGGAAAGCTTTAAAATGTGCTGATAATAGAACTAGAAGTATTAAAATGCTATCTATTTTTCCACTGATTCATCCATGAATGGACACTAGCTCACAGGATTAGAACTGTTTTCAGTTTTAAATAGAGGATTTAAATTTTCATCTGTGGGATTCGTAAAACACTGTTTCAGTAAAGCACTGTATGATTAGATGGATGAAGGTCAAATATAAATAAATTTACCACTCTTCAATTCAGACTTTTGAGAAAAACATACAGACTAAATAAGTATATGCAATTCCCAGCCCCCAACATAATAGTTTCTGAAAGTACTCCATCATTTTCCTAAATTTGATTTCCACTAAATCAAAGCCAAACTGACCAAACAGTCCAACTGAACGCTGTTTTAATTAACCCATGAAAAAGGTCTGGACTTACAATATCCACAATGTCCAGAAATTAAATCAGTAACAGTCTGTGTCTAACATCTCAAACTGCAGCACTCATTTGATGAAGCACTAAGCAGTAGCACAAAGAAAATGGAAAGAATCCTCCCTACAACATTAGTCCCTTAGCCATTATTTTGACATTGAAGGAATACAGTAATTGGCACATTTCTGTCACTATGTATAAGCATCAGAAGATTTGCAAAATAACCAGTCTACTGAATCTGTGTCCACTATTCCCTTGATAAACAGAAAAGGCTGGGCTCTTGAGGATTGTTTCTGTCAGAAACACAAGACTGATACTGTGTCGTTTTCATGAAAGAAGACAATCACCTGTCTACACCTTGAAGAAAAAGTAGATCCTCATCAGTTCCTGAAAGGAGTGGTATTTGTAAATAAAGGCAGGTTAGAAACTGTATAAAAATATTTAAGTGATTACCTCTCCTATAAAGACAACCATAACACAATCCAGTTTTTCTTCAGGAGACAGCTTATCAATAAGGGAGTGGAGAGTTTCTGTAAGGTAAGACTTGACTTTTCTTTTCACTGTAGGAATTCCCATTACAATGGAAACTGAAATCAAACAAACCAGAAATGTACTTTCAGTGATTTCATACACACGATAGAAAACAACAATCTTACCTCACAATGAAGCATTGCTTAAGAAAGGCAAAGAGTTGAATGACAGAGAAAACAGTACTTAAGAATAGTTTAAAAACATACCACCCATCATCGGGAGCATGATCAACGTGATCACCACCAACACTGAGCAAACACAGCAAACAAAGAAACAAAAAATTAATCCTAGACCTTCCAGATTATTGCATAGGCACGGTGAGTTGACCCTGGCTGGATGCCAGGTGCCCACCAAAGCTGCTCTATCGCTCCCCTCCTCAGCTGGGCGGGGGGAGAAAATAGAATGAAAAGCTTGTGGGTCAGGGTAAGGGCAGGGAGATCACTCACCAATTACCATCACAGGCAAAACAGACTTGACATGGGAAAAAATTAATTTACTGCCAATCAAATCAGAGTAGGATAATGAGAAATAAACCCAAACCTTAAAAGCACCTCTCCCCACCCCGCCCTTCTTCCCGGGCCCAACCTCACTCCCAGTTTCTCTCCCCCCCCCCCGCGGGCCGGACGGTGCTGGGGCTGGGGGGTCCCTCCGGCGGTCCCTGCCGCTCCTGCCCCCCGGGGGAGGCTCCCCACACTCTGCCCTGCTCCAGCCCGGGGTCCCTCCCCCGGGAGCGGCTCCTCCGCGACCTTCCCCCGCGGGGGCCCTTCCCCCGGGCTGCAGCTCTTCACGCACCGCCCCGGCCGGGCCCCCCCGCGGTGCCGCCCTTCAGGCCCAGCCGGCTCCAGCCCGGGCCCCCCGCGGGGTCACAGGCCCCGAACCCGCCCCGGCCCGGGCTCCCCCCCGCGGGGCCACAGGCCCTGCCAGGAGCCGCTCCGGCCGGGCTGCCCGCGGGTCGCAGCCTCCCTCGGGCACCCCCTGCCCCGGCCTGGGGTCCCCCGCGGGCTGCGGGGGGGGGATCTGCTCCCCCGTTCGCCGCCATGGGCTGGGGGCACGGCCTGCCCCAGCGGGGGCTTCGCCAGGGGCTGCCGGGGCATCTCTGCTGGGCGCCTGGAGCCCCCCCTGCCCCTCCTGCCCGGCCGGGGGGCTGCAGGGTGCTGCGCTCACACCTCCTCGCCCCTCTCTCCGGCTGGGGTTGGCTTTCCCACTTTTTAAACACGCTGTCCCAGAGGCGCTGCCACCATCACTGCTGGGCTCGGCCTTGGCCGGCGGCGGGTCCATCTCGGGGCCGGCTGGCATCGGCTCCATCGGACACGGGGGAAGCTTCTGGCAGCTTCTCACAGAAGCCACCCCTGTAGCCCCCCCACTACCCAAACCTTGTCATGCAAACCCAATACAATGGGTAATAATCAATAACCATGGTATTAACCAGATAAGGTGCTCCCACATTTTTAAGTTAGCGATTAAACTCCCTAACTTAGTTTTATTTTCAAACTGGTATAACTATTCTTCACAGCTCAAGTATTTAACTTCTCAGAAGTCATCTTTAAAAAATTACATTGCTGAAAAACTCTAGTTCTTTCCTTGCACCCAGTTTGGGACCTTCTAGAAAAAACAAGTCCAGATCATCAGCATTGCCGAGAAATTCCTCACTGAAACCTCTTATCCTCATTAAAAGCATCTTAAATACAACGCAATCTGGCCACAGCAACAACGTTAACACCACCCTCTCGTGTTCCTTAACTTTCCCATAGCCTTTGTTCTGCACCCCATCCCGTACCCAGGGCTGGTTACCTACTAGGCACACAGCAGGCAGCAGCAGGAACACAGTTAAAGGATAAAGCAGACTTCATGAAGTCAGCACCGGCGTTCTGAGCCATTTATGTGAAATAATTTACCATACCACAAATATATAAAACCAAACAACTATTAAAAAAGTTGTTTATCCTTCCTTGCAGAGCCTGCTTTGCCTAGCAACTACAAATTAACAAGCTCTGAAATTTTAAAAAGCACTCAAAAAGCACAGTGACCAGGAAAGGGGAAGACAGGAAAATAATTTTAACTCAGAATTTCCTCTCTCTTTTTAATTAAATAAACCTAATTCCAATTTCTGTTTTGTAATTTCAAACTTCTGTCATATTCTCAGTGGGATATAATACAGGCTTCACTTAAAACAATAAGGGGATATGAGCCTTTTCCTTCCTGATTAACAACATTGAAATAAATGGTGTCTACAGTCATAAAAATAACCCTATGGCTTGAGCCCACACATTTGTCACACTGGCAAGCCTTCTGTTAAAAGAAGGAGCAACCAAACTCACTGAAATAATGAAAAAAATACAGGCCAGGAGTAACTAATGCTTCTTTCAAAAGTAAGCAGGACAAAAGAAAAAAAAGAAAAGTCTAGTGGACAGTCACACAAGCCATTCAAGTCAGATGGCACACAGAGAAACAAGGATTCATTGGTGGGGCCTTCAAGCTTAAAGACATATACACACACACATGCTTTGAGGTGTATCAGCTTGGTTAGGCTTTATGGTGTTTATTTTCTAGAGATCCAGGAGTGGGACTCCATGGAGCTATCCTATTGACCAAAGCTCAGAATTTGTGAGGATTAGGTGGGAAAAAAAAAAGGGGGGGTGGTGGGTGGTGCAGGCAGGGTGGGAGGAGAATCAACACTATCGTAGCACAACACTGATATCTTTTTTTCCCCTCCAATGAATCTCCACATTTTATTGATGCAACAATACCTGATAATCCTAGTTCTTCCAAATCTAAGATAGAAATTGAAATATATTGTTCAAAAAACCAGAAACATCAACTCTAAAATAATTATATCCATGCATGGTTGCCTCACAGATCTGAAAAGCCAAAGGGACATGTCCATTAGCAGTTCAGAATCTGTAAAGCTTGAGCTTGTACCTTAATATGGCATGGAGTGTGATTGAGATTATACAGAAAAGAGCAAAACTGAAGCCAAACTCCTTTATATTGGATTTAGTGCTAATTCTAAGAGATACCAATACCACACAAGTTAAATGAGGTGTCCTTGACCTGCCAAGTAATACAGTAAATTACATTACTACAACTAGGAAGTCCTCCAGAGAGAAAACACAGAGTATCAGCATACCTCCTGTCCTTCCAAGGCCAATCTGCACAGAAGGTTGAAGGCTTCCTTCATTTTTCAACAAGTGAGGCAAATGGTAATAGATATTTGGCACTTGAAGAGATTTTCTACTTGTTAGCTCTTTTAACAATTTCAGCGTCTCATCTGCAAAGATACATGAAATCAGTAATGCAGAAAACAAAAAATATTAAGTTTTATGCAGTGGTAAATAGTACAAAATTCCAAGCATGGTCACAACTGAAAAACAGAAGAAATGATGCATTTTACTGAGGCATTATATCTTATGTACAAAGGAAGTCTTTCCTTATTTTAATTTTTTAAATAAATGGTGGCCATGATTATCTTGCACCAAGTAACCTTGCTACAGATATAGTTAATAATTACCTGATCACACAGACTTAGTGTGTAAACACAGAAGTACAGAATGCCTCATTTATTTAGGGGTTTGGGGTTTTGTTTTAGTTTTTTTCCGATGAATCAAAACGGGAGGCTTATTTACCTAGATTATTTTTTACTTACGTTTACCATTACCATGTAGTGATGCTACTGCAAATAACTTTTCAAAGCTACAAATACGTATTGGAATACACTGAACATACAGATACAAAACAAAAATAGCACTAAATATACAATTGAGATTTTGAGTATTTCTGCAATAAAATAAATGCTAACATGAATTTAATTTAGTACATTAAAGTACTTAAAATAATTCTTGCACTTTCCAAAGTAACTGCCTCTCAGGATGTCCAGGTGGTTCTCAAAGCTGCAAATAACAGTTTTAAAATTCCCCTACTGTGCGTGTTAATTTTCTTACATCAAGTGTGAAAACAACTCTTATTTCAAGTGACAGATATGACAGCATATGGATCTTTGATAACTTATGGGGTTTATATCAAGTTAAGTAAAAAACTGTACTTGAAGTTTCTGAGAAAAATGAATTGTTAAGAAGTGAGAAAAGAAATGCCATAAATGTCGTTCCTTTCAGATTCTGAGTATAGCTTCTACAAAGATAGAAGGGTTTTGTTGTAGGTTTTGGTTAGGTTTGTTTGGGCTTTTTTAATATTTATTTTTGGGTGAAACTGAATTCCTAACCACTTAGAATTTTGAAAAAGCTTTGTAAATTGATGCCGTAAGTAGAGATGCTTATCTTGATAAGATTCCAATATAGGTATATTTTACTTTCCCTGCTAATATTTCCTTTAGCTTCACCTGCAAAAGCTGGACTAAAAATTCTGTTGAAGTATGACAGCTCTTTGTATAAATGAATAATGATCTACATAAAACAATTTGGAACTCTCTCAGTTTCAAAGATAGCAAATACTATACAGTATTCTTTATAATTAAGTATGTTAAACTTAATAAAAACCTGTCTAATACTAAGTTCTGAGCACAAAAGCTCAGAAATTCAGACTTCAGCTGATTTCCCATCATGGCTCCACATAGAAAAAAAGAGGATGCCCTAGGCGGGATCCAGACATGACAGTATGTTAAAAATGTGAATCAGTAATTTTAGATGCTTCAGAAGAGAATAACTCCCTGTAACTATATTGCCTACAAACTCACTCACTCATTTTTGGAAAAAAATATGGTAATAACTTCATCATAAATCCAGTATCAAAATTACTTGACTTCCTCTATGCTTGTTTGCTTTAACAAAACATACACATAGAATATGAAGACAAAAGTCACAGACTATGTTAATCCATATGATTCCTGGAGATCCAGGGAACTATGGAGCTCAGGCTGGATAACCCATTCATGTCAGACACAGCAATTCATCGTTAGTATCAGCACCGAGGGCTTATAACTGTAACAACCACCACTACTACCACTCCACCCCACCCCGAAAAATTTTATAGAAAATAGTAATGCATATCACAAATGCAAGTAGACAACAGATTCAAAAAGCCTGATCAAGTTTTTTGATTTGCAAAGTTATTTGGATTTATATTCCTCAATAGGCCAATACAGTGAAATTTATGCAACCTATCAAATCAGACCTCTTGCCAGAAAGTTTATATTTATTTGCTATTCATTTTCCATCTAGAAAAATCAGAGTGACTAAAGCAGTAATAGTGTGATTT
Organism: Falco rusticolus; assembly: GCF_015220075.1. Classification (NCBI taxonomy): domain Eukaryota; kingdom Metazoa; phylum Chordata; class Aves; order Falconiformes; family Falconidae; genus Falco; species Falco rusticolus. Next base: position 70,264,636 of record NC_051188.1, on the reverse strand, counting down.
TAAAAGTTAACTTCAATAATTTGGTGAGTAGTGCAAAGGCAATCTCTAATATTACCAAACACAGCTCTTCGTAAACTTGAGCATCAGCCTCCAAAATGCATAAAAACTTGTAAGGAAGATTTCACCAGTTTTCAATAGCTGGTGATTAACTGGTAAAGGGCACTACTTTTACATTTTACAAATCATAATTAATACCTTAGTCTGTATGGTTTTACACCTTCCAGCAGACTTTTAAACATACTTTAACTGCTTCAAGTTCATCCATTTCTTCTCTTTACTCAACTTTCCACTCAAGCCCTATTTAAAAAGTGATGTAAATTATTGCCAAAATATATTAAATATGTTAAATAAGTAGCTAGAGGTTCCGAACTTTGGAAGCTAGGTGTGGAATAAGTATTCAGTCCCTAAAGCCATAAGAATGAAGAGTGGGTGCATGACTAAGAATAGAAATTGGAAAAAGCAAAAGCCAAAAAATTCCCCACTAGATACAACATATTACACATTCTTTATTTGCACTGCTGAACAGTTTCATTTGCCTTTCTTCATATTAATTTCTTATCCTATAGTAATAAAAGAGATATTGGTATTGCAGTTACAAAAAATATCTCAATCACAGTATGTACCTGAAAAATTATTCATTGCATTCTTACTCCCATTTGTTTCTGCTACTGCACGCCTGAACTGCTCCAAGATAGCATTCAGCTCAGAAGAGCGCTGCAGAGTGCGATGCTCAGCTATACGAAGACGTTCCTTCAAAGCATGAAATTCCCGTTGATATGCAATCAACTTTTCTAGAGAAAAAAAAAGATGATCCTGGTTATTTTTGGAAACAAACACAGACAGAGCCAATGAGGGTCAGGGACTGCTCAGCTAAGCAGGATCTGAAATCCAACCAAAAAGGGCACAGTCCAGTGCAATCCCACCTGAGTTAGGTACCTTAGCATTTGCACAGCATACAGAGAAAAGTGACCTGCACCAGACAGGGATGCAAAGCGGGCATTGAGGGGGGTACGCCCTTCACTGCAGCCACAGACAGGGGCAACCTATGAGTCCCCATTACTCAGCACCACAAGGCCATTCTGAATCCTTTCTTCGAACAGATGCCCACAAACATTTTCCTTTAAGAAGCAGGATTGGTGCCTTACAAAAGTACAGGTTATGGCTTTGGAAAGCCCCCTCTGAAGACTTTGCAAGAATGAGTGGAATCTGACAATATTTTAGACATACCAAGTTCAAACCCAAGTTTTGACTTCACAATACTGTCAGTGCCTGCAAGAACAAAATTTTGATCAAAATCCTGCTAAGGTAGATACATACATGTATTCTCTGAAAAGAGACCAAAACGGAGAGGGAAACTCCAAAACTCCTTTGCTGATATGTTGCCTATGCCCTTTCCACCCAGAAAAGTACGTATCTGTGGTTTCAGCATCTTCTTCCTGTTGGTCATTTCCTCAGATCTCCTGCTCACCATCATCACTCTCCTTCAGCCAAACTACAGGTACAGACTGGAGTGTCTCAAGTGATTTTATACCTTGTAATCAATATTCCAACAACACAGCTGTCATCCACAGACACATCCTTTTTGTTATTTACCTATCCCTTCACAGCCTCTTGGTATTGCAATGGTAGGGAAGCAGTTTTGCAAGCAATTTGAATCTCTTCCTGTTGCTACATTACAGTAACACATGGAGTAAAGAAAGTATTACAGCCAATTTTCCGTTGTTAATAATGTTACATTTCTTCCAACTTCTTTCAATTTACATTTATTTTCTTTTTTGTAATTGGGATGTACTGCTCTGATTAGGTTTAGAAAACATAATTAGCTAAAATGCCCCCTGCTCTGAAGACAGAAAAATAAAAACACAGTTCACTACCTCTTAAAAACATTTCCCTTGCCAGCCTTATTTTCCTTTTTTCATTAAAACCAAATGGTTATTGCTTTTGTGCCAACAAACCCAGAACACTGCTGCTGGCCGACAATTCAGTGCTGGGCACACTACACACCGACAAGTGAATCCACACTGCTATTTGAAACAGGATTTGGTGCTTTAGTCAGCAGTATTGAGAAGGCCAGGAAAATTTTTTGGACTTTCTGGCATGAAGGACATTCTTACTTGCCAATGATAACCCAAAGAAATCAGAGATTGCCTGGAACCATGTCTACTAATTACAGTAAGGTTACAAACCATTTTAACAGCTAAATGAGTATAGGATTGTATTAGTGTAGATGTCACACTCAAGCATGTGAATGATATTCCCTCCCCCAAATGAATGGGTGATGGCAGGTTACAGAGATCTCTGTTAATTTCTGTATAAACAGGGAGGAACTGGTGTGCCACCAAAAGGCATGCAAGGTTTTATTGAGGGCTTTTTTAGCAATGGATAGCCTCAGAAGCAGCCTGTAGCACTATGTCGCCTTTCTTCACAGTACAAGACAGCAGACAACTTCAGCACTTCTGTTCTTCCTACTTCAAAAAGGCTAAACTTGTCTGTGGCACAGTCTGCGTTTCTCCTGGGAAAATGGTGATAATTCTATGGAATCTGTGGTTGAGACTCCAGCACCTCAAGTAGGATGAATTTAGGACTTCCTCTCGATTTAGACAAATTCTTGGCAGACATCATTTCTCCTTCTACACTTACTACAAGACAGCAGCCCATCACACACACTACTCTGATGATTCTGGTGCTCTAAGGAATAGCAGAAGCCTAGAGCGAATAATTTACTTAGGAATACGTCGAAGAGTAGAGAATCACGGTAGCTCTGTGCCACCTCCACCTAGTAAACTCCACAATGCAAAATCAGAAATACCTTATTGCTAAACTCAGTTTTTAAGCAGAGATGATTTTTCTACCTCCCTAATTCAGATAGGTAACACAAAAATGGGAATTACAGGACCCTTGTAATTCCACAGCAAATTAATACTCTGTCGTAAAACCACAAGAAACTTAGAGCCCAACTGAAAAGGCAGTTTTGTCATATGAAGAAATAAAAACTGTAGTTTCTTATTAAGAACTACCAGTAAAAATCCCTTACTGAGAAGACGACGTTTCAGAGAAGGTTGCTGTTATAACACCTTTAATTTACAATTATTATAAAATGTCAAAAATAAAAAAGTAGTTAATTACTTTTAAAAGAAATTTAAATTGCATATGTAGAAGTAAACTTTTATTTTCATAACTTACCATAGCAGGTTTTTGAGCAAATAACATAGGTTCCCAACTGCAGCACTGTAAAATTTTTCCTAGCAGAAGTATTACGAAGTATTTCAGTCTTGAGGCTCCCAGTGCACAGTATTGGTACTGCATTTATGGTACTTGAGACCTCAAAAGCATGAATTCCTTTAAGAAATACTAGTTGATTGGTTCAAAGTAGTCAACTTCTCACAGGTGCTTCAACCACATATATCTGGGTCAAGGAGGCTGATGTAAAAGATACATAAACTCCTGACATCCATCCTTCAGAAATGTACAGCTGCTTTTTTTTTTGTTAGGTCACAATATTATTCAGTCAAGTAAAACTAGAAAACGTTAACATTACAAATATAATCTTATTTTAAGTCCACTACCCTATGAGTATTTTTCTAGTTATTTATGCAAAACAAAGTAAAAATCACTTTGCAGGAACTTAAGCCATTTAAAACAGTTACATCTCTAGCACTACCAGAGCTAGCACTTTTCATGTATTTGGAGATTAATGTGTAATTTGGCCTTTTGGCACTTTGTTTTATAATATGACTTCCTGTACTTTGAAACAAAACAAATTAAATTTAAATTTCTAATAGTTTTATCTTTGGTATATTTTCAGTACTGCAAAGCATTGATCAACTACTCACATACTACTTACAAGCAAAGAGAAAACCACAACAGCAGCAATATCAAATTTCATTTCATACTGAAAGGCACTTGTAAAGGAGAAAATACTTCTTAGCTCTTACAGTACCACCAATAGAGGTCATCACCTGTCCCAGACTTTAGAAAAATAAGTGTCCCTTAAGGCATCAGGAGTTTATAAATACTGTGATTTTTCAGGGTTCTTGACTCCTAAGCACTTGGGAATGAGCCGACAAGATTAAATTTAAGGATCTATTTTTATTTAAACCTTGACTTATCTGACTTACCTCAAGTTTGGTATTTGATTCCCCCCCAAAAATATGAAATAATTTGAAAGCTAAATCTTTTCATCAAAAAATTAGGACTTTTTGAGGAAAACATGTTACTATATTACACAGAAGTCCCATTTACATTTTAAATTTCACGACTTTCCTCATAAGGAAGAGGAAATCAAAATCTGCAAGTGACTGTAGAAGCTTCTCCAGCAATTCAAGGCAGTCTTTCTGAAATGTGTATGCATTATGAAAGGCCAAAGCTCAATTACAGTTGAAATTGGCCAGTGCTTTATCTGACAGCAAGGACGGCTTTGTGAAGTATATTAATAGCAAAAGGAGGTCTAAAGAAAACTTTGGACCAATATTTTTTGATAATGATCACATAACTAACAGGGACAAAGACAAAGCAGATACATTCAATGCTTTTTTTGCTTCAGTCTTTAATAACACTGATAGACCTTGGGCTGCCCAGTCCTCTGAGTCAGAGGACCACGACTGCAGGAACAGTGACTTTCCATTTGTGGATACTGAAATTGTAAGGGACCAGCTCTATCAGCCGAATGTTCACAAGTCCACGAAGCCTGATGGGATTCATCTCAGAGTACTGAAGGAGGCAGTGAATGTTATGGCAGGACCTGCCTCGATCATCTGCCAAAGGTTGTGAGAGTCTGGGGAGGTGCCCTCTGACAGGAAGCTAGCCAACGTTATTCCAATTTGCAAAAAGGGCATGAGGGAAGACCCAAGAAACTACAGACGTGTTAGTGTAACCTCATTTCCTGGAAAAATTATGAGAAGATTAAACTGAGTACTACTGAAAGGCATTTAAAGAACAATGCAATCATCAAGCAGTCAACATGGGGTGACAAAAGGAAAGTCCTGTTCAACTAATTTGACATCCTTCTATGATAAGGTCACCTGCCTTGCAGATGAAGGGAAGACAGTGGATGCTTTTTTTTTTTTTTTTTTTTAGGAAAACTGATACTGCTTCTCACAGAGCCTCCTTCTGGACAAGTTATCCAACTGTGACATGAGCAGGTGCACAGTGTGCTGGATGAAGAACTGGCTGAAGGGCAGAGTGCAAAGGGTTGTGGTGAACGGGGCTGTATCTGGCTGGCAACTTGTCACCAGCAGTATTCCTTGGGGCTCAACTCTAGGGCCAGTTCTGTTCAATGTGAATATCTGGATGCAGGACCTGAATGCACCATTAGCCAGTCTGGTGATGATCCTAAGCTGGGAGGTGCTGTAGACTCTCTCATGGTACAGAATGCCTGGCAGAGGGATCTAGATCGACTGGAGCACTGAGCTACGATTAATGGAATTAAATTTAACAAGCCCAAAAGCCAGATTCTAGGAGCGAGTAACACCAGGCACAAGTATAAACTGGGAGAGGGGTGGCTGCAGAGCAGCCCTACCGAAAGGGATCTGGGGGTGCTGGTCGGCAGCAGGCTCAATGCAGGTCAGCAGTGGCCCTGGCAGCCACCAGGGCAACCCGCACCCTGGGGTGCCCCGAACACGGCACAACCAGCCGGCCAGAAGAGGTGATGGTACCGCTGTGTTCAGCCTTGGTGCGGCCTCACCTGGAGCGCTGTGGGCAGTTCTAGGCCCCACGAGTTAAGAAGGATGTGAAGGTCCTTGAATGTGTCCAAAGGAGGGAAACAAAGCTGGTGAAAGGGCTGGAAGGCATGTCCTGTGAGGAGTGGCTAGGGACTCTGGGCTGGTCTAGTCTGGAGAGAAGGCGGCTGAGGCTTTTTGCTCTCTACAGCTTCCTGAGGAGGGGACGTGGAGAGGGAGGTGCTGAGCTCTTCTCCCTGGGATCCAGTGACAGAATGTGCAGGAAGGGTTCAAAGCCACAGCAATGAGGTTTAGACTGGACATGAGGAAGCGTTTCTTTACTGAGAGGGTGGTCAAACACTGGAACAGGCTTCCTGGAGAGGTGGTCGATGCCCCAAGCCTTTCAGTGTTTAAGAGGCATTTGGACAATACCCTTAACGACGTGCTTAACTTTTGGTCAGTCCCATACTGGTCAGATAGTTGGACAGGATGATTGTTTTAAGTCCCTTTCAACTGAGATATTCTATTCTAGGACAAGCTCACTTGTAAGCATCATATATACAAAAAGTCAATAATGTAACCAATATTATCAAAACACATTGGACCATTTAGTGTTTTATTGTTCAAAGGTTTCTCTAAAACTTAAAGAAATTGAATGGTTTTCTTATAAAAAAAGTATCAAACCACTTTTTTCATTGCTGTAACAATTGAAAGAAAAATACTGAGCCTAAAACCATAAAGGAAACAGTCACAGAGATCAGTGGTCAGCACCATGAAAAAAGCTTCTGTTGCTACAATATTATAAATTACTTTCTTCTTCTTATGCTGAAACTTAGAGCTGTTTCAGAAAACAGAGGAAGGAATTCAGACAGTAAGTTATTGGCCTTATACAGCTGATGGAAGAACCCCAAACATATGTTCTCTGACAAACAAAACATCCTTCTAACAGCAGCTGTAGCCAATATCAAACACATTTGGGTCTCCAGTAGTTTCAGCACACAGTCGTATTTTTATTTAAGAATAAAACAGTATTTTATGTTGAAATGTGAAGGTGATCTTTTCCATACTTTGCTCTGGAAGCCAAAAAGATCAAATAAAAATAACTAGCTTTCATACTTCAAATGAAAGTATCTTGTTAAGAAATAACTTGAGAACTGGAGGCATTAATTCTTCATCATTTTCTCTTAAAATCTAGTAGTTTCAGCAAAACTCAAGAAGCTGAAACCCAAATATTTTAGCTGGCTTGATGCTGCACGCTTCTTGGAAAGTTAACACTACATTAACTCACTCAGTTTGTTTTATCAACTTTTTTTCCCCTTGTTGCAAGATGTTCTCCTAAATACGCAGAACCTAGAATTTAGACAAGCACACTTCAAAGTTCATGCAGTATTTTGAAAATTAAAACTTAAATCAAACTGTGAAGGTTTGCAAGTTTTTCACCAGAGATGAAATCTCAGCACTCAGCCTACTCTTCCTTATCTGGGTTATTTATGGTTCTCCCACTAAACAACTGTTAAAAAAAATAAAGTAATTCCAAAAAAGTCACCATTAGCCTAAGTTACAAACTCAATCCATTCTCCTCTTAGACACAGTCTTGATTACATAATTTGATTCTTGCTCCAAATTGAGACAGCTCATAAGTGAAGTTTTAAACCAGATGCCAATTTCCTAAGCTCAACATGAAGCTTCTGAACATCATGGCATTCATCTAGTTTCTTAGTTCTGGGTTTTGTACTACTAGTCTACTCTGTGTACCTCGACCGATGACTTCTAAAGACAAAGAGCTCTCCCTTCAGATAAAAAAGGACAAATGAAAGGAACAAGAAAATACACTGTACTTTGAACTTACAAAAGCATTTTGCAGATTATCTCAGATCAACTAGAACATCAAAAGAAGTCTGAATTGTAGGTAAATTACCTGCACTAGCAGAACACTCACTGTATCAGAATTCCAAATGAAATACATACTGAACAACAAAACAGCAAAACTAGCCTGGAAACACAACCAAAGCAATTCTATGGCTATTCAGCTTCAGTGCCACTAAAAATCATCAACTGCTCTTAGATTTTGTTCATGTTACTTTTTTAGCAAAATGAAAATTTTTAATGTCCCAAGCTTGTCAGCGTTTAACAGGCATTTGGACAATGCCCTTAATAATATGCTTTAACTTTTGGTCAGCCCTGAATTGGTCAGGCAGTTAGACGAGATGATTGTTGTAGGTCCCTTCCAGCTGAAATAGTGTAGTCCATTCCAATATGAAAACTCTGTGAAGAAACTACTTTGGGTGCACTTTTAAAGTGAATGGAGTACAGACATTTATAGAATCAGCAAAATCCTGCTGCCTCTGGCTATTTGAAGTTTCACCATAAAACACCCACAAAGGAAATGAAGATGGATCACAGAATCACAGAAAGGTCAGGGTTGAAAGGTCCAACCCCTGCTAAAGCAGGTTCACCTGGAGCAGGTTGCACAGTTATGTCCAGGCAGGTTTTGCATGTGTCCAGAGAAAGCAGACTCCACAACATCTCTGGGCAGCCTGTCCCAGTGCTCTCTCACCCTCAAAGTAAAGATGCTTTTCCTTCCATTCAGATGGAACTTTCCATGTTGCAGTTTGTGTTGCCCCTTGTCCTGACACTGGGCACCACTGAAAAGAGCCTGGCCCCATCCTCTTGACACTCACCCTTAAGATATTTGTAGACATTTAAAAGCTCCCCTCTCAGTCTTCTCTTCCCCAGGCTAAAGAGGCCCAGCGCTCTCAGCCTTTCCTCATAAGGGAGATGCTCCAGTCCCCTCATCACCTTTGTAGCTCTCTGCTGGAAAATCTCCAGTAGTTCCCTGTCCCTCTTGCACTGGGGAGCCCAGCACCAGACACAGCACTCCAGGTGCAGCCCCACCAGGGCAGAGCAGAGGGGGAGGATCACCTCCCTCAACCTGCTGGCCATGGTCCTCCTAATGCCCCCCAGGATCCCACTGGCCATCTTGGCCACCAGGGCACACTGCTGGCTCATGGGCATCTTGGTGTCCTCCAGGATTCCCAGGTTCTTCTCTGCAGAGCTGCCTTCCAGCAGGTCAGCCCCAGCCTGTGCTGGGTGCATGGGGCTGTCCCTCCCCAGGGGCAGGACCTCACACTTGCCTTTGTTGAACTTCATCGGGTTCCTCTGTGCCCAACTCTCCAGCCTGTCCAGGTCTCGCTGAATGGCAGCGCAGCCTTCTGGTGTGTCAGCTGCTCCTCCCAGTTCTGTATCATCAGCAAACTTGCTGAGGGTACACTTGGTCCTTCATCCAGGTCGTTGATGACTACGGACTGGACCCAGCACTGACCCCTGGGGAACACCGGTAGCTACAGGCCTCCAACTAGACTCTGTGCTGCTGAGCACAACCCTCTGAGCTCTGCCATTCAGCCAGTCCTGAATCCACCTCACTGTCCACTCATCCAGCCCACACTTCCTGAGCTTACCTATGAGGATGTTATGGGAGACAGTGTCAAAAGCCTTGCTGAGGTCAAGGTACACAACATCCACCACCTTCCCCTCATCTGCGTAGCTAGTCATTCCATCTTTGTCAGTTTCAAAGAAAGAACCTAGGCACCGAACTTTGAATCACAATGCACTTTTGAAAACCATATGTGCGTGTGTGTGTTGCCATTAACCTTAAAACACAGAAAGTACAGTTGAACAGGATTCCTGGTCAGGATACTGGTATTATTAAAGCAATCACCAGGAAATTCTCAGTTCACTATTTAGAAGCCTGAAGAACTACTTAGATCCACCGACGAGGTTGCAGGTGCAATTTAATATTGTTGAGAGCACATAAGTATACAACAGTCTTGAACAAAGCTGTACATATATCAACATATGATAATTCGGAAGTTTTTATTTTCATAGCTTAGGCAGTAGCATAAGAGGAACACAGAGGAGCATGTATTTAGATGATATGCCTACACACCCATCTTTGTTAATGCTGCACCAGGGAAAGGAGGCACAGGCACTACAGGATCAGAGATGTTTTGTGACCCTCCAGAAATGCCTCTCTCAAGAAACGGGGTAAACAGTGGACAAAGAAAAAGGGACATAAACCATCTAAACTGTCCACTAAAAGAAGCACCATCTACAACTTAAAAAAGCAGTACAAAAGCTTTGCAAGCTGTTACTTATCTTATCAACCAAGCAAGTTTACAAATATGTTAAATCATAGGCCATTTCCACAACTGGAAATGGAACTTATTGAACTGAGGTGCCTGTATTTAACTAAAAAAAAAACCAAAAAAAAAAAAAAAACCCACCACAACCAAAAACCCACTGTTGAAACCTCTCACCTTCTTTGTTCATTAAATAGGAACACAAAGAATTGACTGCTGTCACATACAGACAATAGATTCCACTCAGCAACAAAGCATTGCACACAAATATTCAATTACTCCCATTATAAAAACCCCACAATAGTTACCATCATGCCATGAGTCAGAGAAGAGTAACAAGCTTCATGTATTAGTTCATTCTACTTGCATCAAGGATGTTGATCAATTTACAGGTTGACACAAAATAGAGATCTTAATGGACAAAGAGCTTCCACACTGCCTTTTATAAATCAGTAGTGGGTGTGGCAAGAGCAGGTTGGTCTTCCATGAATGAGGAATTTGTCAAAATGCCAGCCAATTCAATCTGGCATAAAACTTTTACAGGTGTGTTTCTTTGTATCAGCTATGTAAGGTGAAAAAATAAGTTCTGCATTTTCCCTAAAATCAGTTCAGATGCTTCACGAGATCCATGAAATCACGATATCAACTACACCAGTATGCAGTAAGTCATGACAACACCTGCACTGACCTGCACGTCACTCCCACAGGGAAGTATGCAACAGGTATTTTTTAGACCATACTTGATCTATAATACCTTACATAGTACCTTACAAGCGACTGCATTTGTAGTATCACCTGATCAAATAGTCGTCTTTGTCCCTCACAGATATCCTTTTAAATTAAAATCCTGCTACACTAATGTGGCAGACTACATTTTTCCAATGTCAGTAAAAAAAAAAAAAAAAACAGACAGACTGAATTTCTCTAGTAAATCAAAAGAAATTCTTACTGAACTAGCACTTAATAATACTCAATCTTAAACCTGACACTTTTTGATGAAGGCTAGACTTCCTATTTTGCATGGGTTTTAGAAAACATAACTGTAAATACAATTACGCAATACTGTGATACAAAATCCTGTTCTCACTGCCCTGTACAATCATCCAGCATCCACATAAAGATGTGCAGACAAGAAATATATAGTAGCATTTACTAAGGAAATAAAAACATTGCTTCCACTGGCAGTCACTGGAAGTGACTCCAGAGCTCAGAAAATATTCACAAGGCACAAATCAAGGACTGCATTCTCAAATGTCCAACTGAGGAGAGGCAAGCAGAGGAACTGTCAAACCAATCACATAGGCATTGCCAAAAAATCCTCTGTCCATGTCTGAGAGAGATTAAAAGATGTTCCAGAAACTACCTGTAAACTAAAAACAGTAAAATATTGTAACAAGCCGAGGAGATAATCAAATGTAAAAACCCGTACATAGGCACAAATCATATTTATAACCAGCAATGTCAAAGTGAAGAGTAAAGAAGGTGTTAATAAAATTTGCCCTCAAAAATTAAATCTCAAGTGTGCTTAGAAATCGGATTCTGGTTTTGTCACCAAACCTAAAAGCTGATACATGGCATCCTTGAAGCGTTACAATATATTACCATGGATGACTACTCCTCATGAGCTAATCAGCTTCCTTGCTCTTAAGTGAAATTAAAGCCTTTTATAAGCAAGTTATGATGAGTTTTTAAATCTGAAGCAGAAAAGTAATCAACCATGCAAATACAGAATAAAGCAGTATACTGTAAATGCTAACAATAGACATGCTATAAATAAAAGCTCTTAAAGAAAACTGCTCAAGGTCAAATTTTAGCAGTCCTCTTTAAACACTTGATCCTGTGGGTCTTTTCAGTTACAGAGTTTGCAGCTATGCCTATTCATAAATCTGTTTTATTCTTTTGAAGGGATTAGAGAATATGTGATTGTTTTATAAGTGTATTATTCTGTGGAATTAAAGACAGTAAAGTAAGGTAGAAGATTTACATATGAAAAATACATCCTACTAATCAAACAAAAACATTTCTGCTTCATGAAACAAACAAAAAAGGTCCTGTATCAAGATTTAGGAAAACACGAGGGTAAATCATTCTTTTATCCCTAATCTTGTTACTCAAAATGACGGGTCATTTCAGCAATCCACTATTTCAATCTACCCAAACAATCTAGCAGAATTAATGTTTATTGCCCTTGTTTTCCACATAGAAATGTACTTATTAGGACTAGAAGCATTTTAAAAAGTGCTTATTCAAGTAGCTTTCACTGTGAATAACAGGTTATTTTTGAATGAAGGTTCTACAGATTTCCCTACTTAAAAAAAAATAACTCAAGAATTATAATTACTTAATTTTTTATTGCAAGTCGTTCATATTTTGCACTTCAAGGTTCTATATAAACAAATAATGTTTTTTGTTCTCTCCAATTCTAATGCAATAGCAGAAGTCTGAAGTGTTTGCTTTGAAACTTTCAGGGCCTGATCCAATCTCAGTCCAGATACTTTTGTTTAAACATTCCTTGGCAGCAGGAGCCGACGTTGTTTTCATTACATTTTTTAAAGCAATCTGAATATGATCCTTTGTAATATCAACCGGTAAACCCCTCCTATTTTAGGAACTGATTCACTTGTAAATATTCTTTTGAATAAGTAAACCCCCCCACCCTTCTCAGAGATTCCACATATACAAAGCAGAAAAATAGGAGTACAAAACAGGTCAGACTGAGAACCTGCTCACCACGCCATTTTTCCTGTTTTTAATATAAATATACTAAAAATGCTGCAGCTTACCAATCAAAATGGAAGCATGAAGTAGTACATCAGGTAGGTTTGGGGTTTTTGTTTTTCTAAAAAGTCACAGAATAAAACATTTTTCTAGAGAGAAAACAATCTTGAGCAATCAGAAAGCCAAAGAAGCCTAACTAGAATTGTGACAACTGATGAACAATTTACTTAAGGGGTATTTTAATAGCTCCATAGAGCAGCCAGGAACAGTTTTAAATGTTTCCAGATGCAATTGATCACCTCTGCCTCTATATACAAATTGTTCAATACAGAAAAGTCACAATTTAGAAAATTTCCTGTGCAGTTACAAAACCCACTACGACACCACTCTCAAATCTCCACTGATAAGGGCTGACAGAGGGTCTGAAAGTCCCTTTGGACACAAGAAATAAAAATTATAATACATCAGAAAATCCAGACACCCACGACTAAGGAGGTCAAGTCAACAGGAGCATATGGTGTTCTGTCTCTGCATTGGCATCAGACAATAAGAACAGTTAAACACATGATTTGTTTGAGAAGAGTTATTGGCAGCATTTGAGCTGGAAGTCTTTTAAAACAAAGAACAGCAAGCTACAGTGATGGGGGGGGGGGGGGGGAGGAAATCTCACATTCACAATTTATTTGTCCTGATCTGACTGTTAACTTAACTAGCATTCACGCTTCTTTGCCTAGTAAACAACACTGCCCAGGATTCCATGCCTGAATATAATCCTTGGGGCTTTTTAGGTTCCAGCTATTTGGTTTTTATTCTATTCCCAGTGCTAAGAAGCACTGTCAACTGCTAGCATTTCTTCTTTAAAGGGAAAGTAATATACAAAGGTCACTTAAATCATATGCTAAATCAGCTCCACAATAAGCAATCAGCATTTAACACATCTCTAGCTCTGAACAGAAACATTAAGGAATAAGTAAAAGCTTCATAGATTCTATTTCCAAAAAGCAAAGCTGTACAAGGAAAATTATTGCAGCTTTAGCTGTAGACATGCATAGCACAAAGAGTTCACTTTGAGAAATTAATCAAAGAAGAGCTCAGCTGAGTATGCACACCACTGAATTCATGTAATTTGGACATTAAACTATACGGTGTCAGAAAACATTACCTTCAAACAACCTTCACTAAAACCCTCCTCTTTGCTATTTCTTATTTGTCTTGCACAAGACTCAAGGTGTACAACACTGTAAAGGAAACTAGGAAACTGACTGCAACATCACAGTTATTACCTCAAAAACAGGAACACAATTTTCAGAGGCAGCTTCTACTAAGATCATTATCTCATGATTATTTTTTCAAACCTAACTGCCAAGTAAAAAGCCACACTACAACTCTACTGCTCAAGCAAGAACAAAGCTCCAGTATAGGCAGAGATTACAATCACAGCATTGAAACACACTTTACTTTTAACATACAGAACAGGTCAATATGTAGCCTGCATTCTTGGCCACACTGAAGCACATTAGCAGAAAGAAAGCATCCCCACTGCATTATTTTTTTTAACATATGCATTTCCATTCTACACTTCTGCAGAAATGCATATATTAAGCATACATGTTGCATCTATTTATTGTTTGCTTCCATCATTTAGTTTATATGTATGTGTATATATACACTTTATTGCTACAAATCAACAAGAGTATCTTCTTAAACCTACATAATAGCTAATTACACTCAATTCTAACATGACACATGAAAGAAGCCATAACTTCTTATGCTGATCCTAGCAGAGTGTGGCTTCATAATGTAACAATCCACATCCCTGTGTGGTGTCATAATTTCAACAAAAATAATACCAAAATCTAACCCTGGTAAAACGCAATTCTTTCACATCTGTTAAGAAAGAACAAGACCCCTTCACCTGAAATACTTACAGATTTGCTGACAGTATAAACAAACGTAATTACCCTTTAGGTAGTCAAACTGACTGTAAGGGGTTGAATTACAAGTCATCTGTGACATCTCACGTTTCTCCTCAGATCTCCATCAGAAAATATTTTCTGCTACTTTCTATCAATGAGGACATACACCTCTATTAAGATATCAAATTAAAATATTCATGCTATCTAGCAGTCTCAAATTCCTGGAGGGTTTTGTGGTGGGTGTTGTCTGTTTTTTTTAATGAAAAACATTTCTCTGCATACCACCTTTTTATAACCTACTGAACTTCTAATTCCATTTACTAAAACAGTGCTCCCTGCTGCAACAGAATTCATAAGAGTAGCGTCTTTGAGTCTCCCTGTTATTGACTTGGTAAGTTATAACTGGAAAAGGGATTTGAAAGAGAAAACAAGTTTCCATAACAGCTCACAGTAAAAACACTTTTGTTGAAAATGTTTATTATTCAAACCAGGGTGCACAAACAGTAAACCAATTTTCTAAATCAATTTGGTAATCATGCAGGCTTCCTCTAACCCTTTCACTCACATCTTGCAAATAGCCAGTCATTAATTGAACCTGCATTCTACACTTTTTGTAAATCTTTCACGTATCTGATGCCTCCACATCAGCCTCCTGCTTTAATAGCTAGTTATAGCTATATTTTAAATTAGAGATAGTTTTAGTCACACACAAAGGTTACACACTTTATTCCTTGTGTTCATGATGTACTATACGTAAGAAAGTTCAAAAAACTGACCCGCAATCAACCTCCTTTTTTCCCCTCCTTCTCCAGCTCTTGTTACACCAGTAAACTGTGCTGCTAATGTAACACAAAATTAGCTATACAGCTGAACCAAAGCCAGCTACTGCATCTCATAGTGCCTAGTGTTGAGAGACCTCCTGATTCAAGGGAGAAAATAAAATTTCTCGGTTAAAAATTGTGAATAAGGTGCAAGTTTAGTCATTTTTGTTCTGGAAGCACCCAAAAGTCTTAAGTAAGAATACTGATGACAGACTAAATTCTAGTTAGAAAGAGCATTATAACACACACAGGTAGGCCTGCATTTGAAAAAAACCTACAGATTCAGGTATGGTTGGAGATGACCATCATGCTAATCAATATGCAGTTGTGAGCAGTAGTGTATCTCAAGCCTGTAATTATGGCATTACACCAGTTCAAAATTCAGCCCCAGCTAGACACCTGAAACTAGTTTAATCTCAACTCTAACACGGTCTGTATGTATCATATTTGTTTTCTCATCATTTTGTTTCACAGAGAACTTTCTTATAAATTAAAAGAGAATGAGTAAAAGGTTAAAAAAAATCAAGGGGGGGATGGGACAGATATGTTTATGTCATACGCAAATGCTAGAACAAGTAATATACTTCAACAGATCAGAATTTCAATCAAGGCAATTGAATCTGTAAACAGGAAAAGAATGGCCTAGAAGCAGGTAGCAAATGTTTTCACAAGGTTAAAGAAAGCACTACCTGGTTTCTAGTTAGACTTGACTAAGGCCATTTGAATGTCTCACGTGGTATAAGAAAGTGAAAATTCCAGTTTTTTTGGTGATAAGTACAGAGTCTTCAAAATACTTAGTGCAGAAAATTATTATTTTGGTTTAACTTTCCCAAATCACTGTGTTCATTACGTATTTTTAATTATTTTCCATTACACTATTCTTCATCAATATTATTGAACATTAGTTTGTGATGCTACAACACCACAGGGAAATGTGGTTCCATTTGTATTTAAAATGGGTTAAGGTTTCTGAGTAGAATTATAACTTTCACATTGATCCTTTCTGTAACCCGGAAGCCCAGAGTCTGTGGAAGAACTAGCACAGTGTAGGACTTATTCCCACAGAAGAGGAGATCCAAGAAGCATTGTGTGGCTATAAACCACATCTTAATAAAGATTAATTGAAATAAAGTATATTTTTATTTTCCCTTACAGGAAAGGCTTTGGGTTTTGCTAAAGATTTGTTCAAAAAAATTGTATGTCAAATCCCATTTTATTTTTGAAAGATGCAAATCAATACAGCCATAGGATAGAAGTTTCTATTACGTGTCCCATTACTTTAATGCCATTATTGCAGTATACGAATCAATCTGCTATAAAGTTTTTTTTGAGAATGAAGGGTAGAGTCAACTGCATCAGCTCTGAAACTCTGCAGTTTCACTTAAAAACCAGACGGCAATATCCCCTTTAGCGTAACGATCAGCCTCCTAGACTCACTTTCCATTTGAAAAATGCATCTATGATATTTCAATAAACAACACAGCAAAGTAGCCACAAATGCCTTTTTCTTCTTGGCACATTTTGCGTGACAACAGTAAACATGTACAAACATTCAGTCACACCACAAGACCACTACAGATAAAAGCAAACTGCTTAAGCACAGATTCTTGCCAGACCCTGAAGGCTATTCTTTACTAATTTAAAAGAGGACCAAGTACAAAAATACATCCAACAAAAACGATCACAAGCAGTTTTTCCTACAGTCTGAAGTAGGACTAAACCAGCAGTATCATGGACAGATAACAGATACAATTTATGTGTAAATGTCTGCTTAAGTTTTAAATAAAGCAGCTCTCTCACCTGGCACACCGGTGATTTTACATATAGTGAGAGCCAAGATTGTGGGGCAAGGAGGGAACACCCAGACCTGAACATAGATACCACATCTACATGCTTCACAGTTTTCCTACAGCTGTTTCCACCCCTTCTCACCTACAGGAACTTCTATCCCACTGGCCCCAGCTCTTCCCCTAGACCCCTGTCCACACCCCAGGACCCTCTGGTGTTCTGCCAGTATAACCCTAACCAGCAGCACCAGCATTCAGCCCCTGGCCCACAGCTCCTCATGTTGTCCCTGGCGTACGTCTTCCCATACACATAATTATTCCATGCATTAACAGCATCTGCCTTCAACCACTAGCAAAAGACAGCAGTGCTGCAGCAGACAGAGCACTGCGCCCTTTGCACGGGCAGTGGGAAGATGAGCAGCGGCTGCCCAGCTAGCAAAGCCCAACACTGCCACTGAGCTCCAGCCCTTCCCTCCACGGAGCCAAGCGGAGGCTCTGTCCTGGTCCTAACAGCCTGTTTCCTCCAAACTTACAGGAATACAGTGCTACTGACGACACCAAATTTGAACCCCAAGAGGAGGACAGACTGAAAAAGTATTACAAAGGAGTGACAGAGGGGAGAAAGAGCATACAGCAGCATGTCTTAAGGCAAAAGAAGCTGCAGTGACATTTCAACTTTTAAAAACAGTTAACCACAGCCATCCTTCATTCATTATCAGAGTCATTAGTTTATCATTAAAACTGTACTGGAGAGCAACTTAAAGTCATTGGTACTGAATATACAAACATATTTTGAATGTCCTAGAATCAATTTTTTTCCTGCATGAAAACAAATTTTCAACTTCACCCAATTCAAATCTTTGATCATTGCTATCTACACATAGCTAAAATACCACAAAACCCAATGAAACTAATCTCTAGATCCCCAAAATACGACAGAAAGTCTTCCATTCAGTTACAGCTCGTTCCAAGTTAAAAACTTCAAACTAAGTTAAATACAGTTAGGTTTAAAGCAACATATTACAAATACATGGCAAAGCATTAGTCTCTTTTTCAGTGTCTCTATATAATGTAAAATTGCACCTTAAATCTATACAACTGCCCTCTCAATAAAGCAGTGTGGACAAGGAGAACAAGGGAAAATAAGCCTTAACTTAAAAGGTCATCTATACCTATGAATGCATGTATCCCATTGACATCAGAAGAGAAAACAGTTATTCTACCATCAAGTGTCCACACAGGAGTGTTTTGGAAAGGTGTTTCCTGTATCCATCTAGAGCCTCCCTAGTCAACAGGTACACTTGTGCAAAGCAAAAATGTTTAACCCTGATGCTTCCACGCAAACAAACTTTACAACACATGCACCTCTATACATCCTCTAGAACAGGGGTCCTCAAACTTTGTATACAGGGGGTCGGCGCGCAGATGAAGTGGCAGGCAGTCATCTGCGGCTGCTTGGTTTCCCCCCCCCAACCCCTGGCGGGGGGTGGGGGGGGGTGGGGGGGGTCTGTAAATACCCCCTTTGAGGACCCTGGGGGGCCGTTTGCGGCCCACGGGCCATAGTTTGAGGGCCCCTGCTCTAGAATGTGACTCATGGCACATACACCAACCAACTGGGCAGTAACCAAGTAGCTGGTCCCTCTCAGACATCCCAAAAGTACATGGACTATTGTGCAATTGCTTAGCAACTACTTATCACAAATCCACACTTATATAAAACTTCCCAAAGGTGTCACTTACTTAACCTCTTGGGATTTCTGGTCATGCAGTAACCTGGTCAGTAACAGGATGCCTGCGCAGCTGCATCCACCCATCCAGGGCTAACAGCCTCTGCACCTGTAGGATTTCTGCCCACACAAGATTTCCATGAAGGAAAAGTCGTCATGTCCAGGAAAACCTACGTGTATGTATCTCAAACCTTCTCCCAGAATCATCACATTATACGCTCATACACTGTCGAACATTCAGGGCTCAGATTTTGAGAGTTAAAATGCTGTATGTTCTCAGACAGATTAACTCAGCTGTAGTCCAATGTGGCAATGAAACAAAGCACACAGGAAAGTAGAACTGTGACACAGAATGAAAAACAACCATCCAGTTCTGACAACCTGAAAGCTTCCGAATACTTTAACATGACTTCCTTCTACTACAGAATTGTCAATAACTCTGAGTTTCTGTACATGTAAACCAAGACACTCTTAATTTAAACCATTCCTTTCCCTCCTCTCAGAAACCAACAAAACATACACACACAAGCCAGGAACTACAGCAAGAAAAGCTAGCTTCCTAAATTAAAATTACATTAGTAATGGTAGATCCACAGCCAAACATTTAGTGTTTTGATACATTAGAAGAAAATTAATCTATCAAAAGATAATTGGTCAGAAGAGTGCTACCACCTCACAATTGACAACACTATTCTAAGAGCTAAAACTTTTAAAAATTCTTCTTAGCCTGGGCACAAAATTCAAGCCATTGCAGAAGTTCAATAATTTTTTCCACATAGGCTTGTGGTTGAGGTTGCTGATGCTCCTTGTTTCTTTGTGCCTTGACAACTGTGTTGAACAAGCTCTGTTTCTGAGAACATATTCTTTCTAACTTGTCTTCCTTGCAAAAAACTCGAGATCAAAGCTTCACCGTGCTCCCACATTGCTGCAAATTAACAACCACCTTGTAAGTCAAATGTGATCCCATCACGTTTGTTTTATTCAAATCTCTCCCCAACAGGACCTCTACAGTTTGTCTCTAGGGGCTGTGCAACTATGTACGAGGGCTGTTTATTTGCACAACTACTTTACTAGTAATTTGTAATGGAAAAAAGATTTAGTTCAGCCCATCTCTGAACTGTCTGAGGAAACTTAAATGTTCGTGGCCTTGATAAGTAAGACCATGATGTATCTGCGGGCTACAACAGCAGCATTTATGCTTGATAAGCATAGGAAACTTTTATATTCTTTTTGAGCATAAGACAAAAAAATTATATACTGCCACAAGCAAAAACAGGATTTCTGTTGTTTATTGTTAGATAGATGGGTGGCACATCTGTGGGAAGCATCCACAAGAACAGACAGAAAGCTCTGTGTCAACCAAGGAGGTAACTGGAAAAGCAGCTGGAAGCACAACTCTAAAATACTTTAGAGTAATTGCTTTGTAGGCAGAGACTAGCTGGAATAAAGCCTTGCACTGTGAGCAAAGAAATCACTTTGTATTCATTTTCTGCCATGTTCAGGAAAACAAAACATAGTGCATTATCAACAAAACTAAATTACAGACTTAGCAATGTCTCATCTTAAAAAGCAGCAACTTACAGGATTCTAATCCTAAAGGTTGTATCAGTAATGGAAAAAGCTTTTTTGTTACCCAGGCAAGCAAAGTCATGATTACACAGCAGGAATTCAGCTACAGAGTAAGGTACCACTCTAAACTGCAAGGGTGGGTGTGGGGTGGGTTGGAGGGTGTTTAAAAAAACCCACAAAACAAAAATCACACTTGAAAAATAAAGCAAATAACTTTTTGAGATTCTTCTAACACAGTATTTTTATGGTTCCCAGCTATAGAAAGAGCTGTGGACATTAACAATAAATGGTTAAGTGAAACTACTGAAATACAAGCAAACATTTAATCTATTTTAAGGATCAAATTTTATGATAATAAAGGGAAACTTTCACGTATCTCATGCAAATATCAATATTCTTTAGTAATGAGAAGCACTGGCACGTCACTGTTGGCACAAGAAGAGATAAACTCGGCAAAGGTCAAGAATACCTAGACAAACTTAAGTTAGAAGAGACCTCTGGGGGTCGTGTAGTCCAACCCCCTACTCAACACTAATTTCAGCAAGATAACTAGTTCAAAGTTAGATCATTCCTGCCAGCTGTAGGTCTTCCCTATCTAAGACTTATTTTTGGAGTGTCACATTGACTTTAAAAAACACTGTAACTCTCTCTTCCTGTGCTAGCCCAAATCTCTACTGGTACCAAACATGGTATTGGTGTCCTCTACTTGTCATCATCCCTCCCAGTGATCTACTCTAGAATGTATCTATACTTCCCATTACAAAAACTTTTTCCACTACCTTACCTTGTTCTCCCTTTCAATTTCAGTCCCTTATATCCTGCTATTCACTATGGCCACAAACAATCTATTTTATGCTCCCCCTCTCAAGAACTTTAAAAGTATTTGAAAAATATCTTCCTGTCTTCTCTCACACCTTTCCTTTAAACTAAAGAATGTCAGGACACTGATTCTTCCCTTACAGTGTAGATTTCCTAGATCTTTGATCACTTATTGCTCCTTTGGACCCCATCTAATGGATCAGTTTTCTTTGCAACACACCATCCAGAAGCAGACCAGTATCAAGCAGATCAGAAAGATTTCCTGTGTCTTGTTGCTGTAGTAGACTTCATACTTCTTTACTTCCTTAACACCTCTTTTCTGTTCAGCTTTCATTTTCATCAATAATGTGACAACTCCCACTTAGCCTATAATTTACAGTAAACTGCCATTCCTAACTAGAACCCTAACACCACATTTCTTCCCCATTCTTTATGTATACATCTGGTTTTCTTCTGCTTTACCGCACCTCATGTTTTGTTTGGGGCACTTTCACTTACCTTCAACCCTCCACTCCTCCCTTCCTGACTAGGCCTCCAATTTGCATAAGTTATTTCAAACTTCAGTCTCTCTGCGTACCTTCCCTGCTCCTCCCAGATTGGTGATGCTTGAGATTTATAAGAAATCTCTTCCTCTCATCACCCAGATTCACTACGGAAAATATCAACCACCAGCAAACTCAGACACCGTTAAAAATACAGCCATATACCTAGAGTTAAACTACTCTAGAAATACAGTTACTAGCAAGAAGAGAAATACACATTGACTTACAATCAATTGCAAAGGTTTCTTAGGAGATACATAGCTTGCAGCTGGTTATACCCCACTGTATCAGATGCATATTTCTCTCCTGTGTTGGCTAAACTACTCACATGACAGTCCCTCCAGGAGAACAGCAACCAGCATTCTGGAGGAGTCATGCAAGCATAGAAGGCTCGGGCTGACATAGCATTAAGAGAAGCCACACTGAGCAAAAGCATTGCCTTTCCACAACTCTGACAAACGGACTACAATCAAAAGCAGTATCTCGAGATGTTGGCTGAGACTGGTCACACTAAACTTGCTGCTAGCAATCAAGTTTTGGAATCTCACAAACTGTCAAGCTAACCTAGCTAGCAGGTCACAAAAATAGCAAAGGGACAACACAGTGTTGCAAAAGCTCCTTTAGTTGCTATCTTTTCCACTGCAGCTCACCAAAATCTGCGGTACCAGAGAAGTTCTGCTGCAACAGGCGCAAGACAGACACAAAGATACTGCATATCTAAACACTGCCCACATGACCGGCTGGGATATTTATCTCTTCTGCTCAACTCACCTGGGAAGGGCAGCATATTCACCACCTGCACAAGACTCTCAGTAAGCATTCCAAACCAACATTCCTGTCTGGCTTTAATGAAATTCAACTCCTATTTTTAATATCAATAAGCTATACACTAATTTGTCAGTTTTGGAAACCAAACTTGAAAGTCTATTTTAGATAAAGACCAGAGTAACGTTCATGTGCTGGTGTTAAAAAAAATGTCCCATTTCCTTTAATTTCAGCTCCTGAAACGTTTGCAACAGAATTTCCAAAGGAAACCAACACTTCCTCACCTATTTAACAGAAAAGACAAGACAAGACAAACTCTCTTTTCCAAACTGGAATAAATTGTTACATGCACTTTCTAATTTAGCATCCCATCTCATCCCTTCCTGCCCCTGCCTCCACTCTTCACAGTTTGTAGTCCATTTAACTTTTTTGGTTGGTTCATCCAATTCACACCAGTGGGAATTCAGCACAAAACTCCAAAAACTAGAACATGCAGCCAGAAGACTTTAATCGGCATTTACGTGAATAACAGCTTCTCTTTGGATCAAAGCACAACTAAGGTGGGTTATGGTTGCAAAATACTAACATGTATCTCTCAAATCTCTGATCTATTTTTAAAGAGAATATCTGCATAACCACTGCCGGGGGGGGGGGAGAGTTGGGGGAGGAGGGACATACATACATCTATCTATCCATCTCCTGTCCTCCTTGCCCTGTTTTCTCCATAGTTCTGTAGGATTATTCTTCCTCCAGGAATCTAATAACCCTCGTTCTCACTCTAAAATTTTCCACCATTGGCCAAGACTTTTTGTTTTAGTTTCAGTTAAGTTTTCCTATGCTGCTTGTTAAATTTAAATACTTTTCAGCACTGACAATTATTGTGGCAACTCTAATTTGATGAAAATAGCCAGAGGAGAAACAAAACAGTTTTATTATACAGCCCAGGTCATTTTCTTGCCAAATGAAAGAAAGCATCATGCTTAAAACAAAACTTTCTCCAGCCATCATTACTTCAGTGTGAGTGAATATTCAGCAAACTAAGAAGGCTCATTATATATCTCAAAAGTAAAAGTCCTCTTAGACAACTTCTCGTGTGAATTTAAATCTATGTACCAAAATAAGCCATCCTCATGCAGCGAGGAGACCCTACAGTAACGACAACACCCTTGGATGAACTGAGAAACAGAAGCTTTTTCAACCAATTCTTCATCATTAAAGAAGATTGTTTTACATGGGAAAAAGACGACATATACTACTAGTGTCAGATTGCTATGAAAATTACAATTTAGACAATCCTGAAGGGTTAATTTGCATCAGATTTTCTCAATACATATTCCATACATGTCCTCACCACTTCAAGTAGCCACATGCCTTCTAAAAGGGATGCAAGACACCGCCAACTACTGTCTTCCACCAAGAACAAAGAACACATGCTTTAAAGAAAAAAGTGCGCTGCTTTTTTAAAAAAAAAATAAAATCAAAGATAGCAGGATCAGAGTAGGACTTCAGCGTGGGAAGCAAAGTGATGAGGTTGATGAATTTCATCTTTCCACACCTGCCCTAGTTCAGCAATCTACTATCTTCCTTCCCAACTTCCATGCTGGTGACAGGCATCAGGAAGTTTGTTGACCCAAGAAAAGGAGGTTCCTGAGCATTATGGAGCATAACGTTCTTCCTGGAACATTACATACTCTGACCACTTGTTACATTAAAGGTCAAAGTGTCAAGACTACACTCTCTATATAGTGTTACAATAGCTTTGACAATTTCTGTGACGGGTGTAATAGGTACACAGTACTGTTGCGTACTGATTAGATCCTCTTAAGAGCAGTACCTTTAGGATAAAAACACTGCATTTCTGCAGCTCACAAATGAGGTGGTGAAGACCTGTGACCCGGAGCAGGTCAGTAGTACCAGAAAGCATAATTCAGTCAGAAGAGATGGTGCTAAGCATGAAGTTATCACTTGCAAAACAGTTCTGTCTTAGGAGGATTCAAGGACATCTTACACTGAACTAACTGTGAAGTGACTGCAGATCCTTTAAAAGCGGTCCTTCTATGCACTAAAGCAATCAGCATTTTGGTAAGATTTGATTTCCAACAACTACTTCTTTTGTACTAACCATAGCGCATTTTAACTCCTAAAAAGTAGTCTTGCAACTCTTTACTGCTCCTGTGGGATTCATGGACCTTCCCAGGTGTATTCAGGGCTTGCACTGCTTCCTTACAGCTCCAGTGCTTTTAAACATTGCATGGGGTCCAGAAAGCAACAAAAATCCTAGCCTAATTGTTAATACTCTTTCCAACAATGAGAGGTATTTCAGTCAACCTTCTTCAAACACAGTCAACGTAAAAAGCAAACCCACATAATTGGCTATTTCATCCAAACAGCAGTATCTGCCCTGTGAAAGGTTATTTATGCAATCAGATTACTAGGCAAGCTAAAAACCATACTGTTTCCAATGTTGGAACTTCAGAGTATTTCCTTCAGCTCCTGACAACTTCTCAGCATACCCTTAAAGTTTGTAAAGCACTGTTCTCCAGAGATCAATTGTTGTACTTTAAACTGGTACCAAAGTCTGTACCACTTTGAAGCATCTAAATGCTATCCTGCAGAGACTGGGACTACGTATATTTATTAAAGGAAGACATGATCTGTAAAAATAGCACATAATCCCAGTCTTACTGCTATTCCACAAATGATTCTGCATTTTAAGTGGCAATTATCCAAGATTTCACTTTTTCAAAATTAATCACTTGAAGACAGGGTTAGGGTTGTTAGAAACAAGGCACTGTGCTTCTGCTTTTAAAGAGCAAAATTTGTTTTAGTTCTCACTGAGAAGCTAGCAATTTGGAGGTTTACTTTTTCTTTTTAAAAATGTACATAATATTTTCTTTCCAAGTGCAGATTTACTTTGCCATCCAAAGGCTGAAAAATACCTACAGGAATCTAGTGCATGCCATATAAACATAATGAACAAAAAAAAGATGATCAGAGTATGTGACACCCCATAGCCTTTCAGTGAACGAGAACAGCAAGCACTGTATTTGCTTCTAATTAAGCCACTCACAAATTTGTAATGAAATTTTTCTACATTAATTAAGATACAATTCTGTAAGGCTTACTAAATAAACATAAAATTGTATCAAGCTGGAAAAAATATCTTAATAAATATATATCATCTGTTTCTGAACATTTTCCACTGGTGCAGAAATGTCTCTGATAACATGGTACTAAATTAACTCAAAACTGGTTTGGTCTTGGACTACTTGTGCAAATTAATAAAATGCTAAACATAAGTTAAAAAGGAAAATAAAATTTAAAAAACAATATTCTGTGTATAAATTTGTCTTGAAGCAACACCTTAAGAGCAAGTTATCTAGACTACAGTTTCATAACTGTGATATATAATTAATTAGAACATTACTGATGTCTTGTTACACTGACTTCTATTTAACAAATTACCATCTTAATGCTCAATAGCAAGATCTGGAAGAAGATAAATGTAGAACTTTGATACCAACATTAGGAAAGTATTTATTCTAAGCGTTCAGATGGGAAAAAATAGTATAAAACAAACAGAGCAGTCTGATCAACACAAGCTTAAATTGTCACCAAGTGCCATATATACTAGTACTCTCCAAACAGCAGGTTTTTGATAATTTCTTTTAATGGAGACTTTTCTTTGTGTTACACTTTTACAACAGAGAACAAGATTTGTAAATCGTACGTCAAGTAAGAAAGAAAAAAAGAAAAAAAAAAACCATAACAAGTATTTCATAGTATATATCTTTACTGAAGTGAAAGCTGAATTCTTACGCGGTCTTCAGCAATAAACAAATCAGTAATATAAAATGTGACTAGAGAATGTGGTATTAGTCAAAATTAAGACAATACTACTTACAGCACTATTCAGATACCCTTTTCTTACCACTCTTTGGCACGTCTACACTACTGTTGTCCAAGTAAAAGACTGATATATTAGCACAACCTTGATAACCTGAGATTTTCCCTCCTGCTTACATTCAGAAGGCTAGCCTACCGACCAACTGCTACAGATCACACCTACAAGTAACCAGCTGGAAAAAAACCCAACAAATTCACTATGCCACAGAACTCATTTGTTTCTTTTATACTTAGGAAAGGGTTTACAAGTTGGCCGTGCTACAACAGACAGTATTCCTGGAAAACCTCAGCTTTCTCTTGCTGGACCTGAGGCACAACTGACAGTAAGTGTCAGCAGAACAAAGCATGTAGCAATCTCACTTAAGACAGAATATGTTTTTTAAAATTACTTGATCTTTGAAGGACATAGACAAATATTTTTCAAGAGATTAGATGTTTCTAAAGAAAAAAACAAACCCAAACCCCTTTATTCTTCTAGAAACCATTGCTGAACAAGTTTATTTGCTGCACTGAAGGACAAAACCAAACATCTTACTCGCAGTAAAAAGTCTTGACCCTCAGAAAAAAAAAAATTTCCAAGGTTCAGAGAATGCAATAAGATCAAAGGTATATAAAAAAAGTCTATTACGCACAGCAGTTACTTGATTATTTCATGAGATCGCTCACGTTATTATAATAGATGCGTTTCCCATTACCTTGTCAATTTGCTCATATTATTTTATTTCTTACATCATACTCTGAAATATTTTGCATTTCATTCAAAGACAGCAAGAAAAGTCTTTCAACAATGTTGATTGGCAGTTTGCCACTGCCATCACTGAATCATCAGAGAAGACAGAAAACAGCACCAAAAATAACATTCTCCAGCCGGGTCCATTGGCCATATGTTACGTGCTGGGGGGGGGGGGGGGAGGGGGGAACAAGAGAACATATGTTTTTCCAACAACCATAAACCAGGAAAAAAAACCCACAACTATTCAGCCTTGACCAACCCCTTCCTCCAACAGCAGCACTTGTTTTTCTTCAGGTACATTTTTTTTTCTTTTTAAATCAGGATCACTCCAAGTTAATTTTACTCAATCCACTAGCAGGTGTTTATTCCTCACCAAGGCAATATTTTCTGGAGCACAGCTAGTCAACAAACAATTTACAGATTGCTAACATGCAGCAGCAGTGCATAGCCACACAGCTATGTGAAGGTCAATTTGGTTTTGGAGCCTTTGACTTACCTTTCCCATTTTGCCACGCAGTATACCAGGACAAACTGAGGAAAGTAGTGATGAAAACTAACACGGTGGCCACAGTTCCATTTCGGAGCCTCATCTCATTTCAGCATCACACTTGTTTATGTTCTATCAGCGATGAGGACCTATCTGTTGGGCTTGCTGCAATGAAGTCAGCTGAAGTCCACCACCAACTGTTGTCCAATAGTGACACAAAATGTAGCTCTCACATATCAAAGGTATCATAAATCAATCCATTCCAAACTGTTGTAAGCTTTCTTACAGTTCTCATAAATTAAGCTTCTCTTTGTTCTTCTAGTCCTGTTTAAAGGCAACAAAAATTTAACAGGTTATGCCAAAAATATTTAGAAGAGTCCCCCACGTACCAAAATACAGTAAAGAAATACTACTACATGCTTGTTACTGGGGCTTACATGCACCTCCCTCGGATTGCCTCAGCCCAGAGAACAGAACTTGCTAGAGTAATTCATCGTTTTTCCGTTAGAACTGCTAGTATCTGGAGAAGCTCTATTTCACATTAATTCGGTCGTTAAAAGACAAACATACACATCACCAACATCACAATTTTATCAAACTAAAGGCAAGATCACGTGTCACCTGGCAGTTGATGAACTGATAAAAGAGTTGTTTCCAGGAAGCCAGCAGCTCAAGACCCTGCTCTTAAGCGCTCACTTCCACGAAACCCTCTGAAATCAGCAATGCCTAATGTAACTGCAGCAGCAGAACCACCCTCAGCAAATTGAGAGACTGGAGCTTTAAAGAGCATTTACAAACCTATGTCACTCATCTTTCTCTGTCTGTTCAGTGCAAGACTATTTGATCCATCCACATTTTTTTTTCTAGCTTAGCTGCAGCTAAAGCACAAACTACAGCCACACATGCAGAGACTGCTCAATTATCAACTGGCAACAACCCAAAAGCCCCACAAAATGCCATGATATGACCGTATCACTCCTCTTTCTCCACCACACAGACACAAGGACAAAACACAGAAATTGCCTACAGTTCAGTTTTATCCCAGAGGAAGGTTCCATATCCTGGGATTAGAAAATCCTCAACTGGCCAAACACAGCCAGCATCTAACCACATTGTCCTAACTCATCAAGACAAAGAGAATAGAGAAATTAATTAACCGACTTTCAAAGATGAGGGGGAGGGCAGATTTGTTTTTAAAGAACTAAATCATCCTTTACGGTAGTTCAAACATTAATATTTAACGTTCTTTTAAGGTACTGCCAGTTTTTCCCCACTATTATATCTGATACAAGTATGCTACCCAGCAATAAATAACTTGCTCTGAATTTTCCTTGGAAGCAATCTCTATCACTCTCTTGCCTGTGTGCATTTAGAACAACAGGAAAAAAATACTTTATATTATTATTACAGTACCAAGAGTTTCCAGTCAACTCTGAACTACACTTCCCAAGCTTGTATTGCAGCACGCACTACCTTTACCAAAGAGTTTGCAAAACAGGACATAACCTAACAGGCATGGTTAACAAATGCACGGAAGAGAACAACAGAGCTGTGGAACAACATGCTCTTGCGTTCAAATCTTGGTCACAACATCCAGGTTACAGAAAGTGTTTACCTTTGGACCACAATTACCTCACATATAATGCTAGTTACGTGCTTTGTTTTGAGGAACTTTATGCACAGATAGGTTTGTAGCTTTAAACATTAACTCCGAAATCACAGGGTACATATAAGGAAGGGAACAAATGCAAAAACGAAGTAGATTGTAAAATTCAGTAAGAAACAAAACAATGAGCAGGAATAGAACTGTGAAAGCCTTATGATACCAGGAACCTGAATTCAACACAATGAAAGATAAAGACAACTGAGAGACCTATAAAAAGCTAACATGGAGAGCATCACGCAACAGGAAATATCAACACCAGCACTTTGAACAGGAGAGGCACATAATAAAAGCCAGGAGGGCTGGCAACAGCAATTCGTTGAGATGATAAAAGTCTGGGTGAACTTCAATAGCAAAAGTGACTAGGATACTGATAAGGTCAATGACACTACCAGTTTAACATGGCTGAAGTGTCTCTGAAGTAAGGATGCCTAAACTGTAATCTACCTTTACTTTAGCAGCAGTCAGACCTCTCCGGAGCAGCTCAGGTGTGCACAAAGGACCAGGCTACAAACTAGATGGATTATCCCTGTGGGGGCAACAGACAGCTGGTCCAACATACAAACAAGAGACAGCAACCAGGAGAGTAAAAATATCATCGGATAATGCAAGGAAAGTAAACCACCTGCCTTGCCAGAAAATGTGGGCATCATTTTTATATTTGCTGCAATAAAAAGTCAAGATCAGGGCTCCTCACTGTGCTATTTGAATCAACAAAAATTACAGTCTGTTTGGTTTTGTACAGAAAACAAAACCCCAAAAAATAAACGAAAAAATGGTAGCAACATGATTCAATCAGCAGTAAGTATGCAAAAAAATCGTGTCAAATTAATAATTATCATGGTTCCGAGTTGGCTGGTTCTGCTTTTATACTTCTCTTCTGATGTTGTAACCACTCCTCTCAGCATAGGCATCAGCTCAGCCGTACTTATATGTTTATTCAAGTATTTCACTGAATCAAACTGCATAGATCAAGGCCATGCGTGAACCAGAAGCGCTCCAGCTTTTAAAAATGCATGTAGCTAAACCAGCAGAAACCCATGTGTACGTGCACATAAATTATTTCTCCCCCAGGTAGTCACTTTTCAGGTTTGTTCAATAATTTACAACACAAACTAAACAAATCTAACTGAGGGGTAATCCCATTGGAGCCGACGCTATGACAGGGTATATAACTAGACAGATGATACCTATGAAATTTTCTAGCACTGAACCCTTCCAACACTGCAGACCGATGGGAATGACCCTGCGAGAGGCGGAGGGCCACGGGTGCCGGAGGCACCTGGCCCCTCGCAGGTGCCGAGCACCACGCTACTGCATCACGCCTTAAATAAACCAAGAAGTTTCTGTATGTATCCAGACACTGCCAAAATACAGACAAAGCACACTTCCAACTGCAAACCCGACACAACGCAGCGCCCCTGGAAAGGCTCTTCTTGAGCACAGCTGCCGAAGGGCTGGAGGCTGCGGGATGCGGGCAGGATTCGGAGGGGATGAGCCCGCACCCCATCCCGCCGGGAGGTGCAGGGGCACCTGCGGCGGCGGCAGCAGCGCTGCATTGACGAGGCGGATCCCTACGGCGCGGCAGAACGGTTCGCGATGAAAGGACAAGCAGCAGGAAAAGGAGCAGAAGAGGCGCCGGACAGGGGCTTTTCCACCTTATTTCCATTGAAAACCCTCAGCAAGCCCCCCCCCCCCCCGCGCCCGGCCGCGCCGCGAACCGTCACCCGCCGCCGTTAACGGCCGTTTCACCTCAGGCGCGCTGGCGCCCCGCCGTTTCGCGGCCGAGTCCCCTCAAGCCCGGGGCAGGCGGGCTCCGCTGCCTCCGCGGAAACCGCCCCGAGTTAGCTGGGACCTTCCCCGCTGTCTCTCCGCCCCGGTCGCGGCTATTTAGTCGGGGAAGCGAAAAACCCAGGCGGGGAGCTGGGCACCGGGCGCCGCCAGCCCTGCCGGGCGGCAGAGGGCGAGAGCTGACAGAGATGGAGGGGAGGGA
Organism: Falco rusticolus; assembly: GCF_015220075.1. Taxonomy (NCBI): domain Eukaryota; kingdom Metazoa; phylum Chordata; class Aves; order Falconiformes; family Falconidae; genus Falco; species Falco rusticolus. Next base: position 70,233,394 of record NC_051188.1, on the reverse strand, counting down.
CAGCGCCGGTCCGGGGAGCTGCGCGGCGCCCGGTGCACCGGAGCGGGGTTGCGGGGGAAGGCAGGGGGACAGGAAACTGCAAACTCCGCCGAACCCCCCTCGGGCTCCCGGCACGCAGGGGGAAGGAACGAGGAAGGTTGGGAAAGAGATGTCTCCGCCGGGCGCCCCAGCCGCAGGAGGAGGGGGAGCAGCACCGCTCTGCCCCGGACCCCAGCGCCGCCCTCCACACGCCCCACGGGCACCCCCCGGCGCAGGGCGAAGGGATGGGGTGGCAGCAAGTCCTGCGAAGGAGCCGCCAGCGCTCCCCACGCCACCGCCGCCACCACGCAGGTGCCTGTGAGCGCAGAAGGGTGCATGCATGCAGATGGGGAGCAGGACAGCCCCCAGCCGCCCGCCCGCCCTCCCTTCCTCCGGCGACACCGCAGAGACCCGCGGCGCTGAGAGGGGAAGCGCCTCCGCCGCACACCCACTCCGGAGGCTGCGGCCAGACGTCCGGCCCCAGCCCCCTAAAAAGCCGAACCGGCTGCAGCTGCGCCGCCACCCAGCCGCCGGGTCCGAAGGCGGCAGCAGGGGCCCGGGGCGCGCAGGGGGAGCGGGACCCGCTGACCGCCGGCGCCATCCTCACCTGTGCGCGGCGCTCCGGCAGGGGGAGCCGCGGGGCGCGGTCGGCGGGCGCGGCGGTCGGCGACTGTGTCGGCTCGCGCCGGGGCTCCCGCTCCCCTCACCCGCCCCCCGCCCTTCCCTCGTCAGCGACGCACCCGACTCGCGCAACCGCCCCCCGCCCCGAGCGCCATGGAACCGCACGGAGCTGCGCCCCGCCCACCGGCGCGGAAACCCCGCCCACCAGCCAGGCGCCGTCCCCGTAGACAGCCAATGGGTGCCGCGCCGGAGAGCGCCACTCATTGGCTGGCTGGCCTGTCGCTCTCTTGGCCGCGGCTATAAATAGCTCGGTCTCGCGAGGCCTTCTTGAGTAGCTGTGATGGGAGTCGAGGTGGGACGGGGGTAGGCCCTGCGTCCCCTTCTTAGGCTGTGCTTTTTGGGGGTTATTGTCCTGGAGGGGTCCTAAGAAAGGCTGTCCCAGAACTTGGTTACTTGTCACTCCATGGTCAGCTGCAGGAGGTCTGGCTTAGCTCTCCCTGGCCGCTAAAGGGTGGAGCTCAGGGCCTGCTGCAGTGAGGGTGCATCTGTACTCCTGAAAGGAAGTTGAGGTCAGCAGAAGACTTTTCAAAATGCCTCTTCAGTGCCAAGCAAATCACATGTTTTGGTGCTCTGTGTAATGTGCTTGTTCACCAGCGTTAAGAAGTTGCAGTCATGAATTTTACTGTTGGGTTTGTGTGGTAGTAATCGTCTGCTAGAGCTTGTATCAAGAACTTTTTGAATTCTGGAGCAGCTTGTTGCTTCACACCAGTTAAATGAACCTTCTGTCCTTTGTATGGTTCACAAGTGTGGTTCTGCGGAGGGTGTTTGCGCTGTGATGGTATGTGTGCTGCCCACGAGGCTGTTGAACAGGTACAGCTTCAGAGGTGTGAAAATGAGCTCACTTTCCCCCAGAGGGCTGTTACTGCTGCCTTTTTCAACCTGTGAAAGAATGTCAGTGGCAGCTTTACTCTATGGGTTCATTATTTGGAGTTGTGACATATCTGTTCTGGAAGTAATCCCCTATCTTCAGTGGTTTGTTTCATGTGTTCCAAGGGATTTCATGCATGTTTTAGGGTCTGAAAGTACCTGTTAAAATCAAACAGTACCTTCAGCTTAGAGTAGTATCCTATCTACCTCGCAAGAGCTGTACTCTAACTGGTAGCAGTGTTAGTCCTTTTGATTGACTCAATGGCTTCCCATTGTATTTTTTTCTCATCTTCTACCTAATCTATAGTATACATTTTTACACTCTGTTAAGGCTCTTATGCTAGATAGTGGCATAGTCCCCCACTTGAAATTCAGAAACTGGGGGGGGGGGAAATCTTACTAGTTATTCTGTCTGAAGAGTGACGTTTAACAAGTCTCCATAGATTATTTTAACTGATGCTTAAACATCATAGTATATTTACACATGTGGGTACCTGCACAGCAGCCCTCAGTGATTTTTTTCAAGCTTTTTTCAAAGTTTGCAGAAAGGGGCCAGTGGCAACTCAGGCAGAGCACAAAAAGCAGCTCAGGAGAACTTTGCAAGATCTTAACATCTAGGCTGTTTTGCAATTTTATTCATTGAGTGGTAAGAATTTATTATGTAAATGTGTGCTTCAATTCTTCCTTTTATAAAGAAGTGGAATGAGGTGGATTTTTTTATTGAAAAACAAGTTCAGCACAATAACTTCCAAACCAAAAATAGTGCGTGTCCTTACACAGAGACATCTATGGCAGAATTTTCTGTAGAGATCCCAACAAGCTAAAAACATTAGAGCCACCATTGTTTGCCTCTAATAGATTAGTGTTGCTTAGGGGTATGAATTTTTGCATGTCTGTGCTGGAAAAAGAACCTGGTGGAGACGTTTTCATATAAAAGTCCTTTTGTCAGGAGAGCTTAGTCTGCTGAAGAAAAGGCTCTGTTACAAGATGAGTTTAATGAGAGTTATTTTACAAGAACTGTCTGAGCCTTCATACTTTTTGTTCTTTCACCAATTGAACATTTGCATTAGGAAGTTTTGCAGACTGGACCTTGACAGTATCCAATTAACTATTAACTTCCCCAAACAATACAGTAAGCACAGTGTGGTTGTTTCTCAGTTTCTGTGATATCTTCCCCTGAAGTTCGTTTCCTGAGAAGGAAGGCAAAGTTCAAGACAGAAACAAAAAATTCAACATTGCCCTCATCTGACCTATTACAGGAATAGTCAAATGTCTCTTGGCATATTCTGCTGCTTGATGTGTGGAAAAAGTACATGTGAAGGAAAAAGCTGCAGCTGCCAGAGGAAAGGAGTTGGGGCTGTTTGGCTGACACCAAAATGTCGCTTGCTTCTGGTAAGAGTGGCAGCTCCCTTTTAGGCCTGAACAAGACTTAATGCCCACAAATTTCCAAATTCTTTCTTCCTGCTGAGTTATTCTTTCATCCTGCAGGTACTGCTGTTCCAACTGGACTATTAGTCTGAAATTGGAGAAGATGAAGCACTTCCAAACAAACACTTTGTGTTTAAATGGAAGTGTTAAGGTGCAGATGCTGTAACAACCATAATGAGAGACATTTGTGGGGAGAAATTGTTTTTAACATATGTGAAGTTTAGATCCTTAGTGTTCCAGCTTGCTTGTTGAAAAAAAGACCAAAGAGCTTGCTATTGTATAGCAGCAGGACCCAAAACACAAGAGAGAAATGCATAAACATATTTCAACAGAGGGAAGATTTCATGCTGGGAAATTTTTGCTAAGGTATTGCCTAAATGTCAGAGTAAAGACAAAGCGTCAAAAGATGCTCCAGGCCAGGCCTGCCATAATTTCACATGCTGCAGTGACTGTTTCTGGCACACCTGGGCAGTTGACTTCTGTAGGGCTGCACAGTTGTTGCCGTTCATCAGATTCGGAGCTTGTTTTATGCAAGCCCTTTTCCCGACTCCTTCAGAAGAAAAACACCAGTGTTGTCCTTGCATTTCAGCATGCTTATGTTCTGGCTTTCCGAGGCACTAGGAAAGATACAGGAAGGTAGAGTGCTTGGCAGTGGCAGCGTAGGTCTTAATGGCTGCTTGGCTGAAAAATGGCCAGCTGAAAAGTGTCTGTGTCTCCTGATGAGAACTGAGTTCTCTCCCAGAGTCAAGTTTTATTCCCAGCCTGCCACTAACCCTGTTTTTTAACAGAGCAAACATTTGGGACTTTCAGTGTTTCTACCTCCATTTCACCTCAGTTTTGCTTTTTTGGACTGTAAGCCTTTCATGACTGAATCGTTTTTGCTGTATGCTAGCTGAGCACCTCGCTCAGTGAGGCTGTGTTTCTGCTGGGCCTTTGCTACACTCCCATACCAACAATAAAAAGAGGGGCACAAATACACCCAGTGTGTATTGCGGAAGGGTTGGCAATGGTTGTCTGCTGCCTCTGCAGTCTTAGACTCCTCTTAGTCTCCGACTAAGGTCATCTGCCGTCCCTACAGCAGTCAGCTGGTGAAAGGAAAAGCAAACTCCCCATCAACCACCTTCTTAAAGGAGCTGTGTGTTGAGGAGCCGGGCTTTGAGTCATGGTGCAGCGTGGCCGAGCCTTGAGGCCCTCACCTGGCACCATGTCAGGGCAGCAGGAGACCGAGGGGAGGGAAAAGGGAAGGGAAGCTTTCTCATTCCCTCCCTATGACTAGGTAAAACAGTGCATGAGTAACAATACAGAAGGTTTTCCAATCTCAGAGACAGGTTTGATGCTCATGCAAATCCAGATCCCGCTACTGTTTTATAGACATAAACTGAAACAAATGCTTCAGTGGCTGAGCTGGTTTGCAAAAGAGAATTTTTGTTTTGTAGTATTGTAAACTTACTTTATACACAAAGCTGCTGGATGTATACGGTTCATGTATACATGTGTGACTTGTGTAGCACCTATTGTTGTGCTAATACTCAACAAATAAAGGGATGTAGATAATTACATTAAAATGTGATTGCGGCTACAAATGCTTAGTAGCAAAAAAATGCCACATTTGGGTAATCTTTATTCTGCCTTTTCTGTAACTACATTATGAAGTTTTGTAGTCTTTTGTTAGATGTTGTGATGCTGCTTCTCCACACGCAGCTGTGTCTCACTCAGAAGTCAGGTGTGACAGTGCTGTCCTTTCCAGTAGGTAAATTGTTGGTCCATTTTAACAAGATAAAACCTGAGGTGGGAGAGAGCAAATAATCTAAGAAGTCTCTCAGGGAGGTAGGAACAGAGCTCCGTCTCCAAACTCATGTTTTTCTACCCTCACCCCCACATTACTGTCATTTTACTCACTGTGTAGGTTCTGTCTGAGCCGCAAATGCCTCTGCCATATGCTCAGAGGTGATGAACATTTACATTTATCAATCTCCTTCTGAAGGCAGAGGCTTTTAAATGCATTCCTACTATTACATAAACATAAACCTGGAAACTGTGAAGTTCATATTGTGCCAATATTGCTGAGGTCCAATGCCTGGGTAAAGAGCAGTCAGATGAAGTTAGTACTGAAGAGATAGTCCAAGCAGAAGGAAATCATGTAAAGAATTAAGGTTTTGATTGCCAGCTCTTTTTCAACATGCCTGCTTCATGGTATTCTCTTAATTTTAAAAAACAGACATTTTTTTCAGGGGAATTTTGAGAACGAGATTTTGTGCATTGGACATCTTCATCATAAGCAAAACACACTGAGATGATGTCGTCTTTAACTTACCTTGGGATACTTTGGTGGTTGGTCCGCCAACAGCAGGGAAGGATGCCGTTAAAGGGAAGTCTGAATCAGGTCCTCAGCAAGTACAGGTTTCTGAAGGTCGTCTTCTTCTGAAGGTCTGTTTCACACTTGCCTAAGCAAAACTAAATATAGGTCCAGACAGCATGGGGAAAGAATCCAAGTCAACTTGCACGGGGAAAAATAAGATATTTCAGAAGAGTTTGTCAAAATCCAGCACAGAGTCTCATTGGTAGATGAAACTTTGACAAACTGACTCCTGTAAGACTCTTAATTATTTTGTGCCGAACTGTTACAGACTATAACGATTTTCTAGCTCTACCCACTGCAAATGCCCAGATACCTACTTGAACAATGCAGTTAATGCTCTAGCATATTTTCCAAAGATGTGGAGTTTTGTAAAACCTGAGCTAAAATCTGCAAAGACAATGCAAATCTAAACTTCTGACTGCCAAAAAACACGGACTAAAACGTTACACTCCAGACTTCTGGTACAAGCTCCCCTGCCAAAGAGTGGGCTGGCTGCACATTAGTCTTTGCATCACATTTTTTGTCTCACCTGTGTTCTTGTCTAACCCAGCCTGCCTCTTCCTCATCAGTCCTCCTTCCCACGGGAAGGCCAGCTTGTGCAGGATGTGGTTCAGTCCACTTCGTTAGGACCAGATGTTAAAGAGTCAAAACCAGGCACCAAACTCTTGGCTAAAACCCAGCTCTGGGACAAGTAGCTCCCTCCTACTCTTGCCACGTCACCCAGGAGGTGTCTGGTCAGTGAGTATCTCTTTCTTCCGCTGCTGACTGAAGGGCAGATCTGGACATCTCTTGAAGACTAAACTGGAATAAAGCAATTGCTGCCGCATCCTTTCACTTTATGCTCTGTTTCTGGTGGGGGTTGATAGCTTGCAAAGAGCCATGCTACGACAAGAGCTCTGCAGATGGAGAAGTGGTGGGGAAAGCTTCCTGTGGTTTCTTGCGTCAACCTGACCTCTTTCTTCACGGAGTGAGCGCACTAGGTGAAGGATGAGCTCGGCACACGTTTTCTGCCACTAGAGGCAGCACGGGGCAGGGGATGAAAATTCCTTCTCCCAGCAAAAGATGAACGGGGGGTGGGGGGTGGTAGCAACAAGTTAAACAGACAGGGTTGGTTACAAGGATGGAGCAGGCTGCACCTCCATGAATTACACTAGCTGTATGACCCCTCTGCATTCATTCTTGGCAACCTAAGTACCAAGCCAAAACTGTATGTGTGGAACTTGATGCTGAAGATGATGGCTGGGTGAGAATTTGCATTGACTGCAGTCATCACCTGTGGCCTACCCATACTCGAGCCAGCATTGCCTCAACGGGCAAAGAGGCATAGCCCTCACTCTTGTACCTTCCTTACCCCACCTTCTGCTCTGATCCGTGCACTCTCCTGTTTTCCCCAACTGCTTTGCTTTCATAATTCCATACCAATATTGCGAAGAAGAGCCAGAAATTGTTAAACTTGTTTACACTGGGGTGAAGGGGAGACAGATTCATGGATGCCTTGACAAAGCATAACCCTGCAACGTGCATCCTTCTAATCGTGTCCAGCCCCATCACGTCTGATACGGGTAAGAAGTTCAAATCCTAAGTTCATCCCTAATCATTGGTAAGGGGTTTTTGGTCTCCCCATCAACCTGCCCGGTCTAAATTTCACCCTGAACAGCATATTCACTGTGCATGTCATTCCATGCCACAGCAGGGCCACAGACGAGCGGGCTCCAATCCAGCCCCAGGAGGACTGAGACCTGCTGTTTGAACTCAAGGTACGTGCCAAAGTGATTCTGTCAGCAGCTCATTTAGGGCGGGGTGGGAGAGAGAAGGAATAAGAGAATGACATCTTTAGACCCCCTAGCTCGACTTACCTATAGTACATATTGTTAACTTTAACTTGCGTCACTCCAAGACACGACAAGTATTAACGCAGTCCCTGTGAGTGTGTGAACTCTGCAACACTGGAAATAATTATCAAAGCCACTCTTCATTTAAACTAGCAGAGCTGTTGCTGTGCTGTAATGAAAAGATCTCATGCTTTGCCCTACGGCAGCAGGGATCTAGGCTGTATTAAGTCATTCTGACCGGCCTTAAAGGCTTTAGTGATGGTTTTTTCATTTGAGTGTTATCTTTCTGCCAATTTACAATCGCATCACCTCCCCACAAAGCAAACTTTTAGTTATCCAAGCAGCAGTGGGAGGATGGTAGATGATGAGGAAAACATAGATAGGACAGGAGCATTCTTCATGGCATTTAGAAATAATGAGTGCAATTTCCCATGTCTTAGGACTTTTTAGACCAAGATTTTAGTCAAAAGAGAAATGAACCTTAGTCAGACAGGAGCCCTACCTGTATATTGGAATAACGTGTAAGTAGCAACAAGAAAAGCACTGCTGCAGCTGCAACAGACAATAAAAATGATAGTAATAACGTAAGAGCTTTGTGATAGCTCCATCCCCCAGGAACACCACCAAGGACATAAATTTTTAAATGAAATGGTGTATTCCTTACTTCACACCTTCAGAAGAAGTTTTAGTTTCCCACCTCCACATGTAAACTAGGTGTTCTGCCTGCTCTCAATTGCATGCAGATTACTCTCCTGGCACACAAAGGGAAACCAGCAGTATAAGAGCAATATGTTGATATTGTATTTTATTCCCAAAAAGTACTTTTCAGAATGACAGCTCCTACTATGATCCCACATGCTTTGCAACCACGTGGGCAAATGCTAATTCCACCCACCAAACGCGCAGGTAATAAAAGTGAATGGGACAGGGGTCAGGAGCAGGCACCTATCAAAGCTGTTAAGTACCTCTGGCAGCTGGAGCACACGAAGCAATTAATAAACTCTTTCTGCAGTTTGTCACATGCCAGTCATCAATGATGAGTTTGATAATGGCAATAGCTGCATCACTAGCATATGGCATGCCATGTATGCTGTTACTATTATTCCTATCCTGAGAGAAACAGAGCTGTAACAGATTACAAGGCTGACACATGCAGAGTCCTTTGCTTTTTAAGGCGATTACACTTTAACCCTAGGCTACATGGCACATGTGCACTAACATGTTCGAAGTCAGGCCTCAGGACGACTCCTGTTTATGAAAAATTAAACCCTAAAATCATCAAGGGCTGGATTTTGTCCCTGACCACCAGGGCTGAAGGAGGAAAAAGGCAAGGATGAGGCGGAGAGTATCACATTGCGCACAGGTGAAGTGGGCTTGTGTGGAAAGCAATGGCTTTCCTCCCCATCTCTCTCATGCTGCAGGCTGTGTCACAGCCCACAGCCCTACCTCTTCCCTCTGTATTTAGGTGAGGTTGCCAGCTTGCAGGAGGGTGAGCCCAGGGCTGGCCTGGCTCCCCAGGGAGCACAGCTGTGATGGTAGGTGCTTCTTTAGGGGAAGACATCCCACCTTCTCCTCGCAGACTGTGGCTGCAGCCTGGCCCTCAGCCTTACACTCGTGCTTGTCCTGTTTCATCAGAACCTGTTTATATTTTTAATCACACGTAATACCATATCTGCTGCTAATTAGAGCCCAACAATACTAACTCAGTGTGCAAACAAGGCCATCATCCAAGTATTGTTTTGTGTAACCAGAATGCTGGCATTGTGCACATTTGCATAATGTTTAATTATTTAGTCAGAACATAAAATTTGTCTTCCTCTCAAAAACATTTCTATGAAATGTCTCAATAATTAACGCCACTATGTTTATTAAGAGCAGGGAAGATTCATAAAATGCATTAGTCAGAACCAAGCAAGTAAAGTACATCTTGCTACAGTAGTCAAAATACGCTTGCTCCGAAGTAGGTCCCAAGCACTGCAAACACCAGTGTGAACTCATACCATGCAACCAAGCAGAATATGATTAAAAGTGAAGCAGAATATGATTAAAAGCATAACGGTTCAGCAGCTGTACCTTGGAGGGTCAGGGAGCCAAATCAATGGCTTAATTCACTCATTAATCAATACATATCATTTTGAGAAAACCGGTTCAATTATATTGAATCAGCTAAGTGAGCCCTGTGTTTATGAAAGGTAAAATTTGGGGTCAGCTGGGGGCTCATGCACAGTGCCGCAGCCCAAAGGCATCTGCAGGCTCCTGCTCGGGCATGTTGCCCGTTGGAAGGCAGCAGGACCCATGCGCTAGGCGACAGGACCACGTCTGTGTGGGACCTGGTAGCAGGGAGGGGTTCTTCATGAGGTTCCTCTAGGCAATTGCCTAACAGGCTGAAAAGAAGTAAAACAGGATCTAGGAAAGGAGCCAGAGGCACGTAATAAAAATATCTGCCTTGACAGCATAGGAAAGTTGTTCCTTCTGCAGCGTTTCTGCACCATCGCTTGCTGACAGGGAAGAGGGGCAGCTCCAACCTCGGTTATTTTGGTGTGTAAATAGAAAATTCTCCTGAAATGGAAAGGTCAGCGCCTGAGTCTGAAGTTGCTGAATGTGTGAGGATGTCCCCAGCACCAGGCAAGAGCCAGAGGTTCGTGTAAGCAAACAAACTCCCCATGCTGCAAAGGGAGAGACAGACGCTGGCTGTCACCTGCTGGACTCCAGTTTGATCAAAGGGGTTTTCTGTGCCCCGAGTGTAAAAGCTCACATTTAATTCAGCTGTTTTGAAGGGAAGGCAGAATTCAGGACCAGAAATTGTTTCATGTTAAAGGAGTAATCACCTACTAAATTAGGAGGGAAGTATGTTTTATGTCCTGACAAAAAGCATTCACCTCTAAAATAAAAATATTTTAATAATTTGAATTTATTAGCTTACATATAAGAGAAGCACAAAATTAAAAAGTTCTTTTGTATAGGCAAGATGGAGATTTTTATTCTCTCTTTTACGTTTGGCTTTATACTTCAGTTGTTTTTCAACAATGTTACACAAGAAATAAGCTTGTGTCCTTCTGCCCTCTCTGAAATCATCAGTACTTGCTATGATTCCAAATTATCCACACCCATTTTCTAAGACATGCGTTATAGTTAAGAGGCTCCTTTTTGTCCATCAATCACATAAAAGCGGCCAAGGAAGCAACCTCTTCTCCTCCATGTCTTTGGTGTAACTTCTAAGACTCAGCCAGCCGGAGCATTGCTGCTTGCCGCAGGGATGCCGGCGGTCGTGTCGGGAGGGGGCTGGTGGGGGTACCACTTACTTCGGCAGGGGGTTGAGGAGCGGCTTGTGCAACGGGGTAAAGCAAACGGGGAAACCAGTACAAGCCACCTGTTCGAATAACCACCCTCGGCTTTCCCCGCATGAAAACAGGCTCTGACAGCGAACGCTGCCTTTTCCCTAAGCCAAAGCAAAACCTTCATTCCCATCCTGCTTTAGGGAAGTAGGTCACATGAAAATCTGCCTCCCCCAATCTCCTGTCCACGATCGCAAGGTAAGATAAATTATATCTTCACATTAATCAGGGAAATTGTGGCATGCAAAGGCAATTGAAAAGCTCAGTGTCTCTCTGGAGAGCAGCTGACAGCATGATCCACCATCAAAAGCGCATTGCCACCCGCTGCCCCAGGCTGCCCGTGCCCCGCTCTCCCTCGGCGGACTGAGCTCCATAGCTGGGTCTGATGTGGAAAAAACGCAGCCAGGCTCTGGTGGCAGGTGCCTCCATGCACCAGGAAAACAAACAGAAAATCACAGAGCGGGAGGACGCAGCAAAGAAACGGGGCCTTAGGAATCCCGCACTGAGCAGGAAAGGTTGCCTCTGTTATCTCTAGCTCCAACGTTTTTTCTTCACCTTGCTTTTCTTCCTTTCGGGACTGTGACACCGCAGCACGCAGGCCGTGCCTGCCCGATCACCGTGCTGCGCAAAAGCACATCCAGCAGCTCTAGTGCATGGTGAACGCACGCTCATGTGCGTGTCACATGCCTGTCAGTAAAGGGAATTTAGGCTCACCTCGTACTTCTACGCCAGTTTACGGTGAGGCCTGATAACAGGAGGCCAGCGTGACTCCTGCCAGCCGGGGTTCATGCGGCACCGTGCCCTGTGCCGTTCGCAGCGTGCCGCGGTGCCTGGCCTGGGCTGGCCATGGTGTTTTGTGGCAGGTTCTGGGAGGGCTGGAGCTGGACACACGGCACCATTGAACCACCAGGAACCCCGGGGGCTTGAAAGAGTGGACCTACCAGCTTTGCAGTGCCAGAGCTGGGGTGTGGGGAGTGACTTGCACCAGGGCTCTTTTTACTTGGGAGTCTCTTTATTGTGCTTCAAAAGAAAGGCACGAACCAAACAAAAGGCTTCATTAAGCAAAAAGTAATCCCTTTTGCATACTCAAGGCAAGTGCTGTGGGAAGAGTTAAAAGGAGTTAAAAGAAGTCAACCCTTGTTTAAAGGAGTGGCCAGATGGGGAAGATGATGTCTGTTTTGTCTGGACAGGCTGAGGGCCTTATTTCTCTGCCCTGTTTGCAGGCAGCCTGCCCATCAAAATTATCTCCGGTGCTGAGAGCAAAGAGGATGAGCCAACAGCTTATTAAGGAGCCTCTGTTATTTCTGCTGAGAAAGGTGGCTTTTGTTTTCCTGAAGGGTTATTAGCTGAATTCTCCTCCTGTCACAACTGTGGATGTTTTCCTCTGCTCTTTCCAGACAGTTCTCCTTGGTTCTTCGATGTAGGCAATGGCTTGGAGGGGTTTACCAGTAGTCTTGTTACATTCAATGAAGGAGTAATAAAAATAACGTGGGAATAGGATTCCTTTGGGAGACATGATCACCAGAGTGTGACTTTGGGACAAACCTGACTGCAGATCAGCAACTTCTAGTTTCTGACACAGCGTTGAAATCTTTAGAGCACCTTGGGCTGCCACCGCACAGTCCCGTGACTGGAGCCGGAGCCCAGAGCTATGTAAGTGCTATTGCCTCAGCCCAGTGCCATCTGGTACCAGCTGCTGGCTGGGGAGGGCAGCGCGGGTGGTCGTTGGCAATAGGAGGGTCTTGCCGGATTCCTCTGCCTCCTCACCATCACTGATGGGGCCATGGTTTTCCACCATCTGGCCCAAGAGCAGCACGGGTGGCCCAGTTGCCTTGTCACCCTGCAGCAGCTGGCATGGCTAACAGGTGACAGCGTGGAAGCCATGCGCTGGTAATTGTCACAGGGGCCATTGGTACAAAGTGCCATGTTCCAGTAGACAGTGAACAGAGATTTCTTTCTTTTTCCTTTCTTTATTGAAGTGTTTCTCAGGCAGAGCTGACTTTCAAAGGGAGGGTAACAAATTACAAGTCAACCACGACATGAAATCAAACCATATTCGGGGACTACTTGCTGAAGTGGGTTAAGATAACACATGGTACCTGGATCAGCATCCTCAAATAGGCTTCAGTGAAGTTATGAACCTGCCACACACACCACTCCATATGCAAGTAAGTAAATAAACAAGGCAAGAAGAAGTCAACAGTGGAAATACTCAGTGTGAAGGTGTGTGAGATGGCAAGAAGGCAGGAAAATTGTCCCCTATCACTTGGCTTCAGTAATCTCTTACACACTCTTAGCTGCATTCCTAACAGTTCTTAAGAGAGTTATTTCAGATCCCAGAAAGGGAGATAGTTTAACATTTTCCTGAATTACCTTTGTTTTAGCTGCTTTAGGTGAGCTAGAGAGGTTTTCTTCTGGTAATATGGCCAGTGTACACAAAGAATTAGAATCTGCAGCAAAGGTTCTGCAAGATACTGCAAAGGAAAAAGATCTGCATGGACTACGAATATGTGTCCCATCAGCCTCCAGCTTCAAAGTGCAACATGATGCAGAGAATTATCTGGGAGTAATAATCCATAAAAATCTTCAGATGGCATTTATTTTGTGAAGTCAGACAATAAAAGATCCCGCACTATAAAAACTCAATGGTTCCCGTTGCTTGTTGAGCATCTTGGTGAACTTCAGGAGTATGTGAGCCCACTTTGACCTGTGCTCACTTTGAACTTAAATGCCTTCTCCTACAAGAGTTAATCCCACGCAGCCACATGTGCAGGATCACACAGGGTTACATTCCCCCTGGAGTTTTATGAGACGCGCAGCACTGCCCAGTGCTCACAAATGGCTTTTTTGGTGGGGGATTCTGTAACAGTTCATCAGTTACCTTCTAACCACAAACATGAAATCCTGTAATTAAACCTTTGTTACCCACAGCAGAGGGCTCATCATGTATACAAAGCAAACATTTTGGCAAGTTTATGATGCTCCTTGAGACTAAGAGGGAATTAATGACATTGCAAAATTAACAGCAAGCTGCTTGCTGTGCTGCTGCTGGATATTTTCACTGGCAACAAGATTTTATATTCCTCTCATCTTGAAAAAAAAATACAACAGATTTAGTAAATGTTTTTACTGTCAAAGGCAACACAGTGCAAAACACCATACCAAAGCAAAGGCCAGAGGGATATTTCGGCCTTAAAAATTTATTACACTTTGCTGTACATTAAAAATAATTTACTTGTAATTTTTTTCTCAAAATTACAAAACATTAGGAGGTAGCTAATTCAGATACTCCAACTAGTAAACTATGTAAGTCATAGAATCTAGTTTTTGAACTGAAAGATGCCCAGTAAACGATTTTGTTTGCATTGTGTGCAGTCCTTCACCACTGGGAAGGACAACTGCTTGCAGACTGTCACCTTGCTCATTAAATGGAAAGCCAAAGATGTCTCATGCAACGCTTCTGGGAGAGGAAATTTCTATTTTTCAAGTCCATTTTGTTGTTGTTCTTTGACTGTAATTCAAACTATGTTAGTTTATGTGCATGAGTCATGAACAAAAGGTGAATTTTTACATTTTATTTCCCTGTTAGATGTTATACGTCAACAATATATATTGCAGCTGCCTGAGCAAAATGGATCAGCCTGAGTCAGTCGTATTGCTTCTCAGCTGGAAAAGTACAATGACGTCCTTAGGAAAGCTGATCAGATCTGAAAGGCTTTTCTGGTGGTACTGAGTGTGACATATAAATCACTGTTCATACAGAGGAGAAAAATATATTTGTGTTTGAGTCTTTCCATTGCCACAAATAAGCCATCTGACCAAAAAATACACAGGCTCTAAAACTATTTTGCTTACCTGTTGACAAGACAGCTATAGCAAGACCTACTTGCATGACCCCTTGATTTAGAATGAAGAAATCTTGGTACAAAGCAACACTGCTTGTGAAAATCAAAATTCCCCTAGCTGCCAGAGCAGAGGTCCCCGTAGCCAAGCGTCTTCTCTTGCGCAAAGGCCAGGGCCATCGGCAGCGATGGGAGATTATGAAGAAGTCCACCAGCCACACCACCTCCCAAAGCCTTTCAGTCTCCCAAGCCAAGGCCCTGGCTTTTGTGTTGAAAAGCATTTAATGGCCTTTGTGTTCCGCTGATTTGTCTAGCTGCTTTTTGAAGTCAACTAAACCTGTGGTGTCTACAGCCTCCCATGACAAACAGTTTCAGTGTAATTACACATTGCGTGAAAAGCAGCGCATCATGTTGCCGCTTCTCTGAAGCATATTTTGAGATACTTAAATTACTCCGAAATTATGGCAGAATTGGTCAAGATCCTGAGTTTGTTTCACGTAGTCCTGGGCAGCCTGCAGGGCTGTAGTCCTACTCCCTTGGAGGCTGGGTGAAGATTGCTCATGGGCTTGTAGGGATCCACAAAGCTGGCTGTCACTCAGCGCTCACGGCGGTCGTTCGTACCTGCTTGGCACTAAAACCCAAAAGTGAGTTGAGCCAGTGGAAACCCTAAACCATGACCCAGTCAATGGCAAAATGCAGGCTGATGTCCACCTCACGCTTCTCACTTCAGCATGCTCCTAAATTCAGCTCCCAAATGCCACATGAGCTCCACGCAGAGCTGGTTACCCCCTCACCTCCTCTCCTTGACGTATCTTCAAGCGGGGGGGGGACACGGGACTTGCTTTCCTTGAGACTGTGCAGGTCTTGCCATGATAGCTCCGCCTTTTGTCTCTTGTCATTCCTGAGCATCCAGCTATGAAAACAGGAGATAGTCCAAGAGGTTTGCACTCTTCCCCATACAGCTGCACAGGTCACACTGCAGGAATTCAGTCATGATTTGACAGGGTTTTAATTATTTTAAACAGGGAGAGGACTGCAAGGAGACAGACAGTACTTTTAACTGTATTTCCTGAAAACACTGTGCTCTTTTCAAAGGGTGGCAATAATCAGAGAACACAAATTTTGTCTTTTTTTATATATTATATTCCTTTAATAAAGAAACTGCGGTTTTTTTCAAGATTGTTACAAAAGGTAACAGTGTATCTTAAAGCTACACTTTATGCTAATTTTATTACAGAAAGGGTGTTTTGGAGAGAGAGGGAGTTAAGATGCTTTTTATTGTATCTGAAAAATGTACCTATTTCTATGGTAGGCCCTGGAGTATGATTTACATACCAAAAAAAAACCCCAAAACCACTTGAGATTAAGGGCTGTGCATGTTTGCTCATGGGGGAGCAATGCGAAAGTTGTTTGCACAACAAACCTCTGGGCAATTGAGCCCAAGGTTGCATGTCCTGTAATTAAGTTACTATTTCTGCCGTGGTTCGGTTTAACAGCGAGCTGTCTTGCCACTTCTGATATCAGCAGGTATGCCCACGCTGCCCGTCGTGATTTGTGTGAAGGAGAAAACCCTGGGACAGCTGGCAGAAGCCCGTTTGCTTTGGGACCACTGACAGCTGCTGTTGATGGGCCGGAGCAGGTCTGTGCAGCAGCTGCATCAGGCCTTCAGCAGCCACGCAGGCTGATTTCAGCAGCCACGCAGGCTGATTTCAGCAGCCACACAGGCTGATTTCAGCAGCCACGCAGGCTGATTTCAGCAGCCACACAGGCTGACAGGCTTTATCCAAAGGCTTTGACAAATATAAAACTCGTTTTTCCTCCTCCTATTTTCCATGATGAAAGACAACCTGTCTCAAAACCATTATCGGTGTCTTAGATATCCGCATGTTCCATTGCCTTTTTTCGTTATTCATTGCAAAATGCTGTTGTCATTACTGAGGGAGCTCAGGTTTTCCTCCCCACCTCCTTGAAGAAGACAAGATTTTGAAACAGCAAATGCAGGTGTTAGGAAATCCTAGGCTTCCTAAAGTCCCCCTACTTTTCTCCAAAAAGAGAATGTTAATGTGACAAGAAATACAAAATCACAAATATAAACTAAGGTAGTACTTCACACAAACGTACGCAAAGTGAAATGCTTGCCCTAGCAGTGGGGCATTTAGTTTCAAAGCAATTCCCTAACGGGGTTTGTTGTTTGCTGCTCTAACTCACAGGGAGGTCTTAAAATATATTCAGAGGGGTCCTGATTAATGACCAGCAATGATTTCTCTTGTTAATCTTGTTAAACAGGTGAAGGTGAAGAACCTAGGAGACTTCATGAGCTGGAGTCCCAAACTGGTGGGGAAGACTGAGGCTGATAAGCATGAGAGTTTTATACAAAGGTAGTAAAGTACAGAGATGCTATACATTACTGGTTTTTAATGAGAATAATTAAGATTATGTAGGGGGTGACACGCGAAGCTGACACCACAATGAAGTTCACAGTTTTTCCCAGCATTTCTGTTTGGTCTCTAGCTCAAGACTTTCCAGTTTTCATTTTTTAACTAAATTCATATTGTCCATTGCTACTAATAGTATCCTCGTAATTGAGAAAGATGATTCCACGCAAAGGAAAGCCAGCTGCAACCAGATAAAAGCAGGAAAGCAACTATGGATGCATTGATGAGCTTCCAACTGCAGATCAGTCTCCTTACTGCTTGCCTGCTTGCAAACACTGTGCAACCAAAATTGCTCACAGAAGGAGCTGAGGAATTTTTATTCATGGTCACGCATAAATGTGTGTATTTGTGCTTCATGAAATGTAACCTAAGCCCAGAAATTGGACCACTTGTCTCAGTTAGGCAAGCACGCGGCTCAAGCAACACTTTTTAATGGAGTGCTCACTAGCAGCTACTCATGAACACCTCCATGGGCCGAACAGCTTTGACAGAAAGAGTGTCAGACGATCCCAGTGACACACATCAACAGAGTAACAATGTTAGTGCACAATTTATAAATGTAAACAGAGAAAATCGTAACAAATAGGAGTTTCCAGCAACAACAGAAGTTCAGCAGAGTTTAGCAAAGATCCTGTTTTGATGCAAACATCATTAAAAGCATAAAATGCAGGAAAGTTGTAAGGCAAAAGTTTTCTTTTCAAAGGTGTAAGTATGTCCTTAGCATAATTTAAGTAATCCATTCCCATTGCATCCTGATTGCTAGAAAGTTGAAGGTAAACTTTTTGACTGCAGCTATTGCACACTTTCTCCACAGCTGTATAATAAAACCCTTCTCCTGTATCAAGAGATTCTTCCCTGTGATTAGCTGGTCTGTAGAAGTTCAGTTAAGTAGTTGACTTAATTACAGAAGATGCTATTTGTTTACATTGTTTTATTTTATAATCTGTGGCATATCACTCCAAGCTTGTGATTTCTTTTTGGCCAGTTCCATCCATGATGGCTGATCTGGAGCAGCATTACTGGCTTTCTTCAAGTGGCTTATTTCCTCCTTATCCACCAGTGCTGGTGATGGAGCTACTGTGAATAAAACACATGGATGTTTTACGTTTGTTTGCTGTGCAGCTATACACGCTAGCTCTTTCATTAAAAACTTCCCATGCTAGAAAATCTTTACATTTCATGTGGAAGCTTACTCTGCAATATGTTATTGAGGAAATAACCATTCTGTGCTCAAAAGAATATGATGTTTTTCTCATCAATAATCATTTTTGGTCCCTAAGTTTACCCAAACCAACAGGATGACCTGGATTCCTTGCCATGCCCTGTGTTAACACCCAAGCCAAAGAAGAAGGAGTCTTTTCATTTGCGAATTCCTCCTTTACCCAGCCCCCAACTCATAGGAATTTCATCACCTTCCAAACTTCTGCTCTTCTTTCAAATTTGAATTTATCAAAGAGATTCAAAGTTACTGTGGGAGGACTGAATGGCAGAGAGTTTGTGATCACATCATTCCAGCTTGCTGAGGAAACCACATTAAAACTGAATGCCACTGGCAAGAATTTTGCATGGATTTTACATTTTACACTGGGATAGTGTGTTTGGGACCCTGTCCTGTGAAATGGTCTAGCGCTCTCGATTCACATTTCCTTCAACATGAGTTTTGACTACACTGTAATCAATGCGGCCAAAAGAACATGTCACCAAACAAACCCCCAGCTGTGAATGCTGAGAAAAGTTTGCCCTTGCTGATGTGGAATTGGGGAAGAGATTAGGATCTAGCCCCTACTAGTTTTCCAGCATACTCAAGCAGGATTTCTTCTGACAGGGTTGTGAGATAACAGCCTACATTTCAAACTTTTTGTTTCCTACCAGGGACACAATGTGACAATGAACTGGTTCTCAGCAGGGGCTCCTTCACTTCAGACATTGTCTCTCTCCTCTGTTCTTCAGAAGTGGTTTTAGGTGCCAAGTGTGATGGTTTGCTCCATTGCTGCTTCACTGACCCCTAGGCACAGAGAGGGATAAAATCCAAGTAATGCAGAGAAAATGAGACCAGTTTGGAAGAACACGAGCAAAGGGAGTGGATGTGGTGCCTGTGACAGTCCAAAGGCCGCACGCACTCATCACACATTGGTCCCTATCCTCTCACCTGTTCAAAAAGCTCCAGTGGTTTCATGTTCACATCCATGATACTCAGCCTTACAAATTAAGACTATCCCTCTGTGTCTTTTATTTATAATGGTACCTATGAGTAGGTTATTGTAATCTTCAATGCAAGATGTATTCCAAGTCCTCTGCACACCTCTACTAACATATATAGGATTTGGAAACTCCTTGTTCTCTCATGTTTCCCTTCCACCTCCCAATTTTTGTGGGTTAGGGCACTGTATTTTTGGACAGTTGACAGTAAATGGATTTTCCATAAAAAAGAAATCGAGCACGTCCTCCCGTGGATTTTCTTGCCCGTATCAAAAACTACTCTGAAGTGATAGTGCCTGGTGCCATGTGGGAGAGGAGAAAGTGGGAGTAGTACAGTGGCACCAAGTCTCACATGCTGCAGTCAGGATCATCTTGGCATGTTTTTTGTTGGCTGATATAGGGGGAAAAATGCATGGCATGAATTTTAGGGAACATTGCCAGCTAAAATCTGGAGTTTCCTATTCTGAAACAGAAACTGTATTTTGGGATCATTTAAACCCATGGTGTTTTAAGTGCTATGACAATGTTGAGCATTATCGCAGTTCATAATCTTGCCTAGACACTTTATTAGGTATTATTTTTTGTTAATCTAACCACTGCTATTTCTCGTCATCTAGAAGTCTTCTCTTATTCCAGGATATAACACAGCTATCTGCGTTTCTAACAGTACCATCTGAAACAAGAAAGTAGGCCATTTGCACTGGGAATGCTATATTGGCATAGGACACACATGCTCCTGCATCAGCGCGGGGTTCTTACTGTGCAGGGCGCAACACAGGCAGCACTCGCATGCTGCTGCCTCCCTGAGCTAGCCCGGTACCAGGGAAGCCTTGTTAGTACTCTGGATTAATGCCAAGTCCTTCTGCTGGCAAAGCTCTGTCATCTGGGAAGATCACCCAGGGTATCGCCCTGTTTTGCATGGGATCTTTGAAGAGGCAGCGTCAGCCCACGTTGCATGGCACCACATGGGCATCTGAAGTTATCCATATACAGAGAGCCAGAATTTATATCCTGGCACTTTCTGCAAGTGCAAAAGTTATTTTTATCCTATTTTACTTCTCAAGGCTCTAAAAATTGTTACCTAGGAGCTTCTGGGACCGAGCTGTTCATTCAGTGTTAAATCAGTCAGGAGGTTCAATGAAATGCTGTGCTTAGAAGGATAGTTAAAGAGAAAGTATTCCCCCTGTATTGAGAGAGATCTGAGACTGTACAATTTAGCCCCTCATTTGGGGAATTTTAGCATGCAATACACACATTAGATCTGGTAAGTGTGTACTGGGCACCTAAGCAAGAAATTTTACACATCTTGCATAGTTCCAGATTTCTTGGAAATAGAAAATTACATATCGGAACAATCAGCGAATTCTGCATCTGTAACACATTACTGAGAGCAGTGTGTTTGTTACTTAGGCTTATACTCATTAAGTAACTGTAATCGTGATGGCCTGACTGGTGATATAGCAGTAGATCCAAAGAATACAACAGGAGGGTGATACAAAAGCATCAGAAATTTGTACTGTAAGTACCTCAGTTCGTTCCTTCTCTTTATTCTGTTTCTCTGTATCCAACTTAATATCCGGAGCCACAAGTTTTTCCGTGTTGAGTTCCTGCTCCTGCTGCACACCCCTTTGCTTTTGCCTTGCTATGGAAATCCAGGCTGGCTCTGCAGGAGTGTCGGGATCTCTTCTGCAGTCTCCAGCAACCACGGGGGAAGGCACACTTCTCTCTGTTGACAGATTATTTATGTACACAGTTATAAGAAACAGAGTTGTAATTAGCTTCAGCTCAGACTTGCTCAGTATGCTGACTGGTCCCAGGATGTGACCAGCCTGTGTAAATAGGAATTCTGTTTAGTTTGGTCTCCGGAGAGCAATCTTCCTGTACTCACTGTTCTAAGTTACCATTCTACTGGTGAAAAATGCTTTGCATCTTTCTTTGGCTAGTCACAGTGTCACTGCCCTCACGTGAGGGTGATGCAGAAACAGGAATCTTCATTAATGCACCCATTTTCCAAGGTCTACCCTTCTGCTCCCTCCTCCCATCTGCTTTGTCTTTTAGAGACAAGCCGCAGATGATTCAAAGCTGGACACAGCTGGACTGTGGTGTTGCAAAGGCAACCCCCTCCCTGCTGCAGCTGCCCCCTGCTCCCTATCTTCCCAGGCCCAGGCGGCAGCAGCTGATGCCTTTGGTTTCTGCCTTCCTCCCACCCCTTCAGGAGCAGCCCCCTCACACAGCCCCCTGGTGCCTGCTGGTGCTGTGGGTGACTGAGCACAACAGTCTGTGGTGTTTGATCACACAGAAATACTGCTAAAACCATAGGATTAATTCACAGACTTTTGACGTGAGGTTTACTTTGACTCAGCCCTGCTGACACTGACCGTGCTCTCCTCTGGGGCCAGTCACTTCCACCGTCCTCTTCCAGAACTGAGATTTCAATGAGACAAGAACAAAAAAAAAGGCACTCACAACTGCTACCCAGGGGTGAGCAGTATCCAGGGGTACGGGGAAGTGAAATACCCTCTATTCAAATATTCTGTGAAGGGAAATCCTGTCTACACACTGAGCAGAACTGGATCAAGAGAAGAGCTTCAGCTCCTCTGTTGGCTCCAGCCCCCAGGATCTCCACTTTCGCTGGCTCACGCTGCTCCCAAAACTCAGTTTTCCAACTAATGTGGAGCCTCTGCATGGTTTAAAAGAGGACCAAGAACAGTACTAACATGCTTAGAACCATGATAGAGCCATAAGACAATTCAACCTTTCCAAGCCATTTCTGGCCACTAATGTACCCAAATTTAAGGAAGGCTATTTCAGAGCAGAAGGTAAATCCTCAAACCACGCATGGCCCTGCCCCTAGGAAAAGTTTGTTGCCTACCCAGCACCCTGCTCAGGGAGCCAGGAGGAGGCACACCCAGCCAGGAAGGACTAGTGCCCCCGAGACCCTTAGGGCCCAGCTGCTGTGCTGGTGTAGAGCTGGGCCACCCAGCCACAGGACCCTGTGGAGCTCTCAGACACGTTTCTGGACCGCTATGGTCTAGTTTAGAGGAACATGGCCCCAGTCAGGAAAACAGGCAAATGTCTCTGAAGGCATGTATGAGACGCCTCCTAAAGGCATGGGAGGTGAAAGGGATGAAGCTCTCCCAAGAGCTGGCGTCTGCAAACTCAGGCACATTATGAAAGCCCACAAACATTCTTTGCCCAGGGATTTTCTCAAGTCACTCTTGTGCCTCACCAGAGACAGACTAGTTATTTCATCAAGAAAACACTGTTAAGCCTATGTCAGCTAAAAGCCACAAAAAGAGAAAGAACAAGTTTTGCTCTAAGGCCAAAGCAAGACATTTTGCCAGATGATGCCTGAATTTCCCTTCACGTTCACCTCATGTGATCTTGTAGGGAAACCTCTGAAAGAAACAATCCAGAAAGTCCAGCTGTGCAAATGCAGCACAGATAAAGCAGGGCCCCTGAACACTGAAGGAGATTCTTTCCTGCTTGCACAGCAAGTTACTGCAATTCTCTGCACCCCACCTACACCCCACCTTTGCATGCCAGCAGCTGTTCCTCCCATAATCTTCTCCCCTTCTCTTCACTGGCTCCCCTCACTTCATTTTTGTCTAATTTTACAGAATGATAGAGAATAAGGCTGGGAGAGATCTCAAGATGTCATGCAGTCTATCCTTCAGCTGTAAGGCAAGATCAGTTGCAAGATCAATTTCACATAAATTGTTTCCTGACAAACATGTATCATCTAACCTGTTCTTAAAACCCTCCGAAGACGGGACAGATCTGAGAGTCTTCCCTGGACAACCTACCTACAGTGCTCAAAACTGGCACGTAACACTTGAGGTGAAGGACTACCCCACTTCACCTGAGATGGTGCCCTGTACACATCAGTCAGTATGATGAGTTTCTTGCAGAATTATGTTAGTCTTGTTTTGTATTTAGTTTGTCAGCTCCAGATTGTGTTATTTCCCCTCTTCCATCCCCCATTTGTATCTACGCATCAGACTATTTTTGCACACATAACAGAACCTTCTACTTGTCTGTAAAGTAGACAAGTTTTTTTCAAACTGTGGTTCCACTTTCTCAAGATAACCTTGACTTCTATTACTGTCCTCCAGTGTGCCCATAGCCTTTCCAGCTCAGTAATACTTGCAAATGTAACAAGCACACACTTAGTTCTGTCACCCATGTCCTTAAATATATTGAATAGTGTCAGACCTAAGACGGCCACCATCTAATATGACAGTGAATCATTAGCTGGCACACAGTAGCTTTGCATCAACCCACAGCAGCTTTGCATCAACCCAATGAATAGCTTCACCAAGACTGTACTTATAGGAATGTCGCTATGTTTATAGGAATGCCCTATGATACCAGTTATTGTGTGACTTGTCTGCTCTTGACCAAGCCACGTTGGTTGGATTTTATATCTGTGTTATCTTGTAGACATTTAGAAATAGCTCAAGTATTCCTTTCAGTATTTCATATTAAAAGGTATATAACACCCTTTCTCCTTCTCTCTCTCTTCTCCATCTCACGCCCCTTTTCAAGACGTGCCACCTTTTGGAGTGCCCCTTGTCTCCAACAGTTCGCTAAGATAACCACTAGCAGCTCAAGGACTACGAGCCCAACTTTTCTGAAGTATTTTACTACAAACTTCATTAGGATCTTCATAAGTAAACCCACACAGTTGAATTGATGTGATGCCTGCTAATGTACCTGCCATCACATCCCCTCCTTTGCCTGCAGGCCATGCCCTTGAACCCTTCTACACCTTTTTAGGTTGTGAGCAATTTGGGCAGGACTTCTTAATGCCTTGCCCAGTAAAACCAGGTGCCACGCTCCATCAGTTCCCAAAGCACTACTGTGGTACACGGATGGACTGCCGCTGCTGAAGGTGACGGTGATGTCTAGCGTTCCTCAGAGCTGAGTACATAAAGTAGCTTTTCACTTTAGTCACTTTCTACCCAAATTAGTAAACTCATTTTCCTAGCATCCTGTAATGAACAACCATCCAACAGTTACACTCAGTATTATGAAGATAATTCCGCACTGAAGCCTCCCTGTGCCCTGCTGGACTCATCCTGTAGCTCCATCCCAAGAAACATTCCCCTTCTCCACCATGTACCGACCTCTTCTCAGCCCAGAGAAGACTGGGTCTCTTCTCTGACTGTACAGCTACAGACACACCACCACACGCATTCTTTTCAACCACCTTTTTTACCTTCCTTCACTGCTTGTAATGTCTTGGTGCTCAAAACCACCCATGTCTTTACAGTGAATGCCCCTTTCAATCTACCCACCAACTTTCTGATGATACTGGGAACCTGGCTTCTGCTGTGATGCTGCTAGTGATGTACATCTTAGTCTCTGATTCAAAATCACCCTTTGTGTTTTGTCCCATTGTGTTTTGTCCCATTTTCCCCGTCGCACCACAGGAGTTTCTGTAAACACCAACTGAACTGCTCATTGCTCTTCCTCTGCTCCCCCCATGCAATCAATACTGACAAAATGACTGCTATGGCCCAGCTCTATTTGCTGCACTACATGTAACGGTCTTACTGCTACCTGTGCTCCTGTTTGTCACCCTCATGGACTGCAGATTCATCTTTCTGTTATTTCAACGTGCATTGCCTAGCACAACAGGGTGCCCAGTCCCGCAGTGATATGTCTGGAGGCTGCTATTATAACAACGCTTTTCATAAGGCAGATACTCCAATGAAGGCATCAAGCACTCTTGCTCTTCAGACAATTCTCCCTGATGAGACACCAGACATCCTAGTCATGCCAATTAGAAGGCAGCCAAACTACAGCCAAGTATCGCCCCATAAGATGGTATCAAAACGCCCCTGTGATAGTAAGGAACAAAAGTTCTTTACCATCATCTTAAAGATTTTATAAGTATCTGTACAGGTCTGACTTAGGGCAGCAGAACAGTATCACCTACAGAGGATCAAGAGCTGATCTGCTTCTGGAAGGGGCTTTCCTGTTTCTTGAAGCAGTTACATTCTGCCCTCGTTCCTGTGAGAGACTTTGCTGGAGAGGCCAGGCAGGCAGGCAAGGCAGGGGAAATGCCTTCTCTTCAGCAAAAACAACTTCAGAAGCAACTCGGGCACGATTTGGTACCTCCTCTGTCAGCCAGAATTACTGTAGGGGATAGAAGAGGCATATTCACTATTAATTATCTTTCCCATTGCCCAGAGGTCCTTTACATCTTCCCACCTCCAACTAGAGGTGGTTTCTTGGCACCATGCATGCACCGTGGTTCCAGCCAAAAGGATGAAAGGTGGTGAAGTAATCCAGGAGACAGTACAATGAAGGGAATCGGCAGTTTAAGGTGATCTGAGACTCTGAGGGGCACCAAGAGGCCAAAAGCTTTCTGAGGAAGCAACTGTTCACAAGAGAAGTGCTGCTTGCACATCCCTCCCAGTTCAGTGACTGACTGATCACCTTGAACAAGCCCTCCCTGTCTTATCTCATCCGGTCACAGGGTACTCTGTGTGCTCTTATGGTTCACCACATGGCAAAGCACAGCATGTTTAAGGAAGCAGATAGCCAGAATGGAACCAGAAGTACTCAAAAGCACAATCTAATTCCTGCTTCTGCTGCAGGTCACAATGCACAGCAGCTAGCACAACAGTTCCCTGCTGGTAGATGCCACTTTTAGGGAGACAACGCAATACAAAATGCAAGCAGTGGCATTCTCTGCCGGAAGATGTGTGACTCCGACTGGCCACAGCCACCACAAATGCCCCATATTCGACTTCTCCTCCAGTGAAGCAGGGCTGAGCCTCTTGCTTCCACATTACACTCAGGAGATTTTCTGAATAAAACGAAAATATGAATCATATTCTTCAGTTTTTATTACAACATGTTATTTTAGACAATATGCTATTCAACTCATTACTTAATAACTTCACGAGCTAATAAAGGATATTGCTGGCAGCAATTTGTCTCGTTTGCTCACAGTTTTAACCTCGTGATTGCATCTTTCCTTGGGTTTCCTGGGAGCTGGCTTGGCCTCAGGCTTTTTAAAAGACAAGTGAGCCCATTCTTCCCCTTGGGATAAGTCACCAACAATGGGAAGATACCAGGTCAGAGCTTGTCAAGCCGTCAAACCACTCTGTGCATAATGTCACCGAGGATTAAAACTAGCATTTAATGTAGGCTGCTGAGGTGTTCTGCTGCTGCTTGAAACCACACCCAGAGGCTGCTGAAGCCCTCCCCTCGCGTCTTTCCCACAGCCACCAAACACACAGGGACAGTCGCAAGACCAGCTGCCCTGTCTGCGTTCTTCATCACTTCCACAGCTTCCCGACTGGCCGCTGAGGATAATCCCCAAAGCCAAGTGAACCACAGCCGCCTTCCCAATTCCCTCCCACAGAGCAGAACCACCTGCGCTCTGACAGCGGCAGGGCTGCCTGCCTCAGCGCTCCCCAAGGAGGGGAGCTTCCCTGCTGGAGCCCTATGAGGGGGTACGCTGGTATATGTTTCCTTCAGTATCTTACTAAAGCAGCTTGCTTTTATTTTTCTCAGAGATGAAATTTCTTCTGCCTACATATTGTGCAAATGAATGCGTACGCTTCTCATTGATCGTTTAATATTATCCTGTAATGTGTGTCAGATTGGTTGTGTGAACAATAAGATGAAGATAAAACATCAATCTTAATGTAAAAAAGGAGATCTATGATTTATTGTGCATTGGTTTATACACACACAGAGAAAGTGAAAAAGAAATACATACCTATTTCTGTCTATTGACAGACAGATATACTCAGTGTATTCAAGCTTACCTGGGTGTGTGTGTGCTGCTTACATGAATAACCACAGCAAAGACATAAACGTAACACTGAGATTTAGGGATTGATTTTTTTTCTTTACAGACATGGCCTCAGATATTGTACCCGTTTTCTTTAAATCTGAAATCCTTTGTGTGCACAAAATACAGGAGAGGCTGTTTGTAACATTTAAATCTCACGCCTGAAAATGAACATCTTATGCCTGCAAGGACTGCAAAGAGTGGTTACTCTTGCCGTACATCTGTGCAGGTGAAAGGTCAGAGTCAGAATGTTAGAGCCTTTCGAAAGTCATACCTCTAACAGCAAGCAAAGCTAACTTGTGAATTCCCTCCGTATTTTAAAAGCAAACATACTCAAAACTAATCCAAACAACTTTACACAGGGAGATAACACCTCCTATATACAACAGTGTCATTGTTTTATAACACAGCTTATGCATGTGTATTTAATTCCACACGGTTGTATCTTTGCTCATTTATAGAACACCAGTTATTTTAAGAAGGGCTTTACAAATGCATATGGCATTTAGTATATCCTGGCCTACATATTTCCCTTTGTTTATTAAAACACAACATGCATTCGTGTCAGTGTACACACCCAATTCCTTAATCTCAGACAAAGCTATTCTAAAAGATTTACTAGGTATTTCCAACATTTCTTTCTTCCCTAAGGCGCTCTGCGAGGCATTTGACTTTTGGCTAGATCTATACCGCTGATGCCAGGAGAGTCTTTTTACACAAGAAACTGCTATGTTTGCATCAATGTCTATTTCGCTGCAAGAAAACAGCCATATCGCGAAATAGCCTGACACAACCCAAAAAGAAACTTCTTTTGGGAAAAAAAAAAAAAAAAGAAAAAAAAAAAAAAGAAGAAAGACAGCTTTCTTTTCAGCTGTAGCCAGGACAACATTAAAGCAATGTCCTTTTTATGTAGAGAGAAACAATTTTCTTGTCATTTCAGAGCCTCTATTTGCCAGACAATACACACCAATTTCATTCACTGTTAAGTTCACCACCCCTCCCTGAGCTCCTTTTGTCTGTTAGAGCATGTCTCGCTACTACAGCTCCTCAGTCACTGACTTTTCTATATCTTAATATGCACATTCACACGGGTATTGCTTATGGTTTTGCTCTTGTAATAACCTGTTAGCATATGTTAATTGTTCCTGCCCTTTATATAGCAAAAGTGTATCGACCCCAAACAACACAGCTCAAACTTTTAGTTCTTGCAAAGGCTTGTGCCTTTAGCTCCAGAAACTTAACAATTGCTCCTCCTGGGGTGACTAATTTCACACAGCCATTAAAGACCCACCTTGCAGCCTGACAGAGGCCAAGCGATCCCCTGCTAGTTCCCCAGAAAACTGTGGAGAGCAGGAGTGCTGCTTTTGCCCAGGGTGGTAAGCCAGCATCCCACCAGCCCTCCTGTTGCCTTTGGTATCAGAAGAGCTGAAAAGCTAAAAATGGAACTGAATGAACCAAATTGTTCCTGCTCACCCCATGATGCAGCAAACTTCACTTTTTTGAGATGAGTGTACGTGAGAAGGGAACTGCACCTCCTTACATCACCATTTCACAGCTTGTCTTCGTGTTCAGCACAGGGATTTCCTAACACACAGTGGGAATAAACTCCCTGACAGCATAACGTGTCTCCCGATGGTGACCACAGCTCTTCAACAGGGCTGATAAATTCAAGGACTAGAAGAGGGCTGGGTGCAAGCATTAAGGGCACTTGGATGGAAAAAAAAAGAAGTGGGTGCCCCAGCAGATCAGGAGGCCAGAGATGGCTGGTAAGCCACGCAATCCACGAAGGACCATGCTGATCATCCTTATCAGATTTCTCTTGCTTGCCGTTGACCCATGCTCCTGACTCACTGGGCTGAGGCAAACATTTCAAAGAGCTTAAAATGATGCTTGGGCAGGGGCACTGCCCTGCTAAGCCCTCATTGTATCCCATGGCTCTCCTGTGTCTCGTGGAGGGGTGTCACTTCTGGGGTCCCTGTGCAAATTCCCCCAGCAAGGCTGGTGTGGTGCCAGGGCAATCAGAGGAGATGGGCACAACTCGTTCACTTGCGACTTCAAGCAGCCAGCTCAGGCTGATGTGGCAGCTTAGCGCAAGGAGGTGCTTGGTCAGATGTCTAAGGAGAAAGGTCTGCAGTGGGGTAGGAAAGACCTCAGGTCAGTTTGGAGCAGACTGCTTTGAATTTAGAATTAAACTCTTTCTGAGTCTTGGCATGACTACATATCAGAACCCATTACCAAGCAATTCAAAGCTGGAAATACATGGAAAACTGTAGCAGCTTTGCTTAAGGTGATAGAGTAAGATCAGTGGGGCAGTAGATAAGGATGAAGACTAATGACCATCACAGACCAATCTCAACCACCATGTTAAACAACCCCAGGCCATACAGATTTTGCTTAATACTGTCAGGTGGAGAGGAACACTTCCGAACAGGGCTCCTCGACCTGCAGCCCCAAGTTCAAATTCCAGGTGTGTGCATCCTTGCCAGGGGGATTGGGGCATGGCTCTCACCCACAGACCCTATTTTGCAGAGGACAGTCCTGAGCCTGGGGGCAGGAGCCTCCTTCATCTTAGGGCTGAGGACCCAGAGGAGAAGTCTGGAGAAGAAACATGCTCCCTGGCTCCATTTCTACCCCTTCTCCCTTCTCCAGCGCTCACTGCCACTGCAGGGACCCTGGGACTCAGCAAAAGGTATGGGAAAAAATGCTGTGTGCAGGAGCACTGGTACTCTGGCTGCTTTCCTCTGTCCTCTGCCAGACCAACCCTACCATGCTAGGTCTCCTCCTCACTTGTTCCCAGTATGACCCTCCCCAAAATCTCAGTCAATCAGAGATTTGAGTGTCACTACAAATAATCAACTACTCCTCAGGGTAGGGCAGAGGGGAAAATGCCTTTAAAGGGAGTGCTGGGTTTATACAAAGGGAGAGTGTCTTGCCCATGAGGTGTGAGGATGCCCTGGCTGGATGGCCATGGGAGCCTCGTCTGGTTGTGGAGGCCAGGACCTGATGAATTCCCTCCTACATGGCTGCTGGGAGAGCAGGAAACAGTAAACATGGTCAGAGCCTTGAAAAAAACACGTGCAATGCTGCAGCAGACGACAAATGGAATCAGCTGTCACCCAGGGGATCAGCAGGTTGCCTCTGGGGCCAGAAAGAGGCTTTTGTCACCCTACAGGACAACCGGCCTGCTATGTCTTGAGGTCTTCTTCTGGCTTGGTGTTTCTCCACTCAGAAACTCAGAGACTGACCCCAACCGGAGAAAAACAACCAGAGAGGAGGGAGCTCTGCAATAGCACAAAGAAACCTTTTCATTTGCTTAGTCAGCATCCCCTCCTCACATTCTTAACATCAAACCCATGACCAGACAGCTTCAGGGCAGGGAAAAAGTTTCTTCCACATATCAGAAGACCTAGAAGTTATTTTACCCTCTCTTGGCTGTTCTCTGAAGTGAAGAGCAGAGCTTTCCTTCTAGAATTGCTTGAGCATGCCTCACCTAACTTGTTTACTGTCACTGCAAAGACCTCAGACAGTGGTGCCACTTTTTGTTCTCTGCCTGTAACTCACAATATTTTAGTCTCCAGAGGACTGCTTTCTTTTTTTTTTTAACTCTAACCCAATTATATGATACAGACAACGTGGTGAAATTTAACAACCTTCAGTAGACATGATCTTACAATCTCTCTTGGCTTTAAACTCCCAAGAATCTGCAGGGTAGTTAATTTTTGTTTTTAAACAAGGAATGAGTAATAATAAAGATGGATAGATGAATAAGTAAAGCTCACAGGAGATAATAAATAAATGGCACGTTGATCATGCCAGGCAGTTATTGGTATTTCTGCCTCAATGCCATGGTGAAAAAGAAGGTCTAGAGGTCTGAGTCAGCAGGACACTGCACTTAATATGTGCTCCTGGCTTTTGAATTGCCATACAGCAGCTCTAAAGGGGGTCATTTAGTGCCTTGATAAGTCTGTTTCACAATACTTGCTAATGCACTTTATTTTCTGAGTGTCACTTTGAACATCCTTTAAACAATGCCCTGAAATGCAAAAATCCCAGGCAAAAATATCTTATACTGTCTGCTGCTTCTTCCCTGCTGTCCTTCTGATAATATTTTCAGCAAGGGAGAATCAGGGAGCCACATCACTGAAGGCAGAGCCATCAGCTCACGCTCACCAGTGTTGTGATGACACGACAGGCCTCCCTCACGCTCTCTCAGAACTAAGGTCATTCCTTGCGAGTGAAGGTAACTTTATAAAGTTTTGGGAGTCTTACCAGGCACTTTACAAGGATGTGACTTTTTCTCCAAGTCTCTATCTTCATTCCTGGATTCAGGAGAGTGAATATCTTTGTCCTGCTTCTCCTTGTTTGCAGCAGTATTTGGAACGGTTATGTTTTGCAAGGCTGGCTTTCTGGGCAACGGAGGTTTGCTACTAAGCTGTTCAGAGGACTTCGCTTTGGGTTTGATCTTTTCATTTAAAGAACCACCAATATTTATATCGGCTGTTTTTTTGATCTGTGCCTTATCACCTTTTGGAAAGGAAGCCAATCCTTCATTTTCTAAATTAAACTCTGCACTGTATCTTTTAATCCCTTTTGATTCTGGTGACGAGTTCTCTCGATATTTCAAAGACAGTGAGGTGGATCTGAGTTTCACTTGGAAAGGACTTGTATCTTCACAGCTTAGCTGACTCTGAGAAACCACCAAAGAATCGCCTGGCACTGGCACCGCATCAACAGCCAGAGAAACAAAGCCAGCCAAAATTTCTGTAGGTCGCCCTGTGTTCTCAGAGTCAGACTCTGGCAGCAAAGTCTGCTTTTTGTTGCTATTTTTTTCCTCCTCCAGATCTGATCCCTTCTGCAAGTCTTCTTTCCACTTCGCATTTTTCGAGGAGACTTTTTCTTTGGACAGGAGGAATCTGGTATTTAATGGGCTTCCCAGCTCTGATCTTTCTGGGAAGTGTAGGCTTCTGGTCCTTGGTCTCTCCCGTGCAGAGGAAACAGAAAATTTTCTCAGGGCATGGAGTTCACTGGCTGCTTTTTCAGCTTTCTTCCCCAAAAGTTCCTCCTTGTGGATCAGTGACTGACTGTTCTCCTTACCAGAAGCAGCTGCCCCTTGTGCAGTCTTTGTTTTGTCTAGAAAGCAGGAAGCAGATGATCCCATCCGTGTTGAGGAAGCAGGATGTGAAACATGGAACGAGTCTGTGGGCTGAAAAGGACCTATGGAAAGTTGCTTGCTGGATTCTGACAACAGAGCAACCTCTTTCTTTGCCTCTTTATTACAGGGCATTTCCACAGGTACTTGATCATCCGTCTGTATATTTTCTCCAGAGCCTTCCAAGCAAATAATACTATTCTTACTAACTGAAATATCTTCTTCGGATGGTATTTTATGTACTGAAAACAAGGTAGGAGGCTCCTTATTTTCTTCATTTAAAATATTGATTGACACATTGCTCATATCCCCAGACAACAGAACCAGTGTTTCTGAGGAATCTTTTTGCTTTTGTACTTCTCTGTCTGGACTGGAGTAGGAAGAAGTTGTGGAGTCTTTGCCTTCGAACAGCATCGAGGACTCAGGCTTCACACACGTTGTTTCCAGTGCTGGCTGGCAGCCCTCCGGTTTATTCTCTGGTAGCAGGGCTTCCTGTACAGCAGCAGGCTCAGAAGCAGGCTGAGTCATCACTGGTCTCAAAGCAGGGGGAAAGTCCTCAGGCATTCTGGGCTTCGGCCAGGAAGCCACATCCTGCGCTGCAGCTGTGCCACATGGCAGTTCTTGATTGCTGGGTTTGAATACAGCATCTGGCAAGTCTGTCTGTATCTCCTTTTCATCATCCTCTTCTTCTTCTGGGGTACAGCTCAAATCAGTCAGAGATTCAGACTGGGTCCTCTGCAAGAAAGAAATTCAGAAAGCCCCATCACCATGTACAGATTCACTTTTTTTCTTACTCATTACAGTTAAGAACTTACAGAGGAAAGCAATACTTGCCACCAATACTGAGCTTGCTGTTTTCTTAACCTACATAATGGGTGCTTTTTTATCTAAGCAGATCCTGGAATAATGTATTTAATGAACATAAAAGCAATGAGTGATGCGTCTTTCTGCACAACTAGTGCTTTCATGCCTTTGTAGATGGGAAGTTCATCAAAACAATGGCCATTGGACTGTCCTTGGCACTTGATTCCCCAGAGCATACTGGCTATGTTGTGTTGCTCTTAGGCAAAAAGCAGCACTTGAAAGAGAAAAATCTGTCCCTTTGTATTTTGCTACTCCATACTAGCATTAAAAATAAAACAACCCATTCTTCCTAAAGTATGACTCTGAAGAAGGAACGGTACATAGAAGGAAGGGCAAAAGCCTAACAAATCCACCCGGTTATGACACTCTATGCCAGCTGAGTATTTACCCCCATATGGCAGTCTTCTGTCTAATCCCACTGCCATACAGCACTACAACCTTGCCTCCTTTGTGTAAAAGTCTTCTGTTTCTTTCGAGAGTTAGACGATTTGATAAAAGTTTATAAATGCATATGTAGTTATCTGTGAGGTCTTATGATTCAGCTTCAGGTAGGGGCTGGAAAAACATACAGGGTTATTTGAAAGCACATTATTAAGCTGCTGAATATGCCTTTTCATATGGTGCCTGCATTAGCTCATGGATTCACTGTGGTTTGTTGGGTAAATACATATTTTGGAGGTAGGCCCTAATTCTAAGAACACAAAACTTGCACTCTGAAGACACTTTTAAGGTTCTTCCAACTTCTCGTTTTGCAAGTGCAATTGCAAAGACAGAGATGCAATGCCACCTGCGTTCACAATCCACATACACAGGAACATAAAAGCAGAAGAAACATTTAGCCAGAAGCAAGGTGCACAGGCAGAGTTGGGGAGGAAAATATTAAAAATTGCATTATCAAAAGATGTGAACACTCTGCATCGAAAAACAGGAGTGCCCGGTCACCTGGCAGTTTACAGGCAGACTGGACAAAGCAATTGTATTTCAGTAACAATGTTACAATGGAAGAGAAGGTTTGATCAGTAGTTATTGCTTTGTATGCTTTTCTAAATAAGTGGCCTCACCATTGTGTTGCTCACAGTGGTGCTCTAACGAGCTCAAAGATCACTCACCAATTTTTTACAATACAGAATATCAGCTAAGTAATATTTAGACACAGAAGGAATAATATTCCTGGTGATAAGCAAGCCAATTTAATGGCTTTAATGTATCTAAAACATTGAAAGAAACCACAAACGATAAAGTGCAAATACAGTAGTGAGAGCTGGAAACTTTAGTTCTAAAAACAGGAGGGAAAGAGGAAAAGATAAGCCACGCCCTCCGTAAGATATTACAAAGAATCAGATAAATGGTGTTTTAAAAGGATGGTTTAAAAAGCAATGGCTTTTTGAATAGTATACAATTTTTAATAGGTTTTTTTAATCGTGTGCACCTTTTTTTTGTTTTCTGTGGAGACTTATTGTAAGTCTCAGTAGTGTACATAAAGGGTTTACAAGTTTTGGGGCAGGGAGGGGTCTGAATTCAGAACAGTCCTAATGTACAGAATCTGGCTCCAATTAATAGGTCACAACTTATTCTTTCTGTACTTTTTGAAAATATAAGTCCAATTATATTTGGAAAGTTAAAACAGCTCCATGAATTGCCTCTCAAAGACTCAAGATTTTACAGGATCCTACAGACTAGGAAAAGTACACAAGTTGATCATCACACTTTCTTAAAAGATTTTTTAAGTAAGTAATGAAGCAGTCAGCCCCAACTTCTGCATCACAAACAAGACACTAAATTGTATTGCGTGGTAAATTTAAGAAGAAATTGTTACATAAACTGCTGCATCAAGAATTCACAAGTAAACTCATAATATTTAATCTGTTCCACATGTCTACTCCAGATACATAGCCTCATCAAATAACAGCTATTAAAACCCAATGAAATATCCATGTCACAATCTGGCTTTCCTTATCATATCTGAGTTTGAAATACAAAGTCCAGTAAGAAATTCCTAGTTTTGTGTCAAAGGTGACACTGTTTATTTTCACAAGTACCTGAGAAAATCTTCTTATTTTACTGGATCTCTGGTTCCGGGGTTTTATTAAAAGCTTATGTTTAGCAGCAGAATTATCCAGGCAAGAGGAAAGCTCAGGTGGAGTGTCAAAATCAACTCCAGGTGAGATGGCACTGTCAGATATCTGGGGAGCTCCAGTTCTGGCACTTCCATGCCTAGGGAACAGCTGACCGTCTGTAAAGTGAGATCTAGAAGAAGAACCCAATGTAACCTGGAAAAAAAAATAATTCCCAAACAAAGAATCAAACAAAGAAATAAAGACACAAAAATAACAATTCTACAAATAAAAGCCCGTGTTTATTGGCACTTTAAGGTTGCCTCTTTTCCTTTTCTGCATCTCTTTAAAATGCATTGCATTTCCTAATGCTGCATGTGGACTAGTGGTGTTCGCAGTTCTGCATTTTCAGCTGCTTGAATATCGTGGTACACTGCCCAATGGGAAGGACAAGTCACATTTAACTAGAAGATCTAAAGCACACAAATACATGGCCAGCATGTTTTAGAAGAAAGATTTACAAAGAGTACTCGGTTACAGAACCCAAAGGGCCAATATCTTTTCTGGGTCTGTCCTCCAGCATCTGTGTCTAGGCTCCCCCCCGCAGTTAGGCTGGATGGCAGCACCTCTAGCTTCCTACATGTCATCAGGTCCCTTCCAACTCTACAATACCCTCCTAAAGACAAGAGAATCAAACATCAGTGGCATGACAGTTAAGTCAGTTTGTGTTTTTTCTTCATGCATTTGTATCTGCAAAATAACCAGGGAGTTTACCTGAAACATAAAATTTCATTTGTAGACTACCCTGGGGAAGGAAATTATGGACAATTCCTACTAGAGGCCAATAACCCATCCAGAAACAACTTCTGAATGCTGCAAGGGGTGCAATACTTTCTTGACGCTGAAATCCAGCCTGCCTGTGCACTTCACCAGAAACTACCCTAGTCCCAGGCCTGATGCGAAAACAAGACTGAAAAAATTATGAAAAAAATACTCTAAAAAGGGTTCTTCATGTCTCTCAGATTCAGTTTTTGTAAACAGACAAAGTAATATTTCCAAATTATCTGTCATGGCATTAACATCACCCCGACAACTTGTGACAGCACTCCCTTTGTAGGCTTGAAATTCCAGTTAATTTCATTAGAGGACCTTTCCTCCTTTGTCATGCTGCCGCCTTCTTTCTGCTTCTTTCTCTGGAAATGGTATGTTACTGAGGGGATTGGATGGGAGAGTGGGGTAGTGTTCCGTTTTATTTAGGGAGGCAAAAAGCATCAGCATTTTCTGCAAGTAGAATTCTGCATTATTCACTGCAGCCAAAAGATACTCCGTAGCGTAGTGAGGGCCTGCTACAGCTTCCCCAATGGCCAGGGGAAAACTCCCATTGATTTTAGTGGAGGCTGGATCCACAGTTTCCAATCATGCTTTCTATTTAAGAAAAAAAAAAGTAGCTTAGCCATGCTGAATAATGGATGCTGTCATTAATTTTCACTCTACAATACCTGCGGTCTAGTACTTAAACATGACTAATGTTCAACAAACGATACGTGGCTGCATTATACATTAGCACCTACAGTGAATAATTTGACATTTCAGCTCCACGATAAAGACGCGGCACATGTTCTCTTTCAAGGCACGTCATTATTTGCCTGCCTTTCTTCTGGCTTCTGCTTTTCCTCGAGAACTTCACGTGTCTTCCCATTGGCAATGCTCAGTGTTGGCCATTACACTGGGAAATCAAGAATCTGGTTTGTTACTTAAATTTCAGCAGCCTGAGTGAATGCCAGCTCTGAGCCACTGCAGAATTTGCCTGCCCCGCGAAGTCTGGCTCTGGCAAAGCCTGCTGGAGGAGGGGATGGCTGGCAGATCCCTTTCTCCAAATCTCACGTACACATGGCTCAGTTCTCCTTCAGCTGGTTGTGCTGGGCGGCACAAGGAGTGGTGCCATGAGGGGAGCCCCATCCCCAAAGCCCAGGTAGGATAGTCACAATCCTCTTCTCCCTTCTTTGATCCAGGAAAGCTTCCAAGACACAGCAAGGTGTCACTGCTGCCCAAAACATCAGGGTTGCATTGTGCAAAACTCCTCAGCCCTGTGAGCTGGTCTCCTGTGACTTCTAGAAGCAGGGCTAATCTCTCCAAAATGCCAGGCAGTAGACGCCGCAGTCTGGGAGGAAAGCTTTCTGATGGGGATACTTCCTGGCTGCACCATGAAGCTGGACTGGGATGAAGAGAGCTCTGAGCTAAATGATGGGGCACGTGGAAAAAGCTGAGCAACTGCACAGTCACCACCACGTCTCAGGAGTCAGCAAGTGAGTCAGAGAGTGATGTTAATGGAACAACAGGGAGACATAAATCCTCCTTTAGCAAATATGCATCCGGACTGAACAAATTTACAGCGAGTCTGTTTTCAAGAAATACCTTCTTCGTGTGTTGTGTTGTTTTTCTTGAAAAATACTAAAAGTTTCACTGCACAGAAGCAGTTTTTCAAACAGCTTCATGTGGAATCTTGCAAGTGTGGCCAGAAATCTTTGCTGAGCCCTGCTGCAGCTGGTCTTGAAATACATTTTGCATAATTACCACGGAAGAGTCAGCCCAGGACTAGCTTCTCTATTTCCTTTCTGCAATTCCCCTCCACCCCTCCTCCTATTTCTAGAAAACGCTTTTCCCTTTACCCCCTGTGTTGTTCCCACCATGACTCCAGCTGCGGACAACTAAAAGGACCTCTTCAGAGCCCTTCAAAACCGCCCTTTAATCAGCCAGAACTGCTGGCTGCTGATTGAAGCAAGCCATCTATTTGCCTGTACTTGAGTCCTGAAAACATCACTTCAGCAAAATTCACAGACAGAACCCGACTGAAGGCTGAACCTCAGACTCCCAAGCAGCAATGCCAGCCACTATCCTCAGGCAAACACTTTCTGTATCAGTGCGAGGTAACTTTGTACTTAAAGCAAGGGTCTGGGCAGATTTCAGAGGATCTATATTTTGTTCACAGCTCCTCAGCAAGCTTCCTCCCTTACCCTATGCATGTAACCCAAGCAGCCTTTACTGCAATTTCCCATCTTTAAAAAAACGGGGATACTGTTTCAGTGTCAAAATCTGGTTGGTTGTGCTTAGAGATTAAATCACATCTATAAAGTTTGCTAAAGGATATGAGGTATTCTAGAGGGCTTAATTATTATCACCAGGAGATTACTTGGCATCAGAATTATGTTGATAAATAATGATAACTTTATGTTTGATGGACAGGCATTAAAAAAGCACAGCAAACAGACAGGCATGCAATTACATACATACAAGGTTGTTTTTTGCAGCAGACGGGCAACAAAATAATATTTATGTCTTACATTTCTTTAAAAAACTACTACACATAATTGCTCGGCCCTTAAGACATTTGGCAGAAGTTACCTGTTCTTCTTCTTCACTGCCTGTTCCAGCTAAACTCAAAGAGCTAAGGTGCTTGTGAGAGTCAGAGAACTGTGGAATGGAATGAGGAAGAGATTCAGTAAAAGATGACAAACAAGGTGGATATACTCACAGAAACGATCTACACAAAGTGCACACAGATACTGACAATGCAAGTTGTTTTTCTCTATAGTCTTAAAGATTAGCAAGGACACTGCAAACATAAAGTGTAAGACATGCAGATAAAGAATGAAAT
This sequence comes from Falco rusticolus, assembly GCF_015220075.1. NCBI lineage: Eukaryota > Metazoa > Chordata > Aves > Falconiformes > Falconidae > Falco > Falco rusticolus. The sequence continues at coordinate 70,194,860 of NC_051188.1, read as the reverse complement.
AACGTGTAACAAAACTATCATTTAAAAAGAAAAAACAGTTTCAAATTCTTCTATGTTTCTCTTTCCAGTGACATCCTAGAAAAACATTAAAGCTCTTATCAGCACATTCAAGGGGGAATACAGATTTTTCAGCCTTTTTTTAATGCCTGGCAGCTCTCTGTAGTCCCTAAAAAAACCCCAACATTCCCATGCATGCACACAAGCACATCCTCTTCTTCCTAGTTCTGCATTTTCTGGTATGTTATATTTTAACAGGAACAGGGAATCTAAGTAGCTGTTTACACAGAGAGATAGCATTTTCCCATTTTGAGTAAAGTATTTCTGAATCATTCAGAGATAAAGCAGTGATACATATAGCAAACCAAATAATTTATTCTACCTTCCACACATAGGTAAAATAAGTCATTAAACACTGATTTTTGTCAACACTAGAACAACTCACTCTTGTTGTTGTGCCTGAATTTAAGTTTTCATTGAGCAAAGACATTTCTGGAGGGCTCCTGGGTAATCCATCATCTTCAGAACTAGTCCCAGCATCCTCTGTTCGCTTTGCATGAAGTCCAAATGGAGGTGGAGGTCCCAATTTCATGGTAGGCTGGAGTTTCAACTTCAGTGTGGCATAAAATACATTAGCATGTGATAGCGATGGAGGTTTCCCCAGTACATCTTTTAGCTCAGGTCAATGAGTTACCTTTATTTTAAATTCACAATTGAATGATCCAGAGCATAGGACATCTCACTTTAGATGTTCTCTTAGGGAGCCAAACAACCAACCCATTTTTCAACTATCATTTAAGTAGAACCAAGATATGACACTGCTGTCTAATTAACAAATGCAACATTTAATGTAAGCTGCAGACAGATACTACTTACTAACCAAATGTTCAACTGCAAGTATTATCCCAAAAAATCAAGCCTGGAAAGACATTCCACCTCTTGCATTTGAAAAAATTATGTTGTGTAAATTACCTGTAAAGCTCTAATCCGATCAGAAACATTTTCTTGAGAAAACACTCTTACTGGCCTTGCAGGCTCTTGCCCAGTCTCAGGGATGAAAATGCTATCATGTGACAAAGCTCTGCTTCCCATAATGCCTTTATGTATCCTAGAATAATATAATGAATGAGTGAAAATATACAGATTTTTTTCCCAGTTCTCTTACTCTTAACTCAGGTGGTGTGTTGAACGTGGAGTGGGACATAGCTTTGCCAACATGTATTACACACAAGATTCCAGACTTCTCCATGAATACAATACAGTCATTCAGGCTAATCTAGGTAACACCTTCTAAAACCAAACAAAAATTTGCAGATGCTGTTATCTGTCATGTTAACAAACTGAATCAAAGTTAAAGACACTTTAACCCCAGCAACTGAATTATATCTTACGGAAAAGCTACTGCCCCTTGGCTGGAAGCCAGCAGCTGGGTGGCATGACATTGTCGCAGGCAAGCCCACGTGCAAAATGAAGGCAGTTCACATAAATGAGCCTGTACCTGAGATGGACACTAACTTCTTGCTAATGTAACAATGCGTCTTGCAAATGACTGACCATTACCATAGAAAGACTAAGTACTTTTTACTGTTTAGGCAGGGTACAGCATTTAATGTATTTCTGCCGTACAGGTCATCAACAATAACATTTCAGGCAATACAGTTCTCTCAGAATAATTTGCATAAATCCTTACAAAGTCCTGTGCTGTATATCAAGATGCTTGGGAGTTTCTTTTATGGGCCTGGGGGACACATTTTTCATGGAGACTCTTTGTGGACTAGTGAAAGGAAGCAGGTGATGCTTTATGGGTAGCTTCTCTCATAGTCTGTCTCCTACTTTTGATGCATGCAGTATGTAACTTTCTTTGCAAATGTTACACATGGGGCATGAACACCTTGTTTCCTCATGGGGATGGTACAGGAGACCCATGGACAGACAGCTAGGGGCTAGGGGGTCTCTTGTGCTCATTTTCCTCAGCATATTCCTCAGCTCAGCTCACAGCCTAACTAAGTAGGGACCAGAAACGTGTGTACATGGCATTTCTTCTAGGTTTCCCTTCTTTTAAATTTTTTAAGTAAGACAGCTATGAAATGTCAAACCAGAGTACAGAGCACAGAATTGCTTGGGCTCATGTAACTATCAAGTTAGCAGACATTCTACAGAAAAAAAAAAAAAAAAAAAGGAGAACTGTGTATTTTTGGATCTTAGATACTGTCACAGGCACATTCAGGAACGTAAACAAACATTGCAGAAAGTAACATTTTCCTCGTAATGGCTGCTATAAATATATTTGATAAAACAATAACAGGAAAAAGTTGATCCGTATTTCTGCTGCAGAAGGAAGGAAAGCCTGCTGCTTCTGCTTAATGCATTAGAGACATTAGAAGAACAATTTATCTAAGTGAAAATGTGATCTCTGCAATGCATCCAAGGTCAGACAGATCTATACCAATTTGCAAAGTAACTGCCAGTCAGGGCTACGATGGCTGCTCCACACACCAACATTTTACAAAGACTGCAGCGGTGGCCAGATAAGCGGTGTTGTCACATGTGCACATTTATCCCAGTGTGCTACCCTTGCTTTCTCTTTCTAGCAGACACATACCTCCCGAATGCGTAGCGGAGGTACCCTAGATCTCTGCTCAGATTATGAGTGCTCAAATTAATTTTCCTTCTATTCAAGGAATATCCTGGTCTCTGTCTGTCTGAACAAATATTAAGAAACAAAAATGTAACGACCCTGCAAGTCATGGCAGAGGAACATGGCCAAAACAGCCAAAGATCGTACCCACTTGGATATGGCCTTGTTGAGTTGTACACAAGGGAAAGAAAATCTGACCATCCATGCCTTCGAAATACGTTGTCGAACAACACCACCACTACAGCCCACTGTTAGACCTGATGCTGGCAGCCAGGAACTCCTGGGGCTTCAAGCTGGACTAGTATTAATGTTGCCAATGCCAGAAAAGACACACACAAAAAAATTGTTAATCATTTCTTTTGGTGATTTGGCGCTGCCTGGTGGCCGCGTTGTATAACGTCGTTTTAGCTGGCCGGGACGGTTTGCCTTTCCCCTCCCTCGGCTCAGCAGCATCTCTTGCTTGAGGACCAGGAGGCTTGTTCTGATAGACACAACATTCGACCATGCAAGGACTTGCTTTTTAGGCAGCCAAGGGGCTCTTCAGCCCACCTCTCCATCCAGGAACACATCTGAACTTTAGTCTGGGTTTCTCATGGTTACCTTTCAGTAGTGGGTAACATTTTTAGCAATGCCTGAACGAAGACAGGATTTTCGGAGGCAGACAAATAACACAGGCTGGGATGCACCTGGTCTAGCTTCAGACATTAAACCACAGGTATCTGCATCAGAGCTGGTCACCCCTGGCTCCTGTTTACATTCTGCACAGAGAAATAAGCACTTCTAGAGCCTGGTTCAGCTGAACAACTTCAGACATCTACACAAGAATGATATAAGCTTTCTTAGTAAAGTCAGCTTCTCTTTGGTGATTATAAAAGGCAGCCAGTGACTAACTCAGATGCAGACATTTGTCCTCTGGTCAGATGAACCCCATGCATACAGAGGAAATAAAGGCTTCACAGCCTCTGGTTCCTACTGATTTCAATTGCAGTCAACCCCTTATCCCTTCCTTGCTTTCAAAACCTTGTGTAAATGGTAGGGCATCTAAATTTCTTTAACAGTCCTTAGGAATTACATCTTAGGGGCATAAGACAATCCCGGTAAGATATAAGATAAGTACCTAATTCATTCTTGAAGATGGAAATTACATTGTTTTGAAACAATAACCCAAGGCTTATTTATGATTAACTGAAAGCTTTTTTAGTTATTATTTCTTGCTGCACTCCATCCAATTCCCTTGCATCTGCCATTTTAATCTGTACTTTTATGAAAAAGGCAACTGTTTGAGAATGCAGCATTGTGAACAAAAGGAGGAGGCAATTTTGGGGTATCCTTAATCTACAAACATTGTAGCAGTTCTGTATTTGTTTACCAGCCAGGGTCCAAAGACTTACTCAAGTTCATCTTCAGAATCATAATTAACATGCATGTTGTGAGAGGCTGCAACATCACTTGTTGACTGGAATAACTTCAGACTGCTGCTCCCAGAAGATGATGTCTCTTTCCTTTTCTTTTTACCAAAAAACTTTTTGAAAGATTTGAACTTTGATTTTTTCTTTCCTAAGTGAAGAAACATAAAAAAGATGCAACCAGCAACATGTGTGAATTGTTGAACAATAATAGTTCTTCTATAATTTCTGCGTAAGTGGATTTTTTTCCTGGAAAATGCCACACTGTCTCCTCTTGCATTAATGTCTTTCAAGACTATATTGGTAGCATGAAATTACTATTACCTTGGAGAATGGACTGTAATGTTTATGATACATAAGAAATAACCTATAGTGTAAAATCTTTCCTAATAGAGTTTCTACTTGCCTCTTGAGATAATTAGACTGTGAAGAAAAACTTTGGTATTAACAGCCTGGGATACAGAGAAGAAATTACAGTTTGGAAACCCACTGCCTTTGTTCAGCAAGCTAAACAGTGATGATAAGGATTGTGTTTCCAAAACCAATTTAAATGTAGAAAAGGCTTACATAGGTGGAATACACAGTGTTGGGAGACTAATGCTTTAAAATGTGAATTTTATAATACATCCCAGAATATTCTGAATGCTAATTACAAGATGTGATGGATCACAAAGTATTAAACCAGAAATCAAGCAATAATCTTGAAAAGCAATGCTAGTCTGCTCAGTGAGGAAAAACCTGAATTGGGATCAGCTGCAAGCTCTGTGAAGGAAATTTCTTAAAATGAATCAGCATTTTGCACAAGGCACCCCAACAACTTGTACCTGCCCCATACAGGTTGGCATGACAGCACTGCGAGGCATCCCTGTCAGGATTTCACTTATTGTTGGATTTTGTTGGGTAGAAAAGTTAAGTTGGTCACAAGATGCCACAAAAAATCTTATTTCAAGCCTCTGAAAATGTCTAAATATAACAGCTCTTGGAGAGAGGAAGAGAGAAGGGGAGAATGCATTCTTTAAACAAACATTCAATTCTGTGATACAGCAAAGACATTGAAGTTCAAGAAGTCACAGCACTTTTCATTCACTGAGAAAGGGAGCAATTCTACCTGAATTGTCCTCTCCATCTCCTTCAGTCTCTCGCATCTTAGGGTCCATTATCCTTGAGGAACTCACGTGAGAATCACTAAAGGAGGTATTAAAAGTGTCAGTCATACCAACAAAATAACAGTACTTCGCTATATATGTGTATACATACATACAGGCAAGTTACCTGTATGTATATAAAAATAAAAATATAAAATATTATGTGTATGCTTTTATATATAAATGCATAGACAATAGATGTCTAAATATATGTATTGTATCTATACATAAATATACATAAAATAAAAAAAAATCCCATAGGATGAAGCTTGTTAGGCTAAGGTATAATAAGTCCCATAGAATATTCCCACTTTCGTAAGGCAATAGTATGTTCTGGTTTAGTTGACCAGCTAGCCTCTCCTGACTGAAAACTGAGTTTGACAAGATTCTCAAGTGCTTCTAAAAGCACGTATCGGAGGAGGTGAGCTTCTTTGGCTCTCCCTCTCTGTGCCTACTCAGGACCACAGATAAAATGTCTTTGTGACAATTACAGCACTTGGGTAACATGTACAAGTAGTATTAGTAGAGAACTGCATCTGGTTTTCCTTTTATTTATGTACAATTTGAAGTATTCTACAGATCGTAGTTTTTCTTCTTTTTTAAGCAACTTGTGAAAAGGTAGCAACTCTTCTTATTCCTTTGTTCATATAGACAACAGGAAAATACAAGTAAAAATAAAACAATTTATTTTCTTCTTCTCTTCTTTGCTTTTTGGAAGCAAAATATCACTTTGCTTATTAAGATTCCTAAATTAAAAAACATTTCCAAAATTGTATATATCCCAAGCCTGAGGACAGAGTATCTGTAATTTAAAATGCATTTCCAGAGCAGTAGTCTGTGCTCTCTTTTCTTCATCTGGAGAACCATCATTTCACTGTCAAGGTTGAATAAACTCATGGGTGCCATTGACTGGATAGTGAGTTAAATGCTGCAGAGTAACAGTTTGGGCTGTGAAGGTGACAGATGCTCACATCACAACCTGGACAGGAGGCTGAGTACACTGTGGCTAATGTGCTCCCCTGAAGTACCAGCGGACTAAAGTAATAAGGCTCATAATTTCCAAGAGTTAGCAAAATGGAAATGAAACTTTTATTACTGAAGTCTAAACCACAACACATCTCCTGAACCATCAGCAATTGAGCTGGGCTGTGACGCAGCAAAGGCACCTCTGCTGCTCAGCATCTCTGGGGCTCCCCCACCAGCTGGACCCCCAGGCTGGTTGTAAAAGACCCCCTGCCACTATCCATTGGGAAAAAGAATCAAAGTTAAACATAAACACAAGGGTGAGCAACTTCTGGTCAAGGGCATTTGGCTTATATAGGGAGAATTATTTATGAACAGGCTCTAGAAAAGAACAGACATGGATGATACGTATATTTTTAAAGTAAATGTCCGCTGGGAGGTGACAGAGAAATATGTATTGTGGGCTGTGGTGTATCTAGTCAATTATTAAACAGGCTCGACGTGTCTCAGATTCAGACCGTTGTGTTGCAATAGCAACGGCAGGAGTGCAGATCAATACCTTTAAAGCCTCAGCTGTTATATGCATGCCCTGTAGCATCTACACGCTACACAATCCAGAGGTGGGATCCTACAGTCTTTATATAAATTATGGATGCCATAGCTCAGATACCCAGCTGTGTCTCACTGGCATAGCTCTGCTGCATCCAGCTGCACTCAGGTGAGAGTATTTTTTTTTCATCCAAATGTTCATATGCCATACTTCACTAGTTCTGAAGTTCAAAGCCACTGAGGGATAACTACCCATGTAATGGAAATGTTAGTTTGAAACATGCAAGGAAGTATAAACACATTCCCTCTGGCAAAATTCAAGCAGATGATACATCGTATTTCTGACAAACCAGAACTGTTTTGTTGTCCCATCCCAAACCTTAGCAGCCTATTTTCTAGAGAATAAAAGCAATTAAAAAAATTTAGCACCACCATACTGTCAGAGAAAAATTGTGTGACTGATTTGTGACATCTGAGGTCACAAAAAGTGTTTCCACCGGGTGTGTCAAACATTTGGGGACAGCACTATGTGACCAGGGGTGCAGCATACATCTCCTCACTTAGGGGAAACAGAAGGGCATGAACCCCGGTGAGTTCTCTCCTTGCCAGCTGTGCATCTTGTAGCAAGGTTCTCGCTCCCCTTCTGACCTCAGCCATTCTACAGGTCTGGAACATTCTTGCTATTTTCTAAGGTTATTTTAAGAAGCAGTGTGTCTTTCCAAAAAGTGCCCAAGCCCTGGGGAAGGCAGCCCACCACTGCTGTGCTTTTGGAGACGTCTTTTGCAAGGGCGCAGCATAGGGCGCAGGGCTGGGGCTCCAGCTTGTGAGAACAAGCCAGGTCCTTGGCCAGCGTGGTACGACTTGGTATACTACTTACATAGAACTGGTTTAGCGTAACTTGCTTAATGTTAGTAGCTGCATTTGCTGAAGCCTTAGGCCACAAGCTGTGAACCTTCACCTAGGTATGCTGAACTTTTACTTAGTCAAGTACAAGGAGGCTCCAGAGTCAGTTCAAGCCAGTAGTAAAGAAGCTGCAGCCTTAGAGACAAGAAAACAAAGGACCTGCCTAGAGACAATGGAAAGGGCCCAATGAAGAATGGGAAGACCCCAGACCTGAACGTTATTCCTGGTCTGAACTGCCATGTGAGGGGTGAGGAATCTAGATTGTAAGAGTATAATCGCCCAGGGATGTCTTTGTTCGAGGTCCCTCTTCAGAGGCACTCAGCTCGAGCTGTAGCGCTCTTCATAAAAAGTGCCTCTATAGAGGAATCTTTCTTCCAGCTTATCGATTCAGCAGAAACCTCGAGTCCAGCCCTGTTATGGTGGCTGGCATGCGTAACTTCCAGAACAGTTTGGTGACCCAGATGGGACTCCAGACAACTGCCATCGGACCCCCTTGGCTCCAAACATCGAACTGCCAGCATCGGGTGAGATCACCTGGGAACTCTGGGGACAGAAGGCACCAACTGGTGAGTGTTAAAATTTTGCTACTAAATTCCAGATATTCTGGGTCCAAGTGGGTTGGAGTCCCACCTCAGAAGGATGCTATAAGTATATTGGGTCCAAATGAGTTTGATTTCCATCTCAGAAGTGTGCTAGGAGAAGTGTGCATGGTCCAATCAGTGTAAAGCGCTCAAATTTGGCACAGAGATTTGGGGAACGTACCCAGCAAGCCAAAGAACTAGAAAATTGGAGGAAAATAGATGGCACTGCATGACTATTGGAAAAATGAGCAATAGCATTGTGTAAGGAAGACTGGCCAGCACTTAGAGAGGCAGGGGTGCATGGCCCTGAAAGGATCCTTTAAATTTAAAAAGGTGGCTATGCTCTGAAAAATTTTGAAAAATGAAAAACCTCAGCAAATGGTTTATTGGTATGTATGGGATCATTGGCTATATGACCACTATAGGATGCTTGAAAATGAGTATGAAAACCTCAAGGAAAAACTTCAGCTGCAGCAATTGTAATTTAACCAAGGTGCCTACAGAGCTGGTCTCTGCACCACCCTATACTCCTCCCTCTGTATGACTTGATTCCCCCCTCCAATGGCCTCTGCTGTCCCTATTCCTTCTGCTGGGCTTCACACTGTGGTTTCTAATGCCATCCCTAATCCTCTTACCATGCAGCCCGTGGTGGCTGCGTGTGGGTGTATGTGTGTGAAATGTTTCTTCCCCACCTCCAGTGTTATATGTATACACGCATCACTCCTGGAACCCCCGGGATTTGTTTATGTGGGAAAATAAAATGCGTAGGTTAAGGGAAGATGCAGGTCGATGTGCATCATTATTTTATATTATTTGTTCAGGATATGATCCACCCTGGGCCAACGTTGACCTGTTGTTGAAGAAGTTGTTCCATCCAGGTCAGCAGGGTAAGACAGTTGAAAAGAAACTGGAGTTCACCATACAGGCAGGGGGAAGTCAAACTGTCTGGCCTCAGATTGATCCTGGCTGGGATTCTAATAATCGGAGATAATTGCTGAACAGTGGTTGGAGATCTCATACATGTGATTAGAGCTTGCGAGGAGATAACAATAAATTGAATTAAAGTACAGGAATGTAGACAGAGGCCAGAGGAACACCCCAGCAACTACTGGGGAAGATTGCAGTAGGCTTTGTTGACATATGGGGGAATGACTCTCCAGTATTTTAATAATGAATTGGCAGCAAGTGTGTTTGTGGGCCAAGCCACCTCTGACACGTGCAACTATTTTAAGGATTGCATGACAGAATGGCAAGAGAAAATATGAAAGATACTGTATTCCCTGGAGGTTCTAGATTTGTACAATATATAAATGATTTGTTACTTGCCAGCAAGACATATGAAGATTGTTTTAAAGATACTATTTTTCTATGTACTGCTTTAGCTGAAAAAAAGGTCACCATGCATCTCTTTGTAAACTTCAGCTGCATCATTAGGAAATAAAATATTTAGGATTTATATTAACAAAAGGACAAAAATTAGTAGACCCAGAACAGGTCCAGGCTGTGGTAAAAATACCTCAACTGGTAACAAAAATTGTGAGATTTTTTAGGTGCAGTAGGATACTGCAGACCCTGGATAATGGGGCTAGGGGAGTTTAAGCAAACTATTGACAAAAAGCTACTAAGGCAGAGGAAGTAGAGCCTACATGTTGGTGTCCAGAGAAAGAAAAGATTTTCCAAGCTATAAAAGGAGCTTTATAGCTCCTGCTCCAGCACTGGGATTGCTGGATTACTGCAAGTCCTTTGAACTCTATGTGCATGAGAACAAAGGAGTAGCCAGTGGAGTCCTTACTCAAAAGCTAAGTCCACACTGCTGCCGTGTGGCTTATTACTCAACTCAACTGGATCCTGTAGCAGCAAGGAATAATTCCTGTGTTAAAGCAAGAACGGCAACAGCAACTATCACGAAAAGGAGCAGACCATTGGTTCTGGGCCACCCAACAACTGTGTGTGTCCCACATGAAGGAGAACTGATTCTTAAAGGACCTGCTACACAAACGTTGTCCCCACAAAGAGCACATCGTAATGAATTAATGATTTTAAAGGCAGATAATATTACTCTGAAAAGTTGTGATGTTTTGAATTCAGCAACCTCACTGCCTGTTCCCTCTGATGGTGAGCCACATCATGATTGTGCTGAGGTGGTGTTTTACTCCAGACAACTACAGGAAGATCTGGGAGATCAGCCTCTAGAGAACTTGGATCTAACCCTTTTCACCAATGGATCCTCATACTACACAAATGGAAAATGACACGTGGGCTATGCAGTGGTGAGAGACTTCGAGGTACTTTAAACAGAACCTCTACAATCCTTGGTGAGTGCCCAAGAGGCTGAATTAACTTAATTAGCAAGAGCAGCCTGGTGGGTATGTAATCAGCAAGTAACTATACTGCTTCTAAATATGTTTTTGGAGTGTGTCTTACAACAGCTATCCTATGGAAAGAATAAGAGTTCCTCTCCTTGGTAGAAAAGAATATTTCTAATGGAACTGAAGCCCAAACGCTGTTGTAAGCTATTAAGCTTCCAAGGGAAATCGCTGTAGTACACTGTCCAGCTCATACCAAAGACTCCAAGAAAACTGAAAGAAACAATGAAATTACTCAAACTTGTAGTCAGATAGGTTTAAAATGGCCTGAAGTTTTAGGAATAGTACTATGGGATATTTGAAATACCCCTTGCCAACTTCTAGGATTGTCATCAACAGCAATAGCGTTTGGCAGACAATTATACCCAGGACCTTATTCCCCACTAGGACCAGCCTCTTAGACGGAGATGAACAGGTGAGCAAGTTTGTACTGGGAATACAAGAACACCTACAAGGAAACAGGACACAAGCCCAATGGTTTCAACCAGTACTAGCAGTAATGCAAGTACCTGATATCCAGCCTGGGGATACAGGAATGGTAAAAGTCCACTCTCGCAAAACAAAGTTGGACCAGAAGTGGGAAAGTCCATATACTGTGCTACTAACTTCCGATTTATGTAAAAGTTACAAGGAAAGAGAAACTGGATTCATCACTCACATGTTAAATGAATTTCTAAGGATTATCAGTTAAACAAATAACCACCACCCATGCAGAACCCCAGCAATCCTGCAGTACTTTTGGTTCTGGTTATCCTGTGATAATTGTGGTCCACGTTACCCTAGAAAGCGTACTAATAATTAAGAACACTGTCAACAGGGCTGGAGTCAGGGAAGTATAACTAGGAAAGGTGCCTCTGGCCACATAAAGTGGTGCTGTGTGTGCAGGCTATGCCAGCCACTAAAAGTTATAAGCACTTTGCAGCAATACAAAGTATTGATAATTTGGGAATAACTTCCAAGCAAAATATACACATTTGCTGTGCACAGCCTATTTAGCTCTAATCTTATAGCCTTAATATTTATTATATGTGGCAATTATAATTGCCTAGGGATGTCTTTGTTCGCGGTCCCTCTTCAGAGGCACTCAGCTCGAGCTGTAGTGCTATTCATAAAAAGTGCTTTTATGGAGGGATCTTTCGGCTTATTGACTCAGTGGAAACTGAGAGTCCAGCCCTGTTACGGTGGCTGGCATGCATAATTTCCGTAAGACCAGGTGCCATCACTGCTGCCAGTCATCCCTGGATGGCTCCCCAGTGTCAACTGGGGGAAGAGCTGGCTGCTTCACTGTGGAAGAGCTGCCAAAGAGATCCAGGTGGTGTGCGGGGAGGAAGGCCATCCAGGTAAGATGACTTTGGAGTGAAGCAGAAAGTGACCTGAGGTGTGGGTCAGAGGCACCCAGGGTGGAGGAGACACCAGGCACAAGCACCAGTGGCCTCTGCCTCCTGCACAGGAGTCCAGAGACTCTGGTGTCCCCAGCAGGGACATGGTTATTTTAAATTATGGTAAATCCTAGAAGTTTGGGTCAGATGGGCAGTATTGTTTTGCAGCGGGAGAACTGTAAGGCTGTTATAAAAACTATCTCAACTTGGCATGCAATTACAAGGATTGGGGAACTGTGAGGACCGTTCACCGCTGCGAGCTTGCTAGTGGACAGTTTTTCAGTTCAAAGGCACGTTTCCAGCCTGAACCCAGGGTTTGATGTGACTCTCCCAGGCCCCCACTGGCTGGTGTGCAGGAGGCGGAGGTGGCAGCCCTCGCCACACTCACTACCTTGCACAAACACACACTATGAGGAAGACTGCGAGGCGCAGCTGCCCACCCAGTGCCAAGGGTGCGGGAGGAATTTTATGGCTGCTATTACCAAGGGGAGATTTGTTTGTGTCGAGGGACAAATGGGTACCCCCTTCCTTAATCTGAGGGGGGCAGGGGGCGGGGGTCAGCAGGTAGCAAAATGGGCTGCAAGAGTTGTGCAACGCTTGGTGGGCAGTGCGCTTATTTTCAGAAATATGCTCAAAAGTCAACAGGCTGCTTTTTAGCTGAGACTTAGCCACTTGTTTGAGTGTTTTGCCAAGTGATGGTTTCAACTGGAGCAATATCCCAACAGTGCAAAGAGATACTGTCCCCTGCTGAGCATCTGACAGCTGCCAGAGATCCCTCTGCACTGCTCCGCCAGCAGGGAGCTGCCCAGCTTAGCATCTCACCAAACCTAGCTGTAGGCAATCACATTCACGTCTACCTTAAAATTTACGATGACATTAATTATCGACATGAGGGAAAGTTGGTTTTCCTTTTAAATACTTCCTTTGCTGAACAGCGTTAGAAAAACGTTGGTTTTCGCCCACGGTTCATCACCATGAGATAACCCTATTTTCTTTCCCAGATATATAAACTCAGAGAACTGCTCTATCTATACCTCTCCTTTTTTCCTTCAGTATAGCCTATGTCAACAGTATCTTTAGGCAGGTTTTCAATCTTTCAAGTTTTTCCCTCAGTGTCTGTAACAAACCCTCCAGTATTAATACATATATCGTAAGAAAGATTCAATTAAAACATGATACTTAAGAGGAGAAACAAAAAAAACCACAGGCCAAAGTTTACCCCTGGTATGACTATAACTGCTTGTCGCCTCCCTGATGTAAACAGAGATTTGATTGTTTGCTCTGGAGCTAAATTTTATCTTTCTCAAAGCTTTGCTTAAAATCTATGACAGCCTACAAATTTAATAGATAGCTCTGCAATAAAAAGCTGACAAAATCCAGCATCTTTGCATCGGCACCGGTGGTATTCAGTGTGCCCTTATGCTTGGATCTGGAGTCTTGGCTGTGGAGCGGGGCTGCTGAGCTTTCTCATTTCCAGTTTCCCCAAGGACTTACTGAAGTCCACCACTAAATTAAATTATCCTGTGATCTAAAGACTCAGCAGGATTCACATCCTAGAGGAGCAGCCTGCATTGCTGCTTCTCCACTGTTAGCAAGGGCAAGATTTACCACACCGCTGACAGTCATACTCTTTTCCTCTTCTTTTTTTTTTTTTCCTTTACATTTTATGTGTGGTTCTTTTCACAGTGGAATACTAGAGATACCTGGTTTATCAATTTATTATGAGATTTTATAAGCCCAAAATGTCTGATAAATCGCTAAATATTACCCAAGCTTGTAACAGTGTTTTTTCTATATTGGACTTTTCCCAGCAGAGACTTTTTCCACTTTCCTTCTTCCTTTCCATGCCCTTTCTAGATGAGCCAAGATACAAGAAATACAGCTGAGACTACGTCAGTGCAGAGAATAGAGGCAATATGGCAACACAATGGGTTTTTATTCCCTTCCTATCCCTCCCAAATGTCAGTACATTCAAAAGTGTGTATCCAAAAAATCACAGCTGAAGCAAACAACAGCAATTTACACCTTTTATTCCTGCGTTGTATAAGAATATTCTATTTCTAGTAGACAAAGAAACACCAGGAATGAAAAGTGATTTAAAAAAATCTGAATTTAGGGGAATTATTTCACATGAGAGGAAGACCTGCCCTTTTCTCTCTCCAATATCACGATATGCAGTAAAATTCCTACTGGTATTACACAGCCTTGTGGATTTGGGAAAGAAAATGCAGGGATCCTGGGGATATAAAGAAAACCCAAATACTTGGAAAGACTCCTCTAGCTGAAGTATTAAGCAAACTGAAAACATCCTAAATACCAGGGGCAAAGACTGAGGCAGCTTGTCCTCATCCATCCCCTCTCTGAGGGCTCAGACCTGAAATGAAGGCACCATCCATGGGCCATGCAGTCCCTTCTCCTGTCAGATGGACTGCAAAAAAGGGACAACTCAAAGTTTTCAGAGGGAGCAAGCCCAGGATGTCCACTGTGATCTCCTGCCAGCAGCAGGTGCACCAGCAGAGCTTTCACACCTCTAGAGAAGCTCCAGCTCCCCAGCACATGCATTAGCAAGAGCTCAATTCAGACACAGCCCCAGGACACCGCACCTTGGCACAGCACAGGTCCAAAAGCATGTTAATGATCACCTGCCTCCCAAGCAAAGGTTTACCCTTGCAACTCGGGGAGACCGTGTGCTGAAGGCATTGTGCAATGGGATGTAGTAGAAGGAAGTGTAGGAGAGCAGGGTTAGGACCTTGTGATGAGGAGGTATTCACACAGCACAAGAAACCCTCTCTGCTCAGACCCTCTCCTAGTAACAAAGATCCCAAAATCACATCCCCCTTGCAAGCTTTCAAACCACTTTCAGTGCTCCCAAGTGATAACACTTGAGCCTAGCCAAAACTAAATTTCTCACAGTGTGCCGAATTATAAAATCCTTTCCAGAAGTCATCCATCATCTTGAGCTTATGTTAGTAAGATAAACCCCTCTTCTCTACCTCCCTTCTGAAACAGGAGGTCTAGGAAGCAGAGTGAAGTGCTCCCCTTGAGCTAGTACAGCATGTACAAGCCTAGGTATT
The DNA here is from genome assembly GCF_015220075.1 of Falco rusticolus. Taxonomy (NCBI): domain Eukaryota; kingdom Metazoa; phylum Chordata; class Aves; order Falconiformes; family Falconidae; genus Falco; species Falco rusticolus. Next base: position 70,179,859 of record NC_051188.1, on the reverse strand, counting down.
AGGAGTGTCCACACCAGCGAGATGCAGGTCTCTGGGAATCCAATTAGTTTGTATAAGCACATCCAAAAAGCTCCCATAAAGGGACAGGAGAACTTGGCAACAACTGCAACACCATTTCCAAAGCCATATATCTTCCTGCTCCAGTCAAAGGAATACAGATTTCACTTTTTATTCGGCCTCCAGTTTTTAAATCAAATGCACCTGAGTGCACGCTTACCTACACACAGCCATCCTAGGAGCTTTAGCGGGAGTCACAGCACAGCGACTGAAGGGCCACCCTGCCTTTCCACCATATGTCAGCACCTACACAGGATCTGTACATATTCTAGCTGCGTTCCCATTCTTTCTGAATTATTAAAAATAATTTGCCCATAGAAGACATATATTCTGAGAAAATTGTTTTTCTCTACCAAATCTATACAAAATATCAACTTATTGCCAAACCAAGAAAAACTCCCTGTCACTTTTTGTATACAACTTTGCCTTTTGTTTTCAAAGTCGGGCAGATGATCATGTCCTTCCATGTTCTTTAAATGTTTTGAATCAGTAAACAAAAAGTATTACTTTACAAACTCTCTGACTTCACGTGTTCTCTGCTTTTTTTAATAATTTAGTGCAGATGCTGTTAGCACTTACTTGTTTACGCTGACTAATGTCCATGGGGACACCATCTTCAAAATGTGGTATTTTCACAAATTGTTTGCTGTCCAAAACATGATAGTTCGTTATTCATCTTCATTATTCTCGCACTGAACCTGGTACACCTTCCCCATCTTTACTTATCTGCATCATTGGTTAATAAAAGTTTTTGTTTCTTTGCTTAAGGCTGACATTTTTCTCCAGCTACTACTACCCTTGTAGCATGCCCTCATGTTAATAGAAAAACTGTGTATTTTGCAAACATGATGGTGTGGTGAGCCACTATGTGCCACTGCTCATGCTCAGAGCAAGACTGACTGCAAGTAGTTTTGCTACCAACATCCTCTCCCTGGCTGTGTGGGTCCTACAGCAGCATCCAGGAGAGAGCACCCAGCCTGAACATGAAGTCAATACCCTCCTCTTTAAATCTCTGCCTTTTAGGGATCCTCCCATCCTCTTCCCAGTCACTGTCAAAATGAATAGAGCTAGCTATGAGTGATTTGCCCTTTCTCTCAGAAATTACTAATAAAAGTTAGTTGCACCAACACATAATATCTTCCAGTGCTGCTCCTTGTGCCAGTTTGCTATTTCTCCCCCTCCAACATCAGAAGCTGTGGCACAGGGACCAGCTAAATGTAACTAGTGACATGCTACCATCTCTGCACCAGCCCTTTCCTTTGCAGTACTCACATCTATCACTCAAATCCCCTGTTGTGTACTGTGTAAAGTTAAGGTGGTGCCCAACGCCCCTGATCACTGGTAGAAGAGACACCAAGGGATGCCAAGTAATAAAATACCTGCTAAAAAGAAGATGGGAGAGGGGAGATAGATAGGATATAGCTCACTGCACGGGCTCCCCTTCCAAGCCTTTGGGCAAACAGGGTGAGACGTGCCATGACCAGTGTGTCAGACTTCATGGGCTATGACAGGCAAAGCTGAAGAGGCAGCAGGTACATCTTCCCAAGCCTTTCAGTGGGTTTTCTGGGTGTCCAATTGTTTTCCATTGCTTCTTTCACTACTGTTGGGCAGTGTGTGTTTTCCTTTGCCTAACCAGCCCAAACTCCTCTCTTGTGCATCTGTCCCTGTTATTCCAAAGGCTGTTGCAGATTCTCATGTCAGATCCTCACCAGACCTTCTGTTGCACCCCTGCCAACGGCACATTCCTTTCTCTATTAGAAGCACAATACACTTCTAAGAGATGGGGGGAGAGCGGGGAGGGAATTCTGCTATCTCCACCGGGTTTTTTCCAAGAATTGATAGTCCTTCTTTCCCTCAGCATTTCTGAGAGTGAAAAACACTCCATAAAATAAACTTTTCTCTTCCTCCCTTTCCTCGCTCTTTTGAAGAGCAAGCTTTTTGTTTTTTAAAAGTGCATTGCAAAGGTCAGAAGACACCACTGGGATTGCCCAGTCTGATGGCCTGGGCAGTGCAGGGACGAGGATGTCCCCCAGAAGGGTGAAGGGAACTCTGCTTCCCTGACAGAACACAGTAATTCAAGGGTATACACCTTGTCAAAGGTTATGTTTTGTTCATGGGAAAAGCATTAACTTACATACTTTCCAAAATAAAGCAAACAACCGTATAAAAGAATTAAAAGGGGGGTGTGGGGGTGTGTGGAGTCTGCATTTGCAAAAGAATAAAGCAACTAATGTCAAATGTCTTATTCCTATGGAATAACGCTTTTCTCCTTGCTTTCAGTTCTCTATTTTTTGTGATTTAATAGAGGGGTCAGGAGATCTATTCTACGAACATAGAAAGCATTATTATTAAAAGACCTGTTAAAGCAATAAAGCCACATGGGCTCTCCTTCTTTCTCAGCACACAGGGATAATAAAGGCATAGCTGTTTTACACAAAGACACAAGACCTCCCCCGGCAAGCTCCCTACAGAGATCCCCCACTATATTTAGGAGCACAAACAGCTCAACATACTACCAGAGTTTTAGGCTTGTATCAGCCATCTTTACTGGTAGAACCACAATCTGTATTTTTAACTTAAATAATATTGAATGTTCACACAGAGCACTTTGACTAATAATGTTCTGAAGAAGTTCATCTTTTTTGTACAATAGCAGGTTAACGTCACTCAGAGTCAAGGGTCAGCAAAGTATTAAAAATTTACTCTGTCTCTCCTTGAAAAGCAATAAAAAGAAGGTAAAATGTCTTGCTTTAGTTAGAACAAAATTGCATTTGATTCTACATGTCGCAATTGCAATTATTCTTGAATTCCGCACTGGGAACGTTCCTGAAGCTATTTCACAAAAATAATTATACCAAGTCTTTTGGTATTCAGAATGAGTAGAAATATCAATGTTGTTATAAGGTCTCAGTGCCTTTGAATTCAGGGAAACATAATAGGGCTTTCATTGATCCTTCCTTGCTTTTTGGAACCATGAATACAATAAATTGTCTATATACCTGTGTATGCACACGCGCACACACACACACACACACACACACTTACTTTGTGTCAAAGAAAGAATAAGACTCACCTGGAACCACAGCAAGCCCTGAGGTACCGTGCACTTACACCTGCTGCCCCATCAATTAGCCTAATGTAAGCGTGTTCTTGTACAGTGCAGAGGTTAATGGAAGTTTAAGATGCAGAAAGTGTTTAGCACTACCCAGAATAAGATCCTTATTCAGCTTTATCTGCTAGTCTGAAGAAAACTCAGTGGGCCACATTACCTAGACAAGGAAGGCACCACAGCTGAACGTGGCCCAGTTTTCACCCTTTCTGAGCCCATCTATACTGCATGGAGTATTTACTCTCAGGTCCATAACACGTGGTGTAGACAACAGTGTCATTTCAACAGTATAATTAAGTTTATTTAAAAGTTACTGACAAATCTTTTCAAATGTCAGGTTCATCTGAACACAGAATATAGCTATATCCCAGGCCTACTTCCAAATATTTTGCCATTAGTGTGATGAAAAATACAGTCCAGTTCGGCCAAACACAAGTAATGACAAAAGTACATGAAATAAAAAGACTAGACTGGGCTTTACTGGGTTCCTTGGGAATTCCTATGCTGGAATGATGAAATAATCACTGGGATCATCTATGAACTATGTGCAAAATAGTTTTCATGTTGGATATTTAAAGCAAAGAAAAAAGCAAGAAAATAGGGAATGCAAAGAGAACGAATTGCTAAGAGATGTCTGAGCCCTTCCAGGCATAGATACAGCAGCCTACCAGCTGAGACTAGCCAGAACACAAGCAGGTTGTTCCAGGAGCTGCCCATGAAAGATGCCATCAGGGGCCCTCTGTCCTCAGCAATCCCTCGGCTTTGCCTTGTTTCAGCCACACCGCTCTGCCAAACCAGCTGCAGTCGTGTGCTAACCTGGAGTCACCTCGGATGCACGGATAACAAGAAGCCATGTCTCCAGCCCAAGGACCTGTTCGCCCTCCTGGGTCATCCTAGCACAAAGAAGCAGCGAGGATGGAGTGAGATCCAACGGGAAGGCAGCGGGAGGCAGTGGGGAAGGGCAGCATCTTCCCCTGCATTCCCTCTGCAGGGCTCTGACTGCCGACTCAGAGACCAGTTTTCTCCCCAGCATCTACACGGACCATCCAAGAGGTACAGCCACTATCAGAGCAATCTCAGTCTTCTGAAATTTCCCCAGGCAACAGCACTCACATATTTCAGCAATAACTGCTACCTTGTAAACACATTCCACATTCCTGTTGCGTTAAACCCCACAGGCCAAATGCAAAGCTGAATGGCCTCTTGTCTAACTATTGTACAAGGTTCACTCTGAAGCGATACATGTGGCAGGTTTTTAATTGGGAAGGACCTTACTTAGCCTCTTTTGACCCTTCTTAACTTAGTCCCTTCTTGGCTTTCAATTGATAACAATTTTCTTGAGCCTAGATGGGAGAAAGACAAGCCATGGGCTCCTTTCTCTTTCCTCCACCCGAGTAATACTCAGATCACTTCCAGAAAAAAAGATTTTTGATGCAAGTTCACAGCAACACATGGCTACCACACGAGTGTCAGGTAGGAGTCCAGTTAAGTTGGGCAGTCTTCCTAATGCAAGCAATTTCTTACGTGAACAGGCTGGAAGGTTGTTTTCTGACCACGCCACAATAAACAACATTGCTGAGTCCTTTCATCTTTGCTCTGAACCTCCCTCCACTCTATATGAAAAACACAATCAAGATTTCACAAAAGCAAGAGCCCTAATTTTTTGTCATTTACTACCTCAAGACACGTACTTGCAAACTTTTCATTCTTGCTATCCATTCAGGCCATATTTGCTATTTTGTGTTTGAAAGAAAGGAAGTATTTTCCTGTAGCTCTTCTCTCCCCATATATTTGCAGGTCTGTGATCCAAACCACACTCTGTGCTCCAAAACAAGGATATGAGCAAACGGAAATAACTGCCACTTGCTCAGATTCTCATTTTCCCCTTCACTTCTTCCCTGCAGCAATAATCTCAGTGAAAACAACCTCTGGCGAGTCACTGCACGTTTCACCTCCAGTTGCCATTTCAGACTTGCAGACTTTTGGAAGTCAATCCCCTGAATGAAGCTTAATAGTTTTTACTGATGCCTTGTCAGAGGTCCAGAGCCAAGCCTCTAGCGCACCCTACACCACCAGCACAAGCCCACTCATTCCCTTGAACTGGGAAGCAGAAAGCATTTGTACGTGCCAGTTTGTCCAGGACAAGTAACAGTGAGCATGTATGCTCATATACTCAGAAGATTATATGCGAAAATGTTAACATGCAGAACAAGATGAGGAGAGCGGACTCGAGAAAGTACAAGAAAGGACAGCACTGAAGAGTTCAAACCTTCCCTGGGGGTTTATAACAGTAAGGGACATAGTCACTGGGAAGGCTCCTGCCCCTTATCTATGCAGAGCAGCAGCAGAACACGCTACCAGTCACAGTGTCACACCGACCGTGCATCCTCTCTCATCTGCAAAACAGATGGATCCCTGACATCACTTTCATCTTAAACCAGTGCAGGAGGACAGGTGATAAGCATCACTATATGATGCTGCTACTGAGGTTTGATTTCCTAAGGGAACAACACTTATGTGACTGTGCTGTCTACCCTGCTCCATTTTCCTGTTTCCCCACTGCTTTCAAAATCCTTGGTCCTTTTCAGCTGAGTTCAATGGAGAGACACATCTTGAAGCTATAAAGTTCCTACCAGTTTTGTAAAAAATGGTGATCGTGCAGAGTCTCCACTGCAGAAAAGCTCTTGCTAGGCAGCTGAGCAGCCAGTACACCTGTAGCACAGGCACAGCCCTGATGAGCCTCTAGGCTGGCCATTACAGGATACAGGCAGTTCAGGGTATGGTGGAGAGTCGGGAGAAGAGAGGGACTGAGAAGTGAAGTCCTGCAGCGTGCGTGCTGGGGATGCATACTGCAGCAGGGGAGCGTTACTGGCCTGGCAGAAGCCAGCTGCTATTTAGAGAACAGCGCTGATGTTATCATGATGCTGCCACTTGGAGGTGGAGAGAACAAGAGAGTGGAAGAGGCAGCTGCCAGCTTTTGCAGTTCTCTGAAAGACCTGAGATTCAGACCTGTCCCCGACCTCAAGCCATGTAGGACTTTCTGGAGAACATCATGGCTTTTCAAGAAACTGTATTACAAAGATACAGTTGTTTCCATTTACCACTACAAAGCCTACCATGATGAATTTACGCTAAACCAGTCCATACATATACAATGTTGGGATGACAATCACCCTACAACTTGAGTATGGAGAGATTAAATGCTTTTCCCAATGTCCTTCAAGAAGCACCTCTCAGAGTAGGGACCAGAGTGAGTCTGTAATGCTCAGCTCCAGGCCTGTTCCTCGGTCCAGCTCTTCTGGAGCCGATGGTGCAGACTGAGGTGACCTCTCTGGTCCAGGGCCCAGCTCCCTACGGCACCCTGTGGCATAGAGAAAAGCAGGAGGCAAAGGGAACTGGATCCTGCTCCCTGGATTTCCCTTGGTAGTGGTCTCATGGACTACTGGTGGGAAATACACTGAGAGAAATGTCCCCCTTTTCCCATACCATCACCTGCCCTCAGTCTCTTCTCGTTTCTGCCACTCTGACCTGAGGAGCACTTCCCTTGTGAAACCCCTCTCTGGTTTAAGATTTGTCCCTGGCTGCCTCTCCCTCTGGGCAATGGAGAAAAGAAGACACTTCAGATATTAATAGGTCTAAATCACCTTCCTCTGAGGAGAAGCTAGAGGAAAAGAGAAGATAGAGGGAAACCAGGGTTACCTAGCAGCTCATGGTTAGGTCCTCCGCATTCCCATCCCCACTGTCTTACCCCCCACACCAAGTAAGCCCCAAAGACAACAAAGGAACCTGAAAATGATGTTTAAAAGGGGCAGAATGGAAAAGACCCCTTCGCAGACTTACCCCACTTGTCCCCAGGCTCCCTTCTTTGAATACACCACAAATGTTTTACTTCAATACTCAAAAGCCTGATGAGATGCAGGTTATTAATTTATGACTATGACAAGATTATTATGGTTAATTTAACATGTGCAGGCACTTAACTAACTACTGTTGGGAAATATTTGTCATTAATTCAAAAATTTCCTGCCTGCAGTTTGGCAGAGATAGCACAAGTGGGCTGCAGAAATCCAGCACGACATAAAGAGCTCTCATCTGCCATCACCTTTACACATGACTGTACAGTACTTGAGCTCTGCCTGACTGAAACAAGCACAACAAAATGTACTGCGGTATTCATAAATTAAATGGCATTGGCATTCAGGCCCTAGGAAAACCTAACTCAAGGGTATGCTCTTTCAGACATCGGAAGAGGAGCAGAGAAGCACACAACCTCCCCATGGGGAGCAAAAGGGACATCATTGGGAGAGAGGGTGGCAGAGCAACATGCCTTATCAAAGCTCAGAAAGTAAAAGCTGCTTGTGTGGGCTTTCCTCCCACCTCCTGTGGGTCTGCCATGATCCCAACCAAGTCAGGTGGTGCAGAGTAAAACCACTGGTTTCATTCAGGCACAATCTGTCTCTCAGGCGTGGCACAGACCTCCAGGGCTATTTCACCACTCCTGCGGAGGAAATTCCCCACCTCAAACTGCTGTGTCTCGCTTGCTTTCCCAGAGAGGCAGGAGAAAAAACTGTGTACAGAGCTACTTACAGCAACAATTCAAAACTCATGTCCAAAAAAACCAGTCTCATGGCACTTTTGAAGGATCCCAGCACTTCTTGGCTTTCTCTGATCCCTTAGACAGGTCCAAAGCCAGTGATAAATCATTTTGCCCGCCAAGGCTCTTCAGCTCTGTTTTTTTGCGAGATGTATTCCTATTAGATAGATCACACCCTTCCCGGTGCATAGGCTCCATGCATTGCCTGGACCTTTCCAGTTCTCTCATATGGTGAAGTCTCCCGAGGAACGGCATGTTTTGGTACACTTAAATCTTTGAGCTTCACATAGGTGTGTCAGGATAAAACTTGGGAATGTACTACCAGAGGGGACTTCTGGGCATTCAGTGCCCTGTTGTTGCTGGCAAATACTCCATATAATCCTTTCACAAGCTGATTAAACTCTTATTTTTAAAACTATTAAATTTTCCCCGTCCTTTTGACTGAAATATTATTCCAGAACTGTGTAACTGATGGTTAGAAATTCCCAGACTAGATGGCAAGTCTATATTTGTCTATTTTTGTGCCAGTGCAATATTTTCCTTGAATCAGCTTTTCTCTCCTGCAATGGGTAGAGAAGACGGCCATTTCCCATTTCAGCCTTCATCTGCAAAGTCAAACAAGCCATGGCACCTTAATTTCCTCCCAGAGATAAGCTCTCCATTCCCCTGGCTGTCTTACTAACCCTCTCTGCACCCACTCCACTCCGAGCTCACCCGTTTTGGCAGCCAGATGCCCAGAACTGGACAGTGGATCCCAGGCAGCCTCTATAGCTAGGTGACACAAAGGTCACTCTTTGAATTTAAGCTGCCCAGCTCCTGGTTAGACTTGGACAGGTTGGCAGACAGGCAGAGAGGAAAGCATTCACCTTCCACCTCTAGCCCGCACTCTACTGCAGAGTTCAAGGACATGTTTGAGCCATCTACTACCAAGAAATGCCATTCTGTGCAAGGTCTGTGTTCCAACAACCTCCCCAGACTTGGCTCTTTCCTACATCCAGCCACCCAGATTGCTGATGCTGGTTGCCAATACCAGACTATAGGACCCATTCCAGATTCTTTTCAAACCCCAGAGCACCAGCATACGCTTCCTCAGCTGGACTTGCAAGGGCTCAGCCATCTGTATATCTGCAGAGTGTCTCTGGTGTAGGTGTAACAGGAAAATATTTAGCCTTTTACATGCAGTTGGCAAATGTACTAGCTCAAGCTTGAGGAAAATCTGACCCTCTTTGCTTAGGAGCCTCCTTCCAACATTTTTTCAGGCATTTTAAAAACAGTTGTGAGTCATGGCGATGAGGAGGGAACGCGATGCCTAACAGCTCCCATCTTTGGCAGAAGAGCATTACTAAAAGGACACTATAAGGCTTTGTGAACAGAGGAAAGATAAGGCAGTGCTGGACAACTTAATCTCTCGGGTCTCACACTATCCTCTGAGGGTGCTGCTTTACTAAAACAGCTAGATCAAAGTGACTAAAAAGGTTTCTGCTGTTAACTGTCTCCTGAAAGCTGATGACCTCAAGACCAGAACAATTAAATGAAATGTGAAGCTCCTCCTCAGATATTTCTCCTTCTCTGTCCTGCATTGCTTAAACACACAGTAGTGTGAAGTTACACACTTGGGAGAGCCTTTTGTAGTATGGAACATCCTGAACTGCATGAAGACCCTGCCCTGGTATAGATTTTTTTCTCTCTTCTTAAGTGGATGCATACACTGTGGGTCCTAGATATGGATATATGAGCTCTCCCATATGTATGCTAAAGACCAAAAGCTTGGGATACCAAACGGAACACGCACACTTTGAAAAGCAGCCGCTGTATCCAGGTATGCAATGTGAGACTCTGGGAATTGTTTTTCTGAATACTAAGTGTGGAAAATATCAAATGAAACTGCACTTAGTCTTTCTGAAGAAATCAGCCCCTGAACGCCTTAGAGTCAGCACTCAAATTAAACAGCTTCATATTAGAAATAATTAAAACATACAGCTTAAGAATAATCCAGTCTTTTATGTCCCTATTCAGAATCCACCACTACAGCCTTCTGTGCAAAAAGCCTATGAATCCACTTGCGGTGTACCTGTCCCCGAGTTGCGCAGCCAGATCTTCGGCTGATGTCACTCGGCAGGCCTCCGCTGAAGTTAATTTGAGCTGTACCAAATCATATCGCTGAAGAGCTGTAACATACTGTTTATAGACTTCTGAAGAAGGCAAGTTAAATAGCTGTTATGCACCCGGAGACATTAATCTCCACATTTTTCCAAATACAAAACCTGTATTTTCTGTGGGGAGTGGTCCTTCAGAAAATTATCATGCCAGCACTGTACCAGCACTAGATGCGAACATACTCTGGTTTAATTCGTACCATCTCTGGTATCTGTGAGTAAAGAAGAGAGGCTACAGCACAGGGAAGACAATTTTTTTTTTCCTACATTTTTTTTAGTACAGCACATCGCTTTAATTTTTGTATTTGTCAAAGGGTTTCTACTTGCAATCTATCAGAGGAAGACAAAAAGCATTAACAAATCCCACTGTATTACCAACCAGAGGCAATGGCTGCCAACCTCTGCAAACAATACATAGTTAGAAGGACTTGCTGCTTTCCATTTTGTAAATGTGCTACAAAGAACCAATTGCAGCGAGAGCGTGGCAACTAACAACACTTCATCACTTAAGGATTTTTCATTAGCCAATTCTACAATAGATCAACTAGAGAGATTTAAAGGTTGTTTTCAACACTTTATAAACAGACACTACAAGGAACTAGGGAAGACAGTTCATCTTTCCACTTAACTTTTTTTACTTACCACCCGATAAAACTTTAATAAGCACAAAGGCAGGTCAATACTTCCACAAGTGAATGTTGTGCATCTGTGTAACCAAGAAACACATTACACCTGTAGGAAAACAACCTTTAAAGCACCTCAGAAATAAACTTCCTTCTGCTGCTTACCTGCGTATGTTCCTGTTTGCCAGATTCAAGGTAACACAGAAGACTACTGGTGTTTCAAAAGGAATCTGTCATCTCGCCAGATATTTAAGTGGTAGCAAAACCAGCAGAGGCACTTTCAGATTTGCACGGAGGGTTCTGAAAGTCTTGATTCAGTCTGACTTGGATAGCGCACCCTGCATCTCATCAGTTACCCAGCACTGGGCTACACTGCCTTCCCAAGTGTGAGTTATTAGCACTGCCCAATCCCTTCACCAAGTGATCCCTGTATCTAACGCCGAGGGAGTCAGTCAGAGGAGAAAGCACCAGTATCCCAGAGTTGCTAGGAGACAAGCAGGGAGATCCTGACCTGAATTCTTAGCGGAGGCTTACGTTGCTCAGGAAGCTTAGCTGGGTCCTTCCTGGAAAGGCAAGGACATGCCGAAAAGTTACTTCTGGCTTTGCAAAGGCCACCACATAGCACCACCCAGGACCAAGGGACAGCAGCTGAGCCATTTTTACAACAAAAGGCACCTGCTGTGAAAATGGGAAGCACACGTGCAAAAACGGAGAGTGACTTCTCTGTTCTTCATGCCAATGGAACTAGAAAGTCTTTACATTAAAATAAGATCTTTGTATTTCAGAGTTGGTCATTAAACAAAATGGAAGAAATCACCCACCATGCACACAGCCTCAACATTAACAAATGCAATGACAGAATATTAAACATATGAAAATCAAGAAATCAAGGTTATCCTAGACACTTCCACTACAAAGCATAATCTAAAGCCAAACTCATAACATAGAAAACTGAAGTGAAGCAAATCAGGAAAGTTAATGATGACACAAGAACTCTGCATTTTCTGATCTTTTAAATATTTTAAGTTACTGCCATGCCATTGTATTAATTACTCTATTTAGCTTGCAACATCCTCGGCATACGTTTTCTGGAAAAGCTGAGCTAGACCTGAAGAGCTAAAGCACCTCCGGGTCCCTTGGATGGGGTACACCTCACCCTAGTTATCCTGTATAGCGGAAGGAAATAATGACTCCTCAAACGCAACATAACATAAATGTCTCACACAGACCCGATTACCTGAGAAAAATGCCTGTTTGCTTTCTACTGACTCTAAGGAACATCCATCCTCTTGGCAAAAACGGCAAGAAAGTGATGCTGCACACACCATGCACGGCATGGCTCCTGCAGGCTGAAGGGGGCGGTGAGGTCAGGAGGGATGAGAGGCGTCGGAGCAGAAATAAGCCCTTTCATTCTGGTTGGACACCTCTCCATCGTATCTGGGAACATTCTCACATGTGAGCAGTTCCCTCCTTGCTCGGGTGCATGCTGCCAGTCCCAGACAGGAATATCTGTGAAGACCTGCAGCCCAACCAGGGCAGTAGCTCCACTATCAGCTTTGTAGGGCATACTCTCTGCATGAGAGATTTGCAGTAGGTACAGCTACTACCCAGCCACCACATTGTTTAAACTTCTTTTAAAGAGGGGTCTCAAGCACAGGAGGGCTGGCCTGTCATGTCTAGAGAAAACCAGCTATGGCCTTAAAAAGGAATTACTCTACAACCTACACCAGTCTTTTATCTGTTACAAACAAAGCAATGTTTTAATGGAAAAGAAATGCACGAAAGTGCCTGCAGAAATTCCAGACATGGAATGCAGAAATTTGTGCAACCCCAAAAAGGCTCTCCTCTCATTGTAACGTACAGCCAGGTTCAGTGGCCCAATACAGCTGTGTTCAACACAGGCTCCAGGTCAGGCAACAGACCTTATGCTTGAAATCTCTCCCTCCCCCATAAACATCTGTATTTACCCAGGAAATCAGTCTATCCCTGCAACAATTAAAACTGCCAAAAAGCAGATGAGTATTACGGTGCTTCAAGTACCTTTCTGAACAAGAGCAAATACCCATCATGTTGATAGGAAAATTACAGTTCTTTTGTTCATTTCCCTTCTTTCACCTTCTTGCAGAAACAGGAAAAGCTCAGTGTTAAGTCCTATCGCAAAAGCACTTAAATTTCCACACAAAACAGTTACGGATGTCATGACCTGGGGAGCAGCAAAGCTGAATTAATCCAGGTTTTAAAGAGAGTCACAATACAAAAACCTTCACAGATAACCAAGCAGCACTTGGAGGAAACAAACTGAAAATTTAAGATGTTAAATATATACTCACCTGCTGCTAAAGAAAAGCTGATCATCTAACAATATATTGAGTGCCACTGAGAAACCATACCTTGGTGCAGTGCAACTGTATTTGAAGTAGTGCAGGTATTCTGAAACAATTTTCTTTATGAAAGGCCATCTTAAAGATACCATCAACAGAAGGCACAACGATGCAGAGAACCTACTCATAGAAATACTTGCATTTTAGATAGTGCTAGATTCATCTTTTTACTATAGATTCTTCTGCAAACCAAGTGGAGTGCTGTCACTTCAGTGCATTTTTTTCTGCACATTCTTCCAAATGTCCTTGATGTTCAGTGATGAAACAAGCTGACACTAAACAGCAGAAATTAGAGAAAACAGAGGAAGCCTGGCAAAAAGAAAGGCGTGGCAAATATAAGCTTGCAATAATGAGGCCCTTAGTAGAGGCAAAGAGAAAATTAAAGACACAGGTATGGAAGATTTAAGAAAAAATGGAGAATTGCTAAGCCTAAAAGAAAGAGGGAGAGGGGAAAGCCTCTCAGGGACAAGAATTTCTGATGTGAAAGGAGAGGAGGAAGATGAGAAAAATATTTCTGGATTTTTCCGTATACAGGCTTGAAGACAAGGACTGATATGTGGGTAGAGAACCACAGGAGATACTTGGTGAAGACAACAGTGCTTGAGGTAGGTGCCAGAATCTGGCAATCTTCTGGCCACAGATGAGCAAACAGCTCAGTCAGTGATTTGTCACTGACACTCTTGGCAAAGTTGCCACTTATCATACAGCCATTGACTTCTTCAGGTGTTTTCAAGCATAAACAAAATGCTGTGAAGACTCATTGGAAGTTTTAAACTTCTCCTGGGTGAAAAAGAGGATGTGAATGGTACATGGAGCAGAGTGATAACAGGCAATAAAACAGTGAGAACTGCAAAACTATAAAGCAGTTTTATATAAAAGTTAGACAAAAGATGTAGATGGCAATAATGCTGCTGATGCAAAGGAAAGCCCAAACTAGGCACCTTTCCACCCTCTTAACATTTCCTCTGGTCATGTCTTGAACAGCAAGAATGGGTGACTAGTAAAATGGATCTGGGCAGGGTACAGAAAAGCCATTCCATAGTGTTAAAAACAACCTGCCGCATGTTCCGATTGTCTAAACTGGCATAACTCCACCAGCTTCATTTTATGCCGGCTTAAGATATGGCCAAATGCACTGAGTAAGAGGAAGGTGTCAGTTCCTCTTCCATGCTTCATTTTGCCTGCAGGCAAGTTTCAGCAAGGCACAAGTCTATTCCAGGGGAAGACACTTAATGAAGGATTTAAACCTCCTGATGAATACAGAAGGATGCTGATGCACCAAACTCATCAAACACACCTCGCAACAAAATATGTTGTTAAAAATTTGCTTTACTCAGCTACGTATTTGTAAAGCCACGTGAAACAGACAGTTTGAAATTGCCTGACTTCAACCACTGAAAATCAAATTCTGCTGTCCAAATCTCTCTGCAAAGGTATAGTTTTACAGTAATTGAGATAGTACGTAATCTGGTCACATCTCCGCATACATCAGTAATACAGTACCGAGAAGTCTCCCGGTTGTTCAGACGCAGAAGGAGCTGCCTGAAGCACTGATTCACACTGATGAATTGTAACCAAGCAACACTGCCAGCATCCCTCCAGCCCATTGTTCATCTGAGCTGGGGAGAATAACAGCAGAACAGAACTGAAAACCTGCCAGACTCTGACTTCCCCAATTAAAGGATACCATCCCTCTAATACTAGATATAGCAAATTCTTTAACCAAAATTTAACGGAGATAAACTGTTACTTCCCCCTCAGTAAAAAGATAATGACATACTTGAAGGCAGCAAATAAATTTCTGTGTGTCCCTGATTCTCTTGTAAATAATCTTCACAAAAGAAACAGTTCAAATTTACTTTACACAAAAAGTGCAGGGCAATGAATTATTCATCTGAGCAGAGAGACAGAAATACTGCCTTTTTGTTAGTCTGGCTATTAGATGCTGAGGGAAACTAAAGACAACTTTCTCAGATACAATAACTAATCAGTAACAACACAGATGAGATGGAAAGGAAGTAGATCCTTGAAAAATTTGTTCAGTGAGAGTTTTTTCCAAGTAACTGTCTGAAACAGTTAACACACAAAATACAGCTACTACATCATTATTGACATGAACCGTATTATCAACAGCAGCATTAAGAAATGACATTACAATACCAATTTTTTTCCTTTTATTGCAGTAAAGTCTGAGTGCTGGGATTATTTTTTCTGTTTGATAACACAGGTCTGGATACCAAGACCAAATCCATTGTAAAATGATCCACCGTTGCTCTTTAGGGGAATAAGATGACTAATTCTGCCCACAAAATTGTTGGTTACTAGAGAATCTGAATTTTCAAGATGTGCCACAGTTCCCCTCATTTTATCAGGAAGAAAAACCAACCACATTTGTAAGTTAAGATACAGAATAGACTTGTTCTTATAATGTAAAAGACAGGCTAGCAGCTGTGTGCATTTCTCAAGAGTATAAAAACCCAAAGCACTGACCTGTAAAACAGAAATAGTAATAACATCTGCTAGACTTCTGGGCTTTGAAATCACATTCCCTGAGAGCAAGTTTCCAAAAGAAAGGCTGGGCACTTATGTAAGATACCACTTCCTTTTTTCAATGAATTATGCTTCTCTTTTGAAACATTACTTAAAAGCCTGAGTACAAAACCACATATATCTTTCTTCTCTGGGAATAAAAGCAGTAGGGCAAAGTAACAAACTGCCATGGCATTGGCATAAAAACAGATTTATCAATGCCTTTCAGAATTTGGGATATATTAGATCACCCTCTTTGCTTACTCCCTGCTTTTCTTTTTAGTCCTTTTCTACAAACCACATTCCTAGATGCGGTCTTCTCAATCCCATCGTGGGGATCAAGCAGTCCTGTATTCACTGTTCTACGTGGAGTATCACAAGGATCTCACACAGGCAGAAATCCTGCTGCTGCTTAGGCTTTCTCTGCTTGGCAGTTTATCATCTTTCTTATAGGTCCTCAAATGCTGCCAAAGGTTTTGACGCTTCCACAGAACTTCTTATAGGGTCAAAGTCTGCTCTCCCAAGGCACAAGTTCCCAACAACTTCCTCTTGGTTGTGAGCAGATACTTAAAGCAGAACTTGGTCTTATCTTCATTCCCCTCATATGCTTGCCAGATGGCTTTATTTAATGCCTGCTCCCTGGATTGACTCTTAGATTGATTTTTTTTCCTCTACATTTGCCATCTGCTGGTCCAAACAGCTAAATGATACACTTGCTTTTCAATCTCATGGCATTGATTCATTCTTGCTGTCAACTTGGCATCCAAAATAGTATGGCAGGCAGACCAGCAGGTCTGGGTAAGACCTTGCTCCACCGACAGGAGTTTTATCCTTGTGCCTTTAAGAGCCATTACTGCAGGAGCAAAGTTGTAAGAGGAAACAAAGCACAAAGCCAGAGCAAGAGACAAGTACCGAGAGGAAGCAAACCATGTTTTCTCAATGATGGAAAATGATCTGTGTCATGGCTATTGCCCGGAAACAGGATTTGCAGCCCGCGAAGCTGGCACTGTGTGGCCTCGTACAAAGAGAAGACACCATGTTGTGTGGCAGAGAATAGCATGTGCACTTCCAAAAGAAACAAATGCCGTGTGGAAAAAAAACTTGACTTAGAACCTCCGAATCATTTTCCAGAGTCTTCAGCAACTGTCTTACTCTTTTCAGTGACAATGTCCAAGGACTCTTGTGAAATAACTGACATGAGTAAGGGTACCCAGCCTGAGCAGCACTCCAGGGGAGAAGGAAAGGCCAGGACAGGGGTTTGCAAAACTGCAACAGCAGCTGGCTGGGAAAGGTGTGAGGAAGAGGACAGAGGCAGCACAGAGGGAGGAGGAAGGGAAAAGTGCCCAAAACTCTTGCTATGACCCCATAAATACCTAACAGCAAAGTATTACTGAGTTGCCTGAACGCGCATGTTTTACTCATCTTGTTACTTTAAACTCAGAATTTTTTAGAGATGATTCTGTCTCTTGAGTGTTTGCACAGTTCCAAGCACAATAGCTCCTTGTGCTGCCTGAGTCCTTTGAACGCTACGAGAATGCAATTAAATAATAAGAGCAGTAAAAAGCTTGGTGCTATTCATACTTGAGAAGATCGCGCGTGGCTCTGGACACAGAATCATAGCCACAGCAACGTCCTCAACAAATACTTTTTCTAATCCTCTCAATATTATTGTTGCTCTCTCTTAAAGGTATTTTAAAGACTGAAAAAACCAATGCTTTCATGAAAAAATATTTATTTCATTTCATATTTGAATGCCACAGAAGACCCACAGTTTATCCAAACAGTCTAAGTGAACAAAAGCTGGAGAACTCCTCAGTTCAGGGCCTTCCCGTATGCTTAAATATGCATATACACTTGCCTTTTTCTGTTTCTCCTGTGGTTTTGGTGGCTCAGCTGACATCTGAATACCCTGCCTGCTCTCAGGTTTGCATCACATGGTGAAGTAAGTGGGAACAGTGTGAGGTCTGCAGCATCTAGATCTCTTAACGTTTAGATAAATGCTGACACTATAGAGCAGGTCCTAGTTTTCCAGAGCTTCCAACCGCAGTTATGAAACTAATAAACCTATCCCAGCTGTGCAGTGTCCTTGGTCTCAGCAGCTCTGATCCAATGCCCATTGAAGCCAAAAGAAAGCTTCCCTAATTACCCAGTAAGTGTCAAATCAAGCGCAATTAGACTCAAGTGCAACTGAAGAACAAGATGTATAAATTCTTTTGCAATGCAAATTCCTTCGCTACTGAACTGTATTGCATTGACCCACCTGCTCCAGGTCTTTGTGTAATCGGTTACTTCCTACACCACCCTGTGTTCAAGGGAGTGGTGCTGAGAAACAGCTTTCTTGAAATTCTCAAGCTGCTTTATGTACTTCATGTTAGTGGTTCACAATCAGATTTCTGGTTGTCACCATCTTGAATGGAAGGATAAAAATTCAGTGACAAGTTATGAAATGTTACATCTGCTCGAGAAGGTAGGACAACCAGCCAAAAACAATGTGTCACAGAAATGTGTAAAACAGTACCAGATCTAGCCAGATCCAGCCCAAGCCAGGTCTATATTTGAAAGCTGCACTGGTACAGATGTTAGTAGGTGTACTGAATAAAGGGCAGGAAGACTGTACCACCAGTCTGCATATCCATGGTAACCAAGAGGGGATCTCCTGGGGAAAAGAGTGATGAGATGGGGAACAAAGGAGCTTTATTTTTTTCCCCTTTGCATTAGACCTAATTAGCTTTCAAACTATACAGCGAGATTATTTAGGTTGGGGCCATGGTCACCCCTGGATAACAACAGCAATGGGGAAAAAGAACAATATGGCATCTTCAGCCCTCAAAGGGCTTGTCTAGCTTGCACTAAGGTCTGTGTCTCTGCATGTTCACAGCTATTGTTCCACCTAGGCTGATGTTGATGCAAACACACCCAGTCATATTACAACAACCCATTATAATATACACAATACAGTATAGTGCCCAAGACGTACGCTGGTCAGTTGGGGCATGCAAGCTAAAGAAAGAAACAATGGCCTGCTATGCAGCGATCAGTATACAGTACTTGCGTACAAAGTACCAGTACAGCTCATTTCTCTTTCTGTATATGGGTATGTTCTGAATACATTCATGATGATGCAATTGCATCTGCTCTAGGCGAGGTTTAACAGTCTTTACTGTTTTATAACTAGTCATAAAAGTTCTATTACCTTCAGACATAAAGGGTACTTATTACTTCCAGACATTAGAAGGACAACATAGGGAGAAAGGATGAGCTATTGTGTAAGCAATGAAATGACTGGGAGCTCCATACAATGCACAGTGATACCAGTCTCCTCCCATGTGTGCCTACTGCATTACTCTTAATGATTCAAAGGGCAATCCCTTGAGCTCCCGTCCTCTGTCTACCCAAAACCAACCCTCGCACAACCATCTCCATCCATTTCCTTCCAGTTATCATCAAAGCAAGAAGGCAGTGCTGCGGACTGTCTGCTGGGTACCTGTGTGCGGAGCTGCCAGGCAGGAAGCCAAACAGAAGAACAAAAGATATAGGCACCATCTGCCCTGTCGCTGTGCATAGCCTTTGAAGTAGTAGGATGAAAAACTATTACAAATACAGTTACTTTTAATTATCTCCTTTTCTTATTCTCCGGCCTCTGCCACCAGTTTATTCCATTTGTGAGTCTGACAGCCCTCAGCACATGGTCCACTCCTCTGGCTCATTCCTGGTGCAGATTCTCCCTGGGCTTCACCACAGGCAAGAAACAGTGACATCAAAAAGAAAACGGGAGAGAAAGTAAAACTCAAGGTAATAAAGCCCTAACATACGCAAAAAGTCATCTGAACATCCAAACAGAAGCAGAAAAGCTCCTTCTTTTTTTAAACGTATCTTTTATTTCCATGCAATACTACACTATCTACAGGGTATTTTTTCAATAGTCTGTTCTAAAATAAGTTGGGCATGGTCTTGTTACTAAATATTTTATGACTTTATAATCATACAGCAGAGCAAACTACTTTTCTGATCTGGAATAAGTTCTTAAATTCCACAGTGCTTTTAAGAAAATGGGGCTTAAGTACCTTGTATTTCTCCAATGACATATAAGCTCAGGAAAAAGTAATTTTCTCTCTATTTTAGTTGGTTTTGAAAGTCTTGGAATTGACAGTTATATATAAACAATTTATACCTTCATTTTTACAATTACATGAAACCAGCATTGATTTATGCAGCACACAATGTCTTTATTTCTTGATTAACCTCCCTTTGAGCTTTCACTGTAAGCCAGTGTTATTTTATTAGAGATAACAGTGATACTTGTATTGATTTCCTTCATTATATTCAGTTGCTTGTAACTTTAACAGGTGGTGTAACTTTTAGGTCATTTGAGTAGGAGGGCAAAAGGATGAATAGCTTGCGATGGTGTAACTGAAGTCCACCCCACATGCAAGAGGCAGGCTACAGCTGCACAATGAACCTTGGTTCTGACGCATTCAGATCTGCGCTTTGACTTAGCAAAGTAAATAACGCTCTTTTCAAGCAGTCTGCACAAAGTTGTCAGGGCGTTCTGGTTTAACACACAGCATGTTATCAGACATTACGCATCCAACATGATTAATTAAAACATTTAAAAACTGAAGTGGTTTCCCCTGGTATTTGACAATCTGCTGTTCCTAAGCAAAGTGGCTGAGAGTTTAATAAGAAACGTCAGGAAGACTTGTTAAAATTTGAAGTTAATTTTGATTAAGAACCTTCTCACGTAAGTAGACCACTTGCACATTCTTATCACAGTAGCTCGCTCACCTGGCTTTTGCTTCCTTACCGTAACCTATTAAAGCAGATACGGTCTCCAGATCACTACGCATTGTACAGACCTGTTGTGAAATATAATATTTTAATGACACCACAGCAGACTCTTGGGCTGAGCCAACACAAGCTCTCAGCTTTAGTCCAAATCTGATAGCAAAGTAGTTAGGATGATGCTGAGTGCTATTGAAAACTCCAGCCTAATTCCATCCTGAAGAGCAGATGAAGAAAATAAAATGGTTTAATCACTTATAAATATTATAATGAAAACTTATTATGATGAAAACTGTACATTGGCCAGTTTTATTATGCCTTATGCTTCAGAAATGGAGGCTATTAAAATAACAACTAGTCAGATAAGAAAAGCTAATAGGAAATGAGGCTTTATATTGTAGAGATACAGCTGACAAAATTTAGTGCTGTAGGAGCAGATGTGGTTGGAAAAATAACGAAATACTTTTCAGCAGAATTTGCAAGCTCAGTTTGTAGAGATGGAGCCAGGAAGTCCTTGCAGGAGGGTCCCACCACCATCACCCACAGATTCAAAGTCCTCATGAGTCCAACAGGAAGGTTCATTCTGAGATGTGCCTATCTGCACACATGGTCCTCTTTTATAACCCAAATGATTGTTGTGATTGAGCTACAGCTTGTGGCTTTCATTCAGAATAAGACCGCAAAGCAGCTGAGCTAGTTATTAAACCAGATAGTTGGTGCAATGTGAATAAAAATTACAGAATTACAGACTCAAAGCTTACAGTCTGATTGTCATTAAACCCATTTACTTATTCTGCTCTGACCAAGAAACTTGCAATATCAGGCTCACTGCAAGAGCTGCAGAGAAAATTTTCGCAAAGTTTCAAGAAAACTGACCACAAATCTTTTGCGTACACATGACAAACAATTTACAGTCCGTCTGCTCACAGAGTCATTTGGCATTGGATTCACAGGACTAGCTTTTACTAAAAAATCCTCTCACCATAAGAAACATTGTGGAAACAAGCTTTTTACTCTAAAGCAGATAGCATTTCCTTAAAGCACTCCACCAGAGTCCAAATATAAACCCTCATATGCTTGTGCTAACAGTGCTGAGTTACACAAGAGATGGTAACCAGCTGAAAGAGCATAATTTTGTCAAAAGAGTAGGCCAGCTAGCATTATCCTTCCATATACTATGGACTCACTGTAAATGTCAGAGAGGAGCCTGACCATTTACTTGCTTCATATATCTCTGAAGTGGACCAGCCTTCGGTCCCATAAAAACTTTGAACTTTGCCTGTTCAAGGGCTGAAGCCCACTTGGGGACCCTGGAATATCAGATATGTTGTATTAAATTATTACACACCCATGATTTAAACTTGTTTCCAGGAAAGAAATGTCTCTCTTTTTGTCCTATCATCTTCCTTGCCTTAAATTTCAAGCTATAAGTCAAAAGGAAAACTAATAACCCAAGTTATTGTTGTGACTGAGTTATGCATTACTGAAGCAATGGCTATAATTCAGAGCAAGAGTAAAATGCAACAGAGCTTCTTTATCCAAGAAGATAATGACAGCAACAGAACCATCATCTATAGATACACAGCAAGAAGCAACAGATGTTGTGGGCCAGATATGTCCCTTAAGATTGCTGTCAAAAATGCAGGTATTTGTATAGCAGAGATGTTTCTGTGGGAAAGAAAGAAAGCAAGAAAGGAGGAACGCTTTTGGAAAAAACAATACAGGAAAGGCAGCAGAGAGTCTGAGAGAGTGCAAGAATAGTCGTTGGAAAAACTTCCCTGAATATGGAGTGATGCTCAGAGAAGCCTTCCTCCTCTTAGCTGAATTCTACTTCATCCAGAATCAAGGTTTGGGTTGTTTTTTAATTATCAGGATTGGATCTGGCTTCATCACCAGATTAATATTAGCTAAAACTTATTAAAAATTGCCTGGCTTTGACCTAAGTTTTGACAGCCTGAACTGAAGTGAATCCAGGGTCACAACCCAATTCTGACCTTGCTGCAATTCCTCCTTCTGACTTGCCTCAGCATGCTTTTATTTGTACATGCTACTGTGTTCCCAAATGCCTGTGCAGAAATAGAAGAAACAGTAGCAGATCCACTTTCAGGTGGGTTTTGTTGTTTTCTTTCACAGTTGTGGCAAGAATTAATAACGGCAAACCTACCAAAAGAAGCTAGCGAGCCTGTTATACAGCTATAAGGCCACAGACAGGGGGACAGCCACACATCACACCAACCAGCGGGACCCAACACTCACAGCAGCTGTGCTAGAAGGCCCCCTTCTCCTGTGCTGAACTCCATCAATCTTCCACAGGAGCCAGGAACGATCCTCACCGTATGCTGCAGCCCAGCTTACCAGACACGTTACCTTCATGCCATCGTGGCACCCAACACGGTGCTCGAACACATGTATAGGGGAAGCAGGTACCTGTGAAATTCCATCCAGCAGATAGAAAAGCAGATTTCCTGAAGTCCCTTAGGCTTTCCCGCTGATCGCAGTGTGTGCCACGGTTTCTCAGACCTAATCAGTTGTTTCAGGGAAACATGAAACTTACAAGGAGAATGTGTCAATTCATTCACAATATATGCTCCTCTACAAATATGTAACACAGATTGGAACTGACATTTAAGATGACCCACACCCTATATAAGCCTCACAAAAACTGCCTAGATACTCACTTTTCCAGCTTGGTAAACTAAGCCTCCATACTCAGTGTCAAGCTAAAGCATTTGTTTAAATAATTCTTGGCTTCCTTCCACTCCAAACAAATTCATCAGGCGGATATTTCGACTCATTTTTGACTCAAGCAAGCAGAAGCAGGGAGGTACAAAAGCAGAGGCATAAAAGCCTTCATTAGCTAGAATATGATTTTTTTGTATACCTTTTTCTTCCACATAAGGATAATAGAAGGTTTCAGCTATTTTTGAGGTCACTGTCTCCAAATAAGAGTAATGCATGATCTTTAAACAAATCAGACAACCGTGGAACAATTTTAATCCCTGAATGAATAAATCCCTTGGGGGACCTGGCTGCAGAGAAATCAATGGGCAGTTCTATTAAGCCTTAACAGCAAATAAGGCACAATCTGGCTTCTACAGTGAACCTCAAAGCCACAAACCCTGTCATAAGAATTTATCAGATTCATGTGATCAGTCATCAGTGTACAGAGGCCAATTATACCCAGAATGTCTTCTGCTTACAGCAGCTGTTGGAACAGCATTGTGCTAGATCATCTTTGGGTGAGGGGCTATAATCTTAGGGGGGGCAGGGGGAAAGACAGAAATAAGCGTTAATTGGATTAATATTATTTCTTCCAGTGAACTCCTACCCTTATCAGCACCCTGCTGCCTGCTGACCTTACCTCTAGCTCAGAAGTGTTAAAAGAAGTGTCAGCTGTGACTGTGAGAAGCTCAGCATTTGCTCCCACAGCCTTTCACAGCAACATATAAACGACCTCTCTTGCCCTACAGACTGGAAGTGCTCTCTCTAACTGTGGGATCAAACACAAATCATTCATATTGTGCTACAAAAATACACCACAGGCTGGCACAGAAAATAAAACTGTGCTTTTAAAAAAAGACATCAAAACAGAAGAGGCAATTTCCCCTCCTCCTTAATATAACTAAACCCTCACCTACTGACATCTCTCAAGGTAAGGACAAAATCACTTTGCTTGGAATGGTTGACACAGCCTAGCCCATACCTAGGAGCCTCTGTGGCGTGGCTCAGGATGCATCTGTTCTTGTAAATGAAATGCTCTCGGAGCTGTTCTATGGCACTGGAGCCAATGGCTTGAAAACAGACTGCTAAACTCTCATGGTCCTCCAAAGAGAGTGACTACATCCACACTGCTTGTTGGAAACCATCAAAAGGCTTTCTAACCAGGACCGTGTCCAGGGCTGTTCTAGTAACCCAAAAGGATAGGTGATCAGTGACAGGCTGATTCAGGAACATTCCCTGTGTTGTTCAATAGTATAGATGCATCTTCCCTGTCAGCTACCCAAACTGTTCAGACCTGGGGTATATCCAAGGTGTATGACAGCTGCGTCTTGGCTTGCAGAAACAAATTTCCTTTCCTTGAAACCAAGACATGTGAAGAAGGAAAGAGGGTGAAAATAACACACATACAGCTACTACCCAGCCAGAGCTATGATACAGACACGGCACACCCAGTGCTCCAAAGTTCAAAAGTACCCACTCTGAGCATCCGCTCTTTACGTATATAGTTCTAGAGAATCAAGTTTGCAGAGTCATTGAATGCTTAAAGATAGAGATGGGAGCTATCACCTCTTGCACTGAAAAGGAATCATTAGCTGATAAGATGTACAATGGGATTTTCAGGTTAGGTGCCTCAATCCTATTGCAGTTGACTGGAATTATATCCCTAAAGATGTTAAAAGCCTCTGTGTTAAGAGAGATGCCTCTGTTATCCCTCAGGACCCAAGTACAATGTCTCTAATCCATTTTGCTGGCTTATGAAAGAAAGAAATACGGAAGTAATACTACAAGCAAGTGTTTTCCTCCTTCTCCTGGGTAAATAAAAAAATATTACCTGCATATTTCAGCTTTGAGATCCTGTTTCAAGTCTATCTCTGAGCAAATAAATGGAAGTCCCATAGAAGCTGCTGAGGTAAATTTCAAGATTGTCTGGTAGTGTGACATAGAAGACAGGCAGAAGTAGTTAAGTAGTTTAATTCACACTGGTTTGGCATTCTGTCAAAGGGTTTTTGTGGAAGTAATTAAAAAAAAAGGAACCTGAAGTCATCAGAAAGAACAAATAATTTTCACAGCGACACTACTTTTTTCCCCAGCATTCTTTCAGTGATGCATGTTATCCAGAACTCTGTAATCTTCACAATCAATTTAAAACATCCATGTACAATTATTCCCTCACTTTAAAAAGCTGAAGTAGTAAAGAATCACAGCACTCTTCATCAGTCAGTTCAGCAGCAATTAGATAAGCTAGCTTTACAGTCTGCAGCATACTTTCTCCCAGCTTTCATATCACAGAAAGACGTAAAAAAGAGCTAGCCTACAAGATAAAAAAAACCATACACATTGTCTACCATAGCTCCCATTATTTGGAATCAAATAACTTTTGAGAGAAGTACACATTCAAAGTGAATATTTGAGCGCAGTAAACTGGACAGTATCTTCTTGTAAAACAGGCTAGTGAAGAACAAGAAACCCATGGACCAGATGCAGTCTATGACTTCACTTTGGTAATTTGAGGCTGAGTGATTTGGGGGGGGTGGGAATGCATCTGCACAAGAAAGTAAGTGAATCTGTCCCTGACAAATGGGTCTGATAGTTCTCCCTGCCCTGCGCTGTGGAAAAACAATATCTCATTTCTGCTATAAAGCAATTAGCACACTGGGAAAAAATGATAGCACACACTGACACAAGACAGAACACCACATTAACTGTTCCCATAAACCTGAACGGTAAGTAGGAGGGACACGAGTGAAAAATATTACCCTTCTTATTGTAAAAAAGGCTGTCTTTTTTTCAAAATTAACTTGGATGTATTCATGTCTGGAAGCCACATATAAAATACCTGAAAAGGCTCCACTTTCGTAAATTGTAAAGCATGCCTCTCAGAAAAAAAGAAAAAAAAATAATCGGTCTTCAAAGTCTGTCTACCTTCCATGTCCTGAAGACACTAGCCACCTAGGAAAATTCAGAACACTTCACTGAAATACACTTACTTGTCTTTCTTCAAAAGTTCCTTTTCAAAAGCCTGAGAAATAGTACTGATGAGGATAGCATTTTCTTTTTCGTGCTTGGATTATGTGCCAGCATACCAAAATACAGCTACCGCTGCTGGCCTGAATAGACCAAGCACGATACCAAGGAGGATCTCTGCATGTTCATTCATGCTTAGAAAACTGAGAACACACAGATTTAAGAGACTGATTGACCTATTTTAACTGTTTGCTTAAACAGTGACCAACTCCAGCAAGTTTCCATCTGCTCTTTTTGATTCATACCCTTTTGTATATTTGTTCACAGCATGCTGTTGAAGGAACTGAAGGCTGATCTCTGGCTAAAGACATCAAGTAAGCTCTATTTTATTATGATACTGCCACCTATAGACTTTCTGAACAACGCACTACCCCTGCACAGCTTTGATTTTCATTTAAATTTGTAAAAATTACATTGTTTATCCTTTCATAAAACCTTCAACACCACCCCACCCCCAAGAGAAATGTGAAATAAAAGATCTGGGGGGACAATCTTTTGTCTGTTTTGGGGGCTGTGATTTCCAGCCCCAAAGATCTTCACAGTTTTGCCTGTTCTGATGTTCTCCAATGAAGACTCTGCTGTTGGCAGGTCTGAGAAGAACAGTCAACTCGAGGTGAAAGCTTACCAAACTAGCACGAGCAGTTCCTTCAAAACAACAGAGAACATGCCTGAGCACACTACCTGACCAGCCTAGAGTGCAAAAGACGGATGGAAACCGAATCTGAAGTTTCTGTGAGACCAGATGGAGAAGCCTCATCACCTACTCCTTCATTTGTGCTCTACTTCTGTACACTGATTAGTACCATTAAGCAGTGGCATTCTCTTCCTCTCCCATTTTTTTCTGTACAATAGTTTTTGAAGCTAACATACCATTAAGTAAAAAGCAGATCTTGATGAGACCAGACTTACACACCTTTTTGCTGCAGAGCAGCACACAAAGTGATGTAAATTCAGAATCTCTCTGCTTAATAGTCTTACAAGCAGAGACCTAAGCCATATGGATGTTTTGCACAGCATTCCCAGCTATAAAACTGTCAACTCAGTGGTGATGCATTAAACACTGTACCAACTCAGAAGGCCCATAGCTGCAGAAATTAGAAGTTTGCTCTTCTTCTAGGAGTAGAAGTAGTTAGAAGGACAGACCGAATATCTGTCCCTCCTTAACCTCCAATTTGTCCAAGTACCTATGTTAACTCTTGCACGTTTCCATGGTCAGCTGGTGAGTGCAGCCCCTGCTTCTGCCCAAATCCCTAATACCTTGCAAAAAGCTTAGCGATACTGATTCCCATGTTAAGGAAAGAATGTCACAGCTGTAAGATTTCAGAAGTTACTAATTTTGACAGCAAACAGTGCCTTTTTATCTACACATCTGACTCCTTTAAGTTCTGTGTTAAATTGTATTTATAGCTTCTTTCTTCTTCCATTTTAGGAAGGAAAGACAGCTAATCATGTGTAGAATAAAACCCATAATTCTAAAATACAGGCAGCTGATAGCATTATATTAGACAATGAGTTCGAAGATGAAGCTGTTCCTTTGTTATTCTATTTTTCTTTAAATAGCAAAGTTGCCAAAGCTGATGTGATAAAAGAAGAATGACATGGAGAAAGAGAAACTGGGTAATCTTCCCATCTCACTTTATCACTTTCAGACACAAAGGGGTAAAACTGCAACTTGTTTCCCCTACCCAGTATCTTCACGGGCTACAGATAAAAAAACAAAGCACACTGAGTTTTTAGCTTTTCAGGAAGGCAATATTAAAAGCCATTCAAAATAAACCGACTTTCAAAAAAATAAACTCGTTTGCTTTTTAAAAAAAGCAGAGCTATTGTGTATTTTTATCCACAGAATAAATAAACCATTTATGGAGACCGCAGCTTAGCAGTGCAAGCTGAAGCAGTTTTTATAACTGTGTACTCTCAAGAGTATGTCTCCCTTGTAAACCCTGACTTGCACATCATACCTAAACCCACAAATGTATCCATAAAAGAAAAAGTTGTACTTCAGAACAGTCAAGTTATTTTCCTTGAAGGATTTTTTTAAAGCTACTTCTGCCTTAGCTTATCCACAGACTTCATCAGAAAACCAGATAGTAGAGGACACCACTGAAGGTACATACCAGCGTATGTGGGGTTTCCGTACTCCCAGGGCTGACTGATGAACCTGCTTTACAGCAGCTGGGAGCACAGAGAACAACAGGCCTGAGAATTCTGATAAACAAAATGTACTGGAAGAAATACCAAAGAAATCAGTGTCCTGTTTTATCTCATTCTCTTTGAACACCAACAGACAGGCTAAAAAACTGTTTGCCCTAAGTAAATACTATTGTAATTACACTTTGCTAGACTCTTTCAAGATCATGAAGACTCGGTAGTGACAAACTGCTAACAAATCCCACTATGTCTGTTATACCTGTTTTGACACATATTTCTCCAAGTCATTGACTTAATTTTCCTCTAGAATAATTTAAAAAATTGTCAGAATTTAAGGCATTACCAATGCACACAGTGAAACTTGCTCCCGAGGTACATTTCAAACATGCTCTACAACAGTAGATGCACCATCTGCTGTCTCAAGGGCTCTAAGACAGTTTCCCGTTAAGTTCCTGCAGCTACTGGATAAGCTACTACTGCCAGGAGGAATTTTGTTTGCTCCAGCTGAGGCTATACAGTACAGGCACCAGGAGTAATGGGACCTGCAAGAGGTATGAAGACAGTAAAATGTTACTCTTGAAATCAAGACAAGTCTCAGCATCATTAGAAACACCGCTGCTGACTGGTTTCGCAGAAATATCTACTAATACATTTATGCTATACTCCCAGACTGCTGTCTGTATTTTCCCAGGTGCTGACAGACCCAATTGCTTGTTTTTGAACTGCCAAGATCTTTAGTTTCACTGCTATAACTCATCAAACAGATGTATGCATTTTAGACTCAGAATTCTACAATGCACAGTGTTCACACTTTATAGACAGCAAAAATTAAAGTAAGCCAGAATTACTGTACTGATTGCATTGTTCACTTTTATATTTCATTTTAAGACCTTCCATTTTAAATGTATTTCAGAGCAAAGACCCCCTTGCCTCTTACATTGCACTTGGTTTTATCCACATCTACTTGCAAAATGTTAATCTAATTTCATACTGAATTAGAAAGATCTTTCCACTAATGACTATATGAGACGACACATATTTAATGAGCATATCTTAGCTTAGCCCTCTTCATGTGGGGTG
Source organism: Falco rusticolus (assembly GCF_015220075.1). NCBI lineage: Eukaryota > Metazoa > Chordata > Aves > Falconiformes > Falconidae > Falco > Falco rusticolus. Next base: position 70,150,652 of record NC_051188.1, on the reverse strand, counting down.
ATGGAGTGAGGAAGGCAGCAGTACTACACTGAGAAGGGCCTGGGCAGGGACTTGTGCCAGTACTGGCCAATTCAAAATCATAAACTGAGAGGACCCAGCCTTATCAAACCCAAAGCTGAAAGATGGAGAAACACAATTTTGAGGGAGTTCTGGTGACTTCAGGACGAGCAGCAATCCACAGAAATGCTTCGGTACAGATAAAGCCATCCTCCTTAAAGGGCAGTTTTGTCCATGAATGGATATTTCACTATAACAAAATGAGTAACTAAATGGTCTCCTTCCCTGACCTTCTTACATAGCCTCTCTTTTCTCTTTAATAACACAGAACAATAAATCTCTCAGTAAGAGAAAACTGTATATTTAATACCTTGGACACATTACATTTTAGTGGTTTATGATTCAATTTCCACCTCTGCTGTGACTGTTAACTCTCAGAGTATGCAAAGCTGGGAAAAGAAGTAGCTTTTTCAATACAAGTAGGTTACAATCCTGGCATGTACAGCCTTTTGTTCTACTGCCTTCCAACAAAGATTTCCATATTCAAATGGATGTCCTTTAGTATTTTGGACTGATACAACCTAGACACATTAAGTTCATCAGCACCTACAGTCTGAGAAAGGCACTTGTAGGCATCTGAAAACAGAAAGATAAATCAATTGTGCATTGCTGGATATACACTACATTTAATGAGCCAAAGCCAGTCCTTGCTGTTAAAAAGCAAGACCTCAGAGGGCGAGAGAACTGATGCACTCCAGCTGTGCAGGGCACCGTACAAGAGATCCGTGACACTAGTAAAAACAGACTTAGGAGACACCTTCACTTTCTGCGCAGCAAGTGCTCTGCAGGGTCCCTAACCACAGCATGGTTTGGTTATCATGCCCCAGTCAGAGACTGGTTGTGCTGGCAACACATATCTGAAACCGAGAGTGGAATGGCTGGATGCCTTACAAGACAATGGCCATTTATTAATCTTCACACAAACACAGGGAGAACTTGTCCCTGTGCCATTAGACATTGATGATTTCACTTTAGTCCTGCTGAATCTGAAATGTAGCTTTGCTACTGCAATAAATACTTGCCTGAGACACTTCCAAAATTTTATCATGTTTACAGTTCCTCAGTAACAGTCCAGCGCCAGTCCCTGCTATTACGGAGCTCGCTCTTTCCTCCTCTGGTACTCTTCCACCACGACTATAAATACTGAATCTGCCAGCCAAGTAACTTAACTTACAGCTGTTAATGCCTTGCATAAAGGGAGAGCAGAGGATGTCAGTGTTGCTTCAGGCCGCAAGTGAGTGAGCCCTTTTCCCTGGACAGTTCAGTGGTGGGCAGAAGGCACACATATTCCTATAAAGCAACCTTAGATGCAACACTGCAGCCATTACTGCGCAGGTTACCTTTCTTTTTCAAGAGAAGAATCAGACTCTGTATATCCACAAGCATACTTTACGCTAAAGAAAACGTTTTTAATTAAAAACACAGTAGAAGTTCACAAAGTCACTGTGAAAGCAAAGAAACAAGACCTTCTACTGTCTATAAACTCTGAAGTCCGTACATAGACAAATTAACTACCAATCACTACAATGACAGAAAGTTCCTGCTTCATCACTGGATGAAGCTAAACGCACCTGCTCCCTTTCCTTTAATGATAAGCCAACTCCTGCCACGGAACTGCCTTCTTTCAATGATTAAAGAGCTACGAGGCAAGTGCCAGTAATAACGTTACATTTTTTCCTCCTGTAATCTAATCTTTGCCCTGTAGAAACTGCTGATGAGAGCTCACTTCCACTTAAAATTTACATAAAAACAATCCCTATCATGTTGCATGGAAAAGCACTGGTGCCCCAGTGTTTATTGGCAGGTGATATAAGGAATGAGAAATTACTCTGATGCAAAAATGATACACAGCCTTGTATCAGTATCAAAAAGGCTTTGATGCATGGTTACTATTTTTGGAACCTAATGGTATGTGAGTGATAAAGCAAATGAACTTTTTAATGATGACAAATACATGAGAATATACAGGACTGAGTAGAGAACATGATGTCCAACTGAAGAAGATTTATGGGAGCTAATTAGATTTATAGCGTAAAAATAGGAGAACAGGTAAAACTTCTGAAAGATCTTGTGCGTGTCAACCTGGAGTAACAATTTACTTTCAGACAAAGAATGTAATGTGCGATCCACTGCACGCTTCAAGCTGATATTTATATTGCTTTGGTATTTACATACATATAAAGCCTAAGACATGCATGATTTTATGCAAATTAAATACAATTAAATGAACTATAGAAAAAATGTAAGTTTCTAACTAGCATGAAAATATGCAAACGTATTTTATAAAGTATATAGTATATAAAATATAAAGTATATAAAATACACTTTTTAAAATAGTACAGAAAATATAAAATACTGTTTATATCGGTATAAAGTATGTGTGGTTTTTTCAGTTAATTGTATGGCAAAACTGGCAGGACGATGTTTTCACAACCAAAACTTCATCGCACTCTTAAACATTTTTTAATTGAAGAGATTGCTGTACAGTGACCTCAGATCTATCAGCAGCAACTAAAATTCAATACGCTAAATTTACTATTGACGGTAAAGTCTGTCAATTGAAGCTAGTACAATAAGAAAAAATGACCCGAGTATTTCAGGTCTCACGTCCAAAAGTGTATTGAAGAGGGGCAGAGGTTACAAGGTTTAAGGAGGGTGTCGGGCCGCAGGATCCGTCAACATTTTGCGGGACACCCGAGGAACGGGGGAGGGGAAGGCGCGGCCTCCTGGGGCCAGAACGCCGGAACACCGGCCGGGGCTGAGCGCGGCCCCGCTCGCCGCCGCCCTCACACCGCCCGCCCGCAGACCTGGGAAGGACGGCGGCGAGGGAGCCTCTTGCCTGTGGGAACCGGGCCCGCCTCCGGCCCCGGAGTCAAACGCCGGGTTTGATTCAGATTAAGCATCTCCCTTCGCCGTACTCTCAGAAAAAGCGGCCCCGCAGAACGCAACGGCAGGCAAAGCCCCCCCCCCCCGCCAGCCTGCCCGCCCCCGCCGGCGACAGCGGCTCCACCTCGGCCCGACGCCCGCGGCTCGGCGGGAGGGAGCGGGCGTGCGGGGCTGGCCTCGGGCCTCCGCGCCGCCCCCGGCGGACTGAGGCGGGCGGCGAAAGCCCGGCGGAGGGGGGCGAGGGGGCCGAGGGACGGAGGGGCCGGCGGGCGGGCTGAGGCGAGGAGGCAGCGGGGAGCCCCGCAGGCACCCAGCGCTGCCGCCGAGGCGCAGCAGGCGGCTCTGCCTCCTCACCCTTCCACGACCAAGCCCGCCGCAAGCGGCCTGCGGCGAGGCTGCCCCCCGCAGCCTCCATCTGCGGGCACCTGTCGCCGCGTCCCGGCAAGTCTCCCCGGCTGCCGCCGGTAACACGGGGAGCGGCACAGCCGCCCAGGCCTCCCGCCGCTCCGCCGAGACGTACTTACGCGCTGCCGGCGGCGGGGCTCCGCGCTGCATTCGCTCACCTGGGGCCCGTGCGAGGAGCGAGGCGGCGGCCCTCCGCCGGACACCGGCAGCCCGCGGGCGGCAGCGCCCGGGAGGCGACGGGGAGCGAGTCGGGAGGCACCGGCCCATCCGCGGAGCCGCTGACCTGCAGCCACCTGCCCGCAGCCCTACCTCACTCCTCCCCGCCGGGCCTGCCAGCCACCTGCGGCGCAGGACCCGCCCGCAGCCGCGGGGCCAAAGGCGAGGCCGGCCGGCAGCGCTGCCCGGGGAGCTGCCGGGCGGGGTGCGGCGCTGAGCTGAAGGGCCACAGCAGCCAGCGCAGGCCGGGCCCCCGAGGGGCTGCCGGCCGCCGGGACCCCGAGGTGCGCGGGGCTCAGACCAGCAACTGTTTACAGGGCTGTTTCACCGTGGAGCTTTCTGCCTTGGCTTCTCTTTCCCCTCCGCCCACCCTCCGTGGTTTAAGGCAGCGACTGGCCCTCTCCAGGTTTTTCCCTCAAGCAAGCTACAGGCCGTTGGAGCTGGCCAGGTAGCTGCAGCATGCAGCTACAGTCAGTGGGTACCTCTGCTACGAGCGGATCAGGCCCAGGTTAAAAATCAGTGAAGATCCTTACATAAGTGCTATCAGAATGAAAGGCTCTAGCTGAAGCTGGGTGCAGCTGGGAATGCTAGTACCGGTGGATATTCAAATAGTGTCCTTGAAGCTTAGTTTCCATGCCACAGGCGAGAAAGGAAGGCTGGAGGAACTGGCTGGAAGAACTGACAAAAATAACATCAGCTGATGTTTCCTGCTTTGGCATCTATTTCAATATATATCTCTCAAACTTGTGAGTTCTAGATTCAGCACAAGCACATTTTTCTCTCTAAAGAGTGTCCCTGGGTAAAGTCAGTGAGTCCGAGGTCAGCAGTTTTGCACAGAACATACAGGCGTTGGAAAAAAAGAACAAACACCACACTACATTGCCTCACAGTCCAAGGCAAAAGCGTTTGAAAAATGCTGCGGAGCTTGCTTGTTTCTTACAGGAGCGGTGAGCAGAGAAATTATTTCAGCATTACTTCTAGAGCAGCCACTAACGGTCAAAAAAAAATTCAATTATAGATTTTATTTCTGTTAAGTAGCACACTTTCTAAAATGCACATGCTATTCTGGAAACAGTAATTTTATAAAATATTACCATGTGCAGGAAAGACATAGCCTTGTGCAAAACCAATCTGAGAAGCACTTTGTTCACCTGCTTGGTTGCACTGCTGCACTGAAAACAAACAAGTTTTCTGCTTTGTGTACTCTACAAAATTGCTTGGGTGTAGGCTGCATTCAAGATAAAAAAAATGTTTGTTCTTCTCTCACCTCAGGAAATAAACCCACTGGAAATACAATGCAGACGAGAAGCACAAGCTAGGAAACTTAAAACTTAAGCCTAGACTTTTGCATCTGCTGAAATAAATGATTAAACTGCTTCATGGATTTTAATAAAGTCAAATGTGGGACAGACTAGAGAAAAATCAAATTGCAATACATTAAGTAGTCGTAAAAAAAAATCCACTGGATGGAAAACATCATTTCAGGCCATGTCTTATACATGATGTTTTAATTATAAGCAAACTTTTTTTTTTACAAATTTATTAATAAAAATTGATTATTGTCATGAAATAACGATGTATGTCTTCCCATAGTCAATCCAAGTCAAGTCATATGAAAATTTTATCCATCTTAACAAGCCATTTTTTTTCTGTGCACAAAGTGTCCAAAACATAAAACTGTGTATGTTAATACCACAAAGCCATGTATGATTCATTCATCTTCGTTTCACATAACTCCCTCTGCTGGAAATTAATATGAAGGTTCAGTGGATCAGAGGAAAGATCATTAAGAGTGCAAGACACATAAAAACCCCTCTTGCTTCTTTCAATAAAAGATCACTATTCTTTACAGACACTCTCCTCTGTACCAGTAAAACATTGTATTCCTTGTTGCAAAGCTATTCATACTGAAATCATTAAGACAGGGAAGGAGGAGCTAATGCAAAGTAGTTAAATGATCATTTTTCCTGGTCAAAGACTAAAACCACTTGCTTTAACTCTGACAGCAGAATCTTAACTCTGATTACATTTTGCAGAAAGTTCAAGCTTTATTAGTGATTGAAAGAAAAAAACTAATCTGGTTTTCTTTGAGTGGAAACAGCGGGATTAATCACATAGATACATGGTTTCAAATGCTGTTGAAAGGTTGATTGCATAGATTTTACAAAAAGCAGTGAAATACTTCTACCCAGCAACACACAATGAATTCTTCCTCCTTGGTGCGACCATACTGCTAATGGAGCTACTGTTCCGTGTACATTGTACCTCCTGTTTCTTCTGGGATGAAGAAAAAGAGACTGAGGAGGGAAGATAGCAGAGACACTGAATTCTTTCTTCTACAAACCCTGTAAACCAGTTATGCTCAAGTAAAATACCTTCTACTGATTAATGGTGACAGTTTCCATTGCCACCGGTAAGCAAATCCAATTGGAAACAACTCCATAACCAGTGGCTAGAAATTAGAAAAATAGTGCTGCAGAAGAACATGAATACTTTTTAAAATACCACAGGATTCTTTGTCATGCAAACCAGATCATTTTAGATTATCACAAAGTAGCTGAGAACAAGTTTAACATAACAGGCTGTTATTTCATGTAAAACCACAAATTGCATTTTTTAAGTATAACACATTTCAGTTGGGGCATATTCAATAGTACTTCCTGGTTTTTGAAAAAATTCAGGTGTGTTGCAGATTAGATAGTATGAAACCAAAGTAAAAAACGGTAAATACTCTGAGCTCATTATCTATCTTTACTTAAACATGAAGCAAAGTTTCATATTTAGCAATGGTCTGAAGGCTTTTAGAATATACTACTGGAGCAGTACATACAATTCCCAACCAACCAACACTGTTCAAGTTCTCTTGGGCTATTACTGTGGATGTTGCCAACAAGCAGCCTTTTTGTTAAACTAAAATGTATCACTTGCAAACTTCAAATTCAATTAATTCTTTCATTTTTTATTTCTTGCACTTCCTGACTTTGCATTAGGTCTGATGTAAGGCGTTGCCACTACAGTGATATTAGAGTCTGGAATATACTCACTTGAATAATATTATTTTTTTAACCATCAATAATGACATAACAATTAATTGCTGTCAGAAGTCCATTGAAGTCTGTATCTCATCAATTTGATGAAAGTTCCTGAATATGACTTCTTCAAATCATTCCTTTGGCCCCATCCATGACCTGATGATCCCTTTGCAATTTGCTTGCAGAAAAACAAGGTTCTAATTTCCGTAATGTTTTCTAAACAAAGGCTAACCCTAATAATAAAGGCTATTACTTTATCAGAGTACTCTACAAAAAGCAAGTTTATTGCACCTCGATATTTATAATGTCATTCCCTTAATCCTCTCTACTTACAAGAAGAATTTTAAAGTCCAAATTGCTTAAGAACCTTGTGCTTTTACTTTGCTGACTTCTTCATGATCTTATATGGAAAAGCTATTGTTATTTCAACTAAGGAATTACATCTTAGGACATGGGCCTCTGTACAGTATATCTGCTCCCCAGAAGAACTCAGGTTTATCTATTTTATGTTTATCTAATCTCTCCTCATCATCTTCTAAATGATAGGGTATTAGTTTTATAGACTAAGATCACATTTCTCAAACGTTTGTGATCATCTTCTAAAAAATCACCATGGCAATATGATTGCAAAGCAACCAGCCATTTGCTCATCTTTTGGGATGATGCCATGATCATCATCTTTTATCCAAGGAAAGTGTACAATATGCCTTTTAATAACTACCTAATGTGGAAATGGTGAATACCATTGTGTCTGATCCTACAGTTATTACTTGCAAGTAGTCCCATTAACACCGGTCGTTGCTGAAATGACTTCTGTGGCTGGCTGCCAAATAAAGAATGAAGAATCAGGACCTACAAATTAAAATCAAGTCACCTGGTACTGAAAAATATCCTTGCTTTTATGGAAGACAATCCTAGAATTTATGTTATGGGGTTGGTTGGTTTTTTTTTGCATTATTCATCAAAATACTTTTAGAGGCTTTTTAAGGCTACCTGTTCCCAAAAAGCAACATAGAATTATAACTACAGTTCATATCAACAGGTTTTAAAAGGCAGTTAGGAGCATTCATATGGGTTATGCTGTCTTCAGTCATTACTCAAATACGAATGTGAATGTTTAGTAGTCAGGTTAGCAGAAACCAAATTCATATGAAGGAACATATGTGCAAGATGTACATTTAAACTATTACCATGACCAACATGCCTTTACTTTCAGAAATAAACTGGAGGCCTTTTTAAAAATTCTTTTATGAAGACAGCGAGAACGACTCTATTAAAAATTATTAATTTAAATTAATTAAACACAAATTCATTCTCTATTTCCAAATACAGAAGTATAGATTTCCCCATATGATTTATAGGAAATAATTTCACATTTTCTCTTGCATTTAAAAGGGTGAGAAAATAGAATATAGACAAATGTTATGACATAAAGTGCGGAAATTCTGAGCAAGTTAAGTGCCCATAACTATCACCAAACAGAACTCACTCATATTAAAGAACTCTAGGTAGAAACATCGTGCAGTTTTAATAAAATTCTTAGAAGTTGAACACACCTCCAGTATGTATGGAAACATAAAAAACCCCCACATATCCTCAGAGATGGATATTGAAACACTGGTATCTGCTGGCATTACAATCTTATTTATCCAAAGTAATAAGTCAGTCAGGTTTGAAGGGGGAGGAAAAATCCCTAAACTCTTCCTATTTGAGATGGCACAGCATTCCTTCAAGCACAATACTCACATAGTTCCGCAAAAATATATCCCAATCACAACACTTGGATACAGACACTTTTTTCCCCCCAGTAAAGTTTCAGATTGTTGGGATTTCCCCCTTTTTCAGTTAAATCAATAACCTTTTAAAGTTACATACATTTTTAAAATAAAAGCATGCTGTCAGTATAGTTGATGGAAACTGAATTTTTTTCTGTTTACCAAGATGGGCCATCTCACACAGTAACACAAGAGCTGGGAGAGGGGTGAGAAAGGAAGCCATCTAGACTGATTGCTTTCCTACTGACCACCGTTAGAAGTGATAAAAACCTGTACAAGCATTTGTGAAACAGATTTAATAAAATTTAGCATTCATCAGGGAAAAATGATAATTACATGAGCATTAAACTTTAACTCTCCAGACAGTGTGCAGTTTTCACAAGCTGTTGTGAATATTAACATTACACGCCCTTCAAAAAAGAATTCCTAGAAAGAAAAAAGAAATCTAATTTGTTTCAACTTCAGTGAATACAGAAATACATTCTGATGTTTCCATGTGCAAAATTTTAAGGTTTTGATTTTGAAAGCACTTTGATTCAACCTCGAGGAGACCGGGAAGCCTGCTCCAGATCATTTGAAGGATTAGATTTTATTGTACAGAAGTGCTATAATGCTCTTTGAAGTGAAATGCAAGCTTTGGACTCCTGACACTTAAGAAAATCAGACAGAAAAGATCTTTCCCACTAGGTCTGCAAGACAAACTACAAGGCACATCCTTTTCACCTTACTGAAACATGGGTTCTGGTGCATCAGACAGAGAGAAAGATGGAAGAATAAGAAAAAGATAGTGTTCAATTTACTTCTGATATCACAGTCACGCAGGTGACTGTCTGCCTCATCTCCCATCACAGTCTGTCTGCTAAAATGGCACCAAAACACTGGAGAGGAGGCAGGGTATTAATTGTGGTCCCAGCACTGATGCCTCATTATGCTTCATGTACTGCAGAGTCAGACATTAGCTTTGGAAGAAGCCTCTCTATCAACAAGTAGTTGTTTCTACACTATGTTTTTCAGCCCCTGGTAATGTGTCTTCAAACAACTGAAAAATGAAATTTCATCTCCTGGAGGACTGTTTCTAGTAGTGTTCTGCTTTAAATCCAACAGGAATTTACACCTAGACCATGTTTCATCAGTTCCCCATGTAGCTATTTTAGAAGTCTTAATTTTGTTATTCTGCTGATGATTACACCCAAATATTTGCATCAATGTTCTTGCTTTTACTCTCAGGCCATATTTTACACTGTTTTCTCTTTCATTCTGGTCTCAGTGAATTTTTCTGATTCTTTCTAGAGTTAGCTGGGAAGGAAATGATTTCATCATTCACAAATATTTCAGACATTTCTACTATTCTGTCTTTTTCTTGATATAGACTCTAAGTTCTTGACATAAAACTTAGAAAGAACTTTAGTATTCTGGACATTAGAGCACTCACCCAGACAAAGATAAATCAAATGTAAATCACTCATACAAAGCAGATCCAGATTCAGATCTCTGCTCTGACTCAGGAGAGCCTTATCAAACAGACTATTTTATTCATCACTGTATCCCTACACTACACAAATCTAATAAATTCTTTCCAGTTAAGCTTTTAAAACATAGCACAGGCTCCCAGAGTTTCAGTTTTCATTGCACAGGATTTTTTAATGAAAACAATCCCAAACCATTTAGTATAAATGAATAAGTACATCTGCTGCAACCCTAGTTCCTCCCACTTGGCCAAAAAAGTGTAACAAAGAGCTGGATAAAGAAAAAAGTTATGAATTATGTTGGTAACTTGAGAGCTCAAAAATTGAAAATAATTATGCAGGAGAAAAAATCTAGTTCATCAGCACTCAAAAGCTACAGTGATTTAATTGAGAAAGATTTAGCTTCAACCAGGTGAAGCTTTTAAGCAAACAAACTATTTATACTGGGCTCACATATTTCATTTTTAGTCCTTATTAAACTCATTGTTCTCTAGGAATGTGCAAAAGCAGATCATGCCACATAAAGCAGGGCAGCCAACCCCCCACCCCCCCGCCAAACTCAAAAAGCAAATAAGAAAGGAGTCGAATTCATAATCTAGTTTGTAGAAGATTAGTCTTGATTTGGTATTTAGCAAGAAGTTTACTAATTAGAAAGGAATTCTATCACCCTGAAAAGGGAGCGATACAAATAGAAAAAGCACCATGATCGTTAGTATCAGTGTGGTGACTACATGGATTGAGCCCTCTTCATACAGTATCAAAACCAGAAGAAAGTGTTATGGTAATTAGAAGTACATTAAACACTTCCAAATGATACAATGCTTATCTCAACAAATTTAAGAGCTACGCTGCACTCAGACTAATAAGGAGTAGATGCAGTTTTATCAGAGGAATGAAGACTCCCTGTACTTGCTATCAAGGACTGGCAATAGCTACAAAATCAGTCTTGCACAGCTGTGTTTTCCTACTAAGGGCACCAGAACCAGCTCACTGACCCAAGGAACTTGTCTCATATGTATTTAGAGGAGGCTTTGATAACAAGGAAATCAAGTGCCAAAGCTAATGATGTCAGTTAACACAGTATTCACCAAATTCATCCTGGGAGTACACGACCATCTCAAAAGCAGAAATTATTTCCTTCAAGTCATGAATTGAGGCTTCTTCCCCCTCAGCTGGTGCTTTTTTAAATGCATTCTGCCATCAATCTACAAAAAAAGTGTGATGCAACAAGCATGCAGCTACCAAATATGAAACTAAGCTGAGACTGAAACTGCCAGGGCAGTAGCTGCATACTGTGGAGGCTCCATTTCACTGACTGTTAAAAGGAAAGCTGGGCTTGCTCCTCCTCAGGATTACAAGTATTTGAAGACTTTTAGAATGCATTTATGTTTCTTGTCAAAAAATGCACATCTGTAGAGTGAAAACTATTCTGAAAACTACTAGAAGAAGACAGGCTAGAGATAATGTAGGAAAGATGAAAATATTTAGATCTACACCTGCACAAAATGGTGGCAAGTCAAGCAGGGATTTTCTGTAGCATTATTTCTCTTACTGTTTTGAGAATTTATGACTATAGGATCCTGGTGCAAGTAGTTGCTATTAACCGTATAGTTTTGATACAGCTCAATAAAACGAAATAAAAGGAGTATCATCAACAGATTGTGGTCCTGAATCTTCTTTTAACTTCTCTTGAAGCCATGTAACTCCATGGAATTTAGTCAATATTTCAACAAAAAAAATCAGAGTTCATCCTTTTATTTATTTCCCACCTGTGCCCCTCAGTGTTTGTAAATCAGATGATGTTGAACCAATTACCCTTCCAGGGACCAGTCCAGAGACCAATCAGGATATTGATGATGGGACTGTTCAGGTGATGATGTTCTTAACGTGGAACTTAACTGATGTGAGACTGTACGATTCTCGCATCGAAGTTCCTGGACAGCACGTCCCCTAAATAAACATTATTTTACAGTGAGACTAAGCACTTCTCAAAAAGCATCAAAAAGATCTCATACTCATAATCATAATATTTTTTCTTTTTAAGATTGCCACCTTTTTTTATATAGTTTAAGAGGAGATGTGGTCTGCATCATATACTCTGAAAGACAGATTAGTGACTCTGCATTACTCCCTTACTTAGATTTAGTTCTACACATCCATTGTCTATTTTCTCTAAAAGACAGATGCTAGCCATGGCTGCTGCAGATCAAACTCCAAAACTTGTAAAAATCTCCAGGGAGGAAGAGCCTAACTAATTTTAGAGTTTATTCACAAGCCTGCAGCGTAAGGATAATCACTAAGAACAGCAATGGTATTAATGTAAGAACAGTGTTGCTTGCCATATTCTTGTGCTGTTTCAGTCGGCATGGCTAGTGCACTACAGCTATCCGAAGTGCCCTGGAACGGATGGATATTTTAGAGCTGCCGGACTCACCAGTGGGAATGTTGGAAAATGGCAGTCCAGTCATTTTGACTGCAAGAGTGGGGCCTGGATACTGGATCAATCCGTAACTCCTGCATTTGGATCTACATGGAGGAAGTACGTGGGATTGGATAATACATTGGAAAATTTTGGAGGTACCTACTCATCTGGGATTCTGGTTTCAGGATATCGATTGTTTACATTGGGAGAATGTAGTCTGGATTGGATTGGAAAACTACTAGGAAGGATAGTTACAACAACCCCTGAGTTTCAGTGTATAACCCCGGTAAAACCTGGACAACAGTTCTCATAAATGAATGGGTATTTTGGGAGGATAGCACTGACCCAGGCTGGAAAAAAGGACTCCAAGTTGCCCAAAACCTTGCAAATGAAGGTATAACAAATACTGACTGTGTGGTATTGGACTGAAACTGGCCCCAGCATGGCTTAGCTTTTACCACAGACCTACTTATGGAGTGAACTGCTGAAGCAAATCGCCAAAACCTGTAGGAGAGTGACCAGATACAGAACCCGCCCATGAAGCTGAATCTACAGGCAAAAAAAAAAAAAAAGCTTGCTCTAGCAGCAGGAGCCCAGTAAGACAGTAACAGTCTTCCATCTAGCTACCAAAATCCTACAACCTTGTGCATGGGGAGGTATCACACACACTCTATATGGAACCAGTCTTATCTACATTGACTGCTATTCTTACTAGCATGATTATTTTTAAGGGCTTTACTATGCACATGCTCTACTGTCTTTAATGGCCGAGACAGTGCTGGCAATGATGGGAAGTCAAGAGTACAGCTGCTTGCACCTCTCAGAGGTAACATCACCCTGTAGAACACCAAGCTTGGGTATGAATGTAGCAAAACTGTGACCAGCTGGGGAAAGTAACTACAGGCAAGCTTTTTATTTGGGAGAAGACTGGGGCAGAGAAAGGGAAGCACAAAGGCAGCAAAAAGGAGGGTCAAGAAACAGAAAGGAATAAAAAGATAGGCAAGTCATGGACTTGGGGCTGTCCAGGGCTACCTGACAGTCCCTGTGCTTGGTCAACACAGCTAGACAGGACAATAAATCAAACCTGCTGTTTCCACATAAGTCCAAACTGCTTCCACAGTCAGGATAGGAGGGATGGGGAGGATCTTTTCCTGACTGGTAAAGAAAAACCCAGACAGAAAGATTAAGTTTCCTGGTATCATTGTGTTGGTGCTCATTCAACACCTGACAGTTGGTGCTTCCTCCTCCTAGTTTCAGGCATTATTTCATTCTGCACCAGGGCAGTAAATCAATACAACTAGCTAAATCAGTGTTAGAACAAGGATATCATCTACCCACTTCTTTAAACTAACAACAAAAAAACCCCAGTCAGTACTCACAGCTGCTGCTTCCATTATATACTATCATGATACTGACTTTAATGACAGTATTTTTCATCTCTGGCTAATTTTCTGGTTTTCACTTGCCAGTACCAGAAAACTAGATTGGCTCTAAGAAGCTGGCTTGAAGCTTTAATCCCTTTCCCTGCAAGCAAGAGGTATAGATACCTGCTCTTTTAAAGCATGATTTTCTGAGGAAAAACAGAAAAGAAATAGAATTCTTGTAACCCTTGCTGGATAATGAAGGGACATTGTTTTGATATTATGAAAAAGCCAAAAAAAGAAAAAACCTCTGGCCTTTCAAAGACTAAATATTATGTCAGCCACAGCTTTTTATATGAGAATATTTCCAACTTTGCTGTCTAAGATTTCTGCATATTATTTTTGCAACTGACTTACAGACTGCATAATAGAACCTAGATTTGTTCTTTCCAAAACAATTCAGGTAATTATGTTTATAATTCTCTGGAAGCAGAAGATAAATTCTCTTAAAGAATGAAAACTGGAGATCTTTGCCTCAGCATAGGCTCACTCTAATATTTGTTTTGCTAACCAATTATAAACTATATGTTGATATTATTGCAACTATAAGCAACCACGTAAAACAAAATTATCCTTAACTAGGAGAAGAGATTAAGTATGGAGGCTGATTCAACTTTCTGCCAATGAACACTTCAAGATGAAACATTTGCAGTCCCTACTGGGGGACACCCATACACCGTGAGATAGATGCACTTCCATAGGGGTAGTAGAGAAACAACAGCCTGAGGAAGGTAAGGGTTTCTTTTAAAACATAGGTACTCCTGTATTAGCATAGAGTCTGGCTCTTTTTCATGTGCAGCTGAAGAAGCACAAATGATGCCACCTTTTAAACTGACTTGCACATCTAACGCAAAAGTTTTGCAGTTTTTGACATGACTTCAGGATAAAGAAGGATCCAATTTGAAACTGAAATACACAGTGAGACATTTAAAAAATCCATCTTCAAAAGACCTAACCTCAGGTATAGAGATGCCCCCTCCAAACCCCTCATTCTTACTTATGAGAAAACAGATTATCAACAAAGTGATTTACTACAAATGAACAAGACACCTGATGCTCAAACCTGTGCTATAATCACACCGCTCTGCTTCTTTTAGCCATCTCTTTCACACACCCAAAATAATACCCGACGCTGTAACATTTTATCCTCAATACATCCACAAAATAGAGAAGTACTGTTGTTTCACAGATAAGAGAACTACTTAAGACACGATGACTATGCAGATAAACTAACTCACGAAGCAGGCCAGTGACCATTCCCTGGTATCATGGCCAAATCATATGAAATAAGCTTCTACACTTTGTGAAACCCTCTTTCCACAAACAAAAAATCCCAAACCAACCAAAAAAAATAAATTACTTTGGCCATACTGCTCTCCGGGAACCATCCCTAGCACTTCCTGTGCCTCAAGTAGCTCCTGGGAGAATGCAGGCTGGTACAGGCTACAATCATTCCAGAGTGTGTACTAACAATTAAATTGTATGGGCAAGTATACAATTGTGTATAGCCCTCAAGCCAATGTTCTGACCCAGTTTAGTTACAAGTACAGGTGTAGCCAAAAGGTAGCCATTCATATCGCAGAACTAGTAGTCTATAAATTACTTTTATAGTGAACTAGTCACCTGGACTTTCACGATAGATCAAGACAGGCATCAATATAAATGACAGAAGACAGATGAGCATCTTCAGGAAAGTGAACCATCCCATCCTAAACCAGCCAATTCCAGAGGGCAGTTTATCTCACTGTCTCATTCTGTTGGCTATAAAGGGAATCTAGACAAGTAATTTAGACAGCGTGTGTAACAGCTGAACAGACTAAATTTAGTGACATGAATAGCCTCTGAACACACAGATGTACAGCAGAGCAAACCCAAACTTCACTGTTTATCCTACTAATTAGTCCAAGACTTAGTACTATGTTGTATTTCACCCCAATTAAATGCAGGAAGTGCAATACAAAAATATATACCTGCCTCTCAAAGCGCTCAGTCCCCAGCTGTCTTTTGGTGATATCCAGTTCCCATTCTAGCTGAGTTGCTCTATTTCTGAGCTGAGTAAAATCTAGACTCTGCACAGCACTGTTAAGTCCATACACTTTAATTAGAGAACAACTATAATCCTCCAAGTATGTTACTAAATACAACTATCCAAAATTAAAAGGGCAGCTATACCATGCAATTAAGACCATTTTTTGGAGTGAAATATAACACTGCACAGAAAAGCCTATTAGGGTACAGCTGAGGAATCAGAAGCAGGTTTTTGGTGTTTTCTGCTGTTAAGGTAACCAAGGTATATTACCCATTTGAAAATGAAATGCAGCTAGATATAAAACCATCTGTGTGTATATACACTTGGGAAGAATGAAAAAACCTGCAATATTCTCCTGGTCATGTACTCACAGTTTATCTTCTTCTAAAGAAAGCTGTTCCTTGAGAAACTGGATTTCAGAGTCTTTTTCATGCTTTGCTATCTGAGACTGAAATTCTTTCTCACGACTGGACACAAGCAAAGATTCCAGGTTTTTCATAGATGTTCTTTCATTTCCCAGTTGTTGCCTCAGCAGCTCTATTTCAGAATGGGATGACTCATACTTTCTCTGCAGCTAAACAAAGGTTTTAAAATTTTAGATGTATGACTCTTAAGCTTACTGGCTATCTATTATGGTAATCTTAAAAAGAGAGAGAGAGAGGAAAATGAAGCCTGGGATCAATGACTAAAATTTGTTCTCACTCCAAGATGGATGATTAGCATTATATTTGCCCTCAGTCAAAATCCTGTTTAAGATTTATAAATTCACCCAGTGTATAAATCAGAATATAAATGCACTTGATATAAATGACAAAATGCTATGAAATACCTTTCCAAAGCAAAACTCAACATTTTTTGTTTTACCAAATTAAAAAGGTTTCTTCAGTCTGAAAGATCCAATTTTCTACTAATTGTCAATCAAATATCTAGTTCCTTTGCCAGTAAACAGGTTTGATATTCTACTTTTGTATTTCAGAACAGAAGAATACTGAAAACTGTAAACAGCAAATGTTACAGGAAAACAAACAGTATTAGAAATGCTGAAAGAACAGTATTATTCAGCATCAGGCTTAGTTTCCAATTCTGTATATACATATGCTGCAATGTAGTAATGCAGATTTCTGCATTGGAATACTATGTAAAATACCCCTATCTGAAGGTTATATGTGGCTGTTGAAAGACTACTTATTGAAAGGTATGAAAACATTAGTGAAAACTTCAACTTCAGACTTTCTACAACTCTCCAACTGCACTTCTGCATTTTTCTCTCCTGAAACTGTTGCTGCTCTCCACAGACCCAGCAAGCCCTTCACTGACAATCTCACAGAAGGATCCAGGAAGGCTTAGATATATTAGGTCTCACAAAAGCTTCAGACAAAAGTCATATACTGGAACTCTTCCCTATAGTAGAGGATTCCACAAACATACAAAAGACATCACACACATTTGGCTGGGACAAACAACCAACTGCCAAACAGCAGCTTTACCCATAGTGTATGGAAAAGGCATAAAGGTTAAAAGAGAATGCTGGAAGCCTGTGAACAAGAAATTATCTCATCTGGAGCAAAGGATGGACTGGACAGTGACAGAATCATACAGAAAATATCTGAATCTGAGTATGTATGAACAATTTTTCAGAGTTTATCCAAGCTGAGTTTTTTAAAATTTGCCTATCAAACATTAATTCTGTAGGTTTTGTAAAAATCAAGGGATTTTCAAGGGAAATTAAGGAAAGAGTATTAAAAAGATATTGATACTTTCTAAAACATCCAAGCATTTAAGTCCATGTCAAGTTTCTTTGCTAATAAATTAATGCAGCTATTCTGCTTACTCAGTGACTGGATGTAAAATCCAAGATATTTTTCAAGGAAACAACCAGTAATTTTTAAAGTCCCAACTGTTATTGGTAGTAAACCCCTGCAAAACAGTGTGCTTTTCAAATAGTATACAGCATCCACCCTCTGAAGAGTAAGCCCCTGAGGAATGCCAAATTAAACAATCAAAAAATTGAAACACTAATAGTCAATAAGGATTTCTTTGATCATTCTAGGTCCTAAAGTAGATTTAGATCCCTTAGTGTCAACATAAACTTACTTTTCTAATGTATTTCACATACCCTTTCTACTTTCTCTGCTGTGGAAGTTAACTGCTGATTCAATCATTCTTTGACTGCATTTAGTTTAATGCAAAGTTCTTGTGCAGATGTGAGATTTGCAAGCATAGAAACTCTCTCCCAATGTATGTTTTGAAACTCTTCTTCCATTTTCACAAGAGACTTGCTTAAAGCAGAAATCTGAGACTGGTATGCTGCTTCTATTGTTAAATGCTACAGTAAAGCAGTATCAGATAATCAAAACACTATTGCAAAGAAAATTTAAAACTGATTTTAAAATCCTGCAAAAAGAACTCTATGTAATTGTGGTGAACGTTAAGAGGCAGCAGCCATTTATTCTGCAATACACTTTAAAGTTATTTATTTAAATAACTCCCATATATAAAAATAGAAGAGAAGAGTTCTTGCTTCTGACAGCAATTATCAGCTACTGACATTTTAAACTCTGTTCCTACAATGCTACTCCTCCTGCAGACCCAATAAGGTTCAAAATTCTGCCATGGGCCGCATTTCATTTTCAGATGAGACCCTCTTATTTATCAATAAAATGTATTTTTGCATGTAAATGATAAGTGAATGCTGAGATATGGAAAGGTCATATTTATACTGCTGTCATCCATAAACTCAGGCATGACTAAGAGATGACAGAAGTCACACTAAAGAGAAGTCAACAAGCCAGCAGAAGCAGTTCTGACTAAAAGCATTTAAAATGTGGTATATTTAACATAACTTAGGCTTTTCTGTTTTGAAAAATGTCTGTACTTTGCCCGGTAAGACTTCTATTTCCAGTCACTTTTAACTACTTAATTTTCAGTGGGTGGCAGAATGAGCCTGGGAGGTTAACAGAGCAAAGAGGGAGATAAAGCAGTTACTTCCTTGAAGGATTTATTAGGAATGAGATCCAAAGAGATGGTAGTAAGGGGAGCACCTCAAATTCTAGCTCCATCTTGCCTAAAAAAAAAAACCCACAAGGAACACACAGCACTGCCAAGCATGTTAAGATTTTTGAGAAAAAATTTCTGTGTTTTAGATATGTGCCTTACACATAACTGCTATGAACCTGAATATGACATCTGAATTCTGACTCAATTTGTTGACACAGATTTCATGAAGAGGCCTGTTCATTCCTATACGTCATGGCAGGCATGTGGGCAGAAATTAGAAGGATGAAAATTCTACCCATGTGAGGCCCACTGGACAAACTAAGACCATGTACCCATTTTACTGTATTAAAAAAGGCAAGATCTGCCACCCAATCTCTCTGTGCTGTTTTGCTACTGTTAGATTCTCATACACTTTCTGAACAGTAGCAGTTCAGTTCCTCTTGAGTATCTAACTTGCATGGATAGTTTGTACGTTCATAACATATTGCCAAAGCCATGCTGTGTATTTCCCTTTAAGTTCTTCAGATTTTCAAGGGGGAAGAGGCTCTTTGGGACATCTAAAGCAGTGGAAAGAAGGCCGAACAGCTGGAAGCAAGAAAAGTAGAGACAGGAACGTAAGCTGACAAAGCACTAGTAATATTTCAGGTGTGCTGGGGAATTGCGTGTGACTTTATGCCTTCAGTCATTCCAAACATGAGAGCATTTCATAATTCATAATATTTTCCTTGAAATACGCTGTTATTTTTAAAGATTTTTTTGAAGTGTGACAAGTGGAATTCTAGTCATATTATTAAATAAGCTCAAACTCCATACAGTTCATTATAGCAAAAATCTTTAAAATATGAGAAACAGCATTAACCATAATTTTAAACTGTTGCAGCCTTAAAATACTACCAGACCATTTCAAGGGTGAACCATGGAAAGAACTATTTCAACTTACTTGCTTCATCTCTCTTTCAAGGGACTCAGCTTTCTCTTTCAACCTGTGATTCTCAGACTCTGCACTAGTCAGTGCCAGTCTAACAGAGCTACAACCGGCTTCTGCTTGATGGCATTTTGCTTCCCAACTTTCTCCTTCTTCACAGGCTTTCCGGTAATTCTCCAAAAGCTCGCAGTTCTCTCTCTCCTAACACATAAAGCTTGTTTGTTTAATAATTTACAGTAAGCTTCACAAAACAGGGATAGCTATAGATCTACAGGCATGACATGATATTGGATGTTCTCTTTCCACTGAAAACTTTGCCATTTAACCAAAACATTGAGAGACTACTCAAGAACCAGTGTTTTGTTTAAGATGGCCACATTTTAATCCTCAAAAGACATCAGTTAAAAATGCCTAGATTAACATTACAAACACAAGGTGTAGCAATTTTTACTATTAATCCCATATGGTAATAAAGACAAAAGAGTTCCAAGTCTCTATATTATTCACTGTCTGAATTTTTTAATTTTAATAAACACACACATATGCTTATGTATCTGTGTTTGTGTGTGTGTTTATATATGTAAATAAAACCACAATGAAATATACTTCATTACTTGTGTATGCAAAAACAGCTAAGAAATGTGCTCAAACTAATAAAAACATATTACTAGAATGCAAATAAGTTTGGACTGGGAAGAAAATTCTTCCATGGAGATATCATTAAAATTTCATTTTTAGTTAAAATCACAGCCTTCATTAATAGGCTTAATCCATATATTCACTTTAGACTTCAGTACACCCTTCAGCCTGACAATATCTGTGTTTGAATCCTGGGCTTTCAACTTCATACCATCAAGCTCATTTTGGTAGTCTGCTAGTTTTTTATATAGCACCTATGAAGAAAGATTTGTTTTATAAGGTTAAAGTATACTGTTTGTACCTTTATAAAAAATAGAATTAGTGTGTATCAAACACCTGTGGCTTTATTAACTTGTTATTTAAAGGCTACATAAAAACCAAACCAGGTGTATTTCTGTAGACAAAATTTTGCATTTGTCAAAAATATTTTGTTTCTTTGACTTACAAATAATACTAAACATTCTTAAAAAGAGAAATGTCAACAAAAGAATGTAGTGGTTAAAAAGAAAAATACAGATGGTTTATTTAGCAGCTAGACACTCATAACAAAATAGTCTGCCCCATTTTTACACATTACAGTCTCATAAAAGCCCACAGTGGAAAAAGTAAAGACAGCTAAAAAGTTGAATTAACTAATTAAGCAGTTATATCCTAATCAGAGGAAATAAAGCCACAAGTATTAGAATGCACACAGAATTCCTGGCAAGTATTGCTTGAGAAAGAGAACAGAATGAGGAAAAAAAATGCAGAAAGGCTGTCTTGAACTGCTCTGTTCAGAAACTTCCTTACAAAATTACTAGAACATTCAGCTGCAAGAACCTGGGAAGGGGGTGGTTGGGGGTGGAGAAAGCTATAGAGAAATCCCAATTCCTGTTGTGAAAAGGCTGTAAGTTGCTAAGAAAGGTGCTCTGGCAATCTGTGAACTTTTCCAGTAAGCTTAAGTGAAGAAATTAGAATGCTACTTTAAATACTTTGAATATCACCTAAACAAATGGAAGGACCTAGAGGAATGAACACATATTATAGAGGCAAGCCTATTAAAAAAAAAAAATCCTGTGAGGCTAAGACTTTTTATTTCTAACTGCTTCTACAAGCATCCAGGCATTGCAAAGAAAACCAGGAAGCTTTCAAAAGTAGCTAGAAGCAACAGGAGGCTGCATGTCATACCAACTTGACCTCATCAGTATCAACTGTGATTCTGAGAGAAGGTAAAAAAATAGTGATTTCCTGGAGTACCTTTGGTGGTTAAAGCTACTACAAACGTCGACTTTTCTAGAAAACTCAAAGAGGGCGCTAAGAGAAACAATCGGTATGTTTCAGAGAAGAGTCATTTAGAGAGAGAGTTATCTTGCCTAATTTTTGCAGTGCAGAATTAGGTACCTGATCTAAATTAGTTGGCTACACTTCGTCTATAATGGAGTCAGGCAGGTAAAATGATCACTTTAAAAACAGGGATGGGATGAATCTCCTCCTGGAGGACTTTTCATCACTTAAAAGGGAGCCTTAATGACTTTTATTACCTAAGACCAGGTGAAGTTAATTTGATCCTTCGGAAACTGGGTAGGGCTTCTAGAAGAGAAAACCAGGTGAGCAGAATTTTCAAAGACAAAGATTTCCTAAGCAGTAGAATAAGTACAGAGAAGAAAGATCGAATATCAGAAAACCTAAATGAAGGTAAGAAGTTGAAGAAAACCCAGAACATTACACAGTGATGAACTACTATAGGCATTAAGCTTAATTTCTAGCTGCTTGGAAAACACATCGATGCATAAGCATTGTGTGTACATGAAATGACACTTTAAGTATTTTAACTACTTTCGTTAGGAACTGAACACAGATAAATAACACCGTAGGTAATGTAGCATTGTATTATAGCCAAGTATTTCCAGCATCTTTTACCCAAAGGCCATTTTAAAGGAACATAAATACAATATTATTAATAAAGTTTTGAATGTTATTATGTGTACTGTTAAATTATTAAAAGCTTATGAATTTGACTTGCTAAATACTCTATGCCAGTCACAGCACAGTGTAAGAAACATTTGCTGCCTTCTTTATAGTACTTTTCCATATAAGCAATAGTTATAACTGCCACATTGTTTTTACTTGAAAATCGGGGGGGGCGGGGGGGAGATCATAAATCAGCTGTTCCTCAAGAAAAACATCCAAAGAATTACATAAGAATAGTTGGTCCTCTTTACACAAGTGAGCTGAGTAGTAAGGGAAAAATCAGAGTTTGAAAAAATGAGCTTAAAAATTAGTTTGCAGATTTACTTCAGATGAGGGCCTACCAATTCTATGCACTACTTGAAAAATACACTATTTTCCTTTTTAGTCAAGGGTTCTCTGTACAAACATACCTGAAGTTCTTGCTTAGTATTAGAAAGATGTTCTTGTAACCTGTCATTCTCCTGAACTAATGATTCTCTGTTCTTGTTAGTCTGTGCAAGTTCTTTGTTGGTTTCTTGTAGCTGTTGATGCAAACAGTTGATCTCTTTCTCACAGATACAGAGTGCTTCGGCAGATTTTCTACGCAGCAAATAAAAAAAATCTTCAGGTATGACAACTGCCCAACCCAACACAAATGACAGCTTTTCCAGTAGTTAAGTTTGCAAGTCATGAAACAAAGCTGTAACATTTTAATCTTTAACAGAGTAAAGAATTATCTATACATTAGCACATCCCATGATTCAATTTTTGAGTTAATGTTATAAATTAATCAAAATTTTATAAATTGACATTTCATCCTTACTTTATGGAATGCGCCAACCCAGAAATCAGAATCTTGAAGTCTGAAATTATTTTCTCCTTGAAAAGAAATACAAATTTGAAGTAAACCTCTTACCACTCCTCGATATAAAGGGGGGGGGGGGGGGGGGGGGGAGGGAAATTCTATAGGATTATTTCTATTTCCCTTTATTCAGCTAGCTGATTAGTTTAACTATTTAATGCAAAATGGATTGTGGTTTTCCAAGTTTCGTCATGTACTGTTTAGAGCTGAAAATTCTGATAATCTAATTTGGCAAATAAAGGAACAAATATTATGATCTTCTGCAGAATATAATAATTTAAATTAAATTTTTTAATCCTTTGTAGTTCCAAAGCTAGCATTTGGTTCACACTTCCAAAACTAAATTATGTCCTCTGCCTATTAGATAAACTATCATAAGCTTTTCTACAATGAATAAACTATCAGAATCTGGTAGTTTGTAACTGATAAAACAAGAATTCAATCACAAAGTACATTACTCCCTTGTCTTTGGATACAGATAATAAGAGAAGCATAGATAGGCTAAGGAAATGTTTTCTACAAGAATACAAGAGAGGTGAGAGACAACCGTCTCTTCTCTAAAATGGACACCATTTTACAATTTACAGTTTTAAAAACACAACGTCACTGTTTATGGCAAGATTATTTTAGCCTGTCCTGCAATATCTTTGCTTTAAGATTTTGTTAAAAATCAATGCAAATTCAATGCAAAACAATCACAACAGTTAAAAAAAAGTAAAAAACCTCCCACCTTCTTTAGTTTATCCTAAATCAATATCTAGGTCACTTAAGCTGAAGTGAAAAATAATGTTTCAGAACTAAGAACTAAGCAGCTTCATTACATAGTTTGAAATCACATGGTGCAAGGTGAAAAGAATGTAATTCAGATGCTTCTTCAATGACAACAGAGACGATATTATAGTATCACCATGCATCTTCAACTTCAGTTCAACATCCAGACCAAGGAAGAATTTAGGCTACATTTTATGATAAACAAAAAATTTTACTGCCTAATTTCCTCTTCTCCACTTTAGGGAAGTACTTAAAAGTCC
Source organism: Falco rusticolus (assembly GCF_015220075.1). Lineage (NCBI taxonomy): Eukaryota > Metazoa > Chordata > Aves > Falconiformes > Falconidae > Falco > Falco rusticolus. The sequence continues at coordinate 70,126,560 of NC_051188.1, read as the reverse complement.
CCTCTCTTGATAAATATAGACGATACAAAACACCAAACACAAGATAACCAACGCTGCTCAAACCTGCTGTTGAAGTCAACAGGAGTTTTGTTGTTGCCTTGAAATTGGAGCAGAACTAGGTCAGCACTGAGCGCTGTTGTAGATCCCAATATAAGACAGGTGTGAGGACCCAACAGATCCTTTCCCTATTTATCTTTTGTGACTATTTGACTATACACATTAGAACATACTTTAATTGCCAGGCTTTCCTCAAAAGTAGCAATCTTCTCTCTTCCTTCTTCCACACAGTCTTGCAAAGATGCCTTCTCTTTATCAAGTTGTGCAATTGTTTCTTTCAAAGCACAGATCTCCTCTTGTTGTACAAGACTCTGTCTTGAAAAGTTATCTGGACACAACCAGAAAGGTCTTATTTTTATTAATTCAACTGATTTGAAATAAAAACTCTTTTGATACACTTCTAAAGCATAAAAAACATGGCAAAAGCTCCCCTTCAAGAAAACACTGAAGCACGTACCTTTACAAAATACATAAATAATCTGACTGATATTTACAGAACTGCATTCTTCCTTAGATCAAGGCCTTCAATTTCTTGGCTCAAAACAAATCTGCTTTTAAACAGCAGATGTTTAGATCATTAAAAATAACTTTCTTGGGTATTATAGCAATAAAGGCTTGAACAGAATTACTATAGAAAGAAGCAGTATGTAGACCACAGCATATAATGACTGATAAAGTAAAAGTGATAGATACAATGATGTTAGCCATTTTTTCTGATTTTTTTTTATTTAAATAAACTTTATGTAAGAGTAATGCAATTATAAAATTCAACCCCACTTAAAAATTGCAAAGATAATAATGAAAAAAGCAATCTACTCATTACAAAATTGAATACTAAAAGATGTCTCTCCCTATCTTCATAAAGCTAATAAGGTGTTGCACACTACATTTACCAATCCTTATATAATCTACATGCATAGCATTCACAGAGGAGAACCACAGGAACTCTTCTTACAGTGAACCTTACATCTCATTAAAAATGTGCAGGCTGTAAATTAATCTTTAAAAATCAGTGTAATTAGACTTATTGAATGATATTTATTAACCACTTCCAGGAGGTAAAACATGCAAAGTAAAATGATCTGTAGCTCAGTCTTTCAGGGGCATCATAGTATAAATTCACATTGTATTTTTTCCACAGAATCGTTCCCTATTTCAAAATACAAGATGAAAGGCACACTCAAATTTCCACGTATTTTTGGATGCATGGCTCTGGAATCTGCTAAGACAGTGATCAAACCTGGCTCTAAAGAAAATTCTGATAGGGCAGCTAACCCTGGAAACCATTTCCAAGCACATTAAGGACAAGAAAATTATCAGGATTAAGTCAGCATGGCTTCACCCAGGGAAAGTCACGACTGACCAACTTCTGTGATAAATTGAATGGCCTGGTAGATGAATGGAGAGCAGCAGATGTTGTTTAGCTTGAGTTCAATAAGGCCTCTGACACTCCCATAAGATACACAGATGAGCTGTTGACATATATGGGCTGGATGAGCGGACAGTGAGGTGGATTGAAAACTGTCTGAATGGCCGGGCCCAGAGGGTGGTGATCAGTGGCACAAAGTCTAGTTGGTGGCCAGTAACTAGTAGTGTGCCCCAGGGGTTAATACTGGGTCTAGTTTTACATCTTCATTGATAATCTGGATGATGGGGCAGACTGTACTGTCAGGATTTTGCTGATTACACAAAACTGGGAGGAGTGGCTGATACACCAGAGGGTCATGCTGCCTTCCAGAGGGTCCTTGACAGGCTGGAGAAACAGGCTGCCAGGAACCTCATGAAATCCAACAAAGGGAAGTGCAAAGTCCTACACCGGGGGACAAACAACCCCAGGCAGCAGTACACACTGGGGGCCACTCAGCTGGAAAGCTACTTGGCAGTAAAGCTGGGGGTTCTGGTGAACACCACGTTGAACATGCGCCACCAGTGTGCCCTTGCTATAAAGAAGGTGAATGGTACCTGGGCTGCATTAGGTAACATATGGTTCCCTGCTCAAGGGAGGTGATCCTTCCCATCTACTCAGCTCTGAAGCGACCCATCTGGAATGCTGGGTCCAGTTCTGGTCTCCTCAGTGCAAGAGAGACATGGACATACTGGAAAGAGTCCAGCAAAGGGCCATGAAGATGATTGAGGGATGGGAGCATCTCTCCTATGAGGAAAAGCCGAGAGAGCCAGGACTGTTTAGCCTGGAGAAGAGAAGGCTCAGGTGGGAATCTTATAAATATATATAAATACCTGAAGGGAGAGCATAAAGAGGACAGAGCCAGGCTCTTTTCAGTGGTGCCCAGTAACAGTATAAGAGGTAACAGGCACAAACTGAAACATAGGAGGTTCCGTCCCAACATCAGGAAACATTTTTTTACTGTGTGGGTGACCAAGCGCTGGAACAGGTTGCCCAGGAAGGTTACAGAGTCACCTTCCTTGGAGATACTCAAAATCCATCTGGACACAGTCCTGGGCAACTGGCTTTAGGTGGCCCTGCTTGACAAGGGAGGCTGGACAAGCTAACCTTCAGAAGTGCCTTCCAACCTCAACCATTCTGTGATTCTAAGCAAGGGTGTGTTTCACCATTTTACAGAGAAGGAATGGAGGCACAACGATCAATTAAAAATGCTATCTGATTATTTTGGGTGCCCAAACTATGACCTAAATTTTCAGGGTAGAATGTATTGCATATTCAAAAAAAACCCAAACATGGATTGCTGCCTCAGCTGTGAGTGCTCAACATTTCTGAAAACTAATAACCAAAGTCTCAAAATCAGGCACTGTGAAAAGAGGTCAGATGTATAGTTAGTGAGCAATTCTGAAAAGCTCCCCAAAATTCTAACATACAGACAGCAATAGTATAAAATATTGTATAACAATATTTAACAGTTTAAATAGTGTGTGCTTTCTTTCTGCAATTACCTGCTTTATTCACTGTATTTTCGGCTAAGAAGGTCTGACAGACCAGCTTGCTTCACTAGACAACACTGATTTACTCCCTACAAAACTCTGCAAAAGTTGGTGCAAAGGCTTCTATAGAAAAACACCACATGATAGTGTAATTAAAAACAATGGCATAAGTTTTAAAAACCCCACAACCTGGAGTTTATTTATTAAGTAGTACAGACAACCTTAAAACTGGCATTCCCAACTTCTTAAGTGTTTGTCTCGGAAATAAGCTGCTTGAGTGAAAAACAAAAAGCACAATTTGGATTCCCATTGTGTGTCACATGACACATAAGACAAACCACTGGGGATTATACTGCTGTTCTCTCTGCAGACAAGCACTGGAAAGAGACACTTTGCCAAATGTACCTTCTCTTGTCAGCAAAAATAATGTAACACAAGTCTTGGAAATCCCTAGCTCCATTCCAGACTCCTAAAAGGGAAAGCATTCTCTAGTGGGCACACACACTTTCTTTCCATCTTCTTCAATTCTACCTCTCCAAGAAGATAACATTAGCTGCTAATCCTTTCTCTTCACTTTGGTCAGCCCCAAGTCTTAAGGCTTCTCATCCTAGACTCCTTCCCTATTAATACGAAACTCCTAAACCCACATTTTCCATCTCAATCTCCTTTTAATTCCAACCTTTCTCCTGCTTTCAGCATTATTGTCAAAGTCCTAAATATTCTCTGTGTGTAGCTGTGCACAGGTTCTAGTCGCAGTGCATGTCCAATAGCTCCAAGTCCTATCTGCAATCTCTGAACTAGTTATCCAATTTTGAGGATCTTTCCAGTCTCTTTAACCACTTCGTACTAGCTCTCCTCACTGATGTCTTGGATCCTTCTTCACTCCCTCCCTTCACTATTAATTTTCAATCTCTGATTTCTTGCATTGCCCCAGCTTTCCCTGGTGCCACATCCACACTTCTGTTTCTCCGTTCACTGACTTCCAATCTCGCTGTTTCATACTTACAGTCTCCTTTGACAACCAATCCTTGTTGCAAATTCTTGTCCGGCCAATATCCCTATTCTCTACTTGTCTCCTGACTCTTTATTAACTTTACTTCTCCTACCTATTTCTCTAGGATTGGGCTGCCTTATCAAACTGTAATTGAAGTATCCTCTCCTTATTGATCTGGCAGTTAAAACCTCTCAACTTTCTTCTCTCAGTACATTTCTCCCCACACCTACACTTCCTCTCCTTCAGCATCGCCCACTGTTATCCCTGTGGTCACAGGATAGTAACAGAATACAGACAGTCTCTGTTAATTTCAAGATTCTTTGCCTGGACTTGCCTCACAGCACTGAAAAATGCTAATGAATCTAGATTGGAACATGCTTCAGTCAGATTATATAGGAACTCAGATGCCAAATTCTGAAAAGTTTCTATTCAGCTTTAATGAACTGATTTTTCTGTTGGTTTTTTTTTTTTTTCTTAAAATACATTTAATTCAGATACATATTCTGGGAATGATTAAAAGCATGCAACAACACATAGATTGACATGCCTATCAAACATGAAGTCCCTACTTTTTTACTCTGCTACACTCCCTACTGTACCAGAAGTATCCAACTTTTAAAACAAAGTATGTGGATTTCAGTGTGGACAAAGCATATTTTTCTGTAGCCTTCTCAGGAGTGGCTTAAACATCTTAGCCAAAACATTAAAAAAACCTTAAGTTCACTTGAATGAAATGCTTATTCATATGAATGAAATGTTTATCTCAAGTGAAATATTTAAAACCAAATTACCAGAGTCTGAAATTTGTAAATAACCAGATATTTTAATAGCAATAGTCAGCTCTAACATTAGATGAAATTAGCTACAATTAACTTTATTTTCCCTTCACAAATTCAGCACTGTGTTTGTGATTATGTCAACTGCATCTATAGAACACAGTAAAATACTGCTAACACAATGCAGTTGCAATTTTGGAAGCAAGAGCGTATTCCTTGGCACTACAGAATAATTCCTGTATCCACCTCTTTTAGTTTCACAATACAAAAAAGGTGCAACATACAGTGTAGGATACATACTATAAAGGATGGATGTTTTCCTGATTCCATCATCATCATCATCTTATGGTGCTGAGAGGTGCAAACACGACCTTGATGGATCACAAATACAACTGATATGCTCAGACACTGCACATTGGTACCAACACACATTGTTTGGCTGACAGTCTGTATTATCACTGAAACTTACTTGCAAGAGCTTTATTACATAATTTTAAAATGCAAAAACCTTCCAATAATGAAAGAAAACAATTGTTTTGCACTTGAAATGTTAAAACTGTCAAAAGTGTATTTATTTGCATTCAACACTTTTTCTTTCAACCCATAAGAAAAAAAGCAGTAATAGAATAATTCAATAAAATTGAATTCTATTACAAAATTTGTATCTGTCACTCACCAATTTTTTCATTCAAAAGCATAATTTTCTCTTGGGTAAGTTGCATTTCATATTTTTTCTTAATAAGGTTTTGCTGAGCCTCTGAAAGACTCTGTTCTGTCTTTTCATTCAATAATCTGGAAAAGCATAAGCATTAAACACGACAATTCGGATGTTTATATGTTAATTCTTTTCCTTTTTGAAATGTCAACAAAATTGCAAAAGTTAGGAAAAAGTAAGATTCTCCTGCATATTTTAGACAATTGGGGATATTTTATTAATGTTAACCTTAATCCATGGATATTAAAGTCTGAATAATACTCCTGTATAAAATCACAGAACAGTAAGAAGAATTACAGGTGGACGTAAAAATGTCTCAAAAATTATTAAAATAAAAATCATCACTTGGGACATAGATTGGAATGCCTGGCCTATTTCCAGTTAGACCCAAGTCATACGTTTGAATCGTGTAGTAATATTAATGATTCCCAAACTGCTGAAGAAACTGAAGAGAGCTATCAGACTGGTTTGGGGGAGAAAAGCAAAAGGTATTTTAGCAGCAGTAACTAATCCTCAGCAACTAAATTTTTACAGTATTCCTAAATCTGACAACTTATTATAAAGCAGCAATAACTCAGGACTGGATTTGAAAGGGAGTTCATGTTATTTTAGAAATCACAGTACCCATAGAAAGGTATTGTGGGCCAGCATAATATTGCATGCTACCACCCAGCATTCCCACCAATCAAAATCCAACAAAAAAACTACAACACCCATGCGTCAACTACAACGGTGACTTGTAAGGACACACAGGTTTAGGAGAGTGTCTGCCTAACTGAATTATATTTAAGAAAACACAAAAGGAAAAAGTCACAGTATCTTCTCTTGCAGTCTGTTCACTCTGTAGCCTAGTTCAGTCTGTGATCTAGTCCTTCGTATCTCTCCACAAACACTTCATGTGATTGATCTTCCCTTCCAGTCAGTAAATTACCTTTTCTGTCTTGCACTCACTAACCTATGCTTTATTACCTAAAGGCTTTGATTGAGTTTAGTCCTACTACATGCTTCTGAACATGCTCAGGAACTCCAGTTGAGCAGCAGCCCATAAACCCTACACAAGGCTTCAGTTTTATTTCCCCTCATGAAAAAGCTCCAAGACTAAGAAAAGGATGCTTGAAAGTAACTACATGTGGCACTCATGTGTTTGCTTGCCTCTGTAAAAACAATGAAAAATCAAAAAAAAAAAATTTTCAATTCATATGCAATTTACCAAAATACATCAGTCCCTACAGTTTCTAATAGAAAGCTCCTAAATCTCTCAGAGTAAATTTTACTTTTTCACTGAAGATGATTTTCAGCATACATAATATCAACAAGCCAAGAACATTTACATACAGATAAGCAACAAGGAAAACAATTTAATTCCAAAAAGGATAGCTCATAAGAACAACTATCACAAATTCCTTTCCCTTTGAGCTATATAACAGTTATGAAAACCAATGAATATAGGCTAACATTGCTTGCCAAACTAATGCAATTATATGCTTTTACTTACCTCAGTGAAACATATTCAGCTTTCTGTCGGCTCAGCTCAGTTTCAGAGTCCCGTGCTGCTCTTGCCAATCTTTTCATCTCAGTTTCCAGAGAATCAATCGTGTCTTTCATCAGCACCACTCTGGACATCTGTTCTAACCGTTCACTATCTAACTATAAATATAATGAAATATTAAAAGCCCCCCAAAAAGCTGATTTATACATAGAATTTCTTCAATTAATTCAAATACTGCTCTGTTTTTAGCACAAAACTTTTACTGAAGAAGAAATATGCAAGTATCTCATTTACTCAGGGCCTGATTCCAGGTCTACTGAAGGTAGTTGGCAAAGACCTGCAACGTGATTTTCACGTCCTCTGAAGGACAATTTCCTGTCTTTCAGATCTCTGGGAATATTTGAATTCATTAGTGCAAATTTTAGGTTGGTAATTATGCCCAAGGGCAAAAATGTTTGATATTGATCAACATTAAAAGTTTGCAGTGCAAAATTATATAATAGAAAACATTAATATGAGTGTATGAAGGGACAAATCCCAGTTTGGGATACAACACTACCCATGATGGCTTTAGGGCTCTACTATGTTGTATAGCTATGCTGACAACCGGATAGAGAAATCACCGTAGAACACTTGCATAAAGCTCTATATGACCAAGTTACCACCATGAGGCCTTTAGATCTGTACCTAGACAAAGAACAGCTCCAAAACCTCTTGCACAGACTCCAGCAAAGCTAGTTTGAAATCTCCAGTTTAAAGGAAGATGTGTTTCTTTATTACAGGGGTCCTCAAACTACGGCCCGCAGCCAGACACACCCCCCCAGGGTCCTCAATCCGGCCCCCGGTATTTACAGAACCCCTCCACCCACCCCCCCGCCGGGGGTTCGGGGGGGAAACCAAGCAGCCACAGATGACTGCCTGCCTCTTCATCCATGCGCCGGCCCCCTGTATACAAAGTTTGAGGACCCCTGCTTTATTAAATGCTTAAACTTAACATTCAAAGAACTGTCCTTTCAAAATTACTTGAAATGGCTCTTGAGGTAAAAAAAATCTCTACCTCATCCCTCTTCTCATTTACTGATTCTTTCGGTACTAATTTTTGTGTTACTATAATCAAAAGTCATACCTCTAAAGAGCAAGTCAGTAAGGCTCTGGTACATAGTAACTTTTTCCATATTAATGCTATAAATTTCATATTGATGTACTGCCCTCAGAGGGTACCAAATGAACTCAAGAAATAAGATGATGTACCTAAAACAAGACTATTCCCAATATTCACTGCACATCATATGTCAAGCGTGTGATTAAAGCTAATTTACTACTCAGAGTACTCAGAGCTATTTAAGCCTACAGTGTATTCTTCATTACAGATGCACTCAGTGTACTATTATAGACCTTGGCACTACACTTACAAGCTTGGTAGGATTTAAAAGGCTGAAGGGGAAAAAGAAAATTAAATAGAATTTATAGTCACAAGATCTAGAAGAAAGATACACTCCAGAAATCAATGTTAATCTATTTAAAACTCGAGTTCTACCAAGACTGTAAATATATTGAAGATTTATATTGATTTTATTAATGTTTTCATTTTCTGTTTTAGCACCATATATTAGCAAACAATTGCACACACAAGTAACTTAAAACAGAACCGTACAATTACATCTGTTTTTGGAGCATCAGGTCTTAATAATATACAATCATAAGATAATTCACACTGGAATGGACTCTGGGAGGTCTCTAATCTAAACTCCTGCTCAAAGCAGGGCCAGCTCTGAGGTCAGGTTGCCTGGGACTTCGTCCAGTCCAGTCTTGAAAGTCTCCAACAATGCTGGGGACTGCTTGACTGTCCTTACGAGAAAGAAGTATTTCCTTGTGTGTTCAGCCTGAAACCTCCTCCTTTCGACTGATGCCCATTGTTTCTCATCCTTCCACCATGCACTGCTGTGAAAAGCCTGTTTCTGACTTCTTGATGAGCACTGGCAGGTAGGACTTGGGTCCTCCCTAAGCCACCTCTACCTCAGGTGGAACAAGCCCAGTTCCACTAGTCTCCTCTCATAGGGAAAGTTTTCCAGCCCTAAATATTGTGGGAGCTCTATATTAAACTCACTCCAGTTTGGTAATGTGTTTCTTGTACCATGGTGGCAAAACTGGATGCCACGTATTCCAGGTGTGGTCTAATGAGTGCTCAGTAAAGGGGGGCAATCACCTCCCTTGAGCTACAGGCTGTGTCCTGTTTATACAGCCTACAACACTCTTGCCCGCCTTTGCCACTAAGGCATACTACTGGGTCACGTACAGCTTGCTGTATACCAGGGCCTCCAGGGCCTGAATTTTCAGCAGAGCTGCTCCCAGACCCATTGGCTCCAACCTGTACTGGTGACAATGGCTCTTCTTCCCAAATTCAGAACTTGGCATTCATCCTTGTTGGACGTCATAAGGTTCCTGTTGTCCATTCTTCCTGCCTGTCTCAGTTGCTGGGGATGACAGCCCTGCTCTTAAGCATATCAACAGTTTTCCCTAATTTGGTGTCATCTGCAAGCTTTCTTTATGAGCCTGCAATTTTGTTGCCTCCTTCAGGTCACTGATAAAAACGTTAAACAGGACAGGCCTCAGAACAAACCCCCATGGTGCTCAATGTTAACAGTCTCCAAGCCAAATTAAATGCTACCTGGTAAGACTGACCATACTATCAATTTTTTCCCCATCTAGCTGCCCACCCATCCAGACCATAACATCCTAACCTGGATACAAGAACACTGTGGGTAACTCTCAAAAGCCTTGTTACAGTCTTGGTAAGTGACATCCACTGCCCTTAGCCCATTGTTTCCTGACAGAAAGTCAGGTTGGTCCTGCAGGATTAACCATGAACATTACCTGTATTACCACATTTACAATTCCAAAAATAATTATTTTCCCTTACATTTTGAATAGTAGTTTCTAGCTCTTCAGTTCTCTGTTCCAAATGAGCCTTTTCTTTAAACACAATCTCTTGGGAAATCTGTATCAAACAACAAAATCACATAAAACCAAGTCTGAACTCAACACAGACATGTAATGCCATTAACTCTCTGGATTAGAATGGAAATCTTTAGTCACCAATTACAGCACTAACTTTTCATGTTAAAATAACCTGGAGGGGGTGGAATCAAACCTTTAACTGCTCCCTGAGGCTGTCACGTTCTGTAGTCATCCTTCGGAAATCTGACAGTGCTGTATCCCTTTCTATCTCCACATGTCTTAACATAGCTTGAGCTGCCACAGCACATTTAGGAGTCCTAGAGCATTTGATAAATTCCGGACAAAGTTGGGAAATCTCTTCCTGTGCCTGTTTTTAAAAACAGCAGCATAACAGAAATGTGGAATAAAAAATGTAAAATATTACTGTGACAAATGGCTGGTAATGCAGAACATCCCAGAAACTGTGTAGTATCAAAGATGAAGTAGTAATTTGCGCGTATATTCTTTGATTCAGGGAAACACTCTTAACTCAGGACAGCACTCACAAACTTGTATTTAACTCTCAGAACCAAATTACAGAATTTCCATAACTTTTTTTTTTAAAACAAATGCTTTGCACTTTTTCTTTTTCACACAAAAACAAAAGTAGGATTTTTATCTTGTACATCATCTTATTTTAATTAACCATACAAATATAAACAAAATTACCTGTCCATAAAGACTGACAATGCTGTCTCTCTCAGCTGTTAAAACTTTGAAGTTACCATGAATTTCTGCCACATGGCGCTCATATTTTTTCAGCGTTGACTTAAGTTCTTCACGTTCTCTCCATATTTTCAAAACTTCTGGATCAGAACTCACTCCCTTTAAAGAATAAGGTGATAAGTTTAAAGCAGAGAAAAAAACCTTGATATGTTTTCTTCTTATATCTGATTTGGAAATTTCTATGAAAGATTTAATAAACCTTCAACCTAGTAACCTCCAGATAGTCAAGACCATACATACATATTATTTAGTACTAAAGTAGAGATATACATAACATTTGTAAAATACACTTTTATTTTGAGCAGCAAATGTCTACCACAAACGGTACTAACAATCATGTTAATAATTACTTAAAATTTAAGTAGTTGCCAGTAACCATTTCAAGTGATATACATGCATGCAATGTAAAGCAGCAGTTAAGTTCACATTATTGACCTGCTCCCATCTTATGCATCCTTCTATTTATAATCAATTAGTTTTTCTTCCTGGTACTTATGGCTTTGGTAGTTTAGCATAAGATAAACCAACATTCTAAAAAATGCATTCCTCCTCTTTCAAAGTGTTTTCCCAAGCTTACCTGGATAGGTGATTTTTTTGTTGACATGCTGCCACAAGTAGAAGTTTGCATAGGACTTGAAAATGCGTTTTTAAATACCTTCAGCAAATTCTCAGTCTGACATTTATAGTAGTCTCTGTCCTCTTCCAATGTCTTAATAAAGGCATCAAGCCTTGAAGGTGACCTCCGTTGCTTTACTTCAGCTTCTGTTTGTAGAATAACCTGCATGTGCAGAAATGAGAGAATTAATTCACCAAAATAGAATTTTTGTAACATTCTTTAACTTTTAACTTCTCAATGTCTGTATTTTCTCTTTTTTGTTATGTTGCAGGATATGTCTGAATGTCTTAAAATGGATCTAACAGGACAGAGAAGGACATAAAAGCTAAATGTTAATTAACCAGGAATATATCTGTTCAAAACTAAGGAGGACAACTAAGTAGATTTGTATTGGAGTATTTAATGAATTTTTAAATATGAAAGAAATTAGGTCACTATGTTTGCTTGAGATCCATGAAAGGTCTATTTTTGAAATGGAAATAAAGTAATGTGCAAATAAGTATATAGTTGAAATCCTAAAGTCATGTGTGAGCCTAAAACAGACTTTGGAGATGAACTGCAATGCCAAAGTTCAAAACTGCACACCAAATCCCTCTCCATTACAATCTATCTGTTGGTAGATGGACTCTTGAAAGTTTAAGCACCTAGGGAATACTAAACTCTGCAAATTTAGTATTATTTTTGTTAAAACACATGCAGAAGTAGGTGTTTAAAACCCTGAAAACTTATAATTACCTAAATCTCTCAGTAAATCTAGCTCTCAAATCTCAAGCTTTCTGGCTGAAGGATCAAAATCTGTCCAAGAAAATTGAGCAGCAAACTCTACGTGGTCAGAGTGTTTTTTTTCCCAGAGCTGGGTTCTTTGCAGGATTGTGGCATAAGCTCAAATATCATATACAGGAAAGAAAAAAAAAAAAAACCAAAACAACAAAACCCAAACTACAACCATCCCACTCCTCTGAAATTTGAGACAAATATTTAAATTACAGTACAAAATTATTGTCTTGAACACATTAAAAAATTCCCTCTAAATTTATAGTTGAAGCAAGTGAATGAGTTAGATTTACCACTGGCAAATATTTCTACAATTACAACATTGTGTAAATTTCAAAATATTCCAATAGTATCATAACACATTAAGGAAGACAGAATACCAAGAGACAATTTTTAAAGAAAAAAAATGTTACTTCTGTTTTGCAAGGTATTCAGAACAGTCATATGCAATTTTGTAAAAAAAAAAAATATTAAGATTGTCAAAAGCAAAATCATTACAGGCTAGCTGCAAAATATAAACAGATACCCATCCATCTAGAGACAGAAAACTACAAATGAAAACAGACATGTTTATCCATTCCATAACTTGTCTGTTATCAGTGAAAACAAAGCAAGTGAAATTCACTTATACAAGTATTTAATTTCATGTGGAAATGACCTGATTTCATAGCTACATATATACTAAGGATACATGTTTAACTCACAGATTTCAGTGTTTTCACCGTGTGTTCCAGCTTCTTTATCTTGTTCTGCTGCTGTTGAACTTGAATCTACCATAAAAAATGAGAGCAAGAGATGCATTAGTTTTGGATAATCATTAGTGCAAATCCAGCATTTTAACTCAACTATTCTAGTCAATTTTGTGTATGTTTTCCAGTTTGACTAGGCTGAAAACATACTATTTAGTAACAATAAACTTAATCTAGAAGGGAATTCGTTAGAAGTTTTATCTTCAGATGCAGTACAGGATTAGGAAAAACTGTAACAGTTGAGTTACTGTCAGGTGAATGAATGAAAAAGGAAGCATGGAACACTTTTCCCAGAACTGTCTTACTGAGAAACTTTGGAAAACAGGGACAGTTTGACTATACCTATGGGCTAAAGAAATATGTATGTAGCTACACTAACGGCAAACAAAGAATATGCTTTCTCTCATCTCACCACTACTACTAAATCACATAATTGCACGTGCATAGAACGCAATTTTCCATTATCCTGGAAAATCAAAACCAGTTTTCACTGAAACCACATTCTTTCCAACTGCAAGCATGATTTTAATCCTTGCATCATTCTACACCTGAAAAATAACATACTGCCAGCACCTACTGCTCTTCCGTCCCTGCAAATATACTTCAAAGCAGAGATGAAAGCTAGAAATTCAGACCAAAAGGCAAAAAAAGAAAACCAACCCCAAAACAGTTGCCAGAATATTAGCAAACAACATTAAAATATCACTGCACAATATTCATTCTAATAAGAAGATACCTTTGCTTCCTCAAGCTCCTTATCAGCAGTATTCAATAGCAATTCTTTTTCCAGCTGCTCAGATAGTTTGCCAATTACAGCCAGTTCTTTATACAGACGATCACTTTTACAAGTGAACCTATCCACTTGATTTTCCACCACTTGCTTGTTATCAAGAAGTTGTATGACATGCTTCCTTAGCTCGTGGTTTATCTTCTTCAGATCTTCAGTCTGTGAGGATAAGGAGGAAGTGTTTTACTTAATCTTCAAGGATTTGCGGAGAGTATTTCATAATAAGAAGCAATTTATGCTTAAAAAACCCACTAGTATACATTATTCACAAATTAAGAATAGGCACACCACTAGCACCATTTTGAACAGAAATTTTTAAGGGTTCTGGTCAATGGAGAATCTGATCCTTAACCTTTAAGTCAAAAACTTTCTCAAACTGTCAAACTACAGTTATACTACTGTAAGAGGAAATACCTCTCTTGGCCTAGCCTCAAGCTTCCAACAGTTACTATGGTTCTGTTAGATTTTAGGAATGCCTTCAATCACCCTCTCTGACTTGGGCTCGTATCCCTTACACATACTTCATAAAGGCCAGCAGAAATGTAGCAAATGAATTATTAAATTGAATTCATCAATAAAATATAAAATAATAAATAAAAATATATAATATAAATCTATATCATAATATAAAATAACATCAAAATGTTAACAATTTCCCTGAAATAATGTCTTTTTAGAAAAATACTATATGGCCTTTTTGTAAGAATCCAGAAGTTGCTAACTATTTTGGCACTAGCAACTTATTGTAACATCTCAGTCTGTAGGACCATTACTGCCTCACACAGCTTTCCAATTTTCTGAGTTCTCAGATTTCCAAAATCCCAGCCCAATCAAGATATGGATACAGTGTGATGCAGAAACTCCATTGCTTGCACACACCGATTCCGTAATGCATGAGGAATCAGTATCACTGAATACTGAATTCTGTGATGTTCACTTGATTCTAACAGTCAGAGAATTTTCTCCAGCCACTACTAGCGGTGCACAAAAATACATTTTGAATTATTTAGGAAGACCTGAAAGATGCTTTGTGGCAAAAAGCATTCTGGGTGGGCTCCGTCCTGTGACATTCTGTAGTAGTTAATTTTGCCACTTCTTCTGTTCTAAGGGTATATAAATATATTAGGAGAGTCAGTGAAAAAATTATGACTTTATTGTCATTGTCATTTTATTTTTATGTTTTCATCAAGCCTGAGTGAGCAAGTGCTACTGAATTAATAACAATTAATAACAAATACTCATCGCCATAAAAAAAATCATAAAGCACAACCAACCATCGCTAATGACGGCTTGTTGCAGCAACATAAACCAGGGAGGAGAAAGCTACCATTTAATTTGCTAGGCACAGAAGGATGCAGAAACACATCTTTTTGTATTTCAGCTACATCAAAATAGAGGAAATACATGATACTAAGAAACACGGGCATAACTTAGGAATTACCTCTATTTATCAGCATCCTCTCAAATATATAGCACAGCCAGAAACATTTGTAAGTGTTCAAATTTTGTTCAGTTCAGCTGAATGTAGGGATATTAAGGTAGTTATCATCAACGCACACTACTGTCACGTTTTCTTACAAAACCTCAAACACTTTGAAATACAAGAAGGAAGAGAAAGACAGAGTGCTCTTCTGGCAGCTTTCTCAAAATAACTATGATAGAGTTGCTGGAATGAATCCCTCAGTGAAAGATGAATGAGCTGCAGTGAGAGAGGGTGGGTGGATGGCAAGCACACCAGTGCCTCACAGCACTGTTCAGTGCCCGACAGTCTGCTCTTGTTACAACACAGGATATAGCCCACGGGTCTAACAGCAGAATATGAACATCAATTACCCGCCAGCAGGAAGTTATCACCACCAGCACAACCACAACAGTTTCTCTCCATGCCCAGATTCAAGAATTTCAAGGAAACCTAGGGCAGCTGGTTTGATGAGCAATTTCCCTACCACATTCAGCCTCATCTGAATCAAATCTCTGCCACTGATCATCAGTCTGACCATCAGCCTCAAGGTGTTTTTAAGCACCAGTGTAAGTGATAATTTTGTTCAGGAGTAAGCTGACTTAATTTTGGGTACCTACAAAGAGGCATTGCTAGAAAGTGATTCCTGTGATCAAATTTAGGCACGCATCCTGAAATTAAACATGCCCTAGGAGTACCTCTGACAATAAAGACAGCCTAGATACCTCTATTACAGCCATCATCACCACTGACTTGCCAATTAGATGAGGTGAATGCCATCCTAGCATTCTGTTCTCTTTGGAAGAGGCACTCACAACTTTCTCCATATAATATGCATTGCCCTAGTCTTTCCAGAAAGGGAAGAGAACAGATCAGAGTAACCTTCAAGGTACCTTCAGCAGCTGGCTGAGCATTGTAGTAATTGCTAGGCCCTTGGATTTTTGTTATCTCTAAGAAAATATATGGTTTTAAGTATCTGTCGTTTCTGCAACATGGCAAAGCAAGAACTTTAAATCATGGTTAATAGTTTAGTGAGGAATGGAGTCTGCGCAGAGACAAGAAGTAAAAAGTTCACGGGAGGAAGACTCACGATCTTCATCCTGAAGACCCCCAGATGACCACTCCTCAAGGATATTGTGCAGGCGCGAGATATGTAAATGAGTCCCCAGAAGTGTAATGAATATCTAAAAGATTTCCCAGAAAATGAATGAATAGGTATGAATAGCCTGTATAAAGAAGGGACTGAAAAGTCCCCTAGGTGCGCATGATTTTGGTGGAGCAATCCCCCATGCACCCAGCGCTGCCGAATAAAGATATCCTCAGCTCACAAATTGGTAATTGATTCTTTAAATCAGCATCAAGGACTCAAATTTACAGATAGAGTACATAGTATTTGCTCACTCACAATACCACTTCTTCCTCAACTTGTGAAAGAGCACTTTTTGAAAAACATAGTAACAGTTATATATCCTAACATAACTATTATTTATGCTTGCTGTAAAGTGTTAGGACTGAACTACTTCTTTGGACACATTTTACCACCGTCCTCTGAACTGTGATAAATGCAGCATCGGCCTTGCCAGCGGGATGGCACCTCACACGAGGCCGCTCTGAACATCACGCAGCCCCACGGACACCTGCAGCACGCCTTGTAGCGTGACCAAACGAATTCAGACTTAGTAAATTTTTTGGACTGATGAAGTCCCCAGAACTGTTTCAAGATCCATGTATGTCGGAGATGAACCATTTAAGATGCCCTTTCCCCCTGCTCTCCACAGCACACACGGCAACAGTACCTGGCATGCCCGCAGTCCCGGCCGCCGCCCCGGCCGCTCGGCGCACACCCCACCCCAGCGAGGCCCCGCCGCTCTCTACCTTGGGGTGACGCTCCGCTCTGCCCCTCCGGCGCCCCGGAGAGCGCCGGGCGCTCATAGCAGCTGCTGGGGCCCAGTGAGGCACCCACAGGCCCCGACGACTGCCGCCCTCCGCGTTCACGGGCGCCGGCCAACGGGGGCGGGGCAGGGCGGGGCAGGGCGGGGACCGCTGCGCCCCACCGGTTTCCCGCCCCTGTCTCCACAGGCCCGGGGGCGGCCCGCGGCCCTCGGAGGCACGAGCCCACGCTGGGGCGAAGCTTCTCCACACCTGAGGTGGGAGGTGGTTCGTCTCCCCTCAGGTAGTCGAGTGAAAGCCGTGGCTGGGCTGGATGGTTGTGAGGAGCCGTAGAAACCGCAACTCCAGCTCCCCCCCGAAGGAACAGCTATCCACAGCCACGACGTTCGTGGAGTACTGCCCTTCCCCCTGGGGCTGTCCCATTTCCCTGAGCTGGGAGTGCTGCTGGCAGAAGCCAAGCAGCTGTGATGGATGTACCAGCTTCTGGCGTGGTACCAGCCCAGCACTCACCTAAGCAGCGTCTGTAGCGCGTGGGCAGTCTCCACGCTTTTATTTGCTTGATCTTGCTTTCAAAGATGACTATAAAACCTGTTGTCCTTACAGGTCTGTATGACCAGAATGGATACAATGCTGTAGTTACTTCATATACCTTTGTTCCAATGTATAAAAAACTAACTCATCCTTTGTTCCAGCACATGAAAAAACGTTTAGGTTGAGGTCAGCTATGTGTTTGGGGCCAGCTACTGTTCTTGTATGTAGCTGCTCACCATACATGGAAGTGTTTACTTTCACCAAGGAATGTGTTAAGTGGTAAGAGAGGGTCTGCAGCAGAAAAACCAGGCTGAGCTGGTTCTTCGGTTTGTAAAAGGGTGCCAAGTAAGGGATGTGTGTAAGAACCCAGTGGGTCATGGGGCAAAACACAGAATGAAGAGCAGTGAAGAGAAGCTAACAACTACCAGACCATCAGGCGGCCACCTGGAGGCATAACTGCACAAGCGTAAAACAGACATGATAATATTAACGAAGCCCCTGAGAAGACTCATACATACACAGATAATTTCTGGAAATGTTACGAATATATATAGGTATGTAACATAAAACTGGACCCCACAAAATAGTTGGGGATGCACGTTAGGTGGAGGGATCCCCCGTGCATCCAGCACCGCAATAAATAATGCGTGCTTCTTAATACTATGTTGGTGTTAAGGAGTTTTATGCCCGATTTTCAGTGACAAAATGCTAGAGGCAAAATCAAATGAGAGGTTAGAAATAATCCTAAAAAATCGTTTTAAATTATGTACTGTAATATCTTGTATGAAATTGTCAGTAAAACCCCTTTTCCATTAATTCTGATATAAATATTTACAAGCACTGCTCTTCATAGAAATTTTAATTATTTCTCTACTTGGTTTCATCCTGAGACATTTTTGAGTAAGTCTTACCTATGAAAATTAAACTGCAAGGTATCAGGTTTATGACATAGCATAGTTCTTCAATAAACATTACTAAACTCAAGGATAGGTGCTCATATTTCTTTTTGCTTTTAAGTACAAATGAATATTGAATGACTGGTTGCTGCTATATCTTTTTGAATGGCTTTTTTGCTGGCAGAGGGGAGCTAAGCCAAGGGTCTCCTCAAGCGACATAATGTTCTCTCCAGGCCTCGACAAAGACAACGACTTCCTCAAATAAAAGTTCAGTTCTTCATAGTTATTTGGGGATGGAAAGGGCGAGGTGGATATCACATCACAGATTGACATACACATCAATACCTCCCATTGTTGGTTCGAATGGAATTCTTTGGCTTTAAAGTACTCAACTACCTTTAATTTAAACCTCCCTGGGACTATCCACACACGTGCAGCATAGGCCTCACACACCCCCACCACCCACCACCACCACCCCTGGATTAATCCAAAAGTCTCACAGAAAGACAGGGAAAGGCAGTGAAAACAATGCTTACAGGTCAGTCCAGCCCCAGGAGAGAAGATGGGTATTGTAAAACTGCCAGAGCTGATCACCCGGGACAGACAGTGAGCTCAGCTGAACACCTCACCTGAAACCTCATTAGGTTCCTCTCTTTCAGAAACTAATAACCAGGGAGATAATTTTACGGATGAAAACTCCAACGACGACTATACAATGTCGCTGGCTTGACAAGAATAAAACAAAATAGGTAAGACTTAATCTCGTGAAAATAGCTTTCCTTTAATTAAACCTTATCTTCTATCCAAACCCCATCTAATTCACATATGTATTTGTAAGATATATGTGCCATCTGTATATAATACAATATTACCTGTATTAGGATAAATATTTCCTTTAAAATTATACTTTTCTTGAAAGTGTCAAGCATTAGCTTCACACGTATGATAAACCCCAGTCTGAACTCATTCCTGCTTTTTAATGTTTTTTAAAGGACTAACATAGTCTCTCATTTACAAACATTTTAAAGTTAAAAACATCAAGGCATTACAAGTCTAAGTACACTTTTTGCTATTCCACTAACAAAATCATATGAAAGAAATTACTTCTCTTGTTTTCTCATACCCCAAGGCAGTTCTTATTTACAGCACCTCCAGCTATACATCTCTTCTTGGAATAGCACAGAGACAAGAGAACTGGTGCCTTTGAAGGAAGCAATGTGAGAAGAGTATGGAGGCCCTGTGGATCCCATGACTCCTCTTGCCTGCTCATGCCGGGCATGGATATAAAGTCTTTGAAAGAGGCTGCTTTAAGCAGTCCCAAAGTCAAGCTGAGAAACTAGAGGAAAAAAAATGTACTCTCTTCCCTGTTAGCCATTCACACAACTTTATATCCTGGAGGCTGTGCCAGTTTTTTGGCAAGCTGCCACTATTGAGCACTCCTGGATAGAGCTCACCTTTTTGTGGATTACAGTAATACCTCTGAAATATGATCCCCACCCAAAGACCGGGAAGAAATTGGAGGATTTTACCTTCTGGAAAAAGAGAAAGAGTCTTTCTCTATTCCTCTCCCCATCCTGGATTTCTTCTAAGCCTTACTTTTCAATTTTGGTATGGTGGAAATCATCAGGGAAGACTCTTCATTATCATGTTTATCTCCCAGAAACGTGAAAAGAACATTGCAGGTTTTCATAACTTTACTAAAATTATTCTTCATGAAAATTCATTTTAGAAGTGAAATTACATATTTTTAATTGGTTTTGTTCTGGTATGTCTATAGTTTTCTCTAAGTGACATATGGTGAGTTCTCTTGTATGTTAATGCTGGTTAATGTTGTGCAGAGCAGCTGCTTTGCTTTTTGCGTACCAAAGAAAGCTTTGTTGATCAAAGAAAGAATGAAAATAATACACAGGATTGTTTTCAAAAGGAAAAATAATAATTGTGCTGTATTTTGCAGATACGTGATTTAAACAACAGTAATTAAGACCTAAGAAATTTTAAGAGTCCACATAGAAGATGGCATTAGTACAGATTTGCACTACCACTATTATATTAACTTCACCCTCCAAATCTTGCAGTTTCTGACATAATGCAGTCCTCACTAGACTGAGTGAAGAGATAAATAAATTATAAATATATAATTTTTGCTTATTGCCAAATACTCCTAATTATCTTCTTGGGTTTGTCTTCAACAATACATACTTTTCCAGAAGAGTGGCTATTGTTGCATGTGTGTTTTATCCTTCAGCATATCAGAAACAGGCCCAAGACATTTTTACCTGTCCACATAGTATTCTGCACACTGTACATTTTTTAGCAAATTCTGGTTCTAATTAAGGGAACAGAGACTTGCCTTGTTTAGGCCTAGTTTTCAACTAGAAAAACGGGGATTGTAACAGCTCACAGTATGTTTTCAGTGACATCCCGTGGCAAAACGACACATTGCAAATTTCAAGTCAAGTGCCAAAATGGAAACAAATGGTCCCATATTTTGTTCGGTTTTTAGTAACATCAGAAGTCCCACAAGATGCATTCACTTCCTCTGACCAGCACTAAAGTGTCCAGGTTCACTTCTGCGTTTTGCCAACTGCCTCAAAAAGTTGATTTTCCAGTATTCAGAACGCTAAATCACTACATTTTTATGGCACAATGAAGTCCACATACTTTTTACCCTATGCATTACAGAACAGTTCACCCCAGTGACGTTATCATCAGTCTAATTTAGCAAGAAGTTATGCCCACTTCAAACAGCTTAAAATAACTCCCAACTTTTTTCTTTTCTCAATGTGACAATAAAACATGCCAAGTGCTGGGGCACACGCATCAGACTCCTTTTAGTCTGTTACTCC
Organism: Falco rusticolus; assembly: GCF_015220075.1. Classification (NCBI taxonomy): domain Eukaryota; kingdom Metazoa; phylum Chordata; class Aves; order Falconiformes; family Falconidae; genus Falco; species Falco rusticolus. Next base: position 70,105,360 of record NC_051188.1, on the reverse strand, counting down.
CACTAATCACCACCAGCTCACTTGTGGCAATGGTTTCTTTTTGCTTGCCCTACTACACCCACACATTTAAGAGTTATGTAAGGAACTGTCATGCTCTTAATTATCTCATTTTTCAGTAATAAACAACCCCACGCTCTCATCTTGAATCTCGGTAGCCTTTCACCCTTATCCACCTTCTTTTCTCCTTCACCTGTCAGGGAATATAGCTGTTCTGGTACTGTTTCTTCAATGAGAAGGCAACTCAGGCCACATCATAAAGTTTTCTTTATTGGTAAAGCAAATACATGAACACCCGATTACATACCAGAAGCCAAACTGCTTCCTCAAGTAATTTCACCGTTTCACCTAAATAAGGATATCAATTTGATGTTTATTCCTAAACCACCTATTCCTAGAACTGAAAGAAAAATGACTTACCTGTAACTGTTCAAGATTAGCCTATGTGAATTCTCACAACCTGTTGTACCAGCCTTTTCTTCTACAATTCCTTCATGTCTTGGGACTCCGATATTAAGGAAGAAGATAAAAGCATGCAATGTACCCTTTATGAATACCCATATACAAGCAAGAGATACACAGCACATATCTGCCCATATAGATACTGTGGATAAAAACCTCAGCTACTAGCATTTAACGTTGGCCCACAGTATAAGCTTAAATACAGACAGTAGCTCTTGAAGAGTTATAGCTAAAGTCCGGTAGCCTTTAAGAATGGCTTAAATCAATGCAAATCTGAAGAGAATCTGCTGCACGCAATACGTCTTTAATTATCTAGTTTTTGATCACTTCCAGCTTGTTAATGAATTATGCTATTAACATTTAGTTTCTGTATCTTCATGAATACCATGGATAGTTTTTATGTATGTCACAAGCCTCTGTGCATTTGTGTGAACTTGTTCAGTGTCCTTCTTAACTCATGAAAGCTTCTAGCATCCAGAACATCCTGTGGTGTGGAATCACACAGCTGGGTCTTGCATGAAGAATCACGCTTTTTATCCGTCGTGCATCTGCCTCTTGTTGGCACGATCCCATGCTTCGCAGTTACCATGTTGGCAGAAGCTGCGAAGATCAACACTGACCTACTTTCTTTAACATCACTTAACTTTTTACAATCTCTTACCACAGGAGGTTTGGGTTTGGAGTTTTTTGCTTGGTTTTCTTTTACCAGGCTGAAAAGCCATAATCCAGCGGCGGGCGGCACAGCAGCTGCCCGTTCCCGCCTCTCGCCAGCTTCCTCCAGCCGCACCACGTGCAGGCTGCGGGGTGAGAGGCGCAACCGGCGCGCGCCCGCCGGGGTGCCACCCGCTCCCCTCAGCTCTCGCCCGAGCAGCAGAAGCCTGCCTGCGGCCTGCGGCCCTCCGCCGCCACCGGGGCGCTGGGCAGATGGACGGACGGACTGACTGACTGACGGACTGACAGACTGCCTGCCTGCCTCCCCGGCTCTGACTGACTGACACACAGACTGACGGACGGACAGACTGCCTGCCTCCCCGGCTCTGACTGACCGACTGACTGACACACAGACTGACGGACGGACTGCCTGCCTCCCCGGCTCTGACTGACCGACTGACTGACACACAGACTGACGGGCGGAGTGCCTGCCTCCCCGGCTCTGACTGACTGACTGACTGACACACAGACTGACGGACGGACTGCCTGCCTCCCCGGCTCCCCTCCCCGGTTTCACCCCGGGCAGCGGCGGCCGCGTACGGCAGGACAGCCCTGGCAGCCGGACGCCCGCCCCCGGCACCTCTAACCCCGGGAAGCGGAAGGCGTGCCGTGCCGGAGCACGCGGCGGGGCCGCACTACGGCTCTGACCGGCCTGCACGAGCGCCGCCACCGCGCCCCGCCCCGCCGCGCCGCCCCGTGAGTAGCGACTCGTGCGCGCAGGGGCGGCCGGTGCCGTGGGGAGGGCGGGAGGGCGGCCGGTGGCGGGGCGGGGCGGGGCAGCCCCCCTCGGGTCGCCGCGCCGTGAGGGGTGGCCGCCGAGGGCAGCCGCCGAGAACGAAATGGCGCCGGGGCGGCGGCGGGTGGTACCGGGTGCGGGCTTGCCGCGCCTCACGGCTGGGCGCTGCGGGCGGCTGCCTGGCTCCTCACGCACCCAGCCGGCCCGCCAGCTTGTTGCACCTGCTTCTTACTCTCAGATCCGTGTAAAACGAATTTATAAACCTGGGCTGTTAAAATCAAGTTTAGTAAAATCCACAAAGTCAAATTGTATTAGCAAGACTGTGTTGAGTGAGGGGAAAACACACGGTTTAATTCTGTTTCTTCCTTTGGCCTTTGACGCACCGAGGACTGTGAGGAGAAGCTACTCTGACAATGCCAGCTTTTATGTGAAGCACACATCAGGGTCTGGATGGCATCACTAGCTTCAGGAGGGGAAACATACCTCATAACTCACATCAGTTCAAAAGTATTGCTATGCTGGGAAGAGTATGACTGCCACTAGCATTTCATTTCTGTCACAGCAGCAGGCTGTGCACTTGTCACATTCACCTTTACCAGGTCAAGCATTCCTTCCATTTACTGTCTGGTTATTAAAAACATGGTACTCCGGTCATCATTAAAGAACTGCCTTCAGCTATCCTGTGTCCTCAGAACTCCAAAAGCTGGCTTCAGAAGCACCACTAGTGGAGGCCTCATTATCCAATCTATTTCTAATGACGTTTACCAAAATCTAGCTGTGGAAGACTGGATCCATGACCACATGAATTTAGAAAACCAACAGGTCCTCTTCCTTTGGAGAAATTCCCCTGCTGTGGTAATAGGGAGACATCAGAATCCCTGGCAGGAATGCAACCTCAGGCTATTAAGGCAAAAAAATATAAAGCTAGCCAGGAGAAGAAGTGGAGGGGGGACAGTTTATCATGACTTAGGCAACATCAATTTGACTTTCTTTACAACCAGAAAAAAATATGAACGAATGGAAAACCTGAAACTAATTGTGAAGGCACTGAAAGCCTTGCGCCCCCGGTTAGATGTGCATGTCACTGACAGATATGACATCTTGCTAGATAGGCAATACAAAATCTCAGGTACTGCTTCAAAGCTGGGAAGAACAACTGCTTATCACCACTGTACCTTACTCTGTAATGCAGATAAGTTTGTTTTATCTTCTGTGCTAAAAAGTCCTTATAAAGGGCTAAAAAGCAATGCCACTCCTAGTGTGCCTGCCTCAGTGAAAAATCTCTTTGAAGAGGATCCCAGTTTAACTTGTGAGATGCTCCTGGATGCCATTGCGGAAGAATATGCTACACAACACCAAATGGATCATCATATCACCTTAATAAATCCAGCTGATGAGACTGTGCTTCCTGGAATTAATAATAAAACTAAAGAACTACAAACGTGGGAATGGGTGTATGGAAAGACACCGAAGTTCAGCATCAACACTTGTTTTAGCATGGTCTATAAAGATTCTGTTCTTGATGTTAAAGTAGATATGGATGTAAAGCACGGAAGGATTGAAGTCTGCAACATTGATCTGCCAGAGCAGTGGCTGCCACCAGCGCTGTGCAGTGAACTAGTAAAGAGCCTTACTGGTAGTAAGTTTTGCCCAAGTGAAACCACTACACTAGCAACAACATTGCTAAGAGTGTGTCCACAAGATGATGAGTTGCACAGCAGGTGGAATCTGCTATGTGAAAATATGATAATGTTAATGTGACTTGCATTTTGAAAATGTAAGTTAAACTTCTGCTGCTTTTTTATTTAATTTATTGGAAACAGAATTAAAACATTTATACAAGCTGAATTTTTATCTTATTAGTCATTCAAACTGTTAAATCTTGTGCTTTTGCTTAGTATTACCTACTAGCAATTAGTAGGTACACTGCCTGTACCCGAGGTTCCCAAACAACAGGATGTAAGCTGCTGCAATAGGCTGCAGCCCTGTGTCGCTCCATGTCGACAGACATCCTTGTTGTTTAAACCAAGGAAAATGGCAGAGGCATCCCAAACTGGCTTTGTAGCAAAGAAGGTACAAATGGCTGACACAGATGGGATGGGGTAGGTGGAAAACTGCTGCTCTGCTGCTGCACTGAATCCCCCAGCCTGCATCCCACTCCTGGTGGATAGTAGCTCAAAGGGCATGTCTCAGCCCCTGAGCTGCACGGAGAGGGATGTCCCCCTGGTTTCTGGTTGAAAGTATGCTCTTGCAGGGTGCTGGTGATCCTCTTTCTCCACTGTACAGGCATGGCAGTAAGCTAAGCTCGCTGCTGTGTAGTGAATCAGCCTAGCAGTTCTACCCTGGAACTTCTGTTCATGTGTGTGCAAGAGCAGGGGAGGGATTAGGAAGTTCACTGTGGGGGGTTGTGTGATGAGGGCAGGAGAATCTAACTGGGACAGAGGCCATATGTGCCTTCTCTGTACCTGCACTGCCTGGCCTAAAGTGGGAGTCACTGGTGCTGTCGTCTCGTTGCCCAGTGTGCAAAATCAAAGAAAGTTTTAAGAATACAAGATACAGCTTTTAATATAAAGTTGTGCAAGTTTGGGTGCTAGATGAACTAGCACCCCTTGGTAGTTTCCACAGTCAGATTTATACATGATTACGTGGATATTAATTTGTTAACTTCCAACCCTCTAACACTGATCGTATGGTAATCCACATAATGGTTACACAATCTTATTGGTTAACTACGCAAGGGGAACGGTCTCTGTGGGTCGGGGTATCTGGCGCAAGGGATTTAATTTTTAGTATTATAATGAAGGTAGTTAGCTTAAGAACACATCTTTATCTGTCCAAAAGGTATCAGATATATCTCGATTTGCAAGAGTCTTGTGTTGCCAATTTGGCAGGATGTAATGTCTTCAAGGCCGCCTTGTCCTAAACAGCAATTACTTAAGTTAATCATCCTTCACAGTTCTTTGCATGGGACATCCTGAGTCAAATGTGTGCGTTCTGTTTCTTCAAGAATATGTGCAAATTGTTAAACAAAAACGTATGTCCATATAGTATTTGTTAGTTAGCTTATACATTCTAGTTATAGAATTTGGTAACACTGCCAGAGATACAGTACCTAAGCTGAAAGAGGGAATACTTCTACATTAGGAAATACACTTGCCAATACAGATCTAGGAGAATCAGGCTCCTTGTGTTACTACCTAGGAGAAAATTTTCTAATGGAAGGTAATAGTGAACTGAAAATGACAGTTTTCATGTTAAATAAAAATAATAGCTCAACTTAAAGTAGAAAGAAAGGCTCATTTCACTGTTGTTGCTGAATAAGCAGAATGCAATTTTGATTAGGTCACAACAGAAGCAGTTTATTGCTATAACTGTAGGAGAGAACCCAGTGCAGCCGTGAGACTCTTCTGCTGTGAGCTCTGCCCAAACGAGGCAGTTACAGACTTCATATACCTTTGTCATTTAACTCTTTCTTCACCAAACTGCCCTTCAATAGTAGAGCTAGTTAAAATTGAAGTGGGAGGTTCATCAAGCAAAAAAAGCCATAAATTCATTCTGTCAAGGTGCGAGCACATCAAGGTAAATGTCGTTCAGGGCACAATATATAGCACAATCCAATTTACATTAACAGTCTTCTCCTGGAAGGTTAACTGGCGTGGTAGGACTTAAAAGGAAAGCACGGTATCCAGAAATGAGGCAGATAGTTAAAGGGGCTTGTTACTGGATGACATACGGGTTGTTCTGAAATACCAACAGCATTTACTACTGAAGATAAGGAACTGGCAGGAAAATCAGAGGCACATAAAGTGGACTGAGAAACAGCAGTATCAGTTAGGCAACAAACAATCTTGCTGTTAGTAGGGCAAGATGAATAAGGACCAGCCTGACCTAAAGAAAGTAAAGGAGTAATGATGTTTATGTCATTTGGTTAGTCATATGGCTGTCCTAATCATGTTTCTGAGGCTATGGCATGAAGGAAGAGTTGGGGGGAAAGTTAGGGTGACTGAATCCTGCTGGACTGAAAAGACTTACAGTTAGGTCCATAAGGACATTCTGGCTTCCAGTGTCCTTGTTGTCCATACACACAACCCTCAGCTGAAACTCCAGTAGGGATTTCAAAAGATCCCTTACCTTTCTGAGTGGCACCGAGGGATTTTCGACAGACATCAGTCTGCGGTCATCCCAGGTGAAGCAGGACGTATGAATCCAAGTCACAGCACCAAATTCTGTTGCAGAATAACTGGAATGCAATTTTAATCAGGTCAGAACAGCAGCAGTTTAGTGCTATAGGAGAAAACACAGAAGGCAGGCAGCTTCTGCTGATACGAGCTGTGCCCAAGCGAGGCAGTTACAGTTTATATACTTTTAGGTTATACGATTTGTTCTTCACCAGGCTGTCAGATAAGCAGGATGTGGTAACAGCAGCGACTGAAATTCTTCAGTAAGGAGGCTCTAGACAGATTGGGAAGCCCTAGGCAGTATATTCTTTTATGAATACTTCCTTTGTTAATTAAATCATGCTGACTAGAAGAGACTGTTAGCTGCAAATATTTCTTAACAAGTGAGGCCTGCAAAGGCCTATGAGGTGTTACATGTTACTTCCACACTGTCAGCTTTAACAGATGTTTGGCTGATCCGCACTCAGTAGAAAGAAATTACGTGGCAGAAGGGACCTACCTTTAGTTAAGGAGCGCAGTGACTGGGGGTGCACCCAGCCCTCAGCCAGGACTGGCACACTGTAGAGTCCAGGGGTCCTCAAACTACGGCCTGTGGGCTGGATACGGCCCCTCAGGGTCCTCAGTCTGGCCCCCGGTATTTACAGACACACACACCCCCCCAGGGGTTGGGGGGGAAACCAAGCAGCCGCAGATGACTGCCTGCCGCTGCATCCATGTGCCAGCCCCCTGTTTAAAAAGTTTGAGGAGCCCTGCTGTAGACTGAATGACACTCAGCTGGCTCCAGCAGGGAAGGTGGCTTAAGCTTATCTTTACAGATGATGCCAAGAGGGACAGTCCTGGGTGTGCAGTCCAGGTGATGACCTGACTACCTAAGTGTGAGTGGCACCACAGAAAAACATAGCCTGAAGTCAGTAAAATGACCGCAGAACTCTGCTTGTAGACTTCTCTAAAATTTTTTTTTCCCCAACTCTTTGATGCCCATTCCTCTTCATACATGGTGTTCCTACTGACAGTGAAAGGAACTGATATTCAGAGATAAAGGGCTTATAAGTAAAAACTGCAGTGCAGCGTTAACTGGTATATCACTAAAGGTTTACTTCTACGTATGCACAGTACTGCATATCCATGGGATCTGCAAGGAAATCTGGTCTCGGCTATTGAGTAATAGTCTAATTAGAAAACAGAGAAAAAGTTCTAGCAATGAACAGGCAAGCAAGGGAAGACCATGCTTGCCTCTTGTGGTATTTGTAAAGGACCACATCATAGGGGCTTACCACTGGAACAGCGGCATATTGTATTGTAAGATGCAGAAAGTGTAAAGATTTGTATTTTAATTTCCAATTAAGTACTAAAAAGTTGATCTGAAGTATTAAGGTGTTTTTTTTCTTTTGCCCCTTGTGGGAAAATTCCTGGGGGGGGGGGGGGGGGGGGGGGAGAGGGTGCAGCAGAGAATTAGCTAAAGCTGGGACAAATATAGCTCTTGCTTTCAGAATGGTTGGCATGCACAGGAATCTACTTTACCAAAGCTCCCTAAGCTACACACCCTGCCATCTCAGCACATGCCAATGGGAGTAAGAGAGTGGAACAGAGTGGAGACACCCACCGTGGCCAGGCTCCATTTACTCCCTGCAGGAAAGGGGACCTGATGATCTGATAAACTGCATAGCAGTTGTCACATAAAGAACATATGAGATGATGTCTGCTGCTAAGCGGACCATTGTGGCAAAATTACTTTCCTCAGATGAAATAATCTCATTGCAATAGTAATGCACACCTCCATCCCAAAGTTGCTTGCCTCCAAAGTACTACTACATCTTGCTGGGTACAATGATACCAATCAGTAACAGAAGTATGTATGACTAGAGTCACTCAAGCTCCACCTAAATCTAAAGAAAATGGACTGGTCCTGGACTGAAATAAATCTAAAGGGGAATTTATTTAAATTTATCTAAACTCCTGGCATACCACACTTTGATTTAGTGTCACAAGGTTAGGTCAAGCTGACCCACCCTCTAAAGCTGTAAGTTCTGGCTGACAAGCCGATAAGGTGTCATGACCCCCATACATTAACAAAAACTTAGTTGAAAGTAAGACAAAGGTAATTGTGGTAATGGGAAATTGTGACCTCCAACTCAAATAGCGCCCCCCTGAAAAAGCAAAACCTGGTTGGAGAGCATGCGTAGTTAATGGAAAAACTTCAGTAGTGCTATCTGAGGACGCATACTAATTTACATTGGAAGGGAGAAACTTTTAACCGATCCTCTGTACGATAACGAATACGCAATGTACTAGAAAGTATAAAAATGGACAACTGAGGGGAGAAGTTAGGGAAGGCTCCATCATAACTTCTGGCATCAGTCAATGGGCTGAACCTGTCTTCTCCCCCATAGGGATGCCTGTTGGGTAAGAACTTTATTCTAGGACTAACTCATGTTAGTTATTATTAAGTGTATTTTTTTAAACTTGTTTTTCAGTCAGTGTATTATCGCTGGCAATCTTCGAACCTTACTGTGACAAACTTGTGTTTTGTATAATAAAAATCTTCAGCTGAAGTTCATTTTGTGTAAGTCTCTGGAGACTTGACTGGTTGTATGGGATTTGACTCAGTGATGCTGTCAGCAGGAGTCCCCGAGTAGGTTAGTCGAAACACCCTCTGATACGGCGAGGTGTCAGAACACAGGTAGCAGACAGGCTGGTCAGGCACAAGGGTCTTGTCTTTCTTGGGAAACTGACAGGCTGATCAAATATAAAGGGTTCAAGGAAACCCCTCTTCTTAACATGACACCCCTGTATGTTTGAAATTGCTGGACTAGGGTTAAAAGATATAAATCTTCACATTTGGGAAGCTTACTGTATTTACAGTGAACCTTCTTCCAAACATGGCTGATCTATAAGGCATTACCCAGCTTCCTTGAATTACCCGACGTAGCGCAGAGAAGTCGTTACACAGATGACTAAAACTACAAATAATAAAAAATAACATTTATTCCCATTAAAAATAGGCATGTATTGTACACAACTGAATAAAATTGACAACAGTGACCAGAAACCTAGTACCACATCAGCAATAAGAGGGTTTCTATTGAATGTTTCAACTGGTAGCATGCAGTTCCTGTGACACATTTGTTATTCTTTTTGCTGATGTAGCACTGAAAAGCTGAGACATTATTATGCAAAAGGATAAAGAAGGCAGACCCCTAGCAAACTGTGATCCAGAGAACAAGGCAAAGACCAGCTCTGTTTCTTCTTGGTAGCTGTGGAATGCAGCATTAGATGACAGAAGGTGAAAGAATAAAGCAAATTAAAAAAAAAAAAGATAATGGAATACACCAGCCATTCAGGAAAAAGAATCAGAAAAGAGAGAAAAATTTCTAGCAATGAACATGCTACCAGAATACAGGAGCATATGTACCACAAGATCCAGAAAGCATAAGGCACCTATCAGTCCTGAGGTTGAAAAAGATTTTGATGGGACCCGCAAAAGAAGCCACTGCCTGTTCTTCATGTAAGAGTATAGGACTTTGCCAGATTATTGCTGACAAAGCAATCTTGTATAAGAAAAAGAAGCAGTAGCTCAGGTGACACCTTCTGGTTTCCAAAGGATGAAGGAAAGACAAGAAAAGACTGGGTTGTTTTCCAGTTAGCATATTGCTTAAAATTATTAACATGAAAGCTTCACGGTATTCATCCCCTGGAATAATTTTATTTTTTTAAGGGACTACCTTAGTAGCAGGGAGATAGCTCACTGCAGTTGAGACTGGCATGACTAACTGGAAGAACATTAGATTTGCAAGTCAGGGAAAAAGACTGGGAGAGGTTCATACACCCTTTCCACACCTAATGCAAAGAATGGAAATCAAGTATATGACTGTACATCATGGAATAAAAGAACACATAGAGTGACAGGGAAAAGAACACAACTGTTCACATCCTTTCTGGTTCAAAATCCATCATGCAGAGACACATAAGATGACCCTGAAATGTCTACATACTGAACAATGTTTGCATGCAAGGAGCTTGGAAAATGGAATGTTAGGTTTGGGGTTACTAGTAAAGTCTGTGAAATCAGGTATTACAGGATTGATCAAAACACAGCTGAACAGGAGTCATGATTAGAATACCGGAATTATGGGAAATAAATAAGGCTGCTTATAAAAGAGGACATGTGGCAGCCTAGCTTCAAGTGTTTGTGAGGTGGTCAATTAGAGAAATAAACCCCAGAATCTGCTCAAGGAAAAATTAATAGTAAAAAGAGAAATGACAGTAAAGAGGCCTTTGAGAGACAGTATCAAGGGTCAGTTATGACATGAAGATCAAATTTAGACATGGATTGTATTAATTAAGATTATGGGAGAAGTACAGTGAAGGAATTGTACAGTTGTGTTTTCTCAGACTGAAAAGTCTCAAATATTCTTAAACCTATAGATTATAAAAGCTGTGCTGGACTAAGTACTTAGAATACTTGGTTCTGAGGGTAGACAGCTGCTGGCAGACTGGAAATAGTATCTTCCACTCTTACATTTTTATGCTTATAAAAACAGTAGTTCAAAGCAGTCGTATCTGATCACATTTTCTTTGTATGTTTAGTATGAAAGACATCCACTGTTGTTTCATGACAAGGTCGCAAGTCAAAGTCACAGTATCCAATGCTGAAACGACCCTGCAGAAATTAACAGAATTGACACAGTGAACATAGAATGAGCTCTTCTGCAGTATAAGTTAAAGAGGTCAAAGCATTCTTACCTGCGGTTTCTTAAAATAATTAAGACCCCTTCCAATCTTAATCATCCATCCATTGTTGAATCTGTTTTAAAAATTCACAAATTTGAATACTATCAGTATGTTCAATAAAAAAAGTTATATCCACATGATGCACAAGCTCCCTGTTTCAATGACAATTATTTCCTAGTATCACTGACACCTGTATGAACCATGGAAGACACTATTCTGTATAAAGAGACATCTACTATTATGTTCACAGTTAAAATACATGAAACTATGGAGGGCTGATTTTATCCAGCGAGGGCTATTGCCTTCCACTTCGTTAACCGCAGCTGCAATTAGAAATTGTCTCAAAAGTTAGGGTGAAGTAGTTTGATTTCAAATAACTGGCATTCACTGAATTTTTCTATCACCCACCTAATTTCTCGATCATGTATTGAAGGTGAAAATGCAATATTCAGTGTTACTCCATAATTCCTCAGCGACTGTTGTATTTCTTCCAAGCCACTTATTTGCTGACTCTTCCCGCTACCCTGTTAAAAGTAAAAATAACATGTTTTTTTTTTAATGACATATTCTACATCTGGTCACCTCTTACTAAAGTTACCAACAAAACCTTTTTAGTAACAACTTCAACCAACAGAAAGCAACTTGGATGAAGCCAGATTCACAGTTTCAAATACAGGATAAAAAGCAGACAGACTACAGCTACACTCGCTAAGGGACATGGACGACGAGCTCACTCTCAGCCCTTTGGAACTAGACACGAATTACTATTTGAGCCAAAATAAATACAGTGATAGTTTGAGATATTTTAGCTCATCAAAGCCTCTAAAATGACAACTATATACAGCTGAAAAAACCCATATCACAACAGATGCTTTGTTTCTGACATTTTCCACAACAAAACTTTCATAAAAGTATCTTTTTAATTTAAGATACTGCTTACCAAGAGTTTCTTAAAAGAGTTTTCTGATAACTCTGAACTTATAAAACTACTTATGTTCAACTATCACATTTCTATTTTTCTTTTAATCTGTGTTTTCTGCTGAAGGCATCAGAGCCTCAGTCTAAAAAGTACCGGTAAGGAAAAACAAATCTGTATTTACAAATAAATACTTTATATATATATATATTTGCATGTGGTATCGCTGAAGTACAAGGAAACAGAAACCAAAATCTGGACACTTACTTCATCATAGGAAGTGAGGAGGTGGATTGTTTTCACTTTGCATGGCCCCTTAACTAGCATCTCGCAGAATCGCAGGAAGTTATACAACTGTAAAAATTTTAATTTAGTAACTTGCCTTTTTTTGAGTAGTTACATCTGTATCAGTTACACCAAGTACCTACTAACCTGATGAACGTTCCTGATGTACGGATCCTCCACCCACACTTCAGAAACAATCTCAGTAAGGTACTCTTGGAAAAGCTTTTCATAGCCGAAACCCGTTGCATTTTCCTCTATTCTGATTTGCTTATGGTATTTGCCATCTGACAAAAGAAAACAAAAAGAAAAAAGTCTCCTTTTCAGTAAAAATCGTGACATAATCCGTGTGTTAACCACCTTACCCGGAAAACACTCGCATAACAACAGGGATTTAAACGCGAACGGGTCCATTGCAGCTCTGTACCTTGTTTCTCTTTTTCAATGTGCTTTTTAATGTCTTCTGCTCTGGTCATGTACTCGGATATTTTCTGCCGGTAACGGTGCTTTTTCGCCTCATCCTTGGTGGCTGTGAACGGGAAGCGCACAGGCCAGCTTTGGCCGGGGCGGGGGGCGCGGGGGGAGCCCCCGCCAGCTCCCCTCCCTCCCCGTGAGACGGCAGGGGACCAGCGCCCAGCACGGCCGCGCCTCCTCCAACCCACCCCCGGCCGGCGGCCCCCGACCGGGCCGGGGCGGCGTTTAAGCACCACCCGCCTCAGCGGCTGCAGTGAACGGCCGCCGCCCCGCCCCTCACCCGCCGCCGCCGCCGCGCCCGGTACCTTTCACCACCTGCAGCAGGAGGTCGATGCCCTCCTGGTAGCACACCAGCGACTCCTGGAACCGAGAGGCCCGGTCCAGCTCCACCGCCCGCTTCACCGTCTCCGCCCCGGCCCGCTCCAGCGCGGCGGTGCCATCGCCCCCCGCCCGCGACATGGGCGCCGCGGCGGGGACCGGGAGCGGCGCGGGGCGGGGGGGAGGAGCTGCGCACGCGCGCTGCCTCACCCGCCGCCGGGGAAATAGACACCGAAGCGGCGGCGGGCCGTGCCTCACCGCTGCCCTTCTGCCGGCGCGGAACTGAAGCGCCGTGGTGTCGGTGCCCGGCCGGAAGGCTGCGCACCGCCATGGCGAGTCCCGCGGGCCTGCGGCACGCAGCCGTTTGGAAGGTGCGACCCGAGCTGGGGCTGGGGCCGGGGTTTGATTTGGGGGCGGTGCGGCGCTGCCTCTGGCCGTGCCCGCTGCGGCGGCTGGGGGCCTTCCCGCGAGGCGGCGGGGAACGGCCCGGGCCAGTGTCCCGCCGCCGCTGAGGGCCGTGAGCGGGGCCAGGCCTTAGGCTGCTGCGGCCTTCGCCCCCCTCGGGGCGCCGCCGCCGCGGGGCCTGGTCGGGGCCTCCTCAGAGAGAAAAGCGTGGCCTTGGAGGGGCCGAGGAGCCGGTGCACACCCGGTTGTCAGCACGGTCTGTTCTTCTGCCGAGAGATGTAATAAACGCAGTAATTATCACAGTCCCTGTGCTCGCCCAGTCTGAGTTGAAGTGGCCCTGTACTCTTATTTTCAAGTATTATGAACTGTAAGGAAAATGCAGACAAGTTGTGCCCTGCTCTCTTTGCAGATGCTGGGGAAGAGGATGGAGGTGATGGCGTCCACAGCGTGGGTTCGTTGTCTCTTTACTAAGTCAAGAATTCCAGACTCGGTATGTGTTTCAGTAACTAAGAAACTGAAAAATAGCTATTAGCCTGCTTAATTCTGTGGCATGACAGCTTTCTAGAGACAGTGAGTGGGATGAGAGGGTTCGTGGTGTGCTAGGTGGAAAACTAGCTGAATGGCAGGGCTTAAAGGGCTGTGGTGAATGGGGCTACATCTGACTGGCAACAGGTCACCAGTGGTATTCCTCAGGGCTCAATCCAAGGGCCAGTTCTGTTCAATATTTTTATCAGTAATCTGGATGCAGGAGTTGAATGCACCATTAGCCAGTCTGGTGATGATACCAAGCTGGGAGGTGCTGTCGACTCTTTCATGGTACAGAATGCCTGGCAGAGGGATCTGGATAGATTGGAGCATTGGGTGATCATCAGTGGCATGAAATTTAACAATAACCAGTTTCTGCATCTGGGACAGATTGCCAGGCACAAGTATAAACTGGGAGAGGGGAGACTGGAGAGCAGCCCTGCAGAAAGAGATCTGGGGGTGCTGGTCGGCAGCAGGCTCAGTGCAGGTCAGCAGTGGCCCTGGCAGCCACCAGGGCAACCCGCACCCTGGGGTGCCCCGAACACGGCACAACCAGCCGGCCAGAAGAGGTGATGGTACCGCTGTGTTCAGCCTTGGTGCGGCCTCACCTGGAGCGCTGTGGGCGGTTCTGGGCCCCACGAGTTAAGAAGGACGTGAAGGTCCTTGAATGTGTCCAAAGGAGGGAAACAAAGCTGGTGAAAGGGCTGGAAGGCATGTCCTGTGAGGAGTGGCTAGGGACTCTGGGCTGGTCTAGTCTGGAGAGAAGGCGGCTGAGGCTTTTTGCTCTCTACAGCTTCCTGAGGAGGGGACGTGGAGAGGGAGGTGCTGAGCTCCTCTCCCTGGGATCCAGTGACAGGACATGTGGGAATGGCTCAAAGCTGTGCCAGCGGAGGTTCAGACTTGACAGCAGGGAGCATTTCTTTACCAAGAGGGTGGTCAAACACTGGAACAGGCTTCCTGGAGAGGTGGTCGATGCCCCAAGCCTGTCAGTGTTTAAGAGGCATTTGAACAATACCCTTAACGACGTGCTTTGACTTTTGGTCAGTCCTGAATTGGTCAGGCAGTTGGGCTAGATGACTGTTGTAGGTCCCTTCCAGGTGAAACAGTCTACTCAGTAAACAACTAAACCAAAGTGATAGGAAGTTTGACTTACATTTTACATTTTTACATGTAAATTTTTATCTTATCTTTTTGCAAGGTACTGTCTAGGGTCAGTTGACTCTTTTCCTTCAAATCATTCTTAAAGCCTGTGGAAAAACTTGCCATGCAGAGGCTCTTCAGTGAGATGCATGGGAATGAAGTGCTAGGCTGGTATAGAGTGTTGTCCATGTATTTCTATGCAGTTGTATGTCCAAACTCAAGAGTTAATGTATCCATCAGCAAACCATTATAAAAATGTTTGACATAGAGTTACAAAAGTAAAATATGAGGTCACTTGTTGATGCTTTGACCTTCTGAAAAGAAAGGTAAACATGTAAGGACTTTTACCAAGGTTTATGTATGTTTTAAAAGTTATTTTGTTAATTTTAATAGTAATAATTTGGCTGTTTAGGAAAAAACCCTCTGTTTTTGTGAACTACTTCTAGGTATTTCAGCCGCGGCCTGGAGATCATGAAAAGTATGGAGGTGACCCTGAGCAGCCCCACAAGATCCACATTGTTACTAGAATAAAAAGTGTGATTGGTCGCCCATATTGGGAAAAGAAGATAATACGTGATCTTGGACTGGTTCAAGTATGATTGTTGGTTTTTGTACTTCTTGTGCACTCAGAAATGTAGAAACGTAGGGTAGAATTAAGGTGGTGTGGTGTTTGGTTTTTTTTTTTTAAGGACCTCAGTTTTGCAGTCAGAAAACTTGGATTGCTTTACAGCTGCTATAAATGTAATTCGGAAATCAATGATGTGTTTAAGAGCTGGAAGAAACATTAATGGCAAATGCCCTATTAGTGGGAATTCAGAATATCACTGTATGGAATTGTTCAGCATGCCTGAGGAGAGATTTACCTTGAGAATTCTGCTAAAATAACAAAAATAGATTTGTAAATAGTTTGAATTCAGTTTTCTCTGTGGGTCATATTATTCAGACATTGCAGGTAGGCAAGTAAGACTCTATTAATAATGAAAAGGCTTCCAAATCCAAGACTCTTTAAGCGTTTGTGTCAAAGGTGTGTTTATACAAATTTTTTAGGCCAACTCCACATTGTGCAAAGATTCATGTAGTCAGCGTTACATTACAGAAAAAAAAATTGTATGCTTGATCACTTTAAGGTCTAACTGAAGCAAGGAGTCTTCCCCCTAAACTCCTGTATTTATAGTATTTTTAACAGTTGGAAGAAATTTGAATATAATGATACTGTAATGGGAATAAAGCTGAATTTTTAGTTTTACTGGAATTGAGTTTGATCTAGTTTTTATTTCATATTTTAAAGTATGTTTTTGATGCGAGACATTTCTCTAAATTTTTTGTTTGCAAATGCAGTTTCTATTTTTGCTGGTAGTGTGAAAAGTTCAGTGAACAGAGATTTGGGGTTTGCATTTCGTGGCAGTGCGTTTGTAAAACCTGTTCTATCCTTTATATAGGCACATCAGCCAAGACTGCACAAAAATATCCCTTCTGTGAATTCCAAACTGAAAGTTGTTAAACATCTGATAAGGTTTGTTAACTATTTGTTTAATTTGGAACATTTAACGTAACTCTCTTCTAGTCATAGGACTTTACTAAGTAAACTCTTTTGCCTGTAGAATACAGCCACTGAAACTACCTCACGGGTTGCCAACAGAAGAGGAAATGTCAGACACCTTTCTTACAGTCAAGGGAGAGCTTGTCATTAAACGACGTCTGAAACCTGTGGAGCTGAAAGAAATTAAGTCCTAAGGTGTGCTGGTTTGATTTATATTTTAAAAAAATAAATAATTCAACTCCTAAGTTAAGAGTTTGTGTATGAAATATAAGCTTAATTCTTACCTTGTCTGGTATGAATGACAGAAGTGACACTGGTACTTAAAGAAGGATTCCTGTGTGTACAAATATAAAATTCAATGTTGTTAATATATGCCTGAAATGTTAAATGAATGATAGGCTTTCTGTCCTTGTGTTTTTAATTTTGTGGTTAATTACTGCAGTTTATGGCTAGCTATTGGAGAACTTTTTATAAAGTCATATAAGCAGAGAGTTAAGTAGAATAGATCTAACTAATGATGGTGGGGACATTTCCCAACTAAGAGTGAAGGTGTACAGTGATGGTGCATGACCTCACCTTTACTGCACAAAGGAAGGAACTGGAATTGGAAAGCCCTCTATTTAGCAGTTACATGAGAATCGACTGGCTGTCTACCAAGAGTGTCATTTGATTGAGGCAGGTGTATGGGTGACTTACTTTCGTCATCCGGATCTCATGCTTGTTCCTTAGCAAACAGTCTGTCATCTGGCCTCCTCCATAGCTTAAGAAGTGCCTGAAATCCCGATTTGGGAGTAACAGAAAGAGCAGTTCACAACTTCATAAGTTGTGTAATTTGCCTTTCAGGAAATGTGCTGTCTCACTTCATACGTATTTCTTGATCCTAAATGTTTAATAATAGTAGCATAAGAGCTGCAGTCTATGTGAAAGTTCATGCTTTTCCTGTTCTAAAATTGCAAACTTTAGAAATCTAGTGACCCTGAAGCATACCTCTTTGATGCAAATTAGTAATTACGGGCTGCAAGCTTGTAAAATAACACCTTTTGCTGAAGGATCTTGAATAGTACTGTGTGCATATTCTTATCTACAGTTTTAAGAATTGTGGCCAAAGTTAGGAAGCTGCTGCAGTATCAAATGATAAAGTAGTTTTCATTCCAGGGAGCGTAAATGCCATAGTTTTAACACACTGTGAGCCTCTCCATGCTAGACACTGTAGAGGAGTTAATCTTAATGACTGTAGGTTGTGAGAAGATAAGAGGGATACAGCTGCTGAAAATCAATATTTATCCTTTCTGCATGCTTGCAGATAAAACACCAGTAGGAGTTCAAGGGAATAGCTGTATCAGTAGAGTGACATAAAAGCTGGAGACAGTGTGTGCAGAAGAAAAAGGATGGTTTTGCTAGTGGCATTGAAGAGTGAAATGGCTCTTGTGCTAAGTGCTTTTCAATGTCCCGTGTCCTGACAATCTTACGGTACCATTTGTCAACTTGAAAGTGAGACAGCAGTTATCAGCACACAAGAAACCCCAGTATTTATCCAGAGTTCATTGCTTACAGGCTGCTGGTATTAATTTTGATCATTAATCTCATAGTTTACCTCTTGTAGTTTGCCTAGAGAGGAAGTAAGTTCAGCTCAAGGCACAAATGAAGCTAGCAGACTCATGAATAGCGGACTATCAGGGCACTGAAGAGGATTGCCTGCCCCATCTACTTGTCTGTCAGAGCCTTAAAAAAATGACACAGCTGCTGCTGTAAAGGTGACAGGGTGCAGAAAGCAGGCTTACTGCTGCTTAAGCTTTTCCAGCTGCCAGGTGACTGCTCCTCTCCTCCCTAGTTGCATTAAGGGTGGGGAAAATCCCTGTTTCCTCTAGGGATCTCCCCTGGCTCTTTTCCCAGTTCTCCTCCTCCTTCTCCACCTCTTATCCATGGGATAGTAAAGAGTGAGTCTGAGGGGGCTGGAGCTGTTGCAACAGTGGATCCCAATGCATGAAGCAAATATTTAGGAATTGTGCAGATAAACATACAACTTGGCAAAGAAGTGAGGCATGAATGTAGATGTGAATAATGAAGCGTGATCCCCCACTAGCCAGGCCCCTGTGGTGCATCAAGGGTAATTAACATGACTGTATGTAGCTGTAGCCTACAGGCCTCCATGCTTAGTTAAAAAAAAATGTTTTTTGAAACAAGATTTAATATTTAAAGTCTGAAATAGGAACAATTAATCTCGTTCCCAAGAGAGCGCTGGGGAAGCAAGCAGTGGTTTCACAGTGCAAAAGCAGTCTGCACATGCCCTGACATTCACCAGGCTCCTTCCCTGGTGCTGGGAGCTGATAGCTGGGTCAACATCGGCTTTATTCTGGCCAAAGAGTTGGCTGAAAAGCTTTAGAGGGCTGCCTTTCAGCAGGGATCTTACTGCTCTTCTGCCTTTCTGCCTCAAAAGAAGGATGAGGTTTGTGTTTTTAAGAAGGTTGACCATGTCTGCGTTAAACCAAATACTTTTCCATGGTCACCCCAACTGTCCTTCAGCACTGTCCCAGCGTGTGACTCTCAAAAGGAAATACCAGCAATCACAGCTGGATCAACACACTTGCTGATGCCAGTTTTTGTAGTCTTGGCTTGATACTTGTCTGCATTTGTAAAATCTTTTTTCTGCAATGTTCTCTGAGGCAGGAACTCCTACAACACAATGTGCGTGACTTGTCCTTTTGTTTTTAAAATCAGAAAAAAATTGTTCTAACAGTCATTATGATTGAGCTGATATGTTTCATCCTTCTGAGTCTATTTAGAGAGAAGCACTGATTTTGCTGAAGAGTAAGTGCCCTAGAAATCAATACACAGATGCTATAAAACACATTTTTCAAATATAGAGGGCAGTTCTCTAGTGCGTGGACTAAAAGATGAGTCTTACTTGACTGTAATGGGGCCATGTTCAGAAACTTAGGTCATAAGGGAAACTGTCTTAAGGGAGAGAGAAAAGCAGGCTTGATAGCAGGGGCTGGAGGCACTAGCAGACCTTGCATTCTCTGTGTGATTGTCTTGAATATCATCTCAAAGGCAACTCTACTCCCAGCATATACTTACGTGCCCAAGTAGCATCTTTGTTGGTTGTAGGAAAATCTGCTTGCGTTGCAATGACAGCCAGCCAGAGTGGGATCCATAGTAGGCATGAGCTTGTGCACGGATGTAAGGGGAGATGAACAACTGAATTTGGTGCCCTACCTGCATAGCTCAGACCTTCCAGTTTTGTGGTTGCCTCCAAAGCTCCAGTTCTGTCAACATTCAGTATATTTCCGTAATGCTCCAAACAGCCTAAGAGCAGTATTTACAAGCAGATGTTAGGCCAGTGCAGTGTGTGGTGCATGCGGTTAAAATGTTTTCAGCTCTGTGACTGAAACCCATGGCATCATTTCAGTACTAGTGCAGGCATTTGTGCTAGCAGATGCGGTCATGTTATTGTATGCTCTGGGAGGGATTACCTCTCAGTCATGCTAGCATAAAGTGATCGTGTCACTTGTGATGCAAACTGGTGCTTTATGCACTATTAATCTCCCTGAATTTTACATTGCCTGAAAGTTTGCTGTCAAGTCTAAGCTTGTAACTTGGGCTGCCTGCATAGTCAATGGAGAAAGGCACCTTCAAAAGGTGTTTTCTTTGATTCCAAAATTAAAAGAAAAGATGAGTCAAAAGAAATCCTACATTACATACAGGCTCCAGCTTGCTTTTCCATAGCTACCATTAACAAGAAAAACTGAAGAGAAACATCGTTCAATTACATCCATTACAATTTATCTGACTTGCAGTTTGTTTGACTTGCAACTTATCTGCATTTATCTGTTGTCTAAACATGCCATTGCACAAAGGAAAATACACAAAGAGCAACTGAGAGGAACAATGCTAACCCAATCGCAGCAGTTAATGGAAAACAGATTTCGGTACAGTGAATTATTTGCAAGAATATTAGATAAACATCACAGACCTGACACGTTTGCTGCAGGATGTCTCCCCACCTTCTCGTTGCACTTCCTGGAGACAAATAGGCTTTTTATCTGCTGTGATGTTTTGCAGCAGCTGGCTCACTGCATTTCCCACACACTGCTGGTATTACAGGAAACAGAGATGGTGAACAACTTGTGCATCCTCCCAAACACAACAGGATTTCAGCTCTACAGCACAAACACAATTACAATGTAAAAAATGAAATACCTTTTAATTTAATTAAAAACCTCATTGCTAACAGTTTGGAATTAGGAGGAGCCTTGTCTGAAAACCACTTCCCTCACCTTCAGTTGTTGGAAGCAGTAATTGCTGACAAGGGGAAGGCAGGAACCTGTGCTTTTGGGTGTAATAAAGTTTTTGCAGCAAAGACCCAGGCAACAATAACATGACACAGAGCTGCAACTGCTGAGGATTTGGGTATGCAGAGAGTATGCCAGGTCCCTATTGTTATCCCCTCTACAAAGATGAAGGCACAAACCCCAATTAGGCAGCACGGATCAAAGGTACTGTAGCTGTTCGGCAGTAAGGAAAAAAGCCACTGGATGGCAGACCTTCCCATCACTGTTAATTCATCCTGACATGCTTCTCCCCCATGGTAAATTTCATGGTAAAATTTTAAAATCATGGTAAAAACAGATGAAATGCTGTTTTGCTTTTTTGTCAGGTCTTTCACATTTTAAGATGGGGAATTCATCATGTGTCATTGCATTGAAAGATTCAGTTCTGTAAGTTTTTCCTGTACTTTTGATACGTCCTGTAGAGAGCTGGCTGCAAAAAGTCACAGTAGCCTATGCATGGAACTCTTCATGTTCATGATAACGAGTGAGTTTAAAGAAGGCTGAAACAGAGGGAAGTATGTCTGGCAGGAAGGAAAAAGAACAGATATAGTTCATACAGAAGTGACATTAAAAAAAATTGACAATTTGAAATACCACTGAAGGTGATTCACAAACCAGTAATCTCCAAATGGCCTGTGCTACAATTCCCTTATAGCTGGGAGAGAATCATAAAGGGTGTACTAGTTTGTTGCTTCTACATCTCAGTAATTGAGGGAAGCAGGTAGATCTGTGTTTTCTGGAGCCCTATCTGGAAATTACTGTTTAGTCAGTCATATATACATGCATGGAGTCTCACATGTTCTGGGAATTGTTTTCCTCAACAAACTTATGTTCAGACTACTAGTGATGATGGCAAGCAGGCTCTTTCCAAGCCGAGGTGACTTGCTAGGCCAAATCTGTAGTTACAAGACAGATTCCAGAGCAAGCCTGGAAGGAAAGCCAGCAAGGCAAAAATCAGGATCAGTAAGTTACAAAGCCAGGCGCAGGCTGACTTCCACTGCAGCTCAGGTGAAGACCCAGGGCAAGGTTGTGACCTTAAATGCAGCTCCTGAGCCAGCAGGCAGAAGGTGCGTGGAAGGGGAGAACTGCCGAGGCTTCTCATGGTGTGGTGTCAGAGCTGACCTTCAATGCAGGCAGCCAGACCCCTGGGAGACGGGGAGAAGAGGCTGCAGAGCCCGTCAGAGCAGTCAGGGCCCAGACAGCACGGTCACCCCAAAGCTGACTCTTCTCCAGGCTGAGAGGACCTGGCTCCCTCAGCCTCTCCTTGTGTGTTCTGTGCTCCAGCCCTTCCCAGCTTGGTGGCCCCTGCTGGACTCACTTCTGTGTGTCAGTGTCCCTCTTGTATCAGGGAGCCCCAAACTGGATACAGCACTCCTGGCATGGTCTCACAAGCACAAAAGGGAGGGAAATGATCGCTCCCCTCTCTGCTGGCTAGAATTTTCTAACACAGCTCAGGGTGTTCTTAGTCTGCATCTCTGCAAGGGTCCATGGTGTCCACCAGGACCCCCAGGTCCCTTTTTGCACAGCTTACTTTCTAGACAGTTGTCTCCCAGCTCATACGTGCGTGGGGTTACTCTGTCAAAGTGTAGGGCTTTGCCTTTGCCTTAGTTGATTGTCATAGGGGTTACCATCAGCCCATTTCTCCAGCCTAGAGGTTTTAATTCTGTTTACACTGCTGTAGCGATCCATGCAGCCCTGGGAGGCACCCGTGGAGGTGATGCAGAAAGGATCAAGCAATAGAAACGTTTTGTGACTGCACCTAAAACCCAAGGGGAGGCCGCAGCCCGGAGAGGATGGGCTGCAGGGTGTGGGAGCTGCACGGGGCTGCCTCTGTTGCTCCTTGTGATGGAGGAGAGGCGAGGTCCTGCCCTGCATCCTGCGTCCTGCATCCTGTACCCTGAGCCCACCTGTCCCTCAGAGGCCACCCCTCCTGCAAGACTCACAAGGGGACCAAAGCGCTCCCTCCTCTGATAGTCTGCTGGCAACTGAGATATTGAGGACGGGGCTGAGGGGGTGCATCAATGTCTCCTGCTTCCTGGCTGCAGGGCCTGTGTCCCTGACTGCTTGGGGTGAGGCAGTGAGGGACACGAAACTTACCCAGGCCAGCAAGCATCGGGAACCCGGGGTGGTTCTTCCTGAGCACACAGAACAACCTAAAAACTAATCACTCCCCATTGGCATGCATGAAGACATTAATATATCTCACTGCTTGCTGAATAAACTAAAAAAACCTCTTTCTGAGCTGATGGAGTATGTCTCTCGGTTGTATAGGCAAAGCGATACACAAATAGAGTTGCATCTCTTTTGATAAGAGACCCCAGTGGCAGCTCCCCTGCTCCGGCACAAACCAGGATCCAGCCATCCACAAGAGACTTGTAATGCTCACTTCTGCTGGTTTTTCAAACCTGCATCTTCTACAACACTTTGGTAACTTCCTCTAAATCTCAAACCCCAGTATTTAATTCAGAAAAAATAAAATTAGTAATGTTCAGTGCGCTGTGCTGCTGTGCTTCCACCATGAATGCCCTTATTCCCTGCCTGTATTCTGTTTACAAATTGCCTTCACCACACCTGGACAGCTTTGCCTGAACCTCCTGAGCCTTTCTTTATACTCAGAAATTGGCATTTTTGAGATGCAAGCTGTCTCAATCATTGTGGCTATCTTCTTTAGGGTGAGTTGTACTCTGGGAGCACCCATCTTCCCTGACTGGCTGTGAAGGGAGCTTAGGGAGACAGGCTCATGTGTGGATGAGAGCCATCTAAGTTTAGGTATCTTTGTTCAAAATCTTGGTATCTTTATTCAAGCAGAAATCTCATGCAGCAAAAAGCTGCAGCCCTTGAGCTGCTGGGGAGATGATACTGCTGCAGGGAATGAGAGGAGCTCATGCCCTGGGCAGTGGTATCTTATCTATTTGTCCTCAGCTCAGCTTCTAGCACAGGACTGAGATCTGGGGAAGTTCAATATATGAGGAAAGCCACCTTCCATTTTATGGTAGTCTGGCACTGTGATTAAATACATTGGGCTGTGATTTTGTGAGACTTCACAGTATTTTTTTCTCATGTAAACAGAATCTGTTGCACCATAGACATCGGCATGGTGGCAAGTATGTTCTCTGGAGTGGCATTTCCCAGATTTCCAAAGGGAAAAAAAAACTCACCTGCTTTTTGGTGAGTGCAGGATGGGCGTCTCTCCACCTGTATCTTTTATTTCATACCCTATTTGTGGAGGGAGCCATGGTGAGGGCTGAACTAACCAGCATCTAGCTGTTCTTCAGGTGTTTGTCCCAGACCCATCCCAGCATCCTGGGCTGTGTCTCTACTGCTCAAGAAAAGAGGGCTGGGACTGACCCTGGACTGTCAGCTGTGTGGCACAGAGGGGGCTGCAGCCCTCCCACCTGGGCTAGCACTCTCCTGAGAGACTGGCCGTGTCCACACTGGTGGCCCATCTGCCCCTGCCTGGGGGATTGTGTTGGTTTTGACTGGGATGAAGTTAATTTTCTCCATAGTAGCTAGTATGGGCCACGTTTTGGATTTGTGCTGGAAACAGTGTTGGTAACACGGGGATGTTTTAGTTACTGCTGAGCAGCACTCACACGGGGTCAGTGCCTTTTCTGCTCCTCGCCCCACCCCACCAGCGAGCAGGCTGGGGGGCACAAGAAGTCGGGAGGGGACACAGCTGGGACAGCTGGCCCCAACTGACCCAAGGGGTATCCCGTACCCTATGGGTCATGCTCAGCATGTAAAGCTGGGGGAGGAAGAAGGAAGGGGGGGACGTTTGGAGTTAATGGCGTTTGCCTCCCCAAGTCACCGTTACAGATGATGAAGCCCGGCTTTCCCAGAGATGGCTGAACACTTGCCTGCCGGTGGGAAGTGGTGAATGAATTCCTTGCTTTGCTTTGCTTGGATGCACAGCTTTTGCTTTGCCTGTTAAGCCGTCTTTGTTCCAACCCACGAGTTTTCTTACTTCTGCCCTTATGATTCCCTCTGCCATCTCACTGCGGGGGCATGGGTGAGGGGCTGGGTGGGGCTTGGCTGCCAGCGGGGGTTAAACCGCAGCAGGGATGCTCCTGTGACAGCATGCTCTGCCAGCATTGCTTGTCAACAGAAAAAAATAATGATGCCTTGTTGTTTCAGCTTTTTTTTTTTTTCGTAAGAGCTTTTAGCGAGCCTAGCACATCTCTGAAATGATTCAGACAACCCTTTGCCTCAGCATTTCTCAGTGCTGTGAGGGGGAGAGGTTTCTGGCATACGCCTGCTTGTGAGTAGAGGGACTGTAATGACCTAGGCTTTGCCAACTGTGTTTGCCACCTGGTGACAGACACCAATGCTAAGGATACCAATGTCACGTTAACGAGGGGTTATTTGCCTGCAGTTGCCCAAGTCAGAGGGTCTTGGAGCCCCTTGCCTCTGTCCACCAAGCTCTTTGCCAGCCCTTAAAAGACCTCTTCCTCTGCTCCCCAGCCACATTTCTGCACACTTACAACCCTTTCCCTGCCATCTCACATGCCAAAAATACCACGGGGGGAAAATATCACCCGCTGTGGGTGGGGGAGTCTGACTGGTGTCTTTGGAGGCTGCGGACAGTCTCCAAGGGGTGTGTAGGGGGCAGAAAGCAAAGCGCAGGAGGACTTGTTGGGCACACTTTATTAGTGGTGGGGCTGACTTGTTCTGCTGATGTCCTTATTTGCAGGTTCCATTTCCTTTGACGGTGAGAATACCATCTCATAGGTATATATATATATATATAGGGTGTCATCCCACCTCTGACAGCATCTTCACAAGATGGAGCTGCTGCACAGGGCTGACTGTGATGCGAGGAGTGGCACACTGCTCCCCCAGGTTTACCTTCATTACTTAATACCTGGACAGAGGATTGCCTCGTGGACCTGGCATATTTGCTCGAGATGATTGGTGTTTTAACATTATCTCTTGGAAACCTCATGGAAAGAGAAGCTGACAATGAATAGGGGAGTGGGGATTTCCCCGCACGTTTAGTTGGAGCAAGGCAAGTAGCACTGAGCCGGTTATTAATGGGTTGCTGTGGTCACGGGATTAGCTGAACCTCTCTCTGCACCCTCTCTCTGTCTTCTCTGAGGATCCCTCAGGCCCCACAATTTCACCTTTCCGGTGGAGCTTGTGTTCCTGTTGTGGGACCACAGTGCCAGCTTTCCCAGCTGCTCTGCTCTCCTCTGCCTCTGCAGTTTATTCTCCCTGGTAGTCCACAGCTGGATGAATGTGGTGGCCCAAAACAACCTTCTTAAAAAGTTGCTTCTTTAACTCTAAAAGCAACCAGCTTTGTGGGGAGAAGGGCTATAGGTACCAAAGTGCCACTTAATATGCTAGGTCAGCTGTTTCAGTCCAGGCCCATTATGCCTGGGGAGCTGGCCTCACTTTTGCTGACTCTCCCTTACCCAGACCTTGAATGACTGATGCCTAAACCATGCTGGTGCTTCCAGAGCCAATGTAGGGAGCTGCTCTGTGCAGCGTCCATGCAAACTGTTGCTTCATTTCTTACTATGTGTGCTGAGAAGATTACATCTGCATTTTACGTTATCTCCTCTGGCTGCATCTTCACAGAGCCACAGAAGCACAGACTGACCAGTGTTGGAGAGGACCTCAGGAGGTCTGTAGTCCAACCGCTTGCTCAAAACAGTACCCACTTTGAAGCTAGATCGGGTTTCTCAGGGTCTTGCCCTGTAAAGGCTTGAACACCTCGGAGGATGGAGATTCTCCATCCCCTCTGTGCAATCTGCTACAGTGCTTAACCACCCACCATTTTATGTGAAAGACTCCTTTTCTTTTTTCAGGTCCAAATTTGCCTTGTTGCAGCATGTAACTGTTGCCTCTGACCCTCCTGCTGTGCTCCTCTGAGAAAAGTATGGCTCCATCTTCTCTATAAGCTCCACAGAGGTATCTGGAAATGTCTCCCAAATGCCTCGTATTCTCCAGGCTGAGCAGACCTAGTTCCCTCAGCCTCTGCTTGTATAACTCGTACTCCACCTTGGTGGTCTGCACTGGTCCACAGCACATCAGGGTCACTTTTATACTGGGTAACCCAAAACTCAGCATGAGTGCCAAGTAGATGAGAAGGATCACTTCCCTGGACTTGCTGGTGATGCTTTTCCTAACGCAGCCCAGGAAGCTGTTGGCCGCCTTTACTGCAAGGCTGCATTACCCACTCGTGGTCAACTTGTTGTCCACCAGCACCCCCAGGGCTTTCTCCACAGAGCTGCTTTCAAACTGGCTGGTTTCCAGCAGTACTGGTGCCTGAGGCTTTTCCGACATGGGTGCAGGACTTGGCAGCACCTGTAGTTGAATTTCATGGGATTCCTGTCCAGCCTGCCCACATTCCTCTGGCTGCAGTCCTGTCTCACCAAACACCGGTGAACCTGCTGGGAGTGTTCTCTGTCCCACGTTGCTGCTGAAGGACACTAAGTAATACTAGCTGCAGGATCAGTCCCTAGGGGATGCCCCTGGTAGCTGGCCACCAGCAAGACTTTGAACTGCTGGCCATCAACATTTGGCCGCAACAGCCCAGCTAGCTCATCAGCCTCTGTATAGAGCAACGTGACAGTCCTGCTGCTGAAACAGCTCGGGTATGTGGTAAGTGCGTAACACCTACCTATAGCATGTGTATGTAGCAAGGGCCACGACGATCCGGTCAGTAATTAGTATCCGTGAACTGTCAGTAGGCAGCTCTTGATCACAGCACTCACATGGGAGAGACAGTTCTGCCTTACCCAGAAGCCAGATTGCAGGGCACTGGATCAGATCCAGTACCAATTACTTTTTACCCCTCTCTCCTGTGTCTGGCAGGAGGGAAGAACAGCCTCCAGCAATTAAATGTTTCAAGGCAGACGTCTGTGGGATAATCTGCCCCCCTGTATGGCCCTTGTGGCTCAAGCACGCAGCCGTGTCCTGTTAGAGATTGTCTCCGCTTCTAAGCAAAAGGTAAAAAAAATATGCTGCCAGGATTTTTATTATTATGACAGGAATCTATACTCCTGATTTCTGTAACCATGCACATATCCAGACCCCTCTTCAGCTCTGTCAGTTCCTTAATCTGAATCAACTGAGGTGTGGCTGCATAGGCAGGGATTTTATAAAATAAAACCTGATTTAAAGGACAGAAATGGAACAAATTTTCTTCTTGCAGCAAGAAACCTCTCCAGTTCTGGAAAGTTCCAAAGTGTTTCTGGAAAGTGGAGGGCTGCAGTAGGGCAGCTCGCAGGGTGAAGGCACAGGAGAGTCAAGTCAGCTATATCCCCACTGTGTGGGTTGTTTCATGCTCTTGAACGTTTCTCCTCTATTGCTAATTAGCTAAATAAGAGCAGGGTAAGAAATTTATGATCCTAGTTATGCCTTCAGGGGAGAAACTGGGCGGGTAAGAAATTAATGATCCTAGTTATGCCTTCAGGGGAGAAACTGGGCTGATAGAAGCTTCCCAAAGTAATTAAGCCCATTTAAGCTGTGGGAGATCACCTAGCAGGTGGTGGGATGCTCTGGGTGCTGGGAGCTCCTGTGCTAGGAGCAGGTCCCTGATCCCAGGGCTGCACCGTGTCCTTGTAGATGGTTGAGGCATATGAGGAACTGGTGAAACTTCATGGATAAGAGGAGCAGCCTAGAAGGAGCAGGCTGCACCTGAGCTGTAACGCAGCCAGGCTGTGGCACTGGAAATTAAAGAGCTTGTAGAGGAGCATTTCCACTAGAGGCAGGGGAAAGCTGACATGCAGAGAACTACGTGATATGGACCGAAGTGGTCTACAAGGTGGACATAGCTGACATTCAGTTTACCTCTGAAAAAAACCCAGGAGGGAAATAAACAGCACGCTCACAATAAATGGGAAAGACAAAACAGAGAGAAAAAAGTAGTAAGTGTTCGGCATGCGCAATATTAAGCAATGAAGCAAGAGCAAACTTAAGAATTGCTTCTGCACAGTTGCTAGAGGATTCAAAAGCAAGCGAGAAGAACCCAAATGCCTGGTGCCAAGTGACAACCCTGAGATAGCGGGCATCTCAGAGACTTGGTGGAGGCTAGAAAACCAGTGAAATACAGCACTAACAGCCTCATAGGAATGACAGAGTAGGATGCAGAGGTGGAGGAGTGATGCCATATGTGAAGGATAAATGTAACAGCATAAAAATATTACAGGAAAAGAGAAGCACCCTAAAAACCTGTGGGTGGGAGTCCCAGTCACTACCAATAAAAATGCTGTAGTAGGACTGTACTATTGGCCCTTTATGACGATAATGAAAGTGGTCAGTGAGACCAGAGAAGCCGTGAATACAGGATGGTTGTAGGAGTGGAAGCCTGCGTATAGGCTAGATCAATGCCTCGTCAGGATGAGATTGCAATAAATCCCTGCTTCCAGGAAGAACTGGTCTGGGAACCCACAGAAAGAAATGCTAGAGAGTGGTACAAGGGTTTCAGTTGCTCTGAGGCTGCGATCCTACAACATGATCGCTTTTAACACTGAAATGGGAAAAATCAGGCCATGTGCATCCAGTATAAGATTATTCGGTTTCAAAGAAGACAATTGAATAAACTGAGGCAAGCATTAACACCAACAGCCTCCATCAAAAGTGAGCAGCCCCAAACCAAAGACACCTGCAAACATCTTGGAGACTGCTCAAAAAAAAAAAAGAAAATGTTGTCCCCTCAAAGGAGAAGTGACAGTGACTGCCATATGGAAAAGGCTGCTATGCAGGAAATGGAAAACTTGTCCATATGACAATTGGTGATAAATTGACATAAAACACAGGAGCATGTGTTTTATAGATGTAAACAAAGAAAAGGACTGAAAAAGTTTGGAGAGTACCTTGCAAAGGATACTCAGACTGTTGACAAAAGGTCTTCAAAGATATCAAGAGCAGCTAGGGTCAGGACTGCTTGGTAAAAAGGCATGAAAGGGACACTCGGGGCTGACAAAGCCTTAGTAGTCCTGCATAGCCTTTGTGCCAGTCTTTACTGTGGAGGCTGTGGGGAGGTTCCCACCCTGGGACAGTTGATAGCGGCCTGATTAATTCAGTGTAAATAGTAAGTAAGTACTGGAGCATCAGTGCCGGCATGCTGGTGGGTGCCAGTGTCACCACCCCTGATTGTGGCACTGACCCCAGAGGGGTCCTTGGGACCACAGGCAATATAGGAGAGTGTACATTAAAGATAAGATCACTGAGGTGATGGATAAACCTGGTCAGCTGGGAGAGAGTCAGCCCAGCTCCCATAAGGAGCCTACCTTGGCTCCTGATGGTCTTTTGGGGTGGTGTCAGTGAATATGTGAATAAAGGCCAGTGGGTAAAGCGTAGCTGGGTCTTCAAAAATAATTTTATGAAGATTCAAACTAGCATTACCAAGTTTGCCATGGCTTTGCCACCCAGGAGGCTGTGGAGGCCCACAGCACCAGCATGTTCACAAAGTGACTAGATGGATTCATGGACAACAACACCAGACAGAGGGTGGATGCGTCTCCTGCCACCCCTGTCAAACAGCTGGGGATGCTGGGCCATAGGAGGAAAACGGATTGCAGAAAGCAGCCAAGCCCATGTGTCCTCCCCAGCCAGCATCTCCTGCTGCTGCTGCTAGAGACAGACTTCAGGGGTGACCGACCACCGGTATGACCCACACAGCATTTCTCATATTCACCGGACACCTCGTTCAGAGCAGGGCCAGTATTGCCCTTTTTGGCCTGGATATAACATGAGGTTGCTTTGATCA
The DNA here is from genome assembly GCF_015220075.1 of Falco rusticolus. Classification (NCBI taxonomy): domain Eukaryota; kingdom Metazoa; phylum Chordata; class Aves; order Falconiformes; family Falconidae; genus Falco; species Falco rusticolus. Next base: position 70,074,899 of record NC_051188.1, on the reverse strand, counting down.
GGAAGGAAACCCCGTAAGATGATCCTTATATTTTGGAGTAATGTTCTGAGTGTGCCCAGGGCAACCACCAGAGAAGCACCGTCCTGTGAACAGATTGCTGGCTGGGAAATCCCAGCCCACTTTTTCAGTGAGTAAGGAAGCAGAGCAAACTGTTATTCAGCACTGCGTTGCTGTGGTGGCATTTCCCTTTGTTTTCTGCACGCCTTGGAGAGAGGCATGGACATGTGGCTCAGAATGATCCAACTCCAGCGTTCAGAGTCAGTCATCAGAGCAATCTGTTCACTCACATGGCTTACGGCTCTGGCCCACGGGCACTTGTTTTTGGCAGTGTTTTCCTACTGCTTCAGTTACTGCTGAAACAAGTTGTTTGGTTGCTGCCTCTGCCTGGTGTTTATGAAAGCCGGTCGTTACAGCCCTGGACTTCAGACAGATCCCTGACTGAGCCGTGGGGGGATCGGTCCGTACCACCTGTAGCTTAGTAAGTCAATGAGAGAAAGCTTGCCACCTCACGTTTGCTGTTTATTGTAAGATGCGCATTTAAAAGTATTCCCCAATACTGACATTGGTTGTAAAACCAAAGCACAGGACCCTGAGAGAGAAGGGGTTTTTTCCCTGTCTGTAATATGTTGTCTTTTCAGTTTGCTGACTGCTAATTCTGATGCAGCGATGTTAGCCTGGAAAGGTCCTTAAACAACACCTATTGCATTTCCCTGCCCTACAACAGCGTGACATACAGCTACTTTTACTTTTTGGTCTCGTTTATTCTTTAAAACGGCCAGTGAATGTTGCATTGCTTCATTACCCTGAAAGTTTTCTGAAGTACCCAACACAAACCTGCTGCCAAACTCTTGCTCCTTGCCTTACCCTCGAGGGGAAGGACATGGGTCATGGCCCTCCATTTCTTTTGCATATTAGAACATCCTAACTGTGGCCACTTTCTTTTTTCTAAAAAAAAAAAAAATAAAATAATAAAAAAAAAAAATCCTTGTTTTGTATAGGCTGTACCTTCCATTTGAGTTGCAATCCTCCTGAGCACATTTTTGTTCTTGCAACAGACTCAGACACTGTAGCCAAGCCTCACTGATGAGGACAGCCGAACAGCTGACAGGAGAATTCCCCTAGGTGCTTCATATACAGTGCTATGACAAAGATAAATCCCCAGATGGGATTTTCCCTCTTCTGGTTTTTCCCCCTTCCCCCTTCCCTTGGCATCAACTAGTTCAGTTCTCACTGGATTCTACGATTCTATGACCAGGAAAAGATTGGAGGGGATGAACTCACTGTTTTCTGAGAAAGCCTTTGCTTAAATCTTAAGGCAGTGTGCCAGTGTTAAACTTCCCTTAATTATTTACTCCTTCCTGCCAATTTATCAAGTAATTATATTTCAACTCAGTTTCTACAGAGATTTTCCTTGTTCACTACAAAGTGCTGATACCCTAAAATAATACTTGCAAATATGGAAGTCTCATAATCAGGATTTTTAAATAGCCTCTAAAAAAGACGTAATCCTTTGTGGCAATGCTACACGAGCCGCAAGGCAGGTCTGCAGGCCCTTGGGTGTTGCTACCATAACGTGAAGCAGCACCTTCATAGGTAATGCATGCAGAAATTGGACTCCTGAGGAGCTCACAGATCTGCAGAGGGATGGCAGCACCAGTAGTGATGACAGGGAGCTTGCTGGCAGCAATTAAGGGTGACTTGAAGGGAACCAAAGAAAGCTCCACTCTTGTTCACCTCCAAACTTGGAAAAAAAAAATCATGCATGTAGGCAGCAATGAGATTCCCTGCTCTATTTGAAGTTTATACTGATCTACCAAAAATGCATTCATAGATTTTACATAAGAGGTTTGTATAACATAGAGATTTATATAACATAATGCACCAAAGACTTCAATCTATGGATTTTACATAAGCTATCTCAAGTAGAAGGGATCAAACCACATGATATGTTTCATGAATTTCTATTTAAAAGTAATGATTTTACTAAAATTATCTTAATATAGTGCAGAATGCGCTGAAGACCAAATAATATATAGTTTAATACCTGTGGCTGCTCAACACTGAATTGTTTTCTGTAGTCTTAAAAAACAAAAACCAGTAACGTAAGAGAAATCCTAGAGCTCTCTCTGGTCTCCAGAGGTGATAAAATGAGTTTGCTTGCAAATACATTAATCATGCACAGTCCTTGCCGCAACAGTGAGCAGATGAGTGACTGACGAGACAAGGAACATTAAAATTGCTCCTCCTGCAAAAGCTGTCTGCAAACCAGCTCTCACGTCACGCTGCCTGCACTGACCCTGCGTGGCAGCCCTGGCACACGTGCAGCACAGCCCCGTGCTGCCAGGGAGGGCCTGACAGGCACATCGCTTCTGCATCGGCAGCTGGCAGAAAAGTGCCCTGATGCCTCCAAAATGGTTGTTCAAAAGGCTAAATGTGAATGCGCTGATCCTCCTGTTCACAGGTTTGGGGGCAGCGGCCAGGCTGCCTCGTGCCCTGCCTCCCAGCCCAGCTACGCTCACCCACCCCAGTCTGCAGCACCATTTCCCTCTCCCTGTTTTCAAATTGAGTTTTAAGCCCATTCCAAGAGTATCAAATTGGATTATTTACTCAAATTGCAGGTTGCTGCCCACTGGGTCCTGTGAAATTGAAAGAAAAAAAAAAAAAAAGAAAAAAAGATTGGGATTTGACTTTTATCTTTATTTTCTCTCTTATTCTCAGTATTATTCTCAGTAAACCTAGATTTGCACCCAGACCCATCCACATCGAAGAACGCTTCCAAACAGAGCTTATAAACCCAGAGCTAATTCACTGCTAATTAGAAGCTGGGATTCCTGGCAGAGGGACAGATGCTGAATCGCTTTTAAACTTGGAGGAAACCCAGCATAAAGGTGCCAAAGCTAAAGCAGGAAAGGTTGTGGGGTTTTTTTACTAACACCGTTGTTGTGGTACAGCAGCTGGGGTGGGTATGGTTGGGGCCAGCTCCTGCTCAGAGGGCTGCTCTCTAACAGAAAGGTGTTTTGCATGCCTGCTGTGGCGCTTGCAGTATGTCCCATATAGAGGATTTCCCCTGTGTGAGGCTGCTTTTCACCCTGAAGAGGTCTCCAGCCCCATCACGGCCATGGGCTCCAGGGCTCAGGAGACTAACAGAAGCAGGTTTGGCATTGTCCCCCACAAAGCTGGCCGCAGGGATCCACAGCTAGCGCAGAGACCAAAGGCTTGGTGAGAAGTTTCTTCATTGCCCTGTAGCCAGCGCAATCAGGGGGTAGAAAGACTTTAACTTGGGGCTTCATCCCCCCGCCAGCCAGGGAAAGGGAAGGAGGTGCATGGAGGAGGTGGGAAGAGCACAGCCAATGCCCAGGCCTGGGGGATGCACGAACAGCCCTGGGTTCAGCTGCGACCAGGAAGAGGCACCTTCCTCACCCGACACTTGAACACTGCTGGTCTGTCCCCATCTGCCTCTCAAAGGCCCAGAGCTTGTGGTGTCTCATCCCCGTGGGTCCCCTGGAAGGCAGTGCCGAGCTTGCCCACCGGCAAGTGGGGAGCTGGTGTTTGCTGGAGCAAGCAAGGTGCTGTTGCCATTGCCACCAGCACTGGTCCTGCCAAGAGACCCGAGGAACTGCTCTGGGTGCTACGATCACTACTGGGCTAGTTTGTGTGAAGGAGAGGCTTGGTTGCGGTGCAGGTTTCTGAGCTAGAACCCGTGTCTTTTGAAATACTGGGCTCGCCTAATCACGCTGTTGACATAGTAGTTGTCCCTGTTGCATGGGTCTTCCTCGTAGACCTGGATGTTGCCCATTTTTGCACGGTAGGTGCAGATTCCCCCTGGGAAGAGTTAAGAAGGAGTCATTACAGTCTTCTAAGTAAGAAATAGAGATTTAAATGTAAAAATTCCTAGCCAAAAAGGCCATGCATGTCACCAAACCTACACAAGTGCTTGGGAAATGGCCAATTCTGCATTATTGTTGGAAAGTGACTGATTTTGGAAAATCCTTATTTCTATAGCGAAGGAACCCGTGACCCTCTCCAAGTGCAGGTGGGAATGGCATACGGGTCCCAGAAAAAGGTGTAATCTAAAAAGGCAGCGGCGGAGCAAGGATGGGAGATTATGAAATATCATAGGGTGAACAAACCGGCATGCAAATAACATGGACTACAAGCAAACCTGGATCCCAAGCTTCCTTGACACAACTTAACAGCCTGCCACAATAAGCCGGTTGTGTTGCAGTGCCTCAATTTCTGCCTTTCCCAGTGGCTTTTGGTTGGTTGGTTTCTATCTGATCTATCCACCTGTCAGCCAGTTCACTTGTAAGATGAACAGATAAGAGGATAACTTGAGACCTGAGCACAAAACCTCTTCCAGGGAATTTAAGGAGGTCTTGGATCTGGCCATTCACCAGCAGTGGCCCAGCCACTCAGTGTAGTGTCCCTCCATGGGCATTTGTCACTGAAGTCAAGGAGCAACCTGCTGAGGCTGTGCCTAGCACCTTCGCCCAGCCCTGCATGGGCGCCTCCATGCCACTGCAGCAGCTCCCAGGCAGGGCTGGTTTCCTGCTGCTTCCTACACAGCAAAGCTGCCAAGGAGCTTGGTATCCCACCACAGACTTTCTTCTGCAGGCAGAAACATGGTGGCCCTGTAGACAGTGCTTTGAGTTGAGAGTCTGCATCTATATTCAAATGTCTTGGTCTTTCAGGGTTGCTTCTTTTAAACTAGAACACTCTGGGGCTTGTTTTGGTAAGAGAGGCCGTAAAATGTGCCAGATTGATGCGCTTTTTCCCTTAAAAGTGACACCAACAAATGCACAGCACTCCCATCACTCAGCGTATCCCTTTCTAGTACGTAGCCCATCACGTACCTCTCAGCTGCTGGTCCCACGTCCAGGTAGGATGCCTTGCCCGTACTTCATTAATTGCAAGAACCAGGATAGTTGAGCACTGATTTATGTGTTCTTCACTATCCCACAATCCAAAAGGGTGGTATTGCTGCCCGTCAAGCTAGAAAAGTCAACCAAGAAAATAGGTTTCCCTCTGAACATAACAACCACTGTAGCTTTCCCCCTTCTTCAGAGTCCCAGTCTGTGATTCACTGTTGTGACCTTATACAGGACAGCAGTCATGCAGGACCTTTGATGTGGAGGGAACACACTGAAGTTCTGTCTCAAACACAGAACAGTCATTTGCTAAGGCAAGGCCCTGGGATATACACCACACTAGCATTCTATTACTCGTAGTTATCATCCTGACATACCTGCATCAAGCCATACTTCTGCCGTTCCTGGTCCCAGCCGTTGTTCAGGAGCAGGCCAACACGGCTCTCCTGCGAGATGAGGGCAGCGATGAGCGCTGGGTCCAAGCACAGGTTTCTGGCTACTCTTTTAATTGGGACCTCATACCTCCTCAGGCGGATGACGTCTGCCTCAGCAGACCTCCGTATTGTGGCAAGTCCTGTGGCACAGGAAAAGGCAGCCTTACACACCCTCCACCCAGAACCCTCGCTTTCCCCTTGAGCACGTGTATCAAAGGAGTAACTCAAGTTTTGAAGAAAATGCAGCTACACTGAGTTGGGCAGTGGCACTTGAAGAGCCAGCACAGCCCTATCGGCTCTGGCTGTGGCTGGGGAGCTGCTGTGCCAGCACCCAAGGATGACGAGGGGAAGAGGGCAGCTCCTCAGGAGGTGGGACCGTGCATTTGTGGTTCTCTTCTGCTGCCACACCGCTGGAAATGTGGCTCTGGAGTCAGGAAAGTGAAATTTCAAGTTGCATTTGAAAAAATCCAGAGATGCTTTACTACTGACCAGCCAAACTGCAGTAACAGCTATGTGGTTAGTTTGTGTATAGAAAGGCAGGGTTTTTTTAAAGTAGCTTTGGAACAGAAACAAGCAAATAGGTTCAGATCCATGCTTGGGCACAAGCGGTCTGGTGTCTGTCCTGGAGGTGCCTGCATCTGAGGTACGTGGCTAAGTCCCTGGATGTCTCAGCAGTAAGAACTCAATGTAGTCGGCTGTGTGGTTACAAGGGACAGTAACACAGGGCAAGAAAGAGGCAAATAGGAAGGAATTACCGAAAACAGGTCACCCAGAGGTAGGGTGGTTACACACCTGGGACCTTCCCCCTGCGCATTGTGTCTCTGGCAGGTCACCGCTGGCCAGCTCAGCTGACACGCCAGCACTCAGGACCTGGCTCTGTGCATCTTCCCTTTTGAGCAGACAGGCCCTGGGGGTTTGTGAAGATGCTGATACTAAAGTCCTGGCTGATGAAGAAGCTGTTCTAACTGAAAAGGAGTTGTGCCATTTCCCTTTGTTTAGAGGCTGAGGATCTTGACTATGCAACCTGAAGTTTGTCCTCTCACTTCCCACCAGGGCTGGAGGCTTCACAGTACCTGCCAGGTGGCTTTTGCTTTCTCTGCCGGCAGGTTTTGCTTTCTCCCTTTTGGCTAATTGAATAGCTATTCTGCATTTAATTAGGCAAGAGCAGACAGAAGGCAAAGCATCACTGTCAGGTACAAACAGGTTGACAAATCAAGCAATGAATGGTACCTACCACAGTCTGAGGCTCTTACGGCTGTACAGGAGACTGGAGGCGCTTGAAGAGCACTTATGTCACCATAGCAACTGTAGCTCATGGATGGAGCTGGAAAATTAAATGGAGGTGTTTGAACACGTAAGATCTCAGAGCAATGCTGTACAGCGTGCTGCAAGTGCATACAAGTCAAGCGTGAGGGATTCATCCAGACCTATAATCCACAGCACCTTGTGTGTGGTTGGCATTGCTCTCCATCAGTAATGTTATCAAAGAAAGCTAGAGAACAGAAATTTGTTCTTTTCTAGTTGAAAAGGTTGAAGTGAATGAATCTAACGACAATTCAGGTGAATAGGCATCTGCCCTGTTAGGTCTAAAGGCTGGTGTGGGGAAGAGGGGAACCACAGCCTCTGCATTTATTTCAGAAGGCTCTTCCCATTCAACGCCTCCCAATGTCCAGGACCCCTTGGGCGATGGCTGGCAGTACCTGAGCACCCTGGCTGGGAGCTTCTCCTGTCTCCCTCTGTAACTTAGCGAGGAATTCATTCAGGAGAGTGCTTGCCTCAGCCTGGACAAATTACCCTGCTTCCTCAGTAACTGAGGAACGAGTAGCCTCCGTCAAACAGCTTCCCACATCTGTGAGACCATTTCGGAATAGGCAGAGACATCAGATAAGGTTAGCTGGGAAAATCAAGAGGAGGTATGTCTGTGACTCCCTTTTGGTGTCAGACCCATAATCCAGATGTGCTGGTTTGAAGGATATACATTGGTGGCAAGCAGCCGAGGACAACGCCACACAGAGAGGGGACCTCAGGCTTGACTGCACCCCTCTCTGCAGTCCCTCTGCAAACAGCTCCTGGGGCACTCTCAACAGCAACCCAAACCCAAACCCTGGCTCACCAACAAGGGCCATAAGGCACAGCAAGAGCAGTGTGGGGATCATGGTGACAGCTCTCCTCAGCTGCCTCAGGAGACCTGGAAACACAGCAGTCTGCAAAACATGAATAAATCAGTGCTGATTTTCAACAGCCCTCTAGCAAGGCTTGCACGCCCAAAGCTCCCACCCCAAGACACCAGACATGGGATGGCATTAGCTGAAGAAGGGTAGGGGACCAGAGGCACCCTCTCCACAGCACAGTCCCCCGCCTCACCTCCTGCATGGGATGCAGCTGCCAGTTTCAGAGAGTTGTGATGGGAGGAGAAGCAAGTGATGGGAGCCCCATCTGCTTCTTGTTTCCCCCTTGTCTGGGGGACACAGGCTTCTCCCGCGGCAGAATGTCTCTTCCATCTCTGTGTCACTACGCCAGCATGTCGAGAGGGAAGGGCCAAGCCTGGGGAGCTCAGGAGCAGGGAGGTCCCCATCGGCAGCCTGGGCCAGCAGGGAATTTTTTAGCCCCTGTCCCTTTGGATTGCTTGCTCACGTAGTGCCTTGCTCACAGGGGCCCCTCCTGAACACCCATAGCATGTCTTTACAATGACAAGATACAGCACTTTTGCTTTAATTATATAGATGTTTGAAGTTGAATGTGCTACAGAGTGCACACGTCCCTTGTCTCTCTGTTCAAAAAGCAATGGGATTTTTTCTTGGCTTTTGGAAAAACATGTTTTCAAAAATCAACAATATGACCCTTAATTCTCTGCTAAGAGCATGCAAGGCAACTCCAAGATTTATCTGGAGAAATAATACTGTTGTGTTAATCTCTGTATGCAATAGTGGCAGATAATCACTTTAGTAATAAATGCATCTGTTGTGCAAATTAATAAAATTCCGAAATGTCATCAGATGATAGCTATCAACTGCAAAAAACATTGACCATACTTGCCTTGCTGGTGAATGCATTTAAACTGAGCAATTTTTACAGCTTACAAATGTTTTTTTCCCCACGAGGGTTTCAAACACAAAACATGCCACGAGTCTTGTAGGCAATCGTCACACAATGCTGTTAACACTTGAAAATGCCTTATTGATTTTAATAATGTATGACCTTTTTCCTAGCCTGCATTTCTACTGCAAACCAGACTGCATGGATGCAGAAATGTAAATAGTCCACTGATGTCATTGGAAAGATTCCCTCATCCTGAGTGAGCTTATCCAGGCCAGCAAACACCCATGGCCAGAGCTGGGTACGTGCAGCAGGTCTGAGCTCTAACACTAACACCAAGTATTTGCAAGCCTGGATCAATATAGCTTGACCTATGAATTCAATGGCAAATCCATACAGGGCCCTATCGAAAGCTACAGGCTGTAGCTGTTTCCACATGCAGGAAATATTGCCAGCTTATCAAGTTTCAAGTTTTCAGCCTTTTTTTTTTCCCCTCCCATCACAAAAATCATTGCAGGCCTTGGGTAGAAACAGTATAGCAGTCACCATATTGACAAAAGGCTATATCAAATCAAACCCAAAGCTCCTGGCTCTAAATAAATATTCTAGGAGTGAATTGAGACTCACCTGTCTTCTGTCAGTCTTCCTGTGAGGCAGGTCACTTGATGACTTTTATATATATGTGAATGAAAAGGTACCCACCCTATGGCCTTTGGAACGTTAATTCCTACCTAGTGTGATGACATTTGTTTTAAAGTACAATAAGTAATATATATTAAGAGCTTAGAACTCTTATGATTCCTTTCATCCAAAGATTTGCACAAGCGGTGCTTAGTAAGGCTCAGGACAACTCTGTGAAAGGCAATAAATTCTGTTTTTCCTCCATCAATAAGCACATTGATGCACAACGGCTGACTCGCAGAAAGCATTGCAGTGAATCAGTGGCAGGGGCCAGGCAAATATCAGATCCCTGTCCAGTGCTCTCCTTGCTTTACATCGGAGATCGGTTTGGACACATTTTGGGGAGGATTTTTTGTCTTGTTTCCTCAATGATTTCAGCCTGGCAAGCTTTAAATTAAGTATCATACTTCTATATGGATTCTAAAAAGACCAAAAGAAAATGATGCTTAAAGAAAAGCATCTCACTGCTTCATTGCTTACAGCAAGCCTAATGCAGGAGGGTGGCTTGAATAGTTTGATAGCAGCAGCAGGGTTTGAATTTCAGATTTGGGGAGGCAGGTTGCTGCAGCTGAAATGAGGAAGAAAGTGAACTGGTGTCTCAGAAGCTGAAGCCAGTGGGAGCACACAGAGAATTTCTTAAAGACTTGCACCTTGTGGGTGAGCCACTTTTCATGCATCTAAAATATCTGAGTCACTTGGAGATGGAAAGACAGTCTGGGATGCCAGTGGCCTTCAATTCAGTCCCTTTCCCCACTTTCTTCTCGTCCCAAGGCTCTGTCCAATGTGCATGGAGGCTAGAAAAGCAAGATGTTTTTCCAATAGCTTTCTCTTCGTTATTCAATACATTCACAAATCCATCTATTCCCATTGCTCTCCATTGGGCTTGAGATGTGGAGGGTAGGAAACACTGTTTCAGCCAGATACTAATTACTGGGTTCAAAACCAAGCAATGGTTATTAGTCTGTAAAGCACAGGAAATCATCAAGTGGGCCTTGTCACTGTAAAAATCAATAAACGCCAATAATCACGGACTTAGATGCTGAGATAGTATGTAGGAGGGATTCTTCACTGGAGAACCTAGCCTTGTTGTTACAGGAGGGTTGGGACATGAGTTAAGGTGAGTCTTAAGTATAAACCACCTTTATTTGGGTGAAACACAGAAATAATAGACATCTTCCCAAAGATGACAAGGCTAGTAATTCATTCTTCATGTACAAACCTGATATCTTATTGTGGTATCTCAGACTAGACTACCACTTAATTCTTTTACTGGAGTTTCACATTTTAAATAGCAAAAGGTAATGTTTGACGTAATTTAAGGTAGAGAATCTATGTGGTATCTTTGGAAATAACAGGTAGGACATAGGGACAGTGTGGTTTTCATCCTTTCAATAGGCTATAGTGACTGAAGAAATGCTGGAGGGGAGGAAAGCCAGGAGAAATGAGCTGGGAAAAGCTCCGAGTGCACAGCTTGGCAACAGACCTAGTAGATACACTCATTCGCCTTCTACAGAACAAGACAATCTGTATTAAGAGAGATAAGTGTTTGCTCAAATACATCAAAAGCATTTAGTCTTAACATGCAGTCACCTTTTATACAAACAGTATCACGTTAGTGACAATAAACTAGTGTTCTCTGTCACTGAACTGAGGACTTGGGACCTTCTTTTGCAAAGTAGCCTCTGACCCGAGGTAAGATTTCTTTCCTAATGCACTGGCCGCTTGCTGACGGTCCTTGAGATAAAGTTTTGAGTTTAAATACCATTTGTCAGTGCTATGTATTTTCTCTCTCGTTTATTGTGCATGTAATCACAGATTTTCTACATTTCACAGTACTGTCACATGAATTCTTAATGCCTGCTCTTCATTGCATTGCTCTTTGTTTACTCATGGAATGGTGGATGTTATGTTTTAAGTACAATTATTTTTATCTGTCCTACTGTATGGTCTTAGGTCCCTGAGACAGATTCCTTGTATTCACACAATTTTCAGCTTAAGGCCAAATAAAAGGATATTTTTTCAGCAGCATCATGAACGGGACTTTTTCTTAGTGAAAACCTCTTCATCCTCAAAAAATTTGCCGACTGCCTTTTCGAGTGAATGCCAAAAGCAGGCAGACTCTACAGAAACGAGGTCGTGCTCATGTACATGGAACGGGGCAGGGCTCTAAGCCAGTGCACTTGTCCAAGACACCACTACATAAGAGGACCTGCAAGACGGTAGAAAACGTGGTCTGCTGCTCAAAGGTCTTTGTGGGCTTGTAAACCCAGAGCACCGAATTCAGGTGAAATGCCTAATAAGCAGGCTGCATCTGTCACTAGTACTGCTTAATTTTTCTTTTTTATGCTAGATTTAATTCTGAAGAAGAGTTAGATAAAGTCTACCTCTGACAGCCCATAACCCAACAGAAGGGACGTACACAGCTGTGATACGATGCTACTTTTGATAGGCTGAAGAGGGGATGAGTTAGAAGGTATCTTTGTATATATGACTAAAGCAGCTCTTTCTAAATGGCTGGACTTCATAAAGATGTATACAGGAATGCACTGGACTGATGTCCCTGAAGAATGTTACCTTCTCCTGTACACTGACATACCTCTTGTCATATTTTTCTTTATTATTCTTGGTATTTTGTTTAAAAACATAGGGTTTTGGATTCATATGATATTGTGCGACTCTCATTTAGAAGGACAGCAAGTTGCTAGCCTTCATGCTAATAGGGAAGATATATGAAACCCATGGATATATGATGTTATTTTTAAATTAATATTGAAGAAAAATGGTATAACTTAAAAAACCCCAACAACCCTATAATTTTAAACTCCTTTTGCTGTTGTGCAATTTTTACACATAAGGGATGCCAGTACATATATATTTTCCTTGTGCTGGATTTTGGTCAGCACAGCACGTGGCTGGGAGAGACGGGGTGGAATGTTGAGGAAAGAAGAGGCGTTCCATTATCAAATGGTGTCTGCATCTTCTTAAACTTATGAAGCAGGAAAGCTTCCTGGTATTCATAGCGGCATCCTGGCAATAAGCTGCAGTCAGTGACCACAGACACAGTTTCCCCATGGTCTTTTGCTGACGCTGTTAGTTACACTGAGCTAAAGGGAGTACAAAGTGGACAAAAAATGCTGCCTGACAGAACAGCATTTCCCACTTGTTTTACATAAGCTACAAAGGAGCACACGGGAGATCTAAAGCACACCAAGGTTCAATATCACCAGTTCTTTCCTGATATTTACTTTATTTATTTTTTTTCCTTATGTCAAGTGATCTACCAGGGTGAGGTTTGTTGGGGTTTTTTTAATTCCACTTAATGGAGATGTGATCACAATGGAGCATTATTTTGGAAAGCATTATGGATTGCACGTTATTTTCCTTCCGGTTGCAGGTTATAGCATCACATATCACTGGGTGGTGAGAATACTATCTAAAAGTACCTGGAACAATACCCATAATAATTACTGTCTCTGTTGTGAGCTTCACAAGAACTCTGGTTTCATAACATTGGCAGGCAGATGCATTTCTCAGGTTGTTCCTTTTGTCTGGGAGGTAATTATAGGTAACACCAGGTACTCACACACTTTATAATTGCTTCATAGGGAAGCTGCTCACAGCAGCTGACGCATGTTGGATGCACTAACTGGCCAGGTAAAGATGCATCTGTAGCATCAGCTCGAACAAACCCTCTAGAGCTGTCTTTCCCAACTTTTTAAGGGATACAGCCAGTTTAATAATTACATTTCCATAGATTTTGTTTTCTACATCTAGTATACATGTAAGAAATGATAGCAAATGTCTTCAATCTTGTAAGACAGAAGACTCGCAGTTTTCACTGTGTTCAGAAGTGAACAGGTGCTGAGGGCCCCAATCTCTTCATCTTGCCTTTCTGAAGAATGCGGGTGGGCATTGAAATGAATCCTGCTCTGCACAGAGCACCTTTCCAGCCATCGTGTAAACCAGCTAAGACCAGATGTGTTTATGAGGGAAGAAAGAAGTATTTTCCTCTGTTCTTTAAAATGAGACTTTCAATTTTACTGTAGGAAAGGTGTTATAGCAAAGATCTCACTGGACTGGATCTTACAAGACCTCAGCTCACATCTGACCTTAAGGATAGATCTATCACCTAAAGCATGTCATTTGGAGTTCATGCCAGGAGAGTGTCCTGCACGTGGGTCAGGGCAATCCCAAGCACAAACACAGGCTGGGCAGAGAACGGATCGAGGCCAGCCCTGAGAAGAAGGACTTCGGGGTGTGTGTTGATGAGAAGCTCAACATGGCCCAGCAATGTACGTCTGCAGCCCAGCAAGCCAACCGCACCCTGAGCTGCATCAAAAGCCGCTCGGCCAGCAGGTCGAGGGGGTTGATTCTGCTCCTCTGCTCTGCTCGCATGAGACCTGATCTGCAGTGCTGCATCCAGCTCTGGGCCCCCCAGTACAAGAAACACATGGACCTGTTGGAGTGGGTCCAGAGGAGGGCCACAAAGATGATCAAACAGTTGGAGCACCTCTCCTACAGAGCAAGGCTCAGAGTTGGGGTTGCTCAGCCTGGAGAAGAGAAGGCTTCAGGGAGACCTTATAGCAGCCTTCCAGTACCCAGAGGGGGCCTACAGGAAAGCTGGAGGGGGACTTTTTATGAAGGCACGTAGTGATAGGACAAGGGGGAATGGCTTTAAACTGAAAGAGGGAAGATTTAGATTAGCTATGAGGAAGAAAATTTTCACTGTGAGGATGGTGAGACACTGGCACAGGTTTCCCAGAGAAGCTGTGGATGCCCCATCCCTGGCAGTGTCCAAGGCCAGGCTGGATGGGGCTCTGGGCAACCTGGTCTAGTGGAAGGTGCCCCTGCCCATGGCAGGGGACTTGGAACTGGATGATCTTTAAGGTCCCTTCCAACCCCAACCGTTCTATGATTCTATGATAACAATTAAAGAGCATTTCTGTGTGCTTGGAATTCATGATACGTAGCATTGAGGACTGTCAACGTTTTAGAAACCAAACAGGAAACAATTTCAGACTTTTTTCTAGGGCAGCTCACTAATGAAAGAAATAATTAGCAAGGAGGAAGAAGATCAGGAAAGGAATGAACGTGGCTTTGTGTATTACAATCATCTAACTTTCATACAATGTCATCTTGGGAAAAAGCCAATGGTTACTGCAAACTGCATCGCTGGTGAAGCAGGTAAGTTAATTTTAAAACCTTTTTTATAAGAGTCACATGCTGAAATCATACCACCAGGCAGATGATGTCCGAACAGGTTGTGTTCAAAAAGGTGAAGTATGTTAACGCAGATTGAACACTGAGCTGACACAGCTGCATGTCTCTTGGATCAGTGGTGGTTTATTTTAGGCAGCTCAAGCCAGGGCTGTGATAGCTAACACAAAAAACCATAGCCCTAGAATACGCACCTCATGGGATCGCTAAAAGCAAGTTTTCTTAAATACTCTCCACCAACAAGCATTAAATATCTCTCAGTGTGCATGCACTTGAAATGAATCCATCACATTTGAACAAGGTTTTTTTGGGCGATGCTCTGGTCTCCTGTGTACTACTTCAGCCAGATTGACGCATCAGCTTAAACTGAAGAAGGTATGGGCATACATTCCCTTGCTCTGCAGGGGGACAGATAACAAGGAACATCTGGGAGATGGAATGTCTTGGATCACCACAATCATATTAGATAGGCTTAACACTGAAGGCTCGACTCCAAAGCACAATCCCAGAACAAAAGATCAGGGTAGACCTTCAGAGCAGTGATTTGCTCAAATGTGGTGGAACCCATCTACCTATTTATCCTTTAAAGGGGGCTCAGGGGCAACATCCCCCTCAGAAATGTTCTAAAATACTCTACTGTAACATCAAGTATCCTCCACTTCTGATTCCTAAAAGCTTTCCTTAAACTCTGGAGCGTAACCCTCACTCTCAAATCATCGTATCCTGCTGTTCTAAAGAGACAGACAGATCAACCCACTATCGACAGATTTTTCCATTAAAAAGTTGGAATACACAGCTATTGAGGGTGCAGTGAGTACAGAAACCGTATTATTTCTGCATCAGATTGTGCTTGGTTTTTTGTATCTGAGAAAAAATGACTGCATCCCACACACTGGGTTGAGGACACCGGCTTTACTCTTACATGGAAGACAAAGGGCTTGTTTTAGAAACTGTACTGTTGTTCAAAGCCCAAATTTTCTACAGAAATTTCTGTAGCAAAGTATTCCTTTTAGAACTTCTAGACAGGAAATAGCACTATGTGGATTACTTGGAACCAAGGACCGAAGGCATCCATTCATCTTTCAAGTCAGCCTCCCTCAATGACCCCTAATTACACTTGTAGACAATCCAACCTATTAATGGGATCAGAGAGCGGCTGCTCAGTTGTTGCCCTCTCCAGGGTTTGTTTCTTATCCCACCTTTTTCAGGCACCAGACTTCTTCACACTTCCCAAATCCAAAAGCTCAACTCAGCACTTAACTTCCAGGTAGATTTCTTGAGCAGACTGTCAGAAGCATAACATGGGATCAATCAGCGATCAGAGTGCCCAGTCAAGTCCAAATAATCTAGCATTAAAAGCTGAACACGTATCTTATTTGGTTATTATTGTCTGCACGCATTTCTTTAATGATTACTTCACGCAAGCATCAAGCAGACTTAAGCATTAATCATTACTAAAGTTACATGCTGACTTCCTGCATAAGCCCCATAACTTCAAAAGCTATACATGAACATTTCTCATCTCTTTATTGTGTAATACCCTTTCATGGCTAACGCATGCCAGACCAAGTACCATTTTTTTGTGATTAGTCTAGGCTCAGGAACCTTATTAAGTCATGTCCTTATATATACGGTCTGTCTGCTGTAAGCAATTAATCGCATGCAACCTGCATCCTTTCTAGATACTGCACATCATCATCATCTTCTCATCTATCAGCCATGCTGCCACTCATTCGCTGTTGACAGCGTTAACTTTGTGCTTTTCAAGCCTGCACACCTGACATGTTTGAGCTGGTGATCTCTGTATCGTTTACACTTCTAGCTTGCTGACGCAGGTCTTATTACCGTGGACACTTCATTATTTAATCTGCACTGCAAAAGCACTGAGCTCTCTTGCAGAAGAGTAATTTGCTTCTCACTACTCAAATTAGAAGAATTTTCCAGTTCTTAAGAGAATTTTTAACTTTCATCCAAAATAAAATTCTTGGATTTGGATTGTTCATCTCAAAGTAATATGCAGATCAGGAATGGAGACCAAGAGGACCGTTTGAAGATGCTTTTAATCTATATTCAGGACAGGAAATGCAGAAAGCAGACATGAAAGCAAAGACTTGAAGCAGACTCATCTATGAGGCTGCTGCTTCACAATAAATTTAAACTTATAGCACAAAGTGTCTCAACTTCCCCTTTCACCCAAACCACACATTCCTTTAAACTCCTTGGATCAGCACTGGAGCACGTGTGGCCATATTACAAGCCAAACGAAGGAAGAGGTCCAACTGAAGATTAACCTAGAAAAAAATCAGCATCTTACACGAAACCACAGACTCTGACCAGGATTTGCATTGAGTTTGTAATGGGACTATTCACACACGGAACTGAATAACCTCGAACAACGCACCATGCTGGAATCCTGACAAGCCCACATGTGTTTCCACACAGGACGCCAACTACCTTAGACATGATTTTCTACTTCCACAGCCTATTCAACATAACTAGTACTCAGAGATTAAGTCCTGCTAAGCCATTCTTAAAAATACAGCTGGAACATTGGTTTCCTAAATCAAATTTCATGCAACTGGATGAAAAAAACCTACAAAAACAACAAACATTTTCTAGCGCATTTAGAGAGTTTGTGTATTAAAAAGGAGATCAACTCAAAGCAAGCTTACTTTATGCTTCTAGTAGATCAACAGGCAGCTATCTTAAGCTGATTGCCCTCTCAAAGTGATGTTGTAATGCTAGACTGAACTGTATGTAGTTTGCTAGAAATCCAGAAACAGCACATGCAACTTTCTGATGGACTTTATTAAAAGAAAAAATGATTAACCCACAGCACCTAGACCACGTTATTCGAAAGGATGCAAACGTCAATGTTAGAATTAAAATAATTTTATTTCAATGTACATGAACAGAAATAAAATATAATTTTTTAAACTTACTTACAGAGATATATTGCTGGGCTGGCCCAAGGCAGCTAGACTGACTAGACCCACTTCACTGCTTTCTGGACCAACTGGATTCAAAGTACTACCTCAAAAGGGTCCTTCAGCACAAAGCAAACTATTTTTTTGTTTTTGAAAACTAGAAGAAGACTCATCAACTCTTCACCTAGCCAGAAATTTTAGTGTGTTCCAAGGAAGATCCCCCTTGAAAATTCTGTCCATTACTGAAGAACAGTACACAGCATGTGGCACTATATCTAAAATTAATGGATCAAGGTTTCTCCCAAATACTCTATTCTATTCTACTCTCTTGTACAAAGCATCTGCTATAAAATCCACACATTCAAACCCACAGAATTACACAAACGCATGACCAAGGCTGTTTTCAATATCCTTGTTGCTATGTGTATTACCTGCTGTATCAGCTTTAACATGCAGTGTACATACGTGGTAAAAGGGCATTTCTCTTGACCATCTTATCTTAGAATTCGCAGAAATTACAATTGTTTTTACAACTTATAGTGCAATGTAGTTGTTATTCAGTGTCATAATATGGCACCATAAGATAAGCAATAATTTGTTAAAATGCACAATTCCTCTACTAATAATTTTGTGGTGCTTAACTGATATTATAAGTAGTAATAAATTTAAAAAGACAACTGGAAGAGGAGGTGATAGCAAAAAACCTTTTAAAAAACTGTTTATCACCTCCTTTACTAAAGAAAATTAGAAAAAAAAGCAGAGCTGTCAGATTCAAGGAAAACAACAGGAAGTAGTTCTTCACACAACACAGTTAAACTGTGGACTCCTTGCCATAAGATTTGGATGCTAGGATACTATGAGGATTTAAAGAGATTATTCTTCCACAATTTTAACCAGCAAATGCTCTCAGATACAGAGTTCCCCAATCCACAGACTGCTTAAAGTATAATCCGGGGAAGCATTGCTATCTGCTCACTCTGTTATAACTCTTCCTTGCGCACCTGCTTTTGGCCACTGAGACTGGATGCTGGGCCAGAGGGACCTTTGGTCTGACTTGGTACAGTTGCTTTAACAGTTACTTCAAAACACTTCACAAACTTATACTCAAGACAAAGTTCATCGTATGCCATGTTATTTAGTTAGAAGGACTCAGACCTTTAAATTACAAATGACTTCCAAAAGAGGAAAAAGAAAACTTAAGCTTTTTTCTGCTATGACTCAGTTGTATAAAACTGTATAGAAAAATGCGCATTATGTGCAGATGTAATGAAAAGCAGTAAGCTTTATAAAAAACATTCTTAGAAATGTACCAAGCATAAACAAAAGATGATTTACAAATACATTTAGCTGTTCTTCTAGTCATCATCAGAATCTGAATCATATTTCTTTCCTCTGATGGTCTTCTTATCCAACTTCATAAAGCTTGTTCCAAATTTCTTTTGACTTTGAAAAGGTGGGTCCATCAAGTTTCCACTAGAGGAAAAGAGTAAGACATGTTGATTAAAGCCATATTCGTGCAGACAAGCAGCAGCATCTCTAACTACCTATCTCTCCAGAAAAACACTGTAAAAGAACACAACCCCTGCTCACTAAAGCCACTCTA
Source organism: Falco rusticolus (assembly GCF_015220075.1). Classification (NCBI taxonomy): domain Eukaryota; kingdom Metazoa; phylum Chordata; class Aves; order Falconiformes; family Falconidae; genus Falco; species Falco rusticolus. The sequence continues at coordinate 70,056,133 of NC_051188.1, read as the reverse complement.
AGTAGCATTGCGGTGTTGCCTAGCACAGCATATCCTGGACAACTGTAGTTAAGATAGGAGTACAAGTGTAAACAGCACCTGTGAGTGGAGCTCTAGAGAAAAACTGTCTGAGAGGGCTTTTGCTGCAAACTAACCACGCTAAAGACAACCATCTGTCAGATTCAACAGTAACCAGTGAATTACAGAGATTTTTCCAAACCAACAAGGAGTCAGAAATACAAAAGCAGCCAAAATTTTGTAACAGGGACTTTGGAATAGAAACAGATGCATCAAAACTGGGTTTTGTACTTCCAGAAGTCACCGTATACTTCTCTGCAAAGGCCAGGCAGTGCAGCTTCCCCATCAGACGCTGCACTCTCGAGGGACTCACGCCTCTATGTGCATGTCTGACCCTGCAGGGGGTTTCTCAGCACCCATGTAGGTCCATGGGTTGTTGAGAACAGCAGGTGTTCACACAAAGCTGGAGCAACCATACCTCCTACAGCAGGGGTGCGCAAGGAGAGGAATCCCCTCCCCTTGCTCAGAAAAGGGTGTGTGTGCTTTCACTCATGTGACCTGTGAAGGCGGTTTGCCTCAGTGAACAAGCAATTAGAAACTTCTGAAATTAGCTATAGAAGGGTGTTTAAAAATTTGTAGGTATTAACACTTTATAAATAACATTTTGCCAATATTGATCCTAAATGTACAGTTCAGTGACTGCCAGTTAATTACATGTCAGTAATAAGTCAACACACCACTTCAATACTGATTTTGGTCAAACAATGTGACCTGAACAATTCCTTCCGTAAATACGGTACATCCTTTCATCATCTTCTGTCCTGCAGGCTGAAGGAAAAGAACTGTTTCAAGGCTCTCAGGATGACTATCTCGTTTTCAGGAACTCCACAGAGAAGGACATTACATTCAGGGCAGTGTGGAAATGCAAAGCTTGTACATAAATGGATGTATCCTGGAATGGATCTCCTGGGCTGTGCAGATATGGTGGCTCCTTCTGCAAAGCCAGGGTACCAAACTTAGGATCTGGCAAGATGAACAAAGAATGAAAGAACTCCTGCACTCCACAAGAAGCTGGGAAGGGAACACACAGTACTAGTAAAGTAAGAAGTAAAATTACGCTGTAGGCCAATGTACTAACACTTAGCAAATTCAATGCAGCTTGGTACAACTCCACTGAAAGATTTTTCCCATGAAAGGCTGTTGCTGTCTAGAATTTATATCCAAGCTGTCTTTGACTCCTCTGCATATTTGCTTCTTACTGAAATGGGAAGTGGGTATGTTACCGATTAGTTAATAAGTTAAAATCGATTGATTCTATTTGATTAATTAATTGATTTTATAAAATCATATAATAGAGTTAAAATGTAGAAGGCTAAGAAAAAAAAAATTATAGGAAACTTGCATATACGCAATAAGAGACGTTATGGAATCTTTTGTACGTCTTGTACCAAGGCTAGAAGAAGGGCCTGGAACTATTGTAATAACTCTAGGGTTGGAAGGTTCCATTGTATTTAACCAGTCTTCTGTACGCAGAGGTGCATTGAAATGTCAGAATATGAGATTAATGGGAACTGGGGAGAGTCGACTGGAACAGCTTATAGGTGCCTGCCAAGAAACTGTGAACTTTAGTAAAAAGGTAATTCCGGCAGGGGGAGATCGCGACCACCGACTCATATACCACCTACCCAAATTGTACCCTAGACCCATTTCTAGACCTTTCTAAGCTTTGCTGCGCATAATCGGATATAGGAGGAGAGTATGTAAATGATTTACGGGAAATGTGATGATTATGTATGAATAATTAATGAATATGTATGAATAAGTTCTATATATGGGATCTGATTATGGGACTTGGTGTGCGTTGATCGTGAGAGGACTCGCTCACGCACCCGGCCGTCAATAAAGTGTCTGCTTATCTACATCACATTGGTGTCGATAAGTTCTTCATTCCGAGATTTCGGTAACAGGTATTACCACTTGTTTTGAATTATAAATTTTAATTTCAGATGTTTCAACAGCTTCTTTGCCTTTAAGATACAATGACACTTCTTGCCAAAATTTGGAAATTAAGAGATTGAAATAAATTCAGATAATGAAGTTTAAAATAAAAAAACCCACCAAACCCCAAAGACATTCAAAACAAAGAGCAACCTAAAAAGATAAAGGTGATGTTTTAGCCATGCTAGAAAGCACAGCAGAAAGTTCTGGTAAATGATTCTCTTGTAAAATTAGGCTATTGTGATGAGAGTTACCTTCTACTGCCTTCTGTCCTGTAGTCTTAAATGTGGGATTTATGGTGCTACACAAATAGTTTATCTGCACTTCTGCAACTTATTTTCACTTTTTGTACTGTTCACTGAAAAAAAATCCATAGTGATGTATGTAATATGGACTTAGATGCAGTTTAAGGATGACTTGCTGAGTTTTCTCTGAAGTGGACTAAAAATGCTCAAACTTTACTGCATTGCAACTGTGACATCTAAGCACCTACAGCTTCTATAGTTGATTTAGAAAGGATTACATTAGATGCACAGAGAGGCCATATCAAAGCAGCGTAGCTACTCTATACGCCTCACAACAAGAACTGTTTATTTTTATTACTGTACAAAAAGGACAACGCAACACTCACCGTAATGTCTCAATACTTTGACAAAGAGATACTCCTCCTTCCTTTGCCAAAGTACACAGATTAAGTAACTGTATTAAACCCTCACGTGCCTTAAGCATACACTGATAAGCCAAAGTCAAACTTTTACAGATTCTCCTAAGCGTGTTCTCCTTGTACTGTATCTGAAAATAAAACAATCACAAAACAATTAATTACCTGTAATTAATTATATCTGCACAGCCTAATCTCCATTCTAAGGTCTCTGTAGTGAAATCATCAGTATTACCGAGATCAGTAAAGCCCACAACATAGTCTTGTGTTTTTCCATCTTTTACTAGTGCTAGAGTGGGAATTACTTTGATGCGCAGTCTCTCACACAAGAAAGGAGATTTTTCAGCATTTAATTTCAAGAATTTTGTCTCAATGTGCTTTTTTGCCAATACAGTTAAATGTTTGTCCATTATTTGGCACCTGTGGAAAAAAACCAAAACATACAGTGTTAGAATCAGTAAGATGAAGAATACATATTTTAGAGAAAGTTTAAAAGGAACAGTAAAGAGCTAGTTCTATCATGTTAACTCCTCAGATATGACCTTTGTAATTAAGAATTTTGTTTCAAGAGAAACTGTGTCTCAAAGGTAGCTGGATCTAATGGCTAATAGAATAACAGCCTGAAGCACCTTACTGTACAATCATACCGTCAATTTCTCTAATTACTCCCACATACACCTGAAAGCCTCTCTCATTTCTTGAGGCATTTATTGATGAAACTTCCCTCTGGCTTCTGTTGTTCCTGCTCTAGCTTCACTGCCTGTCAGCTAGGAAAATTTCTGTATAACGATCTTCACATCTACAGAAAAGTACTCTCAACATGTTACAGCGTTTGTTTTTTTCAGTCACTACCTCCATAACTGAGATTCAGTAACTCACTGTACAGAAAAAAAACCCACAAGTTGTTTGCACAGACTGCTTCAGCAGTACTACAGGCAAAAAAACTTCACTCTTCTGCTGCAATGGAATAGAGTGAACATACAATTATTGTTTCTCAGCTGAGGGACAGTGACATGAACTGCTCAAAATACTTGTCAGCGGCAAAGATTTGTGGACTTGTCACTTGCAATCTCAACTTTCTGGATTGTCGTCTTTAAGAGGTTTGGCTTAGCTGCATGAACTCTGTGATGTGACCATCCTTTAACTCAAGGAGAGCCGAGCAGATCAAAAAGCTGGAGTGGGCAAGGATGAAAGCAACTTGATACTGTGCTTGGTAAACCCGACACACTAGCTTCAAGCTGGTTGTCAGCATGACACATTTTGCCAACAACTTCCTCTAAAGTGCTTTTTCCTATCTGAGTCTACAGACTCTGTTGGTTCAACAAACAAGAACTAAACTACCCAAACCTGTTCTGAGCTACTTTATTTGTAGCGACAATCTTTCAGATTCTTTAAGGAAAAGCTAGCTAAATACAACCACCTCAGATATTTCTGAAACTTAAAACATTTAACTTAGAAAATGTAAGATCAGATACCTCACTGCATAATCCAGCATTGACCTCTTCCAATTCCTCACATTGAGGCTGTCTCCATTTATATTCCATAAACTAGGGAAGATAACATCTTGGGGGAAAAACACCCCAATCAACCAAAACCAGGATAACCGCCTCTTCAACAAACTACTCTACTTTGCAATTGTATTTTAACATAAGATAATGAAATAGACCCACTGGGGAACAGCCTATAACCCACAACTTCTGAAATTCTTCCAGGGTACTGGGAGATCTTATTTTAGGCTTCTGTTCTGACTCAGGACATATTCTCAGATCTAGATGTCTCATACCCTAAAAAAATCACATAATCACAAAGGCACAGACACAAAGGGAAAGCAGCTGCAATCGGTATCCACAGATCCTTTCAAAGCAAAAGGTTAAACTGTAAAGATGCCTAGACAAGTTTTTGTTTATATTTTAATTTTTGTTTGCCAGAACCATCCAGAATATCTCTGTATGAAAGTGCTTAAGTGATCTTTTTGAAATGCTGATCCTCCATGGTCACTACGTTCACAGACCTGGCTCCCTCAACCTAAATCAATAACAAAAGATAGCACTCTCAAATATTGGCAAAAAAGTTACACATTTATATTCTAATCAACTATGTAACAGAGTATTAATTGCTGTCAAATCATGCTCAGATTAACTAGAATGGAAAAAAATATTTTAAAAAATCAAATGTCTTGAGAAGGGAGCGAGATTTGGAAAATGAAGGAATTTGAATAGTTCTAAAAATGCCTACTTGTGGGATTTGAAAGAACAAAGGAACATGTCTGGTTTTGTAGGCATCTATAAACAAAAGGTTTCTTAAGCACAGCTTATTTACCATACCTGAACGTTGTATCTCTATAGAAATGGCAAATCACGTTTTTACTTTCTTTGACTTCTTGGAAAAAGTCTCTCTCACTTGGGATTTCTCTGTATTCTCCATGTCCTTTTGAAAGCCACTCCTAGCGGAAAACATAAAAGGAAATAATTAGTATGGAGTTTGTTAGTCCTGCAAGCTCTAGAGCTTTTAAGAAAAATTAAGGAGGGGGCCTGTAGTGGAAACCCATTTCACACAGTAACAGAAGGAGGAACAAATTACTTCTTCCCCTTTAGTTCAGTTTTCAAAATACACAAATCCCACTAGGCTAGACAATACTTTTGGGTTGCCTCTTTCTCAACAACAGACAGGTGGTTGAGCAGTAAGGCTACCTTATTTGGAAATACAAAACTTGTACAGAGCTGCATAAATTTCTGCAGTGCACCCTCTCAGTAAGACTAGACTAGTTCAAAGAGAACACCAACGACAGAAAATTCCCAGCATTTGAAAACTGCTAATTGACAGCTTGGGCTCTCTAAAAGGTTTTTGTACAATCAAAGAACTCTTGTCTAAAACTGATATCAAGTCATTACATGTGTTAAAAAGTAGATTTCTTCTACTTTTTCCCTCTACGAAAAAACCCTATTAACTCACCTGTAAGAGATGATATTTATCTATCAAACATACACTGAAGGTATCATAATATGAGCCAGGCTTCCAGAACACAGATGCATACCATCAGTCATAAAGTGCACAGAGAAACTGAATTTCACAAGCTAAAATTTACTCGCAACTTCAAAACCTGCCTGATTAAATGTGCAAATACAGTTTAGAAACAGCTAATTGTTTAGATTTTCAACAAATGCACTTAAATAAAACCCCAGCTTCTACAATACTAACAGTTAATTGTAGTGTATTAAAACAGTACAGACTAAGCTAAACGATTATAACTAGTGCAATATGACAGAATTCGACAAAAAACTAGTTTCTGGTGGGGTGGGGCCAGAAATTAGATAAATCACTGTTCTTGATCTTCCAGTTTTGTCTTAGCAGAGTGGGGGTGGGGGGAAAGAAAGAAAAAGATTTTCAAGCAAACCAAAATACTCTGTAAGCTACATTAGGATAGGACAAAGAACTTCCTGAATATTGTACAGATCAAAAATGCACAGAAGTATAAGCACATGAAGGAGTCATTATGATGCAAATCAAGAACTGACTTATCCTTCACAGTGGGTATGCATTAATTCCCCTCTGCCCAATCCTATTCCAGGATAGTGTGGCAGCATACTCCTTTTACTGAGTAGCATCCTACTTCAAATTTGCGTTTGAAAAACACGTAAGAGTGACTTGAGATCAACAGACATGAACAAGTTTTCACAGAAGAACTACCACATGTTCACATCCAAGAACATCCAAGTAGTATGACTTCTGAAAAAGGAAAACACTAGAATCAAATATAAACTGAACTTCTGAAGACAAGCAAATAGCGTGCCACTTTCTCTACTTCTGTGTTCAGAGAATCAAAGTTGCTAACCGTGCCATGACATTTCACCACATTCCTGTCTCAAAGCATGACATTAGCTTTTATGGGTTCCACCATAGACAGAGCATCTCCTTTTGACTCAGTTGTCTGCCCCCCAACCCAGTCTATTTCTTTGTTTACATTTGCTTAGACAGAGCAAGCTAAGAAACCTGTGGCTTCCATACTCATAATTCAGGTCTCACACCATATGTTACCAAAATTTTGGTGAGAACTACATTCAGAGTGACTTTTTGGGGAGCATAAAGACCACAATTTACCATGAGGTATCAGGGACCAAAGCAGCACTTCTTTCCTGCAAGAAGAAATGAGCAGTTGTACAAAGACAACATCTTATTGGGTTTGGAGTGGGACAAAGGATTCCACCCCAGGAACAAGGAGAGACCCTGTATCGTTCTACAAAATAGCTTAAGAGAACAGCATGCATCACTTACATGCCATAAATAACAATCTCCAGAATTCAGAAGCTTAAGGACCCTAAAGGCTTACGATTATGTTGCCTACAAGGCTTATACTTCCAGATAGCAATGTTCAGTGAATATGGACATGTTCAAATCTTTGTATGAGACTCTTTATCCTATTCTTACTGTAAACAATCACAGAGGTCCTTCTCTCCTCCTGTTAAAAAAACACAAAGCATGCACACATGGACAGACACTTGCTTCCCTGGATAATTTAAAATTACTAAGTACAGAAAGGTGAGGAAGAAGAAAAGAAAAAACCACAAACCAACAAACCACCCCAAAACACTTAGGTCACATAGACAATTTCCCTAGGGTCTCCAAAAAGTCTATTACACTGTACACATCAGGAGTTTATACTACTACAGGAATTACTTGTTTCTGCTGCTGAGCCTTTTTTAGTGCCTCAAGCCTCCTTTGTTTAAGGCGTTCCAACTCATCTTCATCCATCTGGTCCAGCTTCTGCATTTCAGCATCCAGATGTTCTTCCACAACCTTGGTAGTCTGAAGTATTTCATTCTCCAGAACTTTTTGAAGTATTTCAACAGAGGTATCGGCAGCCATCTTTAACTAGAAAGTGAGCTCTTCAGAGCTGTGGAAATAGCGAGACATAGAATTAACATTTATACAAACAATTAAAAGCCTGACCTCTTTTACTTGCAGTTCACACTGGACAGAAACAAAATGCTATGCTATTTAAAGAGAACAGTAGATAGGTCTTTTCTGTATTGCAGCCCCCCTTGGAGAATACTTTCACAATGAACACGGATGGCAACAAAGATACCAGTCAAGTCCTATTCTCTTAACTCCAAAGGTAGGTGTTGAAAGTGCACAGAAACTTGAAATGACTTGTAAAGTCATTTGAAACTTGAAATGACTTGTAATGGGATATTAAAGTGTGCATTCAAAAATGAAGTAAAATTCACCAGTTCCAAAGGAATGCTCATCCTGAGCCAGATCCGCATACCTTTAATAAATATTCTGCAACTAGAAGATGCAATGGAAAGCTCCAAGCTGCTGGGAAGAGGTACAAGATGTCTCAGAACAAGTCTAAGCAATACCCAGTATGTAAGCTTCTGCCAGCAGTTTAAATTCAATTACTTTAAGTACTTGACGGATATTACTACATTTAAATCTGAATTAACACTCTTCTCAGGTAAAAGAAAGACAAGGCACTCAAGAGCAAATGCTTTAGGCCAATACACTGCTTAAGTTAGTACCAGAAAACTGCTATTGCAAACACTGCCCTATGGCGGCCAGCGAAATTATTTAAAAAACCCCAACAAACCACTACTTAATTGCTGTGTAAAAAAACAAACCTGAAATAATTTTATGTAAAATTCTCCCTGCCCAAACACTTCGAAAGGCACAAAATACTTTGATTGGGGTGCAGGAAGAGCTGGAGCAACATAATTGATTGTTCTCCCCAATAAACTTACATTACAAAAAACTAGCACTGTAACGAGTGAGTTTTGAAACAGGGACAGTGCGCGATATCACCCTAATCAGATTCTCAGCCTGCACGCTACTGATCTAATGTGCTGTATGTGGGGTTCAGGGTATGGCTGGCTGTATTTCAAAGCAGCCACACTGCCAGTGCCATTGGCTTTGTAAACACCTTGCATACAGAGGCAAGAAAGCATTTTAAGTAGCAATGGGCAAAGTACCAAGACCAAGGCAGCACTCCAAGTGTAATGTGACATCAGCAGTGCAAAGCCCGCTGCCACACACCCCTCGTGTCACAGCCACGCTCGCTGACCTGCAGCACCTTGCCCTGCGTCCCGCTACCCGAAGCTGCTGACTACAAAGTCACCGTTTTCTACCCCCCTTCCCCCTACTGCCAAAGGGCGTAAGACCCTCGCAGATCAAGGGCCACTCGGTCTTCAGGGGACAGAGGGACCCCTGCCCAGCCGAGGCAAAGGGAGGGCTGTCCTCCAAGCAAGCAGGAAAACGCGAAATCAACCCCAGCCAGTCCCCGCCACAGCCGGAGACCCCCAGAGGACTCCCGGCTCCCCACGACACCGAAGCCCGGGTGCCAACAACCGCCTCCTACGTAGCGGGGCACCTACACCCCAGGCCCACTCCCGGGGGACTCGGCCCTGCTGACGAGGCCGCGGTACGGTCCCGCTCCGCCCGGGAGGGTCCCAGAGGGCCTGTCCGCCGGCTGCGGGGCGGAGGCGGCACACCGCGCAGGCGCCGCTGTGGGGCCGCTAACAGACAACGGCCACCAGCCCGCCCGCTCCCCCAGCCCGCTCCTGGCGAGCTCTCCAGGAACGGTCTCACCTCGTACCGGCCGCGCCGCGCCCCGCCGCTCGCCACCGGCACTCGCCCCGCCGCTGCCCCGCCACCGCCCGCCCCGCCCGCCTGGCAAGCCGGCCGCGCCCCACCAACGTCTCGCGAGAGCCGCGGCGGGGCGGGGCCGGCTGCCGCGTGCGCGCGCAGGGCTCCCCGGCGCGTTCATTGGCCGGGGGCGGTGGGCGCGTCCCCGCGGCGGCCAGCGCGCATGCGCGGCGCCGGGTGGTTGCCGCACGGGCGGCAGGGGGGTGGGCGCGTGGGGGTCCTCTCCCCTTCCGCGCTGCAGCCCCGCCCCGCAGGGATTGCTGCTGCTCGGGCGCGCTGCCCGCCCCCGTCCTGCCCCGCTGCAGCCGCGCTCCTCCCGCCGTGCGCGGCCCTTGCTTCACCCTTCCCCGACCCGCCGGCCGGGCGCGGCCGGACTGCGGCGCAGCTCCGCTTCGGGCCGCGGGCCTCCCGCCGCCGCGCTGCTCCGGGCGGGGCCTGGCAGCCAGGGGGCGTGTCCCGCCCCGCCCCTTCCCTCACCTCAGCGTGCGGGCGCGGGGGCCGCCGGCGGCAGCTGGGGGGGCTCGCTGCCGCCTCTCCGGGGACTCCTTCTGGGGGTTGGGCGTGTGAGGCCGAGCCCCCCACGGGGAGTCGGGGCGCGGCGGGGACGTAACGGCCGGGAGCTGCGGGGCCGGCCCCCTGGAGCGATGCCGTGAGGTAAGGGCGGCCCGCGCGGCGCCTCGGCGGGGGCAGGCGGGGCTAGCGGGGGCCGGGCTGCGGCGCGGGTCGGCCAGGCCGCTCCGGCAGTCGCGCTGAGAAGACGGCTGCCTGAAGCAGCCGGGGCTTGTCTTGTTGCTCTTGCCCGTGCGCTTGAAGATCCACAGGTTTAAATAATGGGATATTAAAGTGTGTTTTCAAAAAACCCAAAGTGTTCTGCTTTCTTGTTTCCTGGAAATGTGACTCTTCGGTACCGAAGTGCGCTGGTGATGAGGGTGGGGTGGGAAGATAAACGTGGCTTTATCTGCAGTCGGCTGGGAGAGGCTGATAAGGGCTGACAGCTGTATAAAGGCAGAGGGAGGTAGGAAGTGAGGATTTTAGGCTCGTGAAGGAAGATGGAGGTGGTGGTCCTGAGGCTGAAAGATAAAAGAGAACAGTAAGGCTTGCTCAGCCCGCAAAAGGAGTTACTGTAACGAGGGGGGTGACAACAACGGAAAACGTGCAGCTCTCAAAGCACATGAAGTAGCCCGATGCCTGTGATCCCTGTGATTGTTGTTATCCCTGCTCCATCTTGCTTTGCACTGGAGCAACGTGACTGTGAGGAGGTGGGTTTGCACCTGAGAGCCCCACTGCCATAATACACAGCGTTTGCTGCCTGTAACTGCCGTATTTCTGTGAATGTCGGCTGTCTTCTGCCCCACTGCAGCAGTATCCAGGCTCTCCTGTGAGAGGGTGCAGCACCCTTTTCAGCAGTCGTGCTGCAAGACTTCTTGGAGGGGAGAGGGTGAAAAAACTTTGTACGCTTAGAAAATTTGGCAAGAGAAGAAAATACCGTATTTTTAATATTGCTGCCCGGCAGCCAAACTTCCTGCAGGGGAACCTCTTGTGGTTCATTATTGAGCTGAGTTTGTTTGTTGCTTCTGCACTGAGTGGTACCCAACCCTGTCCCCCGGTTTTGGTGGGAGGCCAGCCACCACGGAGTCAGATGGCAGATTTTTGTGGTGTACTCTCACCTCCGGTGGGGAGAAGTGCTGGGGGTGAAGGCCCAGCAGAGCCCCGCCAAGGGCTGGGGAGTGCAGCTTATGGCCAAAGGCGAACCGGGCAGTGCTCACCGACACGGCCCGCACCTCCGTTCCTGCCCGGTCGCCATGCTGCCGCCGTGCACCCGAAAAGCTTTCCCCTGAACCTCTCCGCTGCCCCACTTTGACCTAGCTGTCCCATTCGCCTCCGGATGAAAGCTCTCCACACGCGTTTATTTTGGCTGTTTGCTGCGGGTTTTGTGGCCGAACGGGCTACGACCCTGCCAGCAGTTCTGGGCCTCTACGCGGCTCTCTGGGGAGGCAGGCGGAGTGGAGGGAAGCTGCGGCCTTGGCGCGTCGCTTAGGCGTTCTCCAGGGCTGCCCGAGGGCCACGCTGATGGACACAAGGCCGATTTCAAGAGGCCGGTGGCCGCGACCCCCCGAGACTAGCCGTGTCCCCGCCCCGGGCCGCGGCGCAGCGCCGCCTGCTCCCCCTCCGGCCGCCGGGAGGCGCCAGCGCGCAGAGGCGCTGCCCGGCCGGCGCCGTGGCCGCCGCTCGTCGCGTGCCGGCGCGGGGCAGGCCGGGGCGGCGGGGGCGGGGCGTGCGCGTGCGCGGCGCGCGGCGGGGCGGGCGGCGGGGGCGGCTTTCTACCATATGCGCGGGGCTGCGCGCGGGCGGCCGGGTAGCGCTGAGGCGGGGGACGGGCGCTGGGGCCGCCGCCATGGGCAAGAAGCAGAAGAACAAGAGCGAGGACAGGTAAGGGCGGGCGGCGGGCCCCTCGTCTCGCCCCCTGCCCCGGGCGCTGACAGCGGTGCCGAGCGCCGGTGCCGCGGCGCTGAGTCAGGCCCTGCCGGGGCTCGCGGCCTCCTAGCAGGCAGCGGGCGGGCGGGGCGCGCTAGGCCCGGCCCGGCGGTGAGGAAGGCCCGGCCGTACCGCTGGCCCTGGGGGGCGGCTCGGGCTGCGCTGCGGGCCCAGCCGGCGCTGGAGGCCCGAGGAGACGGCGGCCGCGGGCCGGGCGGCGGGGGGCGGCTGGGTGTCCGGCGGGCGCCGGCAGGAGACACTCGGCCGCTGGTGCTGGAGCGGCTGCGTTGGTGCCGCCGTCTCCGCGCTCCCCAGAGAGGCGCTGCCCTCCGCCTGGCCCGGCGCCGCGGGGAGCTGGTCCGGGAGCTAGCAGTGCCGGGCGGCCGCTGCTTGTGAACACAGATCTCTACTACCGGCTGGAAATAGCTACTTCTTCAGTTGTATTGTCTGCAGTGGTTTTTTTTTGTTATTTTGGTGTTCGGTTATTTTTTTTAATGGGAGACAGTGCTGTAGGTCACACTGTAACTTAAGTGATTGTGCATGTTTAATAAACGCCGATGTTACATAGTGGTTGGAGGATATGGGGATCGATTCTACATTATGAGCATATCATCTTGGATACTGCCCCATCTGTGGACTTTTTTTGTGTGTAAGAAATTCTTATAATGGCAGCTATATTAACCATATGGAACACTGACTGAATATACATGCTAGCAGGAGAGAACATATTGTTGCTTGTCACTATAAAATAATAAATGCAAAGTTACGATCAGTTTGGAGAGTGTTTTTAGTTGTTAATACTGACAAGGAGTTAAATGAAAACTGATATCTTAAAACACGTATGAATGAGAAACTACAACTTTTTTCCCTTACCTCGAGTCCTTTCTGTGCTTATCCCTTAGTAATAGGTTCTGTCTGCAAAGGTACCCTCATCATCTGGCGGTCTTGGTTCTAGCTGATACCCCTGGGAATGTCAAAGATTAACTCCTGTGAACAGAAACATTAAGTGTGTCTGTTATGAAAATACTCCCTATGATGGGTACTTCACAAAATATTTCTTCTCTAAACATTTTGTACTACCTGCATGTGGATTGCATTAAGGTGTTGATGTTAGTGACTTAAGGCTGTTACCCTTTACCAGGTGCGTGTAAACTGTTATATTTTCTGTGGTCCTTTCTGGATGATGAGTATTTTGCTAGTATTTTGCTCATCTGACTATTTTTCTTCACACCTTTTGCCATACCGTGTATGCTGCTTTGTAGTGTCTGTTGTTATCAGCTTGTTTCATGGGTTGTATTTCACAGGTATATCTTGGGAGCAGCTCTGGCCAGGAGATCACTCAGGTGTGGTTTGAGAAGCGGAAAGGGTTGGATCTTTGTGCTGTAAAGGAAAGAAGACGTAGTGCTCATCTCTGTACCTGGTGTGGTAGATGATAGTATCATGCAGAAGCCTTTGGGTACTGAAGCACTGCTGCTTGGGGCCCTTCCAGTGACAGTGGCTGGTGTGCAGGGGACATTTCGAGAGTCTTGGTGCCTACTAGATACCTTGTTCTCTTTGGGTATCTCTGCATGTATTTCTGTGTGTCTGTTAATTACTGAGCATGGGCCTCTCACGGGTGCTGTGTGCAAAATCTCATTTGTGTCTAAGAAGTGGAAGCATACCTTAAAAGAGAGGCCAAGAATTTACTGTTAGAATAATTGACATCTTCAGAGCCTAATGATTGTTAATTCAGATCTAATTGTTACAAGACCCAGAAAGAATAATAATGCAGTTATGCTCGCTATCTCACTGCTGCTCTAAGTCCTAAGATCAGGGGTTTCATCCTGGTGGTGATGAGCTGTTACGGAGCGTTGTCAGCATCAGGTGTCCTTCACGAGGAGCAATATGATTGTTTGAGTTGATGGTTTCATCTTCCTTGCTCAAGAATCCACTTGAGATCGTTTATATATGCTTGCTAATGTGTTTATGTGCCTTGCTCTTCATTGGTTTGCAGCTGTGTTACATCCAAATATGTAAATGGCACTGTATATTAGATACTATTTATTTCTTGTTTGTTATCCCTAAACCCAGTTTTGTCCAGGTCTGCATTTCTGTTAGCCAACCAGTGGTGAGTTGTGGGCTGTCCAGTGCCAAGTCTTATACAAGCCATCTCTGTTTTTTACGTGCCTGCGCTCCTCTCCATTGCATCCTGTGTCTCCACTTCTCAAGGCTTCTGCTACCATACTAACCCTGTATTTCTTTACACTATGTCATTGTTGTAGAGTTGTGAATATCTCATTCTATACAGAATAACTGCTTGTTACTGCTATCTACGTAAAACTATGGCTGCAGCGTGCCTGGGTAAACAAGAGTAGAACCAATTAGGCATAGGCACCTGGTCAATTAGAGAAACTGCTGTCACAGCTAAATCAAGTAATAGTTGCAGGCAGGTCAAGAAAAGTTCAGCCAAAGTAAGCCTGACGGGCTTCAGTCCTGAGGCCTTGCAAATGCAGTACAGAGCTTATGGACTGCTATTAGCAGTGGGAATACTACGTTACAGGGCTGCACAGTTGTATGGCAGTGGGTTGATGTGGAAGAATTCAGAGAGATACATGTTTGAAAAGAAGGACAGGATGGTTAGACTGGGTGTATTTTATAGCAGGGAGTTTGAGACAATGGTAGTGAGGATGGACCTGGAGGGCCAGTAATGTTTTGGAGTAGGTTCTGTCTGCAGAGGTACCCTCATCATCTGGTACTCATGGTTCTGACTGGCACCCCTGTGAACATCAAGCTCCCTTGAGGGAGAGGCTGCATCATTCTTTCCATCTGTAGCTTGAAGTTGGACTTTGACATCCCTCATCAGTCTGCTATTCCATTCCCAGTAGACTGAGAGAGGAATGGCACTGTATAATCAAAGGCTTCCAGTCAGTTTTGTCTCCTGCATCTTCAGTTCTATGCTATGCCATTATTTCCTCCTTCTTTTCCTTTCCTTCCCCCCTCAATTATGTTACAGGTGCAATCCCTTACATCCCTTCTGGCTGCAGCTCCCAGAGCATGTGGCAGCTCACAGGAATGACTTGCAGTGCAGAGGAAGCACATGGGAAGATGCAGGTGGTCTGTCTGTGTTGTGTATATTGGTTTGAGAATTGGTGTGACAGGAAGGAGATTTTCTGCTTGTCTTCTGATACATACGGAGACAAGTTACAGAAGGTACAAGTAATCTTTACTCTGCTTTTCTCTCCTGACCACCATACCTTTGACTTCTGTTGTCTAGTTTCCTGCTCCCTCGCTTCTGCTGAGTAGAGCAGAGTTGTAGTGGTGAGTGTTGATATATGTCTGGGAAGCATGCTGGTAAATGAACGTAAGGATGAATTTTGTCATGGGAACAGGGTGTAAGTACAGAGGGACAAGACCCTGAGTGAGATGATACCTATGATGAGCAGGGAAAGAATGGGAATGCAGGACTGCTGCCTGTTACAAATACAGATTGCTACCTGAACAGATACACCTCCAAGTCTGTTCCTACTATGCCAGCACCTCTGTTACGCTCTTCTGGAGCTCTGTTACTGACTCCTGCTGCTTGATTGCTATGCATCTGTCAGTGAAGAACATACTTAGCTGGAGTGGCCAGATATATAAACACTGTAGGAAGAACTCAGTGTGGCGTGTTAGAGGTACTTCGTAAAGGTGGAGAGCGTGTTGGGTCATAAATAGCTCCTAAGCCCTATGGAAGTTGCTTCGGTTGTTTTTTCTTTGGAATTTTTCTGATTGTGTTGACCACTCATTTTCAAATGGAACTTCACAGCAAATCTTTCAATAAAAATGAGGTGTCTGAATTTTCAGGCTTTCCTGATTGAAGAGCAGGTGTTCCAATGTGCAGTCTAGCTCTTCCTGGGAATCATGTATTATGCTTTAGTTCTAGAGCTGTAATGGCAGAAGGTATGCCAGGGTTCTACCGTGCTGTCTTTGTGAATTTAGTATAGGATTTTTTTTTTAAGCGTGTGGGAAGAAAGGCTGTTTGTAATCTACAGAACTGTGCTTTGAATTCAAGCATCAAAGCAGTGCTGTAGACTTCTAAGTAAATGTGCTATATGCTGTATGTTACAAATTATTTCCTGTCTGGAACATGGATCTTTCTCCTTGGTGGTGTTGCTTTTTCATGGTTTTTTCCTCTTCTCCCAGCTTTGTCATCTTCCTCTTCTCTTAGTAGTTTACCTTAGCTTCTGGTAGGTAGTCTTCAGGTATGTTTATTCCTGTGCCCTTTAATATTGTGAACTGTTGCCTAGGCATACCACTCTGATCATTCATGCATATTGCTTTAGAAGTTATGGGTGCCAGCTGTGATTCTGCAGCCAAGGGTGAGCACTGCTGCTAAAATAAGACTTACAGTGCTGTTGCTGATGCTATATATTTCTTTCTCTTCTACAAATGAAATTGCTGGCATTGTCTAGTAGTCATTCTGTTTGGCCCATTTTTTATTAGTGTGTTAAGTAAAATCATCTTAATATTGTGTAGGAAAGTTCTGTGAAGGCTAGAAAGCCTGCAAACACTTGTAGTTCAGAAACATTCTGTACGCCAGAATATTTACAATAAATGTCTCTTATCAGCTTCTCAAAAATACTTCCACAAGCTTTGGAAATGTCATCTGGAAGATGCCAGGATTTTGTACTGAAAGATGGGGTAAAATAATGTACAATAATTTCTCCATTACAGAAGTTTGTTGGCCTGTTCTATGCAAATATATGTTACTGTTTCCCCCCAAACCTATTGTTTTTAACACAGACATTACATATTTATAGGAAAACTATTTTTAAGTAAAACATTGTAAAAAGGCTGTGAGGATCTTCAAATATTTGCAGTAATGACAACATAAATGAAAAAACTGCAGTATGCTAAGTAGACTGTTAGAAGCAGCTTTTCTTGTTGAAATCTTGAGTCTCTTCGTCTTTTACTTTCATGAAGGCATCTAAACCTTATGTATAACTTCTAGAAAAAGTATGAAAATAGTACGTTGCAAGCCAGCAGGAATTGCGGAAACTGTTCTTCTCATTCTCTGAGGATCTCTGGGAAGCCTTGCTCAGAATAGAGAGTAATTTAAACTTTGCTGCTGTTGTTGACGCTTGTCATACCAAGCCAGGCAAGCTGACAGCTCTACATACCTTGCCAGTTTTGTTTTCATTAGTATTGTCATGTTTTTCTGACTCTGGGTTCAGGTGCTTAGCTGTGCACTCGTTCTGTGCTGTTCATTGTTAATGAGCTGCTTAGGAATGAAGGTTACAGTTCTGGACAAAACCTCCAGTTTATAACTTTTAGTACTTGCGTAGTATTCCTTTTCCTCCTCTCTCTGACTACCTCCACAAAAATAGACCCCAAGACTGGTAGAGGAAGTAATTTTTCTGCACACAAATTGTGTGCACATAATTAAATCAGTCATTAAGTTTGTTTTGCTAAAAAAAGTACAGTGCAGTCTGGTGGGTGTTCTGGTCTGAAGCAGTTGGTATCTTACAGAAGATAGGTGTTTTGATGATCCTGGTGTTTGCAGTACTGATGACTTATTCTTACTGCATGTAAACTCTTTTTTGTTCTTTTTCAATGCACTTGTAGAGGTTTTAAACATGAATCTGTTATCTTAATATTGAAATAAGTTTCTTTAGATACATGCTGTAAGATGAAGTATTGGGGTTTTTAATTATAGTTAATGTAGATGGGCATCCTTTGCCCTTCAGAATTATAGACAATCTAAAGTGTATGTCATGAGGTGTTCTAAATGGTGTTGATGTGATGTATTTTCATTTTATGCAATGAGATAGGATATGGAAGTTGTGAAACACTGGACTTGGAGGTAATTTCTGTTTATCTTTGAACCTTTTCTAAACAAACAAAACCCAAAAGAACTAGAACCAGCATTCAGTCTTCCCTGAACTTTACTTAGTGTTCCATATTCCATGCTTTTAGTCACCTTGTTCTCTTGGGACGTAAACACTTAAACTGAACCTTGAAGAACTATTTTCTTCCAGAGCTCTGTGTTGCCAGCTACTAGCCATAACAGAAGCTTTGTATCTTGAAGGTTTGCTGTATCTCTGTTTGAACAAGAATTTTAGGTTGTGGTGAGCGTGCTTTTTTAATATTTCTTTATTTAAATAAATCTGGTTTGTATAAGGGAGACTTTCTGTTTCTCTAGCATCTGTGGGGGTTAAAGGTTACGCTTTCTATGTCTTTTTTTCAGAAGATCTTGCTTAGCTGATAGCTAAGCCACTCTTTCCCTGGTCAAACTTGAAAGAGAAGGCATGACTCTTTTTAATATTAAAAATGGAGTCATTGTGTTGGGAGCCTGAATAAAAAGCAATTACCCTTTTAGTCAAATTTTACTTCCTTGCTGTCTCATGTAATTAGGTAGCTTCACCTTCCTTCATCTTACTAGGGAAAAATAGCTAAGGTGTAGTTTCATGTCACACCTAACTCAGATGAGCTGTCAGATATTTCAAACCTTGTGGTCTTGCTCTTGCTGTCCCCAGCTTCATGCTGTAACTGCTCCCATTGCACTGGATTCAATGCTTATGTGCTTATGTACGACTCAGGTGTGTGATTTGGTCTGCCTCCAGAGAAGGGTTTTCTGCAAGGACTTGCAGCCACAGGATTGCCTGAGCTGATGTGAGGGTAAAGTGTGGCTGGGAATAGGGACGGACATCACTTCTCCCCTGCCCCATAGTTTGAAGAAGAGACAAGAGGAGAGTGGTCTTCTGCCGGGGCTGTGATTTCTATTATTATTTTTTTTTTTTCAAGTACTGTTAGCTGCAGTGGTGGGTTGCATAGCTGGTGCTCCTGTGGGCACTCCTTCACTTCATGGGCTGAGGAAGAGTGCAGTTTATTCTTTCCTGAATTTCAAGCTGTCTCAGGCATATGTAACTTAAATGTTTTCAGTAGGAAAAACAAGGTAGCTGCTTCTATCCTAAAGAGAAATTTGTGGTGTTCACGTGCTTTGATAGGTAAGAGTGAGAAAAAGGCCACAGCTTTGTTTTCATGTTTTGAATAGCCTTGCTGAGCCAGCAGATGCTTGCATTTTGAATTTCATAACCCACTTAAAGAACAAGTTGGCAGTGCATGGTTTTGAATAACTAAACCACTTTGGAAGTAATTATTTATGTTCTGTAGTTAGCCAGTTGCTCTAGAGTAACTTTTTTTGGAAGAAAGAATGCCAATTTATCTTAATACCTACAAGTAAACCGAACTACAAATATGCTTTTCAGCACTGGTAACTTGCTAATATTGGATAAGCTTGTATTTAGAAAAGTATCCTTATTACTGGGCTTATGACCTGCATATACGGAGGATGGGTAAGGCGCTCTAGGGGAGTAATGGTAAAGAACTGTCTAAAAGTATTAGTTATACTTGGTCTAAACTATTGCAAAACCAAATGTATGGAAACAGATGGTTCAGCTTCTTTTCAGTCTTTTTGAAGGTCAAGGGCTTTTATTTACTCTTTTTCTTTAAGCAAAAGAAAATGACTTAATGACAGTGATGTTCCTTTGAAGGTGGTTAGGGCTGGTGGCATGTAAATGATGAAACATCTTCAAAGTTGCCTCAGCAAAAATGAGGCTTCTGATTATGCAGGAATGTGGCCAGTGAGTTCGCAGTAGTGATGCAACTTTCTTGCTGTGTCGACTTACTGACTTTTCTGCCCCATTCACACGAATGTGGAGTTCTTTTAGTCTGTTTATAACTATACAGCATTTTCTGACATTTCAACTTCATCTTTATGGAGACAGCTTAAACCCAATCTTAATTAAAATATTTTTAGTGTAATTTGACTTAGCTTGTTATCTCAGTTAGCTGTAAGGTGAAGGCAAGCTTTAGTAATTATATTTGTGTCCATCAGTGCAGTGTATCATAAAGTACTTGTAATCTTTGATTCCCTGTACCCTTTAGTTTCAACAGGAGAGTGTTATCCTGTAGATGTTGAATTTCCAGTAGTTAAGGCCTTGTTCTCATTTTAACCTGAATTCTTCCATTTATTTTCTTCAGTTTCATTTAATTTCAACAGAATCAAATTGCTATAAAAGAGAGCAATTCAGCTCCTTTGTATAGTGCTAATTCATTGCGTTGCTCCACTCTTTCAGCATGTGTTTTGGGGCAACGGAGCTGGTGAAGGGTCTGGAGCACAAGTCTTATGAGGAGCGGCTGAGGGAACTGGGGGTGTTTAGTCTGGAGCAAAGGAGACTGTGGGGGCAGATCTTACTGCTGGGTACAACTATCCAAAAGGAGGTTGTAGGCAGGTGGGAGTAGGTCTCTTCTCTTAGATAACTGTTGACAGGACAAGAGGAAAGAGCCTCAAGTTATGCCAAGGAAGGTCTAGATGGGATATTAAGAGAAAATTCACTGAAAAGGTGGTCAAGCATTGGAACAGGCCGCCCAGGGCGGTAGTGGACTCACCATCCTTGGGAGACATTTAAAAACACATAGATGTGGTGCATAGGGACGTGATTTAGCAATGGACTTGACAGTCCTGTGTTAACAGTTGGCTTTGATTTCAAAGGTCTTTTCCAGCCTAAATGATTCCGTGAATGAATTAATAGTTTTATTTGCTCTTTATCTTATTGCTACCTAGTTAGGATGCCATCTCTGTCACGTGTAGATCACAGTGCGTATTTATAATGGAAGTATTGCTCTGTGTTTGGGGAAATGTATTGTAGGCACTATCATAAGTGTACTCTAAGTAATAATTGTGTGTGGTCTTACAAAGAGTATGAGGAAACCGTGCATATTTGCTGGTGGTCTTGCTAATACAATATGCTTGTCTGTTATCAGAGAGTATCTGTGAAATGCTGCTAGTGTCAGATGGCTTGCAAAGCTGTCCTTAACTAGAACCTGCACGGAAAGTTGGAGGAGCTTGTTTGGCAAGGAAGGGCAATTATGTATTTCAGCTGCAGAAGTTCACTGAGGAAAGAAAAATGTTAAAAGTCTATTGGCTCTTCTATAGCTGTAGCCCTGTATTCGGCCTTGTTTTCCGGGACAGTACTTGGAAAGTCTTTCAAGTTTCTATGCCTACATATGTCTGTTACAGAGATTATATTGCATGCAGTATCTGTGCTTAGTATGGAGGCTTCACGCTGTGAAAATAACTAGTGATGAATTTATTAACTATGCCAGTACTTGGAGTTATTTTTTTAACCTTCCATGGGAGAGAAGTGCTAGATAATTAAATGTACTTTTAACTGTTCTGAAATACTTTGTTAGGAAGCTTTGATGGTTTTTATCTAATTTCAGAATTGTAAGTTTAAATCTTGATTTGGAGCATGAAAGCTTCTGTTCTGGTGAGATTTGCACTAGTTAATACCTATAATATCTCAGACTGCAAAAGAAAAGGTAAAACTCCAAAAATACATCTTGCTAATTGTGCACAAGTGTTAGAAACAATGAAACTTTACAATTTTTTTGTAGGCAAAATGGCAAAGTATGCCCTTAAAAGACTAAAGTAAACCCTACTACGTGGAAATTAAGATTAACATAAGCTTGAGTATTTGTAAATCAAAGGTTGTGTTAGGGTTAACTCTGGGCTCTTGATATTGGGAATTTCCAGGTTCTGGCTATTGCAGACCATTGCATCAGTAAAAGAATGGTGCTTGTTTCTCATGTTTTACAAAACATGCCACACCCCTCCTACCCCCCCAAATAAAGCCCAACACCTTAAGGTATGTGCTATTTTAGGTGGTGGTTTTCTTTTTTTTTCTAGCAGATGCTATGTAATAGCTGAGGGTTTTGTTCTGTGTGTTTTTCACTGGGGTTCTAGCCTTCAAGATTGTTTCCTTGCTGTACTGGCAAGAGAAACCCTGTGATGTTTTTTTCTACAGACTGTGCATCTACCAGTCACGAGGTTTTTCCACTTTTCTGACTCAATAGCTTGTAACTGTGTGGGATCTTATAAGTAGGAGAGCTACTGGCTATCTTTTTACATCTGACTGAGCAGTGGTAGGTGACAGCTCTTCATTTATTTCCTAATTTTGCTTTAATCTTCACACTGAAAATGTTTAATGCTTTCACTTATAGGCAGGATATGGGATTGTAGCTTATTTGTCACTGGTTTTGCTTTAAATGTAACATGAGTAGCTTACGTTGTGTTTTGGAGTGTTGCTTTCTGTTGCTGGCCTGATTTGATGCTTTGGTTGCTTGAGAGATGTTGAATTTCCTTTGCCCATGCCAGTCTTAAAAATCTCCAGACACTTACTTGGGATGATCTGGGTATATTTGATCCTGGTTTGGTACAGAGTGGTGTGCTAGCACAGTGTTTAACTAGTCACTCAGTGAATATTCAGGAATCTATTCATCAGTGGCTTTTCCCTATGTAATGCAGGTTTTCAGTAGCCTATGCAGACAGCTGGTACTGGAGCCCTTTTTGGGCAACAGATGATTTTTTTATGTAGTTTCTAGGGCAGTAAGGTCAATATTTTTCACTATAAAGTATATGAATGTTTCTATGCTACTTTAAAAATGCTTGGGAATATTTTGAAGTTTTATATTGCTGTAATCCTGCTTCAATGGCAAAAGGCAGTGAAATTGTGTAGGGTAAATGTAGTTTTGGTGTTTGGTTTTTTTTGAATCAGTGATGTAATTCTAAAGAAAAAGTTTTGCTTGGTATCTGAAATGTGGTGATCTCTACATACTTGTTATTGATTACTGCTGTCTCCTTTAATTAGCCTGGCTGCTGTGTCTTTTCCCACTGCATAGTTTTGCCCTGTTTTAGGCACAAGCCTCCATGGAGGAATGTCTGCAGTCATTTAATGTTTCGGGAATTGCTTGTTTAGGTTTGAGTGAAACACACACAACTAATGCTTGCTGTAATTTACTGCATTGAAATGCTGTTTTAGCAGTATCAGAACTCTTGTCATATCTGGCAGCAGAGGCTGGAATCAGAAGTATGTGAGTAAGAAAGGTGGCTCAGGCTTCACTTTTGAAGCAGTGACAAAAGGAAATGGGGGAAGTAACTCCTTCTCAGCAATTGTAGTAGCGCTTGGGTTTGTTTCACACTCTCCAGACCTCCTTGAGCCTTTTGTGCTGGAGAAACATGGGGGTTATCTCTGTATGTGAATCTGATCAACAGCAAGCCTCCTTTGGGTCCAAAGCATTATGAGCTCGAATGGCCTAAGGTAGCGAGGTGGTGAAGTCTGTATGTAAAGTCTTCATGTGAAAGCAATTTGAGGTCAGAATTGAAAACTGTTGGAGCATGCTGGTGCTTTCAGGTTCCTGTATCAGGCACGGTTTGGACTCTTCTAAAGGCTGACTGGAGGGTCAAGAGTGGCTGTGTGGAGACATTTTGGAGGACTTGGAGGAGGAGGTTCCTGCAAGTGTTCAGGTTTCTGAAATGTGTTTGGGGACTGCTTAAAGTTTACAGGAAAAAGTTCTTAGTTGTATCTTTCAATGCCAATAGGAAAGAAGCTCTCCTGTTATGTATCTTACGTCATAAGGAACCCACTGCACTTAAGAATTTCCCAGGAAGAGAGGGAGGGCACCTTCTCAATCTTCTTTTCAACTTTCTTTTATTATGAAATTCTAGTGGAATATTATTAGAGTTTTAAAAGGTAAGTGAACTCAAGGTCAGTATGGGAGTAAACTCGTACTAATGGAAGCCAGTACTTGAATTCCATGGCTTTCCAATGATGATATTGCTTTACAGTTTTTAAGAAGAATCATAACTTTATATTGCTGTATATATAAGTGCATACAGCCTTAATTTTACTTTTTACTTCACCGAGGCTCAAATGTTTTGAAGCTTGCTGTGTAACAACTTAGGAAGTGGAAATATGGTGGAAAGTATAGATTTCTCAGAAACCATTGACTGTTCAGCAGCAGAAGCCAAGGTTGGAAAGGCTCTGGTACTGTATTTATGCCACTATTGTGACAGTTCAGGAGTGTTTGTTATTATTCCTAAACTATTATTGCTGGTGGGTGTTAAAGCTTAATGTCTGTGAATTAGTTTTTTCAGTGTTTGATGTGAGATTTCCCCCAACCGCCGCCGCCCCCCCCCACCCCCCACCCCAACCCCAAGAAGTTTTCTTCTTCAAGGCTCAGTTGAAGTGAGTTGATTTAAAAACAAATCCCCACCCCCTTAAACCCTCTGTCCTGGAAAATGTAAGGTACCATAAGCATCCTCTTTGCTAGTAGCATAAAACCCATGCAGTTTATGTTTGGACATAACTTTCTGCGAAGTTGCAATGTGAAAAGTCAGCCTTGAGAATATCCATGTAAAATATAGGCTGTTTAAAGGCTTGGCTCTTTGATATCTGTACAGCCCTATGGTTAAGATCGTGTAGTAGTGGAAGTAGTAGTGGGGCTTGTATTTTGGTCTCTTCAAACTATTTTGAGCTACGATGTGACTTCATCTTCTCTATTAACTCCTAGAGCAGCAGGAGGAGGTAAGCAAGTGTGCTTAATAAACTGATACTCTGCACTTAATGCAAAAACCCCCATGAAGGCCTGTGTGTAGGCCTAGCTGTAATATGGTTATCTTGATATTGGGGCTTTAACTCTAGGTGTAGAGAGACTGACGTTTTTTTCAGCCGTCTATACTGTCCTTTGGTGCGCAGCCAGTTAAACGGCTTATAAAACCATCTCTTAAATTGCTGAAATACCAAGTCAGTGCTCTTTAATGTGGAAATGGCCAAAAAGTTTATTCTTTCCTCTTGAGGCAGGTGTGGATTGGTTTAGAAATCTTGCATTAACTATTTGAGTTGCATTTCTTTGAGAAATATATTACTTATCCTGTCAGCACATACATATTTAAGATGCATTTTTTTCTGCTCTTGACTAAAAGTAAATATCTCTGGTAATAAAGATGCAGTACAGTGAGGTGCTTTGTTGTGCCACCTTTTATTTTATTTGATAGGTTCAGTCTATATAGAAGAAAATTTAAGATCTTAAAAATACAAATAATCTTGGCCTGTAACTAAGGGAAGTGCATTGTTGCTTACCTATACTGTTGTCACACAGATAGCGTTTGGTGGCTGGCTTATGCCCAATATTTGGGATAAAATGGGTTTGTGAATGTCAGCATTCACTTAAACTTGTAAAATGATTCTCTCAGTCCTCTCCTTTTGCAAAGGGAAATACAACTGAGACTTGGTGAATTTAAGAATCTTTAAAGAAAAGCAAGTACTTAATTATTCCTTTATTAATATTCAGCTTCTGGGTTTGTAAATTAACAAGGCTGAAGCTCTGGTACTTCAGAATTTGCTAGTAGAATGTGCTAGAAGAGGTGTTGAATTTGGAAGAAATTTATTTCCCTTATTTTTTGGATATAGGTTCAGGTATTTGGTGAGTTGATCTTTATCTGTCTGATTTGTCCTTAGTGGGTGTTAATAGAGGCAATGAAATCATGAAACAAAAAAAGTTTTCTACCCACGTATCTATGAGGGAGTTAGAGGAGATATTAATAGCATATTGATTAAATAGTTTCTGAAACTGCATGCTGTGATAAAAGTAGCATCTTAATATTTGCTACTTTAATAGACCAGTTTTGGTCTGAGTACCAAAGTGTGAAGCAGGGAATAGGTAAGCCTCCTTTCTTACAGTTGTATTGAGTGTGATTAGGTGGAAAAACCTCTGGACACTAGACTTAGTCTTCACTTAATTCTCGTGGTACAAGTCAAGAAGAAAGTGCATCAGAATTACAGCTATTGATAAAGGACAGGAAAAAAGGCACTTCTCCTTAGTTGCAGATGAAGGGCTATTTATAGCAAGAAAGGAAAATGCTTTTGAAAGAGAAACTTGATATAATGAGCTCTAATGAGGAAGTGTGTATATTTCAGGTGCCTGGTGAGATTTCTTTTGGCTTTCTCTAGGTCTGGGAGAGGTAACACTAAGCAAGTGGTGGAAATGACTCCTTGGCAACTGCAATGGTATTTTTTTATGACTTGCTTTAGAATCTGGCTCAGAATCTGAACTGTGTCCCCCCCTCCCTGTGACTTTTTTTTTATTCTTATATTTCAAGAAAAGCTTTTCAGTCTGATGGCAGAGTATAGGCAACTTAGCATAAGTTGTAAGCTGTAAAGAACTTCAATAATACATTAGCTTCTATTGTTTGCTGAAGGGTGTTTAAAGGAGTAGATATGAGCTTCTTAATAGAATTTCCTGGTTACTAAATTGCAAGATTTCTTTTATTCTTCATTTTTACACTTTCATTGTGGAGGCTGCTTTCTTATCAATGACACCTACTGTGATTTGAAGGGCTAAATGGTTTATCTTTTGGAGGAACAAAATGAAACGGTCTACTTGCCTTCTTCCAAGAAGTTTTATCAAATCTGTTGCAAGAATGGAATGTGTTTTTACTGTTACACCTCCCTTCAAGCAGACATGTGAAGGTTTTTCCTTTTCATCCTGCTGTGTGGAATAAGGTAATGGTGCATAATGGGTTTTGCCCTTGCTTTGCTTATGTTTTGTGATTGATGTTGCATTTTGAAGTTTTCATTTGTGCAGATGGCTGCTACTTATGTAAACTTTGTCTGAACTCTTGATGACCCTGCTTTCCTTTTGCATTTTAGTGCAAAAGATGATATTGATATTGATGCCCTGGCTGCTGAGATAGAGGGTGCAGGAGCTGCAAAGGAGCAGGAGCCTCAGAAATCCAAAGGCAAAAAGAAGAAAGAGAAGAAGAAACAGGATTTTGAGTAAGTCTGGGTTTCTTATATCTGGCTTACTTTGTTCCATTATACAAAACCTGTTACTTAAGTACCGTAACTTCTTTCTTATTTTAGTGAAGATGATATCCTGAAGGAGCTGGAAGAGCTGTCAATAGAGGCGCAAGGAGGGAAAGTTGACAGGGAGCCTTCTACAGGAAAGGTGAACACTGAGTGAGAGGGAGGTGGGCTATTTGATAGGAGGTAGTTGAAATATGTGACACCTCTGTCCCAGAACAGTCCCAGTGTTGCAGTGTAGTTGGAGATCCTATGTGAAATGTGCATCTAGCATATATTATTAGCTACATTTGATCATATTTTCATAGTAAAGTCAATTGTGAAAGATTTTACTAGAAGTCGTGTCTTCATGATGGTAATTATTCAAAGACAACCGGAATAAATTTTAATTGTGGGCTGAGGTATGTGCAGTACACTCAGCAGGAACAGTTACTGCTTTCAAACGTTGCCTTCAATAAGGGAAATTTTACTTGACATATCTGAATGCTGCTACTTAGCTCACAATAGCAAGTAATTTTTCATGGCTGATTACTGAATTGTTTAATTACCAGGTTGAAAATGACAATGAAGAAAGCTTATCAAAACAAGACAAAAAAAGGAAAGGAAAGAATAAAAAAGCCAATCTGGAAAATGACTATGACAGTGAGGAAGTGGAAGATAAAGATAAAAAATCTAAAAAAACTCAGAAAGCAAAACAAGACATGCTTTCTGGCAGTGATGATGATGATCATGAGACACAGCTTAAGAAAGGCAAAGGGAAAACTCAGAAGTCAAATAAAAAGCATGATCTGTCGGAAGAAGATGAAACTAACATTAAGAAAAGCAAAGAGCGTGTGGGGGCAGTGTCTACAGGTGAGAGTGGTGACGAATCAGATGAAGTTTCCCAGTCTAGAAAAGGACAAAAGAAGATCCAAAAACCAAAGTCCACCCCTGCTGCTGAAAGTGGGGATGATGAAGAAGAACCTTCCTTCAAAGTAAAAACAGTGGCTCAGAAGAAGGCAGAAAAAAAAGAACGTGAAAGGAAAAAACGTGAGGAAGAAAAAGCCAAACTAAGGAAGCAGAAAGAGAAGGAAGAATTAGAAGGGGCTAAAGAACCCACAAAGCTGAAAGAAGGTCCAAAAAAAGCTGAAGAGAAAGCTTCTCCTGAAGTCACGGCAACCCCTGGCCTCGGGGAAAAAGGAGAGACTCCTGCAGGAACAGAGGGTTTGTAACTTGGTTTCTAAAACTGTAGTTTAAACATTGTAGCTCTTACAAGGCCAAATAGTTGGCAGGCAGTGGGGGTGATTTGTTGCTTCGTACCGAATGGGGAATACTAGACCTTTGGTAGCCTTGTCTGCCTCTTTGTGTTGGCTCACATGTGGCTGTTTTCTGGCCTGTCGTTCACCAGGTACATGGGAAAACAAAAGCCAGATGGTGAATTCTCATTACAATGTATGCTTACAGTTCTGTGTTGCAAACATAGTTTTTCACTTCCCAGTTATTCTGTTACTTCAGGTCCTGACTTTGTAACTTAAGAGACAGTTTTATTTTTTCATTGTGAAGTGCTTATGTAGTAGCCAGTCAAAATGTTCCTCATTTAGTGTTACTTATCATATGCAAAACATTAATTGTATTTACAGTATCTTTAAAATTTCTGGGATCTTTGAATGTATGCCTCTTTCTGTAGCTGATGACAATGAAGGGGACAAAAAGAAGAAAGACAAGAAAAAAAAGAAAGGTGAGAAAGAAGAAAAAGAGAAAGAGAAGAAAAAGGGTCCCAGTAAAGCCACAGTTAAAGCTATGCAAGAAGCCTTGGCTAAAATGAAAGAGGAGGAGGAAAGGGCGAAACGAGAGGAGGAAGAACGCATAAGACGACTGGAGGAACTAGAAGCAAAGCGCAAAGAGGAGGTACCGTGTATCTTACTCTGAGAAAAGAATAAGGGAGAGGGTAATCTTAACCTGTACCCTTGTTGGTGCAGTTTGTGGATTAGTCCGTAGTATGTTTCTCATCAATAGAGTATATATTTGGCCAGCTTTTTTGTAAAGCATAATTTAAAATTTCTGCATGTTTTTTAACCTTTTCCTAGGAACGATTAGAGCAAGAGAGGAAAGAAAGAAAGAAACAGAAGGAAAAAGAGAGGAAGGAGCGTTTGAAGAAAGAAGGAAAGCTTTTAACAAAAGCGCAACGAGAAGCCAGAGCCAGAGCGGAGGCTACTCTTAAACTACTCCAAGCTCAGGGTAAGCAGTAAAGTTTAATAATAATTAAAAAACAAAATAAGTTTTGTACTACTTACTGCTCTGTGTTTGTTTTTTCTCTCTGGAGTTAGGAAAGCAAATACTGAGTATTTCCATGTACAGCTGCTCTATTGTCAAGGAAGGCAGTGTGTCTGGCCTTCCCTTTTTTTTAAAGTAGGTTTAAATGTCTGTATATTTTCATCTTACACTTTAAATATCCAATTTCTTTAAACTGCAAGTGGAATGTATTAAGGTGTTAGTTATGGAACTTAGGAAGAATCTTTTATTTCTGTTGCTTAGTCCAGAGGTGGGGAAGAGCAGATGGGCTATGCTGCAGGTCTTGTAAGACCAGTGGTCTTGAATTAATTCATGCACTTCCTTCAAGTGCATCGTTTTGCCTCAAGTTAGCTAGTCCATGGGAACAGTATATTATCCTCTTACATTTGATTCAGGAGAAGGGTATATAAGAGCTTTGCTACTTTTCTGTCAAATAGATCTGTTTCCATTGCAATGAAGTAAAGTTATCCAATGTATTGTAAGCCCATGTCCAAACTGGTTCCTGGTAACTTGTTTGTGGCTAAAGAAACCAGTCCCTGAGTGCTGAGTATCCTTTTTGTATTTGTAAAGAACACTGTCTGACACTTTGCTGGTAGGTGGATGTGTAAGGGTGGGAATCTGTAGGTAGTAAAATGTTTGGAGCTCCTAAACACACACAAAGGCTATTTCTCTTCAGTTGTTGCTGTAGTTACTATTTGTGCACTGCCACAGTTGGATTTTTGTCAAATCTACACTGCAAATCGCAGAGTACCTGAAGGAATTTTGAGCATTTCAGAAGGTGCAGCAGTAACTAAATTATTAATTTGTCTTTGCATCAAACTTCTGTTTTTAATTGAATCTCTTCCAACATTACAGAGTTGTCTTTCTGGTGAGGTGAAGATAAAGCTGATGAATCGAATCTGGCATTATTTTAATACCTAAAACCATCTATGTTGTTAAACAAACAAACAAACAAAAAAACCCCAACATTGAGCAAAACTGAAAATACTATCTACTGAACAACTTTAAGCTTTTAAGAGGAGCTGTGCATCTCAACTGCTCCAGACTGTCTGAAACTAGGATGATTGAAAGACTGGTTTTAAGTGAGTTCTAGCATAGCAGATTTAAATTGACAGATGCTTGTTAAACTTGAAGTATGCGTGTTTGTGAAATTCTGTGTAAGTATGTGATAACTTCAAATCTGGAGTCTTGGGATCAGATTAGGTTTTTTGGGTTTTGTTGTTTGGTGGGCTTTTTTTCCCCCCCCATTAGTGATCTAACCTTTTTGAGAACATTCATGGTATCTGGAGAACTATACTTTGGTCAAGTTTTGCAGCTTTTGAAAATCAGACTTTTCAAAAAGAAAATACACATTGAACCTACTTCCCACTCCCTTCCTCCAACTTGCAGTTCTGGAAAGTGTTCTCATTTAAATCAAAGCTTATGTTTAGTAATTAATCACTTGGATTTTCTTTCTGATTTTTTTTTTTGCAGGTGTTGAAGTGCCATCCAAAGACTCTGTGCCAAAGAAGAGGCCAATATATGAAGACAAAAAGAAAAGAAAGCAGCAGCAGCCAGAAAATAAAGAAGGTATGGTTTACATACAGGGATGCTTAATAGATTAGTCACATTTCTGAAAGTGTTTGTGGAATAAATCAGCTAATCCTAAACTAACTGTACTTCAAGGTGCCTGTGAGGTTCTTTTGACACCTCCGACCCCACACGTAAGTGCTGATGCATTAAGATCCTAAAGTTGTTTTGAAGGCTGCTCACTTAATCCTTGGTTTTACAATCTACCTGGCTTATTTTTTCCTAACCTGGGTATTTTATTTAGAACTGCTGAATGTTGGAGATGTACGGAATGTAAAGGCCTTTTATGAATGTGAGATGAAATGCTTTGTGTGTGTATGTAGGTTAAATACAATGTAGTGCAAGTAATAATGACTTGTAATTCAGTCTTAAGTTCATGTCCCATGATGAAAAGGAATTGATCCTAGTTTTAGTACTTCTCTTTTAAGTTAGAGACAGTTTGTTTGTATTCTTGTATGTAAAAACAGTTTTCAGTTTCCAGAGTGGAAGCAGTTCAGAGAGTTTGCATTTTAGAAGACTTAGTATTTATTAGATAAATAGGTTCTAACATACCTTAGTTAGACACAGATTGTGTCAGAATTTTTTACTTTTGTGCTTCATGGCTTTCCTATGGTGGTATTACTGTGGCTTTTCTCAAGACTATTCCTTAGATTAAAAAAAACCCAAACCTCCTTGCATCTGTTTATTTTGTTACTAGCTGGGTTTTTCTTTTTTACATTAGACATGAGTTAGATGGCTACTTACTACTTAAGGAGTGTGTGTAAAGAATTGAGAACAGTGCTTATGTGAATTGTATCAGTGATATTTTTAATTTTTTTTAATATGGAACAGTTGAGCAAGAATGTGTAGTTGATTAGTATTACGTCATTTTCTCTTGTCTTTTGAAGAATGTGGAGGTTTTTACGTTCAAAAGCAATGGTAATCCTCTTAGCCGATAACTGACCTATCAAATAAATCTATTTAACTGCTTAGCCAAGTGTTTTTCAGATAAGCCATGTGCTCTAACTTTGTTGCTCAGTAAGTGGGAGTTCAGTTTGTTTGGTGTTGCATAAATTCAGATTTCATTTACTTGTATAGCACAACTTAAAAACAGAACTGAAATGTGAAGCTGTATGTCTTAACTAAGCTGATTTGCACTTTGGAGGAATGTAGCAACCAATTTGCTTTCTTGCAATTTCAGAAAGTGCGGAGGTAACTTCCCTAGCTGAAGATGCTGTAGAACTGGAAACACCAGTAAAAGAAGAGACTCCTCTTCCAGTAGAGCCAGGTTAGTAGTAATGCTAATAAAATGCATATGATTGGTGGTACTGCATAGCAGGTATCATACCTTGTTGGGTGGGGGCCGGGTGGCCATCCTTTCTTGAGGTAGATGCTGGTTTTTCTTTTCTGGAGGGAGGAACTGATGGAATTTTGTGGAATAAAAAGGTTTGAAGCTTCAAAATGAGAATGTAAATGTCCCTTATTCTGGGTGAGCTCCAATGTTCAAGTAGCTTAGGCAACTATCTCAAATTAGCACATTCAGTGCCTTATGGTTAGCTCTCTTGACTTTCACCAGCTTTCTGAAAGGCTGTTTTGTCAGCAGTTAGGTGAGGGTAGGGAGGAAATATGCAGTGTCTAGTATTGATACTGCAATATTCACAGTCGTTATATTCTTGATGTCAGATGTTTTGCTTTCACAATGGCTAAGTGCAGTGGATATGGGTTAGCTTGTGAAACTGAGCATCAGCCTAGCAAGTGATTGTTTTCCTCTTTTTGCCTACACACAGTACTTGTTTTTGCAAAATCACCTTTTACTGGACTTGTTCAGCAAGGAGACTGTTTCAGTCTTATTCTTAAGTCAGACAAATACTGACAAAATTTCCAGCTTTTTGTAAACAAAGCTGAATGTACTCTGATTCTAGCTCGACTTACCTTGTGAAGGAGTAATTCCATTGCTGTAAAAGGGCTTACTGGCAGAATGTTAGTGCCCAGTTAATATTCTAGCAGTCTGGAGCCTGCTGTTAATTTCAAAGAGCTGAAATTTCATTACACTCCATGTGCTGCAACATACCTATTGTTTAATGCCTCTTTTGGAGGGGTTTCCATTTGTCTGTTTATGAAGAGACTGCAGCTCTTAATATCTGACTGAATTCCTGCTGGAATGAATATAGTGCTTCTGGAATCCATGGTATAATTATGTTAAGGCACCTGGAGTCCTAAACTAGCACTTTTTATAGACAATTTGTTATTTTCCTACTAATTAAAATTAATACTGTAACTCGGCTTGTTTTCTTGTTTCTCTGTCATTTTTTACACATGGCTAATTGTAAATTGGGCAGCTCCTTTCAAGGAACCTGGTTGTGGTAGAGATTTGTGGCATGCATTACGCAGGCACTTGCATGATATGCGGACAGGAACTAGATCAGTAGTTCAGCTATGTCTTCCAAAAATACTTTTGGGTAGGCAAAGATGCTAGCACTAGAAGATTTTATGGAGAGAACAAAAGGTTGTTTCTGAAGTATGCAGCATTTTCTGTTTAGGGAACATGGAGATAACTTGGTAGAATTACGGTAGCTGCAAACTTGTAAGTTTCAATTGTCAGTATGTCAAAGGAAGTGGCATCCAAAAATGTTTTATGTTGCTGGGCTTTTTTTTTTTTTCCTTTTTGTTTAATGTGGATTTCTTAGTTTCAGAAGAAAAGGAGGAAGAAGAAGAAATGGAAGATGCAGGTTTGGATGACTGGGAAGCTATGGTTAGTGATGAAGATGGAGAGAAAGGTGGGCATGTAAATATCAAACGAATGTGGGTCTTTTTTGATTCAGGTTTCTTTGGGCTGAGTGTTTTGTTTCTGTAGAAAACTATATTGTATTCAGATTCTCCCCCTGCCTATTAGATAAATTACGAGTCAAGTGTGATGATAAATAGGTACAAAATCCTCTTCTCAAAGGCAGAACTTTCAGAAACTGCAGAAATACTGGTCAAGATGGCCCTTTGGAAATACTCATGTGTGCAGTTACCACTTAAAATAAATCAGTTGAAATTTTTTGTTTGTTTTTATGGGAGTAAACATCCTCTCAATATGTGCTTAAACCACCTCTGGGAGTTTAGGGGAGCCTTTTATCTGGTACTGTATTTCTCTAGTAACCACTCCAAAGCCATAACGGTTTTACTACACAAATCTGGCAAATATCTAGGAGAGTAGCTTTGAGACAAGTTCTCAAAGTGGGGGCTAAAATGGTGTGAAGGTTAGAGTGCATGCAGTATAGTAAGTTCCAGATACCTTCTTTCATCTGCTTCTATGAGAGGCAGGTGCAGAGTAAAGGAAAGAATTGTCAGAACATTCATACTCCTGTGCTTATATGCCAAAGCCCATATTCTGTCTGCCGCCAATAGCAGTGCTTAGGGGGAAGGTAGAGCTATGCAAGAAGCGTGCAGGGGGAACTTCTTTCAGTGGTGGAGAAAACCATATTGCTATGAGTCTTCCTAAACAGGTGTTGATTACTGTTCTTAGTGCTTTCATGATGTATCTTCGTTGTGCCTTAAGATTAAAGACTGTTCGTCAAGTATTTTGTTTTATTTGCTTAGCCCTGTACTTCTGGCATCTGTACTTTCAAGTGTAATACTTCATATGTACAGCAATATGGGGCTTATGTCAGCATAAGTACATGTTCCTGTGGTGCTGGACTATTCTACTTTGAGTACTAAGGGCTGCTCACCTTGCAAGTCCATTGCTGCTCTCTGGGGAGAATGTCACATCCCACTTGTTGCTGCTTGGATTTGAAGGATCTGCCAGTGTGATCCAGAGAGTCTTCCTGGGAATTAGAGTTAGTGTATTACTCAGCTGATGGACTTTCGGCATAGCAAGGAAACATAACTAAACTCTTAAGAACAGTGAGCCTCCTAGCAGATCTGTAAGGAAGAGAATGCATGGCTTTAAAGTGTTCATTAACTTGTCTCTTACAATTTCACAAGTATGATAAACGGGAAGCATTCAAAGAAAGAAAATTACTCTTTGATACTTCTTTTTGTTTGTTTACTGAAGAATTCCTCTGAAAAATATTAATCTTCTCTGAACAGTCTAGGAAAAGCTTAAGATGAGATTTATTTTTTTAAGATGTGGAAGAGACCATTTGTTCCGATTGTTACTTCTACTTAAATGTGCATTCCTGATCAGTAATATGCAGAATCCATATTTTGTTGAGTTTGGAGTATTTTGGCTTTCTATTTAAAGGTGTTAGTGCATTCATTCCTTTATGAAGTGCACACAGCTTTAAGGAATGTCACTTCATCTGAATATTTGCAAATGATGTCAGGCATAGTGTGCTGCTAACAGCATTCCTCCCCTCACCCCAAACTCACTCTGCTGATAATATCACACACACCCCTGGCCTCCAACTCACTCTGCTTGCACAGATTCTAAACACAAGACAGCAGCTCGCAACATTTTTTTTTTTAATTGAAAGTTGAAAAATTATCTGACTAGCAGTTCTTGAATGGAACCTTCTCTCAGTCCTCACTCGTCTATAGTAGTCTCTCTTTTTTGTTGTCTTCTCCCCCACAAGTGTGAATAGAGAATTTTTACTTAGATTTTTGTTTTTTTTGACAGAGAGCAAACCTGTCCACATTGAAGTCAAAGAACAAAATGAAGTGGATGAGGAGGAGGAGGAGGAAGATGAGGAGGAGGAAGAGGAAGAAGAGAGTGAAGAATCTGAAGATAGTGAAGGGAGTGAGGATGAGGATGAAAAGACTTCAGATGAGAGAGAGGCAGACTCCCAAGCTATTGGAAAACAATCTATGGAGAAAAAGCCCAGCAAAGAAATTAGCTCTGATTCAGAGTATGACTCTGATGATGACCGCACTAAGGAAGAGCGTGCTTATGACAAAGCTAAACGGAGAATTGAGGTATTAAGATAACAGCTTTATTTGGACAGCTGGACTCCTGTGGTGTATAAGAAACAACTTAATCTTCAGTTCATTGAAAAGCCTTTTAATCATGTTTGTCAAAATGATGGCTGTGTCATGACTGATATTTAGGCAGATCCAGAAATTGCGTTAAGAAAAAATACCTGGTTTTGCCTGAAGATGAAGTATTTTATTTGTGAACAACTTGTTCACAAAGAATGTGTGCTTCAGTGTTGTTCCCCTCCACCTCTCCACCTCCTGAAGAGAGAGGCTTTTGTTCTTCTTACAGATTTTCAGGATTTTAAAAGATGTATTTCTAAACTGTTCAACACTTACGTGGCTGCTAATGTCCTCAGTTTTCTTACTCAAGATGCTTCTTCAGAATGTACTGTTGACAAAGCTACATGTTAGTGGATGTTATAACAGCCTACTTAAGCTAAATAATAAATAATGTTAAAATAACTTGGCCGTAACTGAAAACAAAACCAACCAAAACCTCAACTGTTAGTTGTAAATTTTTGATTTTTATCAAAAGGGGGATGACAAACCTTGAATTGCCTTGAAAATTTAAGTTCCACAGTTAACTGTGTTTTATGTATGTATGCATGCAATAAAGTCAAGAGGTGAGCTGTGGTTTTAGGTTTATACGTAACAATTTTTATGTGTCTTTTACATAGAAGCGGCGAGCTGAAAACAGCAAAAACGTGAACACTGAAAAGCTCAGAGCACCAGTTATCTGTGTCCTGGGGCATGTAGACACAGGCAAGACCAAAATTTTGGATAAGGTAAGATGTGGAATGTGAAGGCACTGCCTGTGCATCTTGTTTGTGCATGTGTTGTTTGTTTTGGTTGAGAATGGAATCAAAGTGTACTCAAAGAGATTACTTTTGTTTCTTATGTGTAAGTATTTCTGGTCTTTTTTTTTTTTTTTAATGTCTTCAGCTCCGCCATACTCACGTACAGGACAGTGAAGCTGGTGGTATCACTCAGCAGATTGGTGCAACTAATGTTCCCCTTGAAGCTATTAATGAGCAAACTAAGATGGTGAAAAATGTAAGTTACAGCATTTTAAAGACTGGTTTTTACAAAAACATAAACTAGTTAAGGCCTTGTGAAATTTCCTGACGTGGGCAGATGTACTTTCCCCTATCTGTAATGTTAGAGTTGATTTGTTTTTTAATTTCTGTCCTCTCTGCTCCCCTCACCCCTCCCCCCACAAAAAGGAGGCTGTCTCATTTTTCATTTTAGTTGATACATTTGGTTTCAGTTAATGCATTGCCACTTCACAAAAACACGGATACCACTTACTGCGCTCTGGACAGTACACATATGTACATAGGCTGCTTATTTATCAATATTTTGATTGTAAGCTAAAACTTACAGAGTTTATTTTGTTAAAAACTTAACTTTTTACTGTGCACTAAAATTGGGCCAATTCCTGGGTGATTAATTTTATTGTGTTATAGAAATAGTAACTGTATTGCTTGTTTTGGATACTATATCCTACTTTGCTGCAGCAGCTGACTGGAAAACCTTGATAGTGATGTTTTTTGAATATTTTATTTAATTTATTAAAAATGTAAAGTCAGTGGAGAGGAGGTTAAGACAAGGATGATAAATCTCAGTAGTCTGAACTACTTTTTCGCCTGTAGGCTGCCTTATCTTACAAATTTTAGCTGAGCTTATGGCCACTTGATACCTAGGGGGATGTGCTGCATCATGTTCTTTATTTTTAATATTGGAATGAACTTTGACTGATTCGTTTTATGGAGGGTGTTGGCCTTTCTTAAAATATGTCTCGGGATTTTTGAAGTGAAGGCTGTCAATAATGCTGCCAGCTCTTAAATTTTTTTCTTCTTGTGTAATCTTTACAAGATGGCTAATATTTTGAAATGTTAGTTTGACAGAGAGAACATAAAAATTCCAGGCATGCTGATAATTGACACTCCGGGACATGAG
The DNA here is from genome assembly GCF_015220075.1 of Falco rusticolus. NCBI lineage: Eukaryota > Metazoa > Chordata > Aves > Falconiformes > Falconidae > Falco > Falco rusticolus. Next base: position 70,019,020 of record NC_051188.1, on the reverse strand, counting down.
TCTTTCAGGTAATGTTTTTTCACAATATAGTACTTCTCAGAAGTGATGGCTGAAGCATCTGGATATATTTTTAACAAAGGCTAGGTCCTTGCCTAATCCATTTCATTGCTTCTCACTTCAAAAACAAACAAACAAACCAACCCTCAAAAACCAACCCCCAAATGAAAAACTAACCTGAAGTGGAGAAATAAGTGGATTTGCTTAGTTTGCAGGTACTTTTTGTATCTGGTTAATTACTGGCCTTTTGTATCTGATTAATTTTCTGTCTTCGTGCCAGTTGAGCCATGGATATCTGAAAAAGCACATCAGTAACTCTTTTCTTAATAGTTAGTGTAAGAGGAAAGACAGAAGCAGGCAGCTAGCTGGAGAAGAAAATGTGAGGATTTCAGGTGGCTGAAGCACTCTGCTGTGAAAAATCAATAGCCTCCAGTTCATAGTGTCCCAGTTAAGGTAAACTGAGTTCATAAGACTGGAAGTTACCAACTACACGAGTCAGCTGAGTGTTAGCAGAGATCATACGCTGTCTAGGAACACCAGTGGCATGCAGGCAAGCCACTAAATTAACTTCTAAGTTTAAAACACGATAGATATAACTGTACTCACTGAGGTAGTGCTCGGGTGAAATCTCCAAACACAAGGATTAAGACTTTTATGTGACATTCTTAAACATAAACCTCTGCAAGCACTGAAATGCCATGTCTTAGGGCATTTGGTAATGTTCTGATCAGTTCATTGGCATCGTACTACTTTCAGCTCTTCATCTTCTAGCCAAAGAAGATCTCTGGCACCAAAGATGTCTAATAATGTTAGAGTTTTATGTAGTATTGTATTAAAAACTGTCTTGTTCAGGTTTTGCACTCTGGTATTTCACTGTAAGAGTCTCAGTTCTCCAGAAAAAATCAGAATGTTTCTTAACTTGTAAAAATACATAATAACGTGAAAAATTTTGGGAGAGTAAGTTTCTTATTTTTGCTTACGCATACTCTAATCTGTTAAATAGAATTTGCACAGTGTGATTTTAATATTTTTGGTGACATTTTTCCCTTAGAAGTAACTAACTACTTGATCAGCTTTAGCTTTTTTTTGGTCAATGTAAATTTGATATTTTTGGTGTTTATTATTAAAGTTCTGTTGCTGTATGACTGATTTTTTTGGGTTTTTTTTTCCCTTCCTCTTAATGCCACAGCAATCTAAGAAATAGAGGAAGCTCACTTTGTGATATTGCTATACTTGTCGTTGACATCATGCATGGTTTGGAGCCACAGACAATTGAATCAATAAATCTGTTGAAATCAAAGAAATGTCCCTTTATAGTAGCTCTCAACAAGGTAAGATAACTTCCGTATATGGTTCGTATTTGTGGAAGTTGTAATTCAGTTGTGGTTTTTTTCCTTGCAGCTGCTTACATGGATTTGTGTACATTTTCTGATGAAAGACAAACTTCATGTTGAAAAATCTTTTTTTAGCTACTGATACTTGTTAGTTTGACTTGAAAACAGGCTAGCTTTTAAGCTTGTGGAGCGGTAATGTTGATCTGTATTGGGAAGTATTTCAGGCTCTGCAATATTAGATGGGAAAGCCAATTATTTTCAGCTTGTTTTTAGAAATCCTGTGCATAAGAAATTACACTGGCTGTTTGTGATGACTTACATGAATTATAATAAGGAAGTTACTTTTGTCTGATAGCATCCAAAGTTATCTGACATGCTGATAGAGAACTTACAGAAGAGTATTCACGTGCAGTGTACAAATTGCAGTATACTTTAGAAAAACGAAATGACCATTACGACTGAAGATGGCTGAAACTGGGGAGGCCATTATCTCATTGCTGAAAACAGCTGCTTTTTTACAAAAACTATTGGATGGAGAGTGTTAAAAGAACTATAACCTGAAATGCAAGAACTTTTGGTTATTTAAGCTCAGGCTCACTTATTTGACCAGGTTATAATCCATTTTCTAAAGTTATAATCCATTTACAAAATGTTTTGAGTTGTACAGCAAGTGTAGTAGTTCCTTGGACTAAGTCCATCCTGCTTTGAAAATCTACTTAGGGAAGCATTTCTGAAATATGCATTCGTGTCTTTTGAACAACCCCCCTGTGATCCCTTCTCTCTAGCAACATGGAAAAGGGTCCACATTCACCAGGAAGTTTTAAATGTTCTTTGTAAAACTAGTACAGTCTCTTTTCAGCCAAAACTCCAACCACATCACGGGATTTTTTTGTATATGTGAAGCTGTACACGGGTCTCTTAAACTTGATGTAATCAATATATATAAACTTTTCCTCTATGATCCTAGATTGTTATAGCTTGAATTTTTAAAACCTAAATTTGTATTGCTATCATGAAATACTGTCTGATGTTGGGTAAATACATAAACAGAGCTAAATATAGCAGCTAAAGCAAATAAAAAGATTTAATTGATCACTGGCGCAAATAGCTGGCTAGCTGTGTTGGCTGGTAATGTATTTCTCACAGGTGATGTTGCATAAGCATAAAGGTGCCTTTTAGTAAGCTGTGTAAAATGACATATTACTGTATTTCCAAGATTGATAGGTTATATGACTGGAAAAAAAGCCCAGATACAGATGTAGCTGTCACTTTAAAGAAGCAGAAAAAGAATACGAAAGATGAATTCGAAGAACGTGCAAAAGCTATCATAGTGGAATTTGCAAAACAGGTAGGCTGGAATATGTTCTTTGGTTAACAAAAGTGATAGTAAAGGGTGTGGGTGGTGTGGGGGTGTGTTTTTGCTTTTCCTTGCACAAAACAACTTGGAATATCAAGAAAACTGTCACCATCTCCTCTGACACATTGGAGTTTGCCTCTTGTAAACCAAACTTTGTTGTTGTTAAATTTCTTTTAATTGCTCCAACCTCAGAGTGCTAGTTAGGAGAAAAGTAGCAGCTAATTGTTGTGCATGGTTAATAGTCATGAATAGCAGATTAAGTTTTTGTCCCTATTCTTTCTGTCTTTGGGAATTGCCTGAGAGAATTCCATCTGTCTCTTGTTTCCTTGGACACTGGCAGGGCATGAATCACATCAGTTCTGGGAACTTCTGTTGGCAATGTGCAGTGCTGTCTAGAAGCTAGATGTGGTAATTAGCTTTCTAGAGTTAACCCATACTGCTTCCATGTGTGGGTTGAGGCTTCATGTTCCATAGCATACTGTCGAGAATGGGTGTGTGTGTGGGGGGGTGTGTGTGTGTGTTTGAAGCTGGCATTTAATGCAATAGTAATTGACTGGGGTTGAATGTTACTGTTAATTGTGATGCATATATATGTTTTTCCCTATGTAACTGTTAATCCTGATTCCAGGGCTTGAACGCTGCCTTGTTTTATGAGAATAAGGATCCCCGCACTTTTGTTTCTCTTGTACCTACCTCTGCTCACACAGGGGATGGCATGGGAAGTCTGATAGCTCTGCTCGTTGAGCTAACACAAACTATGCTGACCAAGAGACTGGCTGAGTGTCAGGAGCTGAGAGCTCAAGTCATGGAGGTAATTCAGTAGCTGTGTTTTGAAATTAATCTAGAAATTTCTCCCTTCCCTGCCCCCTTCTTCCTGGTTAAAAAAACCCCAAACACAAAAACAAACAACAAGGTGTGATTGGAGTGCTTAAATATGGGTTAACTTTTTTCCCCTTTCATTCAGGTTAAAGCGCTGCCGGGCATGGGCACTACTATAGATGTTATTTTGATTAATGGACGCCTGAAAGAAGGAGACACCATTATTGTTCCTGGGGTAGAAGGTCCTATAGTGACTCAGATTAGAGGTCTTCTGCTACCTCCTCCTATGAAGGAGCTACGAGTTAAGGTATGGAAACTGGTTAGTGTAATTGGCATTTAGAGAAGATTTAGAATCAGGAAAAAAAAAGAAGCAAGTTTTATGAAAAATGAGGATGTAGTGGAGTGCAGTTGTATTACAGTATCTAAGGATGATTTAAAGGAGAAGACGGTGCACATCCAGTGTTTTTGTGAACGTACTTACTTGCATGTACCTGTTGGTGTGCCTGTTATAACGATGGCAAAGGAGTTGCCTTGCTGCGAGGATTAAGATGTTTATGCTTTAATAAAGGATTCGAGCACGTGGCTATGTGTAAGAGGGAGATACCAGTCTCAAATGGAAATTGGGATGTGCTAGTACAGTGACTTCTGAGTTAAAGTATATATGATTAGTTGTTTTTTTAACGACAAAAATCATGTATACTTAGATTTGGGAGAAGTGAACAAGTGACTTTCTAGAAGTAGTTGGTGAGTGGTGATGACCAGGACCTCTGCAGAATAGGCAGCCTTCTGTCATTTTTAAGAGTTATTGGAGGTTTTGCTGCCCTAGTCTTAACAGACTGGGAGAGACTGAATTTGTGATCCTACCTGAATTGCTTGCATGAAAGGAGGAGAGCCACAGAAACAAAAGGCTATGAATTCATTATCTTTGAATTGTATATATTATTGTAAAGAGCTGCTCAGATTTTTTTTCCTGCTTAAAAGGGAAGGATTAAGTGTCTCCACAGATTCTGCTTAAGGCAAAGAAAGCCATACTGATAACCTAGGTGAATGAAATAGGACAAGCCTTAAAGGTTTGGTTTAGATGTGGAGAACTAGTGTCGGGATCTTAATCGAAGGCAGTAGTTGTGGTGTGCTTCATTTCATTGGAGACCTGCGTCCCTGCAGGCCACTGTACTCCTTGGTGTTTAATCTAGTTCCTTCCTGCAAACTTAGTCACTCTTGCAAATTATTACTGATAATTGCTGGGGCCTGGGTTGACGTTGGTGTTCTCTCTCTGTTGTGGTGATCCTCCTTTGAGAGCTTTGCTGCCTCAGATGTGCTTGAAGAATGGAGTGTTGATGTTGAGATGGAATTGAGCAAGAGCTGCTTGGCTTGCTTTAAATAGGAAGACAAGAGCCACTCTTCCCACTTGTGTGCATGGCAGTCTGGTCAGCTGTGGGGTGGGACGGTTGTCTTGGAGAGCCTGTCAGGCTTCCCACTCTGGAACAAAGCTTTACTCCAATCATTTGATAACGGCTAGAAAGTGGCAAAGGGGAAACGGACGTTTGTGTTTAGGTTATGTTCTTTACTTTGTTGGAACCTGTTGAATATATTCTGGTACAGTCAGGAATGAATTTGCACCTGTTTGCTTCCCTTTATTCAAAGCAGAAGATAAACCGGGGCATGCCCATCTTATGAGACTGAAGTTTGTTTTTTTGTGGGACTGAATAGCAAGATAATAGATCAGAGGTTCCCATCAACAGGATCTTCAGATGAGTCTGCACTTTGGTGGGAGATGGAGTATAGGGTACCAGTACCACAATGAATAATACTGGATTTGGGAACCTTTAGCTGAGGAAGTGGATCTAGGGGAGCCGTGTTTTTTTCTTTTTTCTTTTTTTTTTTTCTCCCTTGTTTTTGGGTTTTGGTTTTTATTGAGCAGGCAATGAGGATACATTTTCATTCAGCCTGTCCATGGGGAATTCTCATCCTTGAAATAAGACCCAGATTTTTGGGGTCGAGGGGTAAAGAAAAGACGCTTGCAGGAACAAAGTGCTTACTGAGGAAGGGAGCTGCCTTGCAGTTTCAAGAAAAAGATGGGACATCTCCTAAATAAATGAAGAAACAAACTGGAAAAATCCCTCCAACGTTGATTTAAAGGCCTTCAGAAATAACCGCTTTTGTGATGCCTTAGAGCTCTTCTCTAAAGTGGTGAAAGATCTTCGAGGTTCCCCTGGGTGGGGAGGAGCAGCTGGGAAATTGAGCATGGAACTATGTACATGAGAAGGCTGGATGGGAGGCCTCCAGTGGGAGAAGGAGCGCGCTCTTGCTGCGCAGAGCCGTGGGCTGTGTCAGCTCCGCTTTGGTGCTTCAGCTGAGCCGTTGGCGTCTTCCTCTTACTTCCGTATGGGGCTGAACTTGTGCGTGTGGTGTTTGGTTTTTAGTGAGGAGCTGCCAATCACTGCTTACTCTTTTCTAGTATATATTCCTTTTTGGCTGCTGTCTCTGTTTTTTAGATGATTCCCCCTGCCCGCCTTGGCGGGCATGTTTGTGGGATCTGAAGGGACAGCAGCATGCTGACTGAAGCATGCAAATGCAGAGAAAATCAGATTTAAGACAGGAGCTGCTGGGCGCTTCGCTGTCACGCTCTCCGCTGTGCTTGTGGGTGGCGAGTTCTTTAGCTGCTCAGCACTGCTTTGTGGCGCTGTGTAGCATCTACATGAACTCTTTTTTTGGTGCGTATTCTCCTTTTCAGAACCAGTACGAAAAGCACAAAGAGGTTGTTGCTGCTCAAGGTGTGAAGATTCTTGGGAAAGATTTGGAAAAAACATTGGCTGGTTTGCCTCTGCTTGTAGCCTATAAAGAGGATGAAGTCCCCGTCCTCAAGGTGAGATGGCTTATGTTGAAATACGACATTTAACCTGAAGGTAACGGAGTTCTCCAGTGATGAAGCTCATTCAAATGTTGAGAGCTCAGTATGAAAGTAACTTGCTTTTTTTGGTTGCATTTTAAACACTGTTACAATAACATGTGTAGGCTCGTGGCCGTGTGAAGCATTAGCGTTGGTGTGATTTTAGTAACGTGACTCTTAGCTTTTCCCTGATGTATTGCTGGGGTGTCTCTGCTGATAGAATGATGTTTGAAAACGATTATCATATAGTTTGATATGTTAATTACTGATTTGGTATTTGTGGTAACTTACGCATATATTTCAGTGACATATTAAGCAAATATCTGCTAGTGTGGAGTTCTCCAAACGATCATAAAAGTTGCTTTAAGACTTCTGTAGTAAATTTCTTTTGTGACTTACACTTGAAAAATGGCAGAGGAAAACTTAGCTGGCTTAAAACCAAAACTGAGATACTCTTGTTCTCCAAAGTTATGAAGTTAGTTTAAAAAGGAAATTTGCATGTTGATAGTTTACTTTTAAAACACAGTTTTATTTTAGCCTTCTCTGGTTATCTTTGCTTCTAAAGGGAAGTTCATCTTTCAGGCCCTCCAGATACAGACCTTGTTGCTGGGTACTTAAGAGTATAGTATACTAGTAGTAGCTATGTGACAGCTTAAAGTAAATGGCAACACCTGTTCATCTCTCAGAGGAAAAGACTGAGTGTTTGGGTTTAAAAGGCATGGGCTCTTAAAAAAAAAAAAAAGGTAGTGTGGTTTTGTGGTGTGGTGTGTTTTTGGTTTTTTTTACCTTTCTGAAAGCAGTAAAATGGCCTTGCCGCTCATGCATCCTCTGTTTTGCCCTTAGGCCTAAAGAGTGTTCAGAATCCTTCCCAGCTCACAGCGTCAGGAGGTTCTGCTTTTGTTGTGGGTGCTCAGTTAGGAAACCAAAGATACTGCCACACCCAGCGTTCACTCAGTCAGTCCTGTTAAGTAGAAACTTACAGTGGTGGGGAGGGAAGAACAGCGTGTAATCTGCAGAGAAATGTTACTAACTCCCCAAATGGGCATCTGCTTTGTGTTACACGATCACCTTCTTGCAAAATCCTCAAGTCTGGTTCGGTTCAGACTTTTCTAATGCCAGAAACAAGCAGCAGTGTATCACGGGGCTGCCTATGACCTATGCAACCAAGTAAGTTGGTACTGCTCAGTACAGCTGTCACATACTTTCATCAGCTTGTGAACAGAAAGACTTAGTACCCTGAGGCATAAATAGTAAGAGAAGTAAATCTTGCTTTTTTTCCTCTCCTTTTTTTCCCTAAAGGATGAACTAATACATGAACTGAAGCAAACACTGAATGCAATCAAGTTAGAAGAGAAAGGTGTTTATGTTCAGGCTTCTACTTTAGGCTCTTTAGAAGCATTACTTGAATTTCTTAAAACGTCAGAAGTGCCAGTAAGTACTTCTGTGCTGTCATCTGATGATGTTGTTTCCACGTTTTAGTGGGTAACTGTTTCCTTGTGACTCAAAGATCGGTGACTGATTTACGTGGCTTTCTTCTTCAACAGTATTCAGGAATTAACATAGGTCCTGTCCATAAAAAAGATGTTATGAAGGCATCAGTTATGTTGGAGCATGACCCACAGTAAGTAACTGCTTTGCTTTACTGTGCTGGTAGACGCGCGGTGGTGTTTCAGGAGGGCCCCCTCCTTAGTTCTGGTTCTGTGATCTGGCCAGTAAACTGTTGAACTTCTTTTTACTTACAGATATGCAGTCATTCTAGCATTTGATGTGAGAATTGAACGTGATGCGCAGGAAATGGCTGATAGTTTAGGAGTTCGAATTTTTAGTGCTGAAATAATTTATCACTTATTTGATGCCTTCACAAAATATAGACAAGACTACAAAAAACAGAAACAAGAGGAATTCAAGTAAGTAAGAGCAATCATATTCTGGATGCTTCCCAAGTAACAGCATCTCAATTATTTTATTACAAAAGAAATTGCATTTAACTTCTTGTTTCCATTTTGTTATTTACCATGTAGTTCTGATGGGGAAGAGGGAGAGGAGGAAGAGGCTAGGGCAATAAATTGATAGTTTTCAAGAATTCATTACTCCAGTCTAATTGTTTACATCTGGGATTAGGCTTAGTAGGGTGAGCACTGTAAAGCAGTTACAAGATTTATCTAAAACTATCATGTAATATGGAGTGGCCTTATTAAGGTTTGCTTTGTATACATGGCTTCTGTTCCTAGCTTGTGCCAGATGGGTTAGTCCTGCAGTTAAGAAAACCAAAGGGATTTGGATTCTATTGTTTTGTATTTACGCAACTCCAGCGTACAGGGCTTAATTCTGACTGCAGTCACATGAATATGCAGTCATTTAACTTACAGGGACCCAAAATTAATTTTTCAGATTGGTTTCATTGGGTGATCCTCAGTAAAGACAGACAAAATAAATGAAAACGTATTTATTTCATTTCACATTGATCCCAATGTGAGTTTATATACTTCAGCATTTAAACCTATTTGTTCACTTTACAAACAAAAAATCTTGAATTTTTGTAGACGCTGTGACGGGTTGAGGCAATAATATTTCTATTCCTGTGCTCTTCTGAGACTAATTATACAGCAGAATTACTATTCCTTTGGTCTTGGTCTTAGTTGACTGCCCAAGCCAGTCAAAATAAAATCTGTGCCAGCCGTGCTTGATTATTGTTCCCTATAGTTCTTGAAGATGAAGTATTGACGGGGATTAGCAAGATTGCAAAAGAGTGTTTTCCTGCTTGATTTATCCCCAAGTGACACTCCTAGAATAAATGCCCAAGAAGTGCAGGAGAAAGCAGAATTGTTAATGTCGTGTACACTGTTCAGTATCTATCTCAAATTGCCTCTTCTGTGTCATCTTTCAGGCATATAGCAGTATTTCCTTGCAAGATGAAAATACTCCCTCAGTTCATATTCAACTCTCGTGACCCAATAGTGATGGGTGTGGTTGTGGAGGCTGGCCAGGTGAAGCAGGGGACTCCCATGTGTGTACCTAGCAAAAACGTAAGTAACCGCCTCTTCCCAGTGCGTGTTTGATCTACCTGGTAGTTCCAGGGATGATGCGCCAGGAAACGCTTGCATGCCTTTCCCCGGTGTACAGCGTTCTGGTAGGAGACGAGATTCAGACTTCTAGCTCAGGTCTCTTTCCTGGCGACCACCCATCTTGCTGTTCCTTGCTAGAAAGGAGTTGAGTCCTGTAGTGGGGCACAGCCTCTGGACCACCGCAGGGCCCTGCCAGGAAGCATCGTGGTTAGAGGGGATCTGCTGGTCAACCGCCCTCCTTCCCCTGCCGCAATTCCAGTATTGCGATATAAAGTAATGAGCGAAATCATCATTCCTGGCAGCTAATAAGGGGGGGAAGTCAAGTCGTGCCACTTCACGGGGTAACAAATTGGTATCCCAGATGACTATGGATGGGCTGATGTTGCTGGCTTTTCGGTGTGCTGGCCTTACAGTGCAGGGTGTTTTGCTTTACTGGCTCCGAGGTGGCTGCTCCACCAGCGCAGTACTTCAGGCCAGCAAGCCTGTCTATATAAAGAGGAGTTTAGAGAAGGGTGTGTGCGCGGAGGTTTTGTGGATGTGGATTACAGCTTCTTCATTGTATTGCAGTTTGTTGAAATTGGAATAGTTACAAGTATTGAAATAAACCATAAACCAGTGGAGGTTGCAAAAAAAGGCCAAGAAGTATGTGTTAAAATAGAACCTATTCCCGGTGAATCACCCAAAATGTATGGACGACATTTTGAAGCAACAGATATCCTCGTCAGTAAGGTAAAAGCAACCTGCGTTTCTGGAGTGGGCTTGCAGCACAGCGGTAGCTTGCTTTGAAGGGGAAATGTTGCATGAAGCCTGAAAAACGTACACTAGGAACCTTCCATCAGAGACTATCGAACACTTGAAATGGTGCGTGTGGGGGTGGCACTGCTCAGCCAGGTTTCTCTGTAGCCTTGTTTTGAGGTTTGTAGTAGTGCCCCTCAAGAGGACCGAAGGAATGATGTACTGCAGCTAAAAATACCTTGCAGCTCACTGCACCCGAGAGGGTAAAACACTAAATTAGCTATTTGCATACTGTGGTATGTAGCTGGTGCTCAGAGCACCTTAGAAATCCCCTGTGGCATTACAGCATGATTGTGTTTGCCTGCTTTTGAAACTGTGCAATAAACAGCAATACTTCAGCTGCTCTGACTCGGCAACGCTGGGCTTAGATGAGATGATCCCTCGCTCGGTTTTCTGCTGTCAGAAGCAAAGCCAGAGCTCTTACCGTGTGGCAGCGCACCCCCTGCCGCACGCACGCCGGGGGCACATACCCACAAGCGGGGGGGGGGGTGTAGCCACAGGAGCTTTTTCAGCTGGAGACGGCAGGACCTGTGACGGGGCCTGGGAGGTGGTGCTGGTCCTGCAGGCACTGGGCGAAGCGGGAGATCCTCTCGGGTCACAAGTTTCTGCCTCGCTGCGCAAAGCACGAGACGGTCCGTGCTGCTGCACTCTCTGAAGAGCGGGTAATGGGGTGAGGAGAGAAGGGAAACGAACGGGCCAGGTCACGCGGCAGAGCCGTAGCAGAAGTGTGATGAGAAGGTTTCCTACTGTGCCTGTGGACGCCCGTTCCTTGGATTAACTGCTTCCGGTGTGCTAAAAGCTGCCTGTAGTAGCGCGCGTGCGTATGTTTCTGATGGGTTTGTCTTGTGTGTTGCAGATCAGCCGTCAGTCCATTGATGCCCTGAAGGACTGGTTCAGGGATGAAATGCAGAAGTCTGACTGGCAGCTTATAGTAGAGCTGAAGAAAGTGTTTGAAATCATCTAGATAACTTTTTACAGCAATGGGGAGGCAGGAATAAACGTGCTATTCCTGTTCTAAAAGTTACCAACAAAGTCATATATTGAAGACAGTGTTGGATATATGTTTGGGAGGAAAATGTGTGGATAAAATGTTTTCCATGAGAAACCAAGAAATTTACACTGGTTTGACAGTGGTCAATTTACATGTTCCCATGGTTCCAATGTGCCTGTTCACCTCTCCTACTGCCCTTCCTAATACTGGCTGCTGTTTTAAAGTTTGCCCTTCCTTCTCTTATACCTTCCTTCCACCCTTTTTCCCTCCCTCTCTCCAAAAGTAAATAAAATAAAATGGAATTTTTATTACAGAACTAAAGCTCTTTCACTTTTATACTGATGAGATCAGTACTGCAGTATTTGATTAACCAAGCTTCTGCAGACTTTGTGATTCTTGGGACATTTTTGATGTAAGAAGTACTTCTTTATTTATGCATACCTCTTCCCTTGACTCTCTTTTCCAACATTCTTCTGCTTTGTGCCTATAGAGATTTTTTTAAATAGAAAATTAGGCAATTGGATATTTCTGTATTTGCTTTGTGTGATACGATGTAAAGCATAGTTGGCCACCTTTTACTGCTTGTACAGTTCATGAAAGTCAACCTGTAACCATTATAACGCAGAGCCGCAAATAAAGGAGATGGACATAGTAGCCCATTTGTTTTACAGTTTGCTTCAATAAACAGTTTCACTCCGTGGGCTGTGGCAGAGGTGGAAGCGCCGGCGGAGGCTTGCCTCGCTCTGCTTGGCTAGGTAGGGAGGCGTGTTCCAGCAAAGGTGTTTCTTCCTCTGGCTTCACTTCCCCTCACGGAGCGTGCGCGCTGCATGTGGTTGTGATCTCGGTGGCTTGTGCCTCATCTCGTGTTCCCAAAGCACCGGAGTTGCAGGCCGGGTGTTTGGCCGGTCACAGTTCCCCGGGAGGCTCTGCTGGGAGGAGCTGAGGTGGGATCTCTTCTCCAGCTGCTGCTCAGCTGTGGTAAGCACCTGCAAAACTGTCCTCTGCGAGTGAGTGGTGACTTCGGAGGCTGCATCAAAGCTGTTGAGGAGTCTGACACCGTGGGACTGAACCAGCTCAGAAGGCGTCTGGTTGCCGTTTGTGATGACCAGGAGTCAGTCCGTAATCCCAGCCTGTTCTTACCCGCCCTTCCCCCGTGCTTCCCTCCTTAGGATGACAGCTTGACCTATGCCTAATCAGGTAGTCGTTCGTAGAGAGGAACGAAACAAACACTTTTCAAAAGCACAAGCTGAAAGAAAATTGATAATGATCTTTCACATAGCCGAGATTTTTAGATTTAATTTACAAGAATTTAACTTGCAATAAGTTTGATCAGATCTGTCGCTGCTTTTTGGTTGGCAAAATCTGCATTTTATAATGGAGATGGCGTGGAATTCCAAAGGAACATTTAATAACTTGCCTCCTTTGGCAATGGAATTTAACTTACCGGAATTTTTTTGGTTGTTAAGACTTTAAACTTGCCATTGAAAAGCACCTTTTCAGTATGGCTGGTGCGTGCTGCAAATTCACATCGCTGGGCGTGTGGGTGGGTTAGACTAGAATGATCAGTGAGGAGACTGCGTTTAATTGTTACACTTTTCTTTTGCAAACTATGCAATCATGAAAACTACACTAATAAAAGAAGTTCTTAAGAACCTCGATGTCAAACGTTGTCTGGATGTATTCTTGCTTCCTTGAATGTGGAAGGGTGTTCTTCCCACAGGCAGAAACTCTGGGAAAAGGATCATGCTATTTTTTGTAGGTTGCTGTTGTGGAATTTAAAGCCTTTTATAAGGCAGCTAATAATGGCTGAATACAGTATTTAAGGGTTTGAAGCAGGGATCGCTATGGAAGAAGGAAAAGATAATTACAAATAGCCTTACTCAGTTAAGTAACGCTTTGTTTGGCTGTTTGGGTTTTTGGTTTGTTTTTTTTTTATTATTATTATTATTATTATTTAAAGAGGCTGGTTTCAAATATTCCTTGAGCGGTACAGGCAAACTAGTAGAAACCGGACAGCTTGATGGAGGTAAGGCGTGCCCCTCGCTGGAGGTACATAGCTACAAACAGATGTAGTTTATAGAACTTAATGAGCTGGAAAAAAGTCTTGTTGAGGTTGGAAGGGACCTGTTGCAGTCACCAAGCTCAGGGCAGGGGCTGTCAGAGCAGGTTGCCCAGGTCTCCAGTTGGGTTTTGAGCATCTCTACTGCTGGATCTCTACTACTACTCTCCAGAACTCCTGTGGACAACCTGTTCTGGAACATGGGTGGGGGTGTGTACACGGGGGGCTGCTGGAAAGCAATGGTTTGTACCAGGTAGTGCCCACCATCCCATGCCTTTCGCTGGTACAGAGGAGTGGCCCCCAGCGGGTGTTCATACACGTGGGTGCCCCCCCCAGCCTTCTCTCCAGGCTCAGTCCCAGTGCTCTGAAGCTCCGCTTCCTTATGCAACTTGTGGCCCTGCAGGGGAGCTGCTGTGTGTCCACGTGCCTCTTGCACCACGGAGCCCAGAACTGAACCCAGCATTCCAGGTGTGTCCTGCCAGTGCTGATGGCAACGGGCGTCTCCGCTGACCTGCTGCCGGTGGCGGTCTTGCTTGTGCAGTCAGGGGGGCTGCTGGCTGCCTTTGCTGCGAGGGAGTCTTGCTGGCTCAGGCAACCCACGGGGCCTTACGCCTGCAGCGCTGCCTTCTAGCCAGGTAAGGCCCCGGTGCCTGGGGGGGTTCCTCCCTGGGTGCGGAGCTTTGCACTTCTTGCTGAGCTTCACGCGGTTCCCACAGGCTCACGAGGAGCCCAGCAGGCTCCAGCGGCAGCACCGGTCCCGGCCCAATCAGCCCATCCTGTGTCACCAGCAGACGTGCTGGGGGTGCACCCTGCCCCGTCATCCAGCTCATTAACAAAGAAGGTGAATGGGACCAGACCTGGTGCTGACGGTGTGGGTACAGCACGTGGGACTGGCCTCCGACAGCGCTTTGTGCCAGGGATCGCCATGGCCGGGGCCTGCCTGCCCGGGTGGTTTCCAGTCCTCGTCTCTCCAGCCTGTTCGTCAGCTACTCTGTGAGGATGTTACAGGAGGGATGAGGAAAAGCTTTACTCAAGCCAAGAGAAACAATGCCGACCGACCCGCCCCTGTCCACCACCTTGCTGCAGAAGGCCGCCAGGCAGGCGTCCCTCCCAGCGTGCGTTCCAAGGGAAGCCTGGGGCACAACCTAAAGCTAAAAGCCACTGTCACCGCTGTCACCTGTGCTGCAGCCAGTGAAGTGACTGCAGAAGCTTCTTCCCTGTGCTAGTGGAACGGCTTCCAGCTAAGCTGGTGGCACAAATCCTGCTCCAGGGCTAGTTCCAGTCTGCATTCCAGCTTTCATTCTACAGGCAGGTGGGCCCGCACCCACCATTATGTGGGGTCCTTCTGACTCCTCTCCCCCAACATTTCTTCAGAAAATGAAAATATTTTTCTTATCACCTGGGTTTTCTTCCAAGTGCTCTTCATTCCTTCCAGGCACCTGAACAGCCTTCCTTCAACATATTGGGCCAAATACGACTACATGAGGCTGGCGTACATCTGGGAAAAGCAGACTCGCCCAAAACGCAGACTGCAGAGGCACAGGCTCACCCCTCCCTACCACAGACGCAAAGAGACAGGGCTATTTATTTCACTTCTGCTACTCGCTACAACCTATTTTGTTGTGTTGCATAAAGGAAATGCGTATCACGGGCTGGGGAGAACGATGGTATTTTAAGAGTGGAACGTGGCTCTATCCCAAGAAGGAGCAACGCAGAGAACTGGCAGAGGCTTAAACAGTGCTCCGTGTTAGCCGCTCCTCAGCACTGCCTTTGCGTAACTGCTTGAAGATCTCCGTTTGTTTTCCTCTACGAGCACGGATCTGCAGCGGTGACAGTACATGTGAATGCACAGACCTCAGAGAGCACTTACGCTTCAGCTAACACCGTGTGTGCTTTGGGAGCGGCTGGGCCACGCTGGTTTCTATCTTTGAAGCATGAAACTGAAAATGAGCTAACATTCTTTCCTCGGCTTAAAATCTGTAATAAAGTCAGTGGAGAAGAAACAAAAAGCAGCCAGGTGGATGTACAGCAGTCTCCTACGTGCGTTGAGGCAGTGTCACCGTGTAAAACTTTGTGAAATGAATCAAAGCTGCAGCTTTAATAAAAGGGGTTAGCTATATTCAAACTGAAGCATCACAAAATAGAATCAGTACAAAAATATACATACAGTTCTTTATTAAACAACTGTAAACACTTCACTGTAAAAATCCATAAAACTTTATAAACAAACATTTTGTAAATAGATTCTATACTACAATAAAAGAATTTTAACACAATTATTTACATGCAATACTGACAAATTTGGCACTTTCTGAAAAGAAATGTACAAAACACTTTGTTGTTTAAAAAGAAATTTGAAATTATAAAAACTCAGGGCATTACTATCATGCACTTTGCAAATACCTCACAAGCACTTATGGCACAGCTAGCAGAGAGCTCCAGGCTCTCATCAAGCTCTTTACTACAAGTTCAGATAACTTTTAATGTGCTTCCGTAAGTTTGTTGTAAAACTACCTGAACATTATCAAGAATGAAGTCAAATGCCATATTCCAAACCGATTCCACAGATGACTGCATTAACCTGAAGGAGAAAAGGAAGAAGAGGGAGAAAATTACCATTACAGAACCAGTCCTTTTTACAGTAAGTTTTGGTCTTCGTACTGGAAAACAAGACCACAACAGTTCGCTATGAATGGTATTTTGATTTGATCTTGGTAAAGCCCTCTCTCTTCCAACAGACCAACTCTTCCCTAATGCCACAGACTGCTCTGCCATTCAATGGTGAAATTCCTGACGTTAGCAGCGTCACACCAGCTTGCCAATGTTAGCATTTTGCAGCGGCTGTACGCCTGCGATTAAAGCGGTGACCTACCAACTTCATACTGAAGAATCAGAAATGGCAAGCTTCTGGATCCTCATCTTTCCTTCCTCCTTCCAAGCCATACATGCTACTTTTTTATTCCAATGAATGCCAAGGGCGATTAAGACATTTAAGAGGTTCTGGGGGCACTACATTGTGTTTACTGCCAAAAATGGAACCAAATCATGGAGGCCCACTAAGAGCTATGAGTTACCTCTAGCATTCAGCTGCTACTAGAAACAAATTAAGGAAAGCAAAGCAGCTCTGTAGTCTCAAAATCCCCTTCCAGATCACTATTACAGGAGAGCAGAGGGTTTCTATGCTTACAGCTTTG
The DNA here is from genome assembly GCF_015220075.1 of Falco rusticolus. Classification (NCBI taxonomy): domain Eukaryota; kingdom Metazoa; phylum Chordata; class Aves; order Falconiformes; family Falconidae; genus Falco; species Falco rusticolus. The sequence continues at coordinate 70,002,519 of NC_051188.1, read as the reverse complement.
GAAGACCTAACATCAGGATCATCCAATTCCTGATTTCTTGTCCTATTCTTGTTACCAGGCTCTGGACAGACAGACTGCCATCGGTGCAAATATCACATAGAGGGACCAGGAATGGAACATGATGCTTTCTGAAGAGTTTTATAAAGACTTTACTACGCAGCATTCAATGCACTGTGCATTTTGCATTTTCTGAGGCCTAAAGCCATCCCATAATGCAAAAGCATAGTGAAGTTTTTATATTCCTGTAGTCTTTTGGGGGTTGATTAATTCTGTGAAGTAAGTATTTTCCAGATCTAAGACACAGAAAGCTGAGCTCCATAGTTATGTGTCGGTCAGTAAGCAAGTCAGATGAAACCTGGGCCTCCTGACTCACGGGGAGAGTAACTGGAGCACAATAACTAAGTAATAAACCCTGATTTAATAGGTTGGAGGTGAGACAGGATACAGCAGAATGAAAACAGATGAAACAAAAGAAAGATCTAAGGTACCATGAAAAATTTATGAAAACAGCATGAAGAAAAGGGACAATGCTGCCAAAAACTATAACCTTTGTCTAGAAACAAAAGACTTTGTAGCAAATACTATTAAACGCTACTTTTATTTTTTCACAAATTACCTATTTTAACAGCCCAACTTCTTAGCCCATTTTTCAATAAAGTTTAAGCCAAAAATATTTACACTCGTGAATGGAATGTCTAACAGGCTTATGGCCTCACACTGAAGCATCTAGTACATGAATTCTAACAAAACTAGTCTAAATATCACAAACTTTAGCAATTAAGCTACCTTTTCATGTACTTAACAACCAGATCCAACTTCTCCAAATCTTTTTCTTCTATTAGATCAGTACAATACTTCACAACCTGTAGAATGTCTTCTTCCATAGGATCTGTAATAAAAAAAATATGAGAAATTGAGGTAACTTTTCTCTAAGTTTACTTAGAATATAATCACAGAGTAACTGGAATAGAACAGAAAGAAATCCTGCAAGTGTCAGCGCATCAGGGACTGATCTGGCAATTGCTATATTCCCATACTTCTCCCCAACATCCGAAGATGTGTACGCAGAAGGACTGATGTATGAACAAGTAACAGCCAGACTAATATTAACCAGGAAAATAAACAGGGATCTAGAATGCAATGGCTGTTTTGAAACTCTTAGAACAGTAATGCCCAGGGTACGAAGGTCAGATTTGTCAAGATACTAAGGGATTGCAAATTATTTGACATGATGTTAAAATTCAAATCACAATTTAGCAATGACGTTACACTTTTGCACTTCACTGTGGAATTCTTTCCAGCTTTTATTCCCAAAAAACCCGCATTCCTTTGCTTCTAAAATAGCATCTTCATAAAAGAATTCCCTTTCAATAGCTTTCAGCCTAGTGGTTGTAAGATGCTGGACAAAATAAGGAAAACCTCCCACACAAGTAAGGTCAAGGCATAAGACAAGGGCCTGACAAGGCCTGAAGAGAGTGCAGGTAGATTTTCATGAAGTTAAGCGAGAAAGAGGAGCTGGCAAAACTACAGAATAACAACTGAGTAGGAAGAATCAGGTTACTTCAAGATTGCAAGGTGGTAAGACTTCAAGATTACTGTGAAAAATAACCAGTGAAAGGAAGAGTGAAGCAAGAAAGTACAAAAAGTCTACTAAAAATAGTTTTCCTTGTGATGCATGCAAGATTACCACTAGCATGACATTCTGTACCTGAAATAGTTGTAATCCATTCTTTCAACAACATCTTTACATCGTTGAATTCAACAGCTCCAGCTAAGTTGGGTGCTTGTGGCCTAAATGAACAAGGCTGTTGTTCAGTCTGCACAGCTGATGGGTCTGAAGAATCTGAAGTTGATGGAACTGCTTCTGGCTGTTCCAAACATAAAAATTGATAATGCTCAGTCTGACAAATATAGTAACACCATATATATACATAGATAAGAGTCTAGTAAAGAATCCAGTAAGGAAAACAAGCTGCATTTGTGAATATAGACTAAGTCTAAAGAAAAGG